>NC_142655.1:35642500-36267500 GCF_055504915.1 Nelumbo nucifera | reverse complement strand
CAATTAATTTTTGTCAGTAATTAATTAATTTGTTCGTAATATATCACTGATTAATTAACCATGAATAATTAATATATCACTAATATTAATTACTAAAAACAATATTATATTTTGGTATTAAATTTAGGAAATTTTTAATAAATCATGGATACAAATAATAGATTTTAAGTGAATTTTGGTATTTTTTGGTTAATCCTAAAAAGAATTAATTAATTTCGATAAACTATTAGTAAATTGTAAACAATATTAGTAATTAATCCCAAAAATATTTCTAAAATGAAAATTCTTAATTATTAAAAATAGTAATATTGTTTGGGAATTTTTAATTAATCACAAAAATAATTAATTTATTTTGGTATGAGTCATAATAAAATAAAATGAAAATTTTAATTATAAACTATAGGTAATATACCATTCAAAGTATATGGGTTTAATTGGTTCGGATATTAATGTAAACAAAACCATACATGATTTAATAAACCACATCACTTTAGTTAAATAATGGATCGAATAGAGAGAGAGAGAGAGAGAGGTGTCTTAGTTAGAAGTAGGGAAGTGGGGATTAGTTAAGAGTATAAAAAAGGTTTGTTATGAGCTAAGCAAAATTTTAGGAATGAGGAGAGGTTTTTTATGAATTAAGACTTTATGAGAGTTTTAAGAACAATAAATTAGGAGTGTGGAGAGGTTTTAGGAGAGAGGGGATAAAGAGAGATTTTAGGAATGTTTTTATTAAGGAGACGTTTCAATAGAAATAGAGGAAGTCAAAAAAAGGAAATAAAAACAAAATAAAAAAATAAAAGAGAAAAAAGAGAAAAGGAAAAAAGTGAAAAAAAAAGAAAAAATGAAGGAAAAAGGAAATAATGAATAAATAAAAAACAACAACAAATCATGGCACAAATATATTAAAACATCAAAAAAATGAAAAATCAATTATTGCCAGCCCTAAATGAAAAATATTGGGTGGGTATGGGTGGGTTCCAAATAGAAAAAAGGGAAAAATAGAAAAAGGTAAACAAAAAAGAAAAAAAGATATAACAATTGAAAATATAAAAAGAAGAAAAATATTTGGAATGGAGAAGTATTGAGGTTTAGTTCCTCTGTACACCATTCTAAGGGCATTAGAACAACCGTTGAAGTAACACTTGAAGGTGTAATGCTTCCAAGACACTTGGGTTGTTCTAGTGCCCTCAGCATGTGTAATGGAGAAGTACAGAGGTTAGGGAAGGAGGCTCATGTAACACTAAAAGGATCTATTTTGTGACACTTCCATATGGTATGGGGAAGCACGGAGATTTAGTTTATCCGTACTCCTCTGTACTCTATGAACAAAGAGGGTTTGGGTAAGGTAAACAAAAAATATAAAAAAGAAGAAAAATATCTTTTTTTTGGGTGGGTTCTAAATATTTGATAAATTAAAAATAAAAAAGAAGAAAAAAGGTAAACAAAAATGAAAAAAATATATATAACAACTGAAAAAAATAATAACACATCAAAATAAAAAAAAAATAATAAAATAAGGAAGTCAAAAAAAGGAAATACAAACAAAATAAAAAAAAGAAAAGAGAAAAAAGGAAAAAGGAAAAAAAAGAGAAAACGTAAAAAAATAGAAAAATGAAGGAAAAAATAAATAATGAATAAATAAAAAACAACAACAACAAAAAATCATGGCAAAAATATATTAAAACATAAAAAAAATGAAAAATCAAATATTCAAAACAGAAAAAAACTATAGTGCAAATTCATAAGAAATAAAATATAATAATAAAAATCTAAAAAATAGTTAAAAATAAGGAAAATAGGGGAAAAGAAGCCAAATCATTTGAATGGGGAAAGATTAACTTTTTTATTTTGGAACATTAATTATAGAAAAAAAAATCAATCAAAATTAGTTAAAAAATTAATTAAAAATAAAAAATGTAAAAAATAGTAGAACAATAATAAAATAATTAAACAATAAAAAAATAAAAAGTGATTATTAATAATTAAATAGTGAAAAATCATAAATAAAGAAAATTCAAAAGCAATAAAATTAATAAATAATGATGAAAAATAATGAAGGAAAAGAAAGAGAAACAAGAAGAAGAAGAAAATTGAAAAAAGTGAAATAAAAAAGAACAAAAAAAAAGAGAGAAGCAAGAGGAAATATAAAAAGAGAAAACACAAAAGAAAAAAGAGAAAAAAAGGAAGGTATCCAAGGTAGTTCAAAGAAGAATAAATAGAATATGAGATAATGGTACACAATGATCTAATTGACTTCCTTTTTTAGATGAGTTATTCTTGAAGATCCAGAATTCAGAAAGCATTGTGGTTCAACCCAAATTCTTTATCATGTCTAAAGCCCCTCCTAAGACCAGTTGCATCTCTTAAGCAGCGGTCCCACCAAACACAAAGAAGACAGTGCTGATTCATGCCCATTATAGTGACTACCTCCATCTCCAAGAAAGATTGAATGAGATGTCTATTAAGTTGGCCAAATTGGAAGCTAAGAAATCCCAAACTACTCAATCTACTCCCGTAATGGGAACCCAACCATCTTTCCCTCCTGCATCCTATGTCTCTGGACCCTCCTCATCCCAAAACCTAACACCTATGCTAGGAACAAGATACTCGTCACCTCCCTTTGTCTTACTGTGGGAACCAAATAGGCTCATTAGTTGAGGACATTTCCCACCCATAACTTTGAGAATTCAACCATTGCTCAACCCACTGTTGCGTCCAAGGGAGGAAAGAATTTGAATATGGTTGTCATACAGTTGCCACTCCAAGATTCCTTTAAGGTTGAATTAAAGCAGATGGAAGATGAGTTGAAGAGGCTAAAAGAAGCTCAGAACTTGGGAGTTATAGATTTCAGAGAGTTATGTTTATACCTTGATGTGGAATTGCCTACTAAGTTCAAGATTCTAGACCTTGAAAAATATGATGGGAAGGGATGTTCACAGACCCATCTGAAAATCTTTTGCAATGATATGTTTCAATATGGCTTAAACTAGTCATTCATATGTTTCAAAAGAGTCTTACAGGGAGTGCTAGGACTTGGTTTGCAAATCTAGGGGATGAAAAGAAAAAGACTTGGGAAGGTGCTTCAAAGGCATTCTTAGACCAGTTTTCTTACAATATGGAGTTAGCACCTAACCGAGCAGATCTTGAAGTCCTTAACTCAGAAGTCAGGAGAAAGTTTCTTTGATTATGCATAGCAGTGGTGTGAAATGGCAACTAGGTTATGACACCCGATGCCAAAGGAAGAGATGGTGTGGTTGTTTATCAAGATGTTAAAGGATCCATATCAGACAATGTTGATTGCACAACCTTTGAAGGATTTTAAGGATGTTGTGAAGGGAGCTATTAGAATCGAAGAAGCTCTTAGGCAAGGTTGAATCAATTTGGTGATGATCCCTAGAAATTCACCATTGCTTGGGAAACCCTCACCTAAGCATCAAGAGGAGAATGAAGTGCAACCTATCCCATGTACCTCAAGCCCATTATCCAAAAAGTTTCAAAGTTGCAACCTATCCTAGATCTTTTCAAACCAGTTGGACCGCCCCCAAGTAGATATATTATCCCTCACCAGCACAAGCGCAAACATATCATCTACCTCCCATAACCCTGATCACTCAATAATCGCCTTAAAAAGAAAGAAATAAGCTTTCCCCTTTGCCATGTCCTCATTCTCAACTGCTCCATGCTTTAGCTCAAGGAGGATTTTTGCAATTGCTTACATGAAGGCCTCCACGGGATCCCAAACCTAGAAATTAGACGAGAATTCTTATTGTGATTATCATCAATGGCCCAGTCACACCACCAACCATTGCTGGCAGTTGAAATTTTCAATTCAAGATTTGATTGATGCCAACATTCTTACTTTCTAGGACTTTGTCCAAATGTAGCATTTTATAGAATTTAACTATAACCCACTACCTAATTCAGGGGTAAAATTCGACACTTCCATCAATTTCTTGGGCAAAGGGAAGGCATTTTGTGATTCTAGCATTTTGTGATTAGAAATGATATTGGCAATAGGTTTAGGATATGATCTGGAAAAATCCAATAGAATTAAAGTTGTAAGTCTAAAGACATCTGATTTATTAAGACTTAGAGAGAACAATTTAATGATGTAATCATGGAGCATCATTTATATGGTCAAACGCGTTAAATAGGCCCCATAAAGTTACAAAATTTCTGATAATGTATTGACTATTTAAAGAAATAAGAATGGAGCAAGTGCAATGGTCAAAGACCCTGATTTCCCTTTTTCAATATTACCCCTGCCAAGTAATGAGCTCTTGTTTTGTATATATTGACAAATGAGCCTGATTTTGCTTTTACAATATGTCTTGTATAAAAGCCATAGAAAAAGCAAATAGCAGAAGATTATTTCAACATCAACGCTTGTCGAAGAATCCATCATGCTTAACCAGCAATGATGAAATATGTAGATAAGATCTTATGAAATGCATGCCTAAAGGGAAAAAACACACTAGGTAAATTACTATGCTTTTTTGTAATTTTTCAAGCAGATAAATAGATATGCTATTTACCTTTCTCATTCCCGTGAATAAATTTATGGAATTAGAAAATTAATCCTAGAATTTGGCATCCTTGATCTCCTAATCAAGTCAAACTAGATTTTGATGATTATGGTTATGGAAATAAAATAGGTATTGGGTACATGCCCATGGATCAGTGATGCGTTAAGACTACACTAGCAAGTGCACTAGCCGACCAAGTAATATATTGATGAGTAGAATACCGTTCCCACGATGATTAATCCAACAACTACTAGTACTAAATCTACCTTATGTTATCTGACAATTCAAAAATCGAAGACTTACTTCCTAATTAATGAACTATCCTAGGTATTCTCAAATTAAACCACCTTAACCAATTAGAGAAAGTGTTTCACGAAGGTGCTTGTAGAATCGGTTCAGCAGTTATATCACTAAGCTATCCAACTGAAGTTGATTTTAGTTGTGGGTTGGCGATTTCCTAATTGTTATGAATAGCCTCTTTCGAGCACATGCCAATCTATCTACGAGTAATAACCCTTATATCTCTATCAAGAATTTAATTACTGTAGATGCATTAAAGACAAGAAAACTGAAGGAAATCAATTCTTGATGAATGGATGCCAAACGAATCATGCAAATTATCTCTAAGATACATTCAATCTGTTTTCTTGATCAGTTGGTCCGATTACCTAAACCCTTTTTCAAGCAATATAAGTAATCCAATAAACAAGAACAGATCAGCCGAATCTACTTTTACTATCGAAAACCCTAATCAAGAAATCCCAATATTGAATCACTATCAATTGGATTAGCTTAAAAGATTAATCATAGATCTGAAATAACATCAATCATGGTTCGCATGGTAGAAAGAATGAAAGATTCGAACAAAAGAAAACCCTAGTTGAACCTGGTTTATCGAATTTGCTGAAAGAAAGAATAAGACAACCTAAAACCTCTGCATGAATTTTCGATCTCCTCTCTAATTCTCCTTCGGCAGCCTTGTGATTCTTCTCCCAGCACTTCTCCTTTGGTTCTTGTGTCAAGGGGTCTCACCCTAGAATTTCTTTTTCTTTTCCTTTTATACTTTTTCTTGCAGCTTTAGGGTGAGAGTCCTACTTCCATTTGGACTCTGCTAAAGTCAGCTGCCTCCTGGAGCCTCCCAACAAGCTGCGGCTATGCATCTATTCTCCTAGGCCAAATTGCTCCTTTGCAGTCATATCACCATGTCTTCATGCTCTATTAACCCCAAACTGTTCCAAATTCCTATTTTCCTGAAATTCAGCTCAATTAGAGCAAGAACCATTAAGATTTATCATAAAAACCATGTATGAGACAATAAAAACAATGTGTAGAATGCACACACATCAAATACCCCCACACTTAAGCTTTTGCTTGTCCTCAAGCAAAGATAATAATCATAAACTGGCTATTTCCCCCAAATTACTCCTATCTATCGCCTGAATTCTGGGATGAGAATGCGTTAAGTGATCGGAAATCATACATAAGTATCCTAACTCATCCCCATGACAAGCCACTCTTACCACATACACAAGAACAAAGGAAGAGAAGAACATGAGATTCTTCATGCTCCAGCACTCAATTCCATTCAGTGTATATTAGCTCCTTGACCGCCATGACTAACCATCATCTCGAGCTTGTTCTTAACTCTTGGCAATGCACTAAATTGAGTATCCAACTATATTTTGCCCCCCTTGCACCTTAGCCATCACTGAAAGAGTACATTATTATATTATTTTTTTCTTTTTTCTTTTTTACTGTGAGTTCATTTTATACTCCACCTCACAAAGGTCACAGGCTAGAGGCAGATAGACATTACTCATATTCCAAGTTGCTAGTTTTACTATTCAACTTGAACTAGCGGAGTTGGGACTGAACTCATTGTTAGACAGTGTATGCCCTTAGCTCCAATCTGATTGATGTACATTATGACATTTATTGTAAATGAATAAAGTACATATTTGATTCATGTTATTATGGTGTGTTTCTGCGTAATACCCTTAAACTGGACACATATGAGACTCCTGTTAGTTTAGAATCTTCACAGCCGTTGGATAGATCTGGGGAGATTTATCCTGCCAAGGCTGACGCTGATGTGTCACCAAGTTGGTTGGGGTGGCTTGTCTCAGCTACCAGGGTGAGACCTGAGGTACATGCAGTGTGGGTTTTCTTGAAACACTGAACCAAACCAGAATTCCAGTATTGCCCTAGACCTTGGAGATTAATGGGCAAAACTAGAATGTTACACTTGACCCCTAGACTCGATTATGATATTGCACTAGGTGTCGGATTGGGCTGTCTTTGATATGCCAATAAGTGAGATCCTTAGAGGGAGTCAAAACCTGGGTATGTTGGGACAGTTTGAGAATTCATCTGAGTGAGTGATCATAGTGACAGAATCAGCCCCTTTGCCGGACAAAGGTAATGATCGAGGATGCACTCTCTGATGGAAACCAAAGCTGCTGGCAGCCGATGTCAATCGTTGAAATTTGTTTTTGCAAAATATATTTATATAAAGATATACATATATATTATGGTTTTAAAATGTTTGCAAAAGGTTTTGATTCCCGGGATCCATATAAGTAGAGAGTGCAACACTGTTCGTTGCAGCCGAGGAAGAGGTCCTCTCTTGTCGGGCAGTGTTTGATCATTATGGGCTGAGAGGTTAAGTGTAAAACCATTGAGGGTAATAACTGATGGGCTAATCTTGCATCTGCCCAAAGTCCTTGGGTTTTATAAGGTGGCTTGACCCATGGACTACTTAGTGTAAGTGCTGGGCCCATGAAGAGCCCATGGTGATGGGCTCAGGGGTTCACTATTTCCTACAGTGAATTCAGCCAGGCCTTGTAACAGAGGCTGGGCTGAACCCATGTGGCTGATGTGTAGATCAATGTTTGGGTCCCATGCCATACAAGGTAATCCAAATGGGCAGTAGTTTGGAAGGTTAGTGAGCACATGGACTTAATGGGCCTAAAAACCAAATCGAACTGGTTTAATTTGATTAATTAAAGAGGGGTGGTTCTGGGATTTGGATCAGCAGATAGGATAGGGAGTTATCCCTATCCAGTCAGAGAGTACAAATCCAAATAATGATTTGGATTAGGAAAGTCCTAATAAGATTAGGAGGGATGATCTTAATCTATAGATAAGATAAGGGTTTATCCTTATCTCTTAAAGAGAGTCCAGATTCAAATAAGGATTTGAATCAAGAAATTCCTAATGAGATTAGGAGCTGCTCCCTTTAAGGCTATAAAAGGAGGACGAGGGCGAACCTCCATTCACTCAATCTGATCTCAGATACAAGAGAGAAAGAAAGCAACAGTAAGACTGCGCCCTCTTCTACTCTTGTCTTCTCCTCCTGCTTCCGCCATTGCTAGTTCGTTCTCCACCTATAGGAGCGATCAAGAAAGGTTCTTGATATCAGTTTTTGGTGAAAAACTGATTTGAAGTCTTGCTCGCATACCCTCCATTGAATTCTTGCTAAAGGATTCGGTTGTTATGAAGAACCACCTGCTGATTCTGCTCCACCCTACACTATGTCATCTTCAGTGGGAGTAGTTTTTGGAGATCTCCTTGGGCGTGAACACCTTCATTGGGAGTTATTATTTCTCCATATCAGGTATCTCCCTCTTCTACACTTTTGGTTTCAGATCTGGTTTGGTTTAGGGTTCAAGACTGATCCTTGAAAATGCAGTTTTCTAAAACAGGGAATATGATTCCTACATGGGAGACAGAGAAATTTTTGAAAATTCACCCTACCTTCCTGCAAGGTTCGGTCATCCATATTATGGATCTCTCATCCCTTCACTCATATCATGAACCGCTAGCTTTACTATTCAATTCATGACAGCGGAGTAGGACTTTGTCCAAGGATAACTTATTCATGCATTGACAGTTCGTGATGTTCACCAAATGCTTGAGTGTTCATTAAAATTTCAATAAAGTACAACTATACACCTGAATAGAATTAGCGTCGGCCATGGTGAAAATCCTATTCGGCTTCTTAACCCTCATATATTGTGATAAAATTGAATAAGTCACAGAAACAAATTATAATACTTGCAAGTAGTTTTCCTCAAACTTCATCATATTCTCTTTTGTGAATTCACTTTATAGACAACAATTAATTTTGAGGAGCTTACCAGTTTATGCGACCAATCAATGTATTTATGTATGCGGGTCATAACTATAGCCTCCCCCACACTTATCATAAACATTGTCCTCAATGTTCATATGAATATAGTGCGAAAATGGTTTAGCAATGTGGAAAGTAAGAATTCAAGCATGTGAAGGGATTGAGAGAACTTCCCTGAAAAGCTTTTGGAAATCTGAAGTGGCTCCTTTGTCATGGACCATCTAGTTGCTAAGGATCAGAAAGAACTAGGAGGAGAGAATGAAAAGAAGCTATGGGTAATCAATAATCAATGAAAGTAAAACCCTAAAATCAGAAAAAGAAAGAACTCTAATGATATGAAAAAAAAAAGATAACTACTTATTGGCATTGGGTTGCCTCCTAATAAGTGCTTCTTTTTTGTTTGAAGCTCGACATTCCGGTGTGATCAATGATCATCTAGGTATACAGTTGATGGGGTAGGCAATGCTCCATCTACTATATATGGTTCGAGGTGCTGACCGTTGACCTTAAACGTTTCTTGTGTTGGGTGCGTCACCTCTACAGCTCCGTGAGGGAAAATTTGCAATATGGTGAAAGGCTCGGACCACCTCGATTTCAACTTACCTAGGAACAACCAGAGGTGTGAATTATATAATAGTACTTGCTGTCCTACCTGAAAGTCACGCCTCAATAAATTCTTATCATGCCATCGTTTGGTTCGTTCCTTATATATCTTGGCATTCTCATAAGCTGCAAGTTTGAATTCATCCATCTCATTTAATTGCATCCATCTGTGTACCTACGGCCTGCAAATCAAAATTCAATAACTTCATGGACCAATACGCTTTATGCTCAAGTTCAACGAGTAAATGATGTGGTTTTCCAAAAACCAACCAATATGGGGACATGCCAATAGGTGTTTTGTATGCAGTCCTATATGCCCACAATGCGTCATCTAACTTGACAGACCAGTCCTTTCTTGAAGAGTCTACTATCTTCTCAAAATTCTTTTTAATTCCCTATTAGCTAATTCGACTTGGCCACTGGTTTGAGGGTGATATGGGGTTGTTAATTTATGCGTGACACCATATTTTCGCATCAGCCACTCAAATTGGGTGTTGCAGAAATGAGTTCCCCTATCACTAATTATGGCGTGTTGTATTCCGAATCGAGTGAATAGCTTTTTAAGGAATTGGACTACTCTCCTAGAGTCATTTGTGGGTAAAGTCATGGCTTCTATCCATTTGGACACATAGTCGACAACAACTAGGATGTGTTTATTTTCAAAAGAATTTGGGAAAGGTCCCATGAAGTCAATACCCCATACATCAAAGATTTCACATATTAATATGTTAGTAAGAGGCAATTCATTGTGTCGAGAGATGTTACCGTTCCTTTGGCATTGGTCACATGCGGACACATACCTATGTGCATCCTTGAATAAGGTGGGCCAATAGAATCCTGATTGTAGCACTTTGGCTGCTGTGCGGTTGGCTCCAAAATGGCCTCCTGATTCTCGGTCATGGCAATATCGGAGCACCAACTCCGTCTCCTCGTCGGGGACACATCTCCGAATGATCTGATCTGCACAAAGCTTATACAAAAAGGGGTCTTCCTACAAATAATGTTTCACATCGGAGAAGAATTTCTTCCTCTGCTGATATGAAAGATTAGGCGAGAGGATGTTTCCTATAAGAAAGTTGGCAAAATCAGCATACCAAGGGGATGTATCTACTTGAATTGAGTAGAGATGCTCGTTAGGAAATTCATCTTGGAGGATGCTTGTGGTCTTCCCTCCCAAATCTGAATCCTCTAACCGGGAGAGATGGTCTATGGCAAGGTTCTCGGTGCCCTTTTTATCATGGATTTCGACATCGAACTCTTGAAGCAACAAAATCCATCTGATTAGCCTTGGCTTTGCATCCTTCTTCGCAAGTAGATGTCTAAGTGCTGAGTGATCTGTATACACAATAACTTTGGACAAGATTACATAAGAGCGAAATTTATCAAAAGCAAAAATTACCGCTAGTAGTTCCTTTTCCGTCGTGGTGTAATTCTGTTGAACTCCGTCCAAGGTCCTGCTAGCATAGTAAATTGGCTGGAAATTTCTGTTCACTCTTTGTCCTAGAACAGCTCTAACTGCTAAATCACTCGCATCGCACATCAGCTCAAAAGGGAGTGTCCAATCTGGTGCTACCATGATCGATGCATTAGTCAGCTTATCCTTCAAGATATTGTATGCTTCTAGGCATTCCTTTGTAAAATCTAAGGGCACATCTCTTTGTAATAAATTGGATAGGGGCTTAGCTATCTTGGAGAAATCCTTGATGAACCTTCTGTAGAATCCTGCGTGTTCCAAGAAGCTTCTTACAGACCGGACGGATGTTGGTGGTGGTAATCTCTCAATTGTCTCCACCTTAGCTCTATCAACCTCAATCACTTTCTGTGAAACCTTGTGTCCAAGTACAATACCTTCTTGCACCATGAAGTGGCATTTTTCCCAGTTTAGCACTAGATGAGTTTCCTTACAACGCTTAAGTACCTTTTCCAAGTTATGTAGACATGCATCGAAGGAAGAGCCAAAGACTGAAAAATCATCCATGAAAATCTCCATAAACTTTTCCACCATATCAAAAAATATAGCCATCATGCACCTCTGAAATGTTGCTGGAGCATTGCGTAAACCGAATGGCATCCTCCTGTAAGCAAAGGTGCCATAAGGACATGTTAAGGTGGTCTTCTCCTGATCTTCGGATGAAATCAGAATCTAATTGTAGCCCGAGTACCCATCTAGGAAATAGTAGAACTCATGACTAGCTAGTCTCTCTAGCATCTAATCGATGAAGGGTAGAGGAAAATGATCCTTGCATGTGGCTTCGTTTAGTTTTCTGTAGTCGATGCACACTCGCCATCTGGTAACCATCCTAGTCGGTATGAGTTCATTCTTCACATTTGGTACCACAGTCATGCCTCATTTCTTCGGCACTACTTGGATAGGACTCACCCATGAGCTGTCGGAGATCGGGTAGATAATACCTACGTCTAATAGCTTGATGACCTCTGCCTTCACCACATCTTTCATGTTTGGGTTCAGGTGTCTTTGGGGCTGAACCGTGGGCTTGCTTCCATCCTCAGTTAGAATTATATGAGTGCATATGGACGGATTGATACCCTTGATATCTGCTATCTTCCAAGCTAGAGTTGTCTTGTGTTCCCATAGCACCTGTAACAATTTTTCCTTCTGCAAGGGGGTCAGGGCTGATGAGATAATCACTAGTAGGGATGATGGTGCTTCTAAAAAGGCATACTCCAGATGCGGAGGGAGTTGTTTCAGCTCAAGGGTCGATTGAAGGCTTGCTTTGTGGCATTGAGGGTCTATCCAATCTCTCCAACTTGATGAACCTCTTTCCTTGAAACTGAGGGTTGGCATTCAGGTATTCTAACATACTCTGAATTTCTTCATCGTCTCCCATTATGGCTTCTCCTTCTTGTATGCATAACTCAAGAGGATCGGCCGACCTATTGACCTGAAAACACCCATCAACCACATAGTCAATGACATCTATCATATAACATGAATCATCATTAGAAGGTGCATGTTTCATAGCATCAGACATCTTAAAAATTACTTCCTCATCTTGAACCCTAAGGCTTAGTTGTCCTTGTTGGACATTAATCATTGCATTTCTTGTAGCTAGGAAGGGTCACCCTAGGATAAGTGGAACGTCAATGTTCTCTTCCATGTCTAACACTATGAAGTCCACAGGAAAAATAAATTTATCAACCTTAACAAGCACATTTTCTATGATTCCCCTAGGATACTTGATGGACCTATCAACTAATTGCAATGAAACTCTAGTGGGTTGGGGTTTCCCCAACCCTAATTTCTTAAAAACGGAATAGGGCATCAAATTTATACTAGCTCCTAAATCACACAATGCCTTATTAATCTTTAAACGGTTTATAGTGCAAGGAATAGTAAAACTCCCTGGATCTTTTAGTTTTTGAGGTAGTTTGTTGAGGAGAATTGCTGAGTATTCTTCATTCAATGCAACTATAGCCACGTCTCCCAATTTCCTTTTGTTCGCCAAGATTTCTTTAAGGAACTTTGCATAATGCGACATTTAGGCTATGGCATCTGCAAAAGGAATGTTAATATGTAACTCCTGAAAATTTCAAGAAACTTACCGAATTCCTTTTCCATTTTTTGTTGCTTAAGCCTATGGGGAAATTGTACTTGTGTCTTTTGACTTGTCTCCTTCCTTGAACCCGACTGCTCTTCCTCCTTTCCGGTTTCTAGAGTTGTGCCCATCTTACCTTCTTCCTTTGTTTTCTTTTCCACCTCTTGTAGCTCCTTACCACTCCTCAAGGTAATGGCTTGCACTTGTTCTCTTGGATTCACCTTTGTATTACTAAGCAAGGCACCTTGGACTCAAGAGGATATCATTTGTGCCAACTGCCCCACTTGAGTCTCTAAATTCTTGATCGATGCCTCTTGATTTTGAAATCTTGTTTCTGCACTTGAAATGAATTTAGTCATCAGCTCCTCTAAATTGGATTTCTTTTCCGGCTGAGCAAAATTTTGAGGGGTTTCACCACATTTTGATTTGACCATGACAGATTGGGGTGATTCCTCCATCCAAGGTTAATGGCACGAGGATAGTGGTTACCTTGCTGCCTTTGAAGATTCCCTACGAAATCCACTTGCTCGGGGGACTGCATGAACTGATTTCCAACTTGGCATTCGGTGTTGATATGACCTCCCCCACACTATTCACAGGCTACTGCTTGAATGTGCATGGCTGCCAGCTGCATGTCATCTATCTTCTTGCTGAGGGCGCTAATTTGTGCAGATAGTGTTGTATAGGTGTCTACATCGTGAATGTCGGGTTGCCTCCTAACTTGGCCTCTCTTGGAATGCCACTGATAATTATTTGTAGCCATTTCTTCAATAAGTGCATGAGCAACTTCAGCTGTCTTGTTGTTAATGGACCCTCCGGTTGCAGTATCCATGATGGTCTTGTTTGCTTCAGTCAATCCATTGTAAAATGTCTGAACCTAGAGCCAAACAGGAAGTCCATGATGAGGGACCTTCCTCAATAATTCCTTGTAGTGCTCCCATGACTCATATAATGATTCCCCGTCCTGTTGAGAAAAAGTAGTGATATCATTCCTCATCTTTGTAGTCTTGGATGGAGGGAAGTACTTGGATAGAAAGCAGTTGGTCATTTCATCCCAAGAGATCGATCTAGCTGGTAGAGAGTTCAGCCAAGTCTTAGCCTTGTCCTTCAAAGAGAACGGAAATAATCTGAGCCTCACAGCATCATCACTAACTCCGTTGTGTTTGAATGTGTCACATATCTCCAAGAAGTTGGCGATGTGAGTGTTTGGATATTCATTAGCCAAGCCACAGAACTGAACTGTGTTCTGAATCATTTGAATGATTGTCGGTTTGATCTCAATGTTGTTAGCAGCTATTGCTGGTCTCACAATGCTCGAGGCTACCCCAGTGAGGGTTGGCTTGGCATAGTCCATCATAGTCCTTTGCTCGACCATCTTCGTTATTTCAGCTTTCCCTTGCTTCAAAGCTCTAAGGCGACGGTGAAGAGTTCGGTCAATCTCTGGATCGTAGATGATGTTCTCCTTCCCACTGTTGCGTGTCATATACTGAATAAGTCAAAGTCGCAAAGATACAAATACACACACAACATGAATATATTATACAAAATTAGATTAACAATAGTAGATAGTTCCTAATATTGTTATGATAATCCCCGGCAATGGTGCCAAAAACTTGATGCATTAAGACTACACTAGCAAGTGCACTAACCGACTAAGTAATATACTGATGAGTAGAATATCGTTCCCACGAGGATTAATCCAACAACTACTAGTACTGAATCTGCCTTATGTTATCTAACAATCCAAAAATCGAAGACTTACTTCCTGATTAATGAACTATCCTAGGTATTTTCGAATTAAACCACCTTAATCAATTAGAGAAAGTGCTTCATGAAGGTACATGCAGAATCGGTTCAGCAGTTATATCACTAAGCTATCCAACTGAAGTTGATTTCAGTTGTGGGTTGGCGATTTCCTAATTGTTATGAACAACCTCTTTTGAGCACATGCCAATCTATCTACGAGTAACAACCCTTATATCTCTATCAAGAATTTAATTAATGTAGATGCATTAAATACAAGAAAACCGAAGGAAATCAATTCTTGCTGAATGGATGCCAAACGAATCATGCAAATTATCTCTAAGATACATTCAATCCGATTTCTTGATCAGTTGGTCCGATTACCTAAACCCTTTTTCAAGCAATATAAGTAATCCAAGAAACAAGAACAGATCGACCGAATCGACTCTTACTATCGAAAACCCTAATCAAGAAATCCCAATACTGAATCACTACCAATTGGATTAGCTTAAAAGATTAATCACAGATCTGAAATAACACCAATCATGGTTCGCATGGTAGAAAGAATGAAAGATTCAAACAAAAGAAAACCCTAGTCGAACCTGGTTTACCGAATTTGCTGAAAGAAAGAAGAAGACAACCTAAAACCTCTGCATGATTTTCAATCTCCTCTCCAATTCTCCTTTGGCAGCCTTGTGATTCTTCTCCCAGCACTTCTCCTTTGGTTCTTGTGTCAAGGGGTCCCACTCTAGAGTTTCTTTTTCTTTCCTTTTGTACTCTTTCTTGCAGATTTAGGGTGAGAGTCCTACTTCTATTCGGACTCTACTAAAGTCAGCCGCCTCCTTGAGCCTCTCAACAAGCTACGGCTATGCCTCTATTCTCCTGGGCCGAATTGCTGCTTTGCAGCCATATCACCATGTCTTCATGCTCTATTAACCCCAAACTGTTCCAAACTCCTGTTTTCCTAAAATTCAGCTCAATTAGGGTAAGAACCATTAAGATTTATCATAAAAACCATGTATGAGACAATAAAAATAATGTGTAGCATGCACACATCAATGAGTGTGTTATTTTTACATATCCATTGTACCTGATTGTGTATGTAGGAAGAGTGGGAATGGACTTGATCTATTTCTAATCTGGAAGAGTAGCTCCTTCATTTTGTACTTAACATAATTTTTATTAAGTGAATTAGAGATAGATAGAGCTAGACCTTGTCTTAACTTCAAACTCTTTCCCTTTCATGTTTATTTGTTAGTTAATAAGCTTTATGTTGAATGCTTGTTTAGTTCTTGAGAACATTGTTGCTCATCATTTTAAAAGACAATAACGAGTTTATGGTGAACTTGCACATGCAACGCACCTGCCCCACCACTAGTCTATTACCCATTAATAAAAAGGAGAATGGTTTATTGTTTCTCATCAAAAGACCCTGATTTCATATTTCCACTTTTACCCCTATTATAAAAAATTTCAACTTTTACCCTTTATCCAAACATCAAAACACCTCGAGAAAAAAGTGGGTTTATACGTGTTTAAATGGCAGCAGAATAGGTGAACATGAGAGCTATAGATTTTTCATTTGGACACTTGTGCAAATGGAACGCAAAGTGCTCTTCTACTTTAAGTTCGATCTTCGATGATAATGAAAGGGTCGATTATGCCAAGTTAATCGGTTTTGTTTCTTTCTCATCAAAATCGATTTTGTCAGAAGGCATAGTTGAGAGATTGCCAGTCAAGTAGGACAAATAAGATCCCATTAACATGGTTCCAACATTCCAACAATATAAGAGTTAATCTAGCAAGTAAAGTACTTCTACCTAATGTATTTTAAATTTTAATTTTAATTTTTCTCTAAAAATAAAGATGTTGAACTCATCTATTAGACTTAGTCATGCATGTTTTTCTTTTCTTATAAGTCCAATTTGAATACAAGACATTTTTCATCAGTTCTAATAACATTCTTTTTAAAGGACAAACTCTATATGTTAAGTAATGTGTTTGTTCAATTAACTTACTAACAAATCTAGAAGATGTGCAGATTGGGTGGTTACTAAAACGTACTCCATGTGTTTGGGTTTCAACAAGTCTTAGGTTTGCCTGGTTATGTTTTCAAGTTTTGGAGTCTTGAAAGAGAGTATACAGAGGTAGGGTGAAGGGACTAAACAAAAATTGGGTTGTAATACTCATGGTGGTGGTCTTTTATTATTGATAAGACTCTTGCTCTTATGCATGACAATCTCTATTAGCTAAGAATGGAGCATGATGTTATGAGGCATGTAAAGTATGAATTTCATAGTTGGTTTACCAAATGCACAGTGAAATAAAGAATCAATCATGGTGGTTGTTGATCACTTTTCAAAGATGGCACATTTCATACCATGTAGCAACTCTTGATACAATTAATGTGGCTAATCTTTACTTTAAAGAGATTGTGAGACTCCATGGTATTGCCATAACAATCACTTCAAGTCAACATTCAAAGTTGATAAGCCACTTTTTGTTTGACAGTTTTGTATGCCCTTAGCTTCAATCAGAATGATGTACATTATGAGTTTATTGTAAATGAATAAAAGTACATGTTTGATTCATGTTCCCTTGGTATGTTTCTGTGTAATACCCTTAAATTGGACATTTAATGAGACTCGTGTTAGTTTAGAATGTTCACAGCCAGTGGGTCAGTCTAGGGAGACCTATCCTGATAAGGCTGACACTGATGTGCCACCAAGTCGGTTGGGGTGGTCTGTCTCAGCCGCCAGGGTGAGACCCAAGGCACATACAGTGTAGGATCAATTGAATCTTTGAACCGGACCAGATTTCCAATATTGTCCTGAACCTTGGAGATTAATGGGCAAAACTGGAAAGTTACACCCGACCCCTAGACTCGATTATGATACTGCATTAGGTGTCAGATTGGGTTGTCTTTGATGTACCAATCAGTGAGATCCTTAGCGGGGGTCAAAACCTGGGTATGTTGGGACAGTCTGAGAATTCATCTGAGTGGGTGATCATAGTGACAGGATCAGCCCCTTTGTCGAACAAAGGTAATGATCGGGAATGCACTCTCTCTAATGGAAACCAAGACTGCCGGCAGCCAATTTCAATCGTTGAGATTTGTCTTGCAAAATATATTTTATATGAGATATAAAAGTATATATACATTATAGTTTCTAAAATGTTTGCAAAAGATTTTAATTCCCGGGATCCATGTAAGCATAGGGTGCAGCACTGTTCCTTGTAGCCGAGGGAGAGGTCCTCTCTTGTCGGGCAGTGTTTGATCATTATGGGCTGAGAGGTTGAGTGTAAGACCATAGAGGGTAATACCTGATGGGCTAATCTTGCATCTGCCCACAGTCTCTGGGTGTTACAAGGTGGCTTGGCCCAGGGACCACTTAGGGTATGTGTTGGGCCCATAGAGCCCATGTGATGGGTTTCAGGGGGTGCACTGTCCATAACAGTGTATTCGGCCAGACCTTGTAATAGAGGCTGGGCTGAACCCATGTGGCTGATGTGTAGATCAATGCTTGGGTCCCACGCCATACAAGGAAGCCCAACTGGGCAGCAGTTAGGAAGGCTAAGTGAGCACATAACTTTATTGGGCCTAAAGCCCATTTCGAACTGGGCTGATTTAAGTAGTTAAATATGGGGCGAATTCTGGGAATAGATTAGCAGATAGGATAGGGTCTTAACCCTTTCCACTCAGAGAGTCCAGATCTGAATGTGATTCAGATCTGGAAACCTCTTAATGTGATTAGGAGAAGGCTGATCCAATCTGCAAATAAGATAAGGGTTTATCCTTATCACCTAAAGGGATGTCTGATCCAATTATGAATTGGATCAGCAACTCCTAATGGGATTAGGAGCTGATCCTTTAGGGTTACAAAAGAAGGAAGGGGCGGCAGCCTTTACAAGACACTTGTTCACATCCTCTTTAGAGCTGAAATCACAGAAGGAAGAATTAAGCAACCTTGCAAAATTCTTTCTTGCCGCCTACCTTGCTAGTTCGATCTCCAAATCAGTGGGAGAAGTCAAGATTTGATCTTGATATCAGTTCCTTGTGAAGGGACTGATAAGAAGTTGTGCTCACGTGTCATTCTGCTATTTCTTGCGAAGGACTAGGTTCTTGGAGAAGAACACTGCTGATTCTGCTCCATCCTGCACTGTGCCATTTTCAGTGGGATCAGTCTTTGGATCTTTCCTTGGGCGTGAACACCTCCATTTGGAGATATTACTTCTCCGTATCAGGTATAATCCTCTCCTACTGCTTTTGTTCAGATCTGGTTCAGTTTATGGTCAAGATTGATCATTGAAAATATGATTTTCTAAATAGGGAATGCGATTCCCAATTGAAAGGAAGAAAAATTTTGTTTGAAATTCGCCCACCTTATTCCGCAAGTTTTGGGCGTCCATACGATGGATCTCTCATCCCTTCACATTTGGCAGTCCTTATAGCGAAAGTTATGAACTAAGCTTCAATGTGGTTTCACTTGTCATCCATAAATAGATGGCAAACTGGGGTTCTTAACCTAAGTTTGGAATCTTCTTAGAAACTAGGTAGGTAAACACATTCGATAGTGGGATCATCCTACCTCAACTTGAATTCACATACAATCATTCAACTAGTTAAACCACTGGATGCAATCTTTTTGAAGTTGTCTATGGTTGCAATCCTGTCGGCCGATTGGATTTGGCTCCACTTTCCACAATTCAATACTTCAATGGAGGTGCAAGCGTGCCAAATCCATTAAGAAGTTGCATGAGCAGGTTTGAGGACAAATTGAGAAGCAAAATGAGAATTATCAACTGCGGCAAACAAGCATAAGAAGTCTACAAATTTCAAAGAAGGAGATTTAATATGGATTTTGTAATCCAACAGGGATAAGGATAGTTTAAGAGTCTTGAAAGTGGATCAAGAAATGCCTTAGTGACTAAGAAGATGGGTTAAGGGAAGGTCTAAGAAATTGGCTAAGTTTGGAACTAGGATGATCAAATGGATATCCAAATGAGTGAAAGAATGGAATCCCCTCATGTCTTTCTTGCTTATCTATTTATAAAACTTAAGAGGCAAGTTGCATGCATTGTGATGCAAAGAGTTGGGATCTTCTTAGTCCCAACAATCGTTAGAGAAATAGATCCCGTATTTCTCTCTCCTAAGGACATATATGTCCTTAAGGACCACATGATTGTTAGATCGCACTAGTGGGGACTTGTGTGATGCATGAGATTTATCAAGAGAAAGTGAAACGATAGAAACTGATAACTATTATAAGGAAGGAATTCCATGCTTTTAAAATAACTAATCTTTACTTTATTGATAGTTATAAAAATAATTTAGTAATTTGGATTAATAATAATAAATTATTGTTAATTACTTAAATAAAATAATTATTCTTCCATATTATCTATTAGTGTTCTATTTTATTTATTTTACTTTATTAATAATTAAATGTTATAATTTTTTGTAAATATTACTTAAATATTAGTAAATATTTAAAATTAGGTTGTAGTCATAATTAATCTAAGCCTGAGCTCGAGGTTTAAGACTTTAGGTTAGACTTTGGTTTATCGTTAACTTGATCCAACCCCCAAGTTGCACCCCTAAGAGCAATGTAACATTCATAATTAGACTGAACCAAACCAAGTAGAACCCATGCATGCATTATTTTTGCGTTCTTAACTAGTTTTAAATGAAAATTATTAATATTGAAGCCAAAGGAGCTATGTGCTACCCCCATTGTGTAGCCTAATGATCAAAAAAAAAAAATCTTGAGTCGAACCCCAAGCATAATAATATTTACCTAGGCCTAGGATTGCGATAGGCTTGTTCGTGTTAATTAAAAAGATATGATCTTTATAAATAATTTTATTTAATTTTAATTTATTATAAAAAATATATAAAGATTTTTCTATATATTAATTTGTTATCTAAATATATATAAATATAACATTTAGGTCAAGCTTAGGGGTTGCTTAGCGTGGGCCTTGCTCGCTAGGGCTATCAATAGACTCCAAAAGTCCAATGACCAATTTGACTCCAAATCTAATTATTTATCCTTGATTTGGATGTTAGAACTTTTATTCGATAAATAATCAGATCAGATGTGGATTTAACCTCATCTGATCCAATTAAAATCTGAGTCCAATAAAAAATATTATTTTATGTATACATGTAGTATAATTATGTATACATATAGTATAATTATGTATACTTATAGATATTATATAACTATATAAACTTATATGTTTATTAAGTTTAGTATTAAGTTTCATATTATAAGTTTTTGACAATTGACCAATTAAATAGAACTTAAATATGAAGTAAATAAATAGAATTTGGATGAGAGTGAAATTCCCTATCTTTGGAACATAATAGGCTTATAATGGAAGAGGCCTATAGAAATATGATAAAATAGGTTAATGATGGAAGGGGTGAAACCTATGTCTTAGAATTTTCTCCCTCTTTCTCTCTCATTAGTGTTGACACAAATTTCATGTATTTGATTAACACAATATAGAGACAAATTAAAAAAAAAATTAATAAAAAATAAACAAGGGAATGAACTCTCTTTGATTTCTACTCGATGACGTGAGCAACCTCTGATTAACGGTCGAATTTGGTGAATACGAGGGTTGTCGATGTGTTTCTCATACTTCTTGAAGTGTTGATGTGGATTTCCTTAATTTTGGTGCTTCGGAAGATTTGATGTAGATTTCTTCACTCCGGGCTTCGCGCTTGAGCGGCTATGAAGGATGCTTATCTAAAAAGGGCTCTTTGTGGTGGCTTGATCTTCTTTGGAGAACTTGAATCCGAGTGTGTTGTTGAGAAATAAGAAGTTTTTCCCTTCTTTCTTTTCTCTTTATCTTTTAGTTGCTAGAGTTTACAAGAGCTTGTAGTTGCTTGCAAACCTCAAGTATTGGTATATGAGAGCTTCTTGCAATGTGATTCTCTAAAAGGAACTCTTTCTTCCTAGGCAAGGCTATTTATAGCCAAGGATTAAGGCTGCCACCTCAGCCCAATTAGCTAACCAATCCCATGTGAGTGGGGTGTTGGGTTAGGGTTAACTCCCATGCATGCACCATTATGTAGGAGTTAGTGGTCTTGCTAAAGGGACCACCTATTACAATAGGAGATGGGCCAGATTGGACTTAATACACTTGGATCCTTAGGCCATCAAGACATATTTATGTAGTCTTGGGCCTTGGGCCCATGAAGGTCCATATTAATTCAGAGGTTGTCATGTAAATTAAGCCCATTTATTTGGCTTAAAAATTCACATGTTTACAAATGCCCCCTCGAGAACGAGGTGAGGGAGCTCCGTACAATGCCGATGTCCTCGACGATATTGATTTTCAAGTTGGATGGTAACTTAACTTGAATGTTTGTGGGGATCTTGTTCACCTTGTGGGCCTTGAGGAGATGTCATGACATGTGGCTGACCTTGGTTAACTAAACCCCAAAAGAATTTACAAGTCTCGTAGCCAATATTGCTTCTACAAAAGTTGGTCTATGTGATGTTCGATTTCCATAGAGTCCTTTTGCTTCTCTAATTCTCTTACTCTATTAGCTGCCGAGTCAATCCATTAGTTGGAATTTTATACTATCTTGTCATTGAAGTCTCGTTGGGGTTGTTATTGGAGGAGTCCCATAGTTTGTTGGACTCCTAGTACAACATCCTAGTACAACACGTACAACCCAATCTTTTATAAACATACCCCCACCACCATCATAGGACCTTACTTACTCGAAAGCAATACTTTAGTTGCTTGAATTATGATTAGAGCCCTTAATGCTTCTGAAGATTTTTTATAGTTATTGATGCTGTCAAAGAAGCCCACTCTCTTTTCATCTTTTATTGCTGCTTGCCATCAGAGCCGAAATCCAAATCAAAATCTTTGAAAGCTTTAAGCGGGTCTTCTTTTCTTCCGCAAAAATACAAAGATTATTGTTGCAGATAGGGCTGTTCATAAGAAGGCCCAACCTGTACTGACTCAATTTGAGTCGGCCGGGTTATCTTCAGCACCGGTCGGTTTCGAGTTGTAAAATATCATAAATCGATGGTTCAGGTTGGTTTCGGTTTTCTTGTGTGAAAACCGAAATCAACCCGAACCAAACCGACTAATTATCCCTTTATGAAGTTTAAATTAATTAAGTCCCCATAACTAATTGTCCCTCTTCAAATCTATTATATCGGCTAGATTAATGATTGTAATTAACTGTCTTGAAGTCTCCCTACAGAATTCACCCAAATCCCAATTAAGACAATTAAACTTCAAAATAAATATATAATCAAAGGGATAAGTTGGTGGTTTTGGAGATAAAACTTAATTACTGAAAAGATATATAACATATATACCTCTATAATAGGCATTATTATTATATATGGGTTTTGCTCTTTTTCTCCTCTCCAAAGTCCAAACTGTGGACTAGATGTATGTCATGTTTATCAAAAACAAGGCTTTTCTCGCGTTCATTACCTCACATACTGTGGTGCCACAGTCCCCACATATATATTGCAGTTGAGTTTCTATCAAGCATGGTTGAACTTAGAGCCGAAACCGACCCAACCCAACTCAAACCGATAAAGTCGGTTTTTCTTAACACTGGATCGGTTTTGGTTTCAAGTTCAGGTAACCCGATCAGGTCGGATCGGTTGGAAAAATCTCAGTAAACTGACCCAACCCAACCCGTGTACAGCCCATTAAGGTTAGTGTATCATTTACAGTCATAGCACGTTGACTCCCTTTGTCCTTTTTATGATTTGGATGCCCCAACCAACAAAGTTATAAATGCACATTGGATAGGATCTGTGGTATCGCCCTCTTCTCTCTGGCGAGAAGAGGGACTAAAGTTCACTGCTCCAGAGGAAAGATAGAGAAAACAGGAAATTTCTAATGTCATTCGCGCTTGTAATATCAGATCGAGCGGTATTTATAGGCTGGGTTGTTGTAACAACCAGCCAGTAGCTCGTACACAGAATTCTTACCTCATGATTGCTTCTGAATTACAGATCATTAAAAGAAAACAAAGAAAAACAGAATAACTAACTTGCCGCTGTGTGGGTGCTGGGCATTATGGCTTTTCCTGACCTGCATGGGCCTTATTCCTGACATCCATGGGTTTGGATTCTAGTGGGCCTTGACTGGGTATGCGGGCTCAATCTGCTGCTCTGATGGATCTCTCTCTGGAGAAGGAGTCATAAAGGTAGGTTGGGCCGAGGTGTCCATTGGTATGCATATCACCCCCTCCCCCTTATCATAAGCCTTGTCCACAAGGTGAGCTCTAGGGTAACTCACTTTCAAAGTCTCCCAATCCTCCCAAGTAGCATCAGTAGGTTGGGTGCCTTCCCATTGTATCAGCATTTCTATTCCTGCTCTTTCCCCTTTTTTGACTATCCGACGGGGTAGTATTACCATGGGATAGGGGGATAAAGACCCATTGGCATTCAGAGGGGGTAAGGTGGTCATGGGTTAGCCCTGACTCCCCAATTTTTTCTGGAGCCATGAAACATGGAAGACTGGGTGTAGTTTACATTCAGGGGGTAATTCCAATCGGTACGCCACTGGACCAATCTTCTCGAGCACTTTGTAAGGTCCATAGAAGCGAGCTGCCAGTGTTTGGGACTTCCTCAAAGCAAGACTGGTTTGCCTGTAGGCGTAGAAAAACTAGATCACCAACCTCAAATTGCCTCACTTCTGTGTTTGTCTGCCATGACCTTCATACGGTTTTGTGCCTGGGTCAAGTTTTCCTTGAGTTGTGATAAAATCTTATCCCTCTCTAGCAGTTCATCTTCTACAGCTTGAGACTGTGTTGTTTCGGGAATGTAAGAAGGGGGTGTAGGAGGAAGTATGCCATAAACTGCCTGAAATGGGGTGATCTTGGAAGAGGAGTGATAGGTGGTATTATACCACCATTTTGCTAGGGCCAACCACTTAGCCCAACTGTGGGGTTGCATGCTTGCAAAACACCGTAAATAGGTCTCTAGAGTTCTGTTTAGTACCTCCGTTTGGCCATCTGACTGGGGGTGATAAGCTGAATTCATACACAATTTCGTCCCCTATAATTTAAATAGTTCATTCCAAAAGGTGCTGGTAAAAGTGGGGGTGATAAGCTGAACTCACTGACTATCGATGAGGGCATCCCATGTAAGCGGAATATTTCTTGCATGAAGACCTTTGCAATGCCATGAGCGATAAATGGATGAGTGATTGCAACGAAGTGCCCGTATTTAGATAGGCGATCTACCACTACTAGTATTAGATGTCTTCTTGTGGGAAGTGGGTAGACCCTCTATGAAGTCCAAACTAATGTCAACCCAAATTCTCTCAGGTATGGGAAGTGGGTTTAGTAATCCCAGGGTGCTAACATTTTCTGTCTTGTTTCTCTGACAAACATCGCACTGCTGCACCCATTTCTTGACTTCAGAGTGGTACCCCTTCCAATAACAGAAACTTTTGAGTCTGTGTATGGTGTTGTGATAACCGGAATGGCCTCCTACCGGTGCATCATGGGCTTCTTCAAACAACATTTTTCTGAACTCCGATACTGGGCTTAGCACAATCCTACTCTTTTTCCATAGCAGCCCATTCTTATACTTAAATTGGGATTTCATGGGCTTTCCCTGTTGTAGGCCCACAATAATCTGTTGGAGGATTGCATCAGTGCTGGTTTCTCGTTTGATGGCTTCTACCCAACTAGGAACAGGTTGAGCGATCACCAGCAACTCTTCTTCGGTCTGCCGGGACAGAGCATCAGCTACTACGTTATCCCTTCCCTTCCGAGTCATATGCTATAATCAAATCCCAGCAATTTAGTAATGAACCTCTACTGGTCAGGAGTATGAATTTTTTGTTTCAACAGAAATCCCAAGCTCCTATGATCCATGAGAATTGTAAATTTAGCACCCAACAGATAATGATGCCATTTTTGAACTGCCGAAACCACTGTCAAAAGTTCCTTTTCATGGGTAGACAACCCCAAGTTATGACCATGTAAAGCTTGACTGAAATACACGATGGGCCTTCTTCCTTGAGAAAGCACAGCACCTAGGCCCTTAGCACTCGCATCACTTTCAACTGTGAAATCTTTGGAGAAGTCTGGTAATGCAAGCACAGGAGCTGATACCATGGCTTGTTTCAACTTTTCAAAAGCTGTTGTAGATTGGTCAGTCCACCGCCATTCCCCCTTCTTCAAAAGTTCTTGGGCCTGGGCTATGAGGTAATCCCTTCAACCTTTGCTGGATCCATTTCTACTCCTCGAGCAGAAATTATGTGACCCAAATAGTCCATTCGAGTCGCTCCAAATTGGCACTTACTAGGTTCGGCGAACAACTGGTAATGCTGTAAAGTATCTAACACTGTCTTCAAATGTTGCAAATGAAGTTCAAGAGACTCACTGTAAATAAGAATATCATCGAAGAAAACAAGAAGAAACTTCGTCAAATATTCTCGGAAGATACTATTCATTAAAGCCTGAAAAGTTGACGAGAAACTCGTGGAATTTGTCTTTAACAGTGGCAGTGTTGAGGGCCCTGTAGTCCACACACAACCTCCACCCCCGTCTTTCTTTTTTATTAACAAAACCGAGGCAGAGAAGGAGCTAGTGCTGGGCCGAATAATCCCTGTGTGTAACATCTCCCTTACGAGAACCTCAATCTCTTTCTTCTGAACATGGGGATATCTGTATGGTCGAACTGAGATGGGCTTAGTGCCTTCAAAAAGTGGGATGGCATGATCATGGGTTCTAGGGGGGTGGGAGGCCCACTGGTTCAAGAAAGACTTATGCGTATAAGTCCAGTAATTTCTTAACTTGTGGGCTTACACCTATTTTGGTATCTTCTTGGGCTTGAGAGATTAATTGCAACAAGAATATCTCCCGGGCCTTGTCCATTGCCCTATCTATCTGACCCATCTCCACAATTCTGGGTTTGGGTGTCTTTATTCCTCTTAGTTCATGGGCTCCTTCCTTATCAAAGAAGCGAATCCATAAAGCACTGAAATCCCATAGAACAGGCCCTAACATCTTTAACCACTGCATGCCCAAAATAGCATCATACTCGGGTAGGGGCAGTAGATAGAAGTCAGCTACTATGTTAACACCTTGTGCCTTAATGGGTATCTTAAGACACTTCCCGTACCCCAGAGCTTTTGTCCACTAGCTACCATGACTTCAAAGGTTTGATCAGAACATGGGGAGTCTCACCTTTTCAGCTATATGAGGGTTTAAAAAAAATTGAGTGGATCCATTATCTATGAGAATAGACAAAGGGCGGCTACAGAGAGTATTGTTTATCCACATGGACTGAGAGGAATCCATACCCGTGATGGCATGTGTAAACACAAATTTCATGCTAAATTTGGAGAACAAAAATTAATATAGATAAATTTAAAGGAATTTAATTTTTTTTTTTTTTGCAGAAATGTAAATAGGATACAAACTCTCTTTTTTTTGACAAAGCAAACCCTCTGATTTTCTTGTCTTGGACCTTGCAATTAGGAGAAGCAAGTAATGTCGAAACTTATGCGAAGGAAAATTTATTCATGCTCAATCAATGATTAGAATGTGAACAACTGAAATCAATGTCCTTGCTTATAGAATTGACAGAAGTCTTTTGAATCACGGGAATTTGAAGATCGAAACTTCACGAATTGATGAGATAGCAATTTTGGTGCTTCGACTGCAGCCCGTTTCTTCTCATTCTCTTTTAAAAGGAACGAGAGCGATCGGAGACGAACCCGGTGTGGTTAAAGGAGGAGCCGAATGGGAAAAAACCATCCCCAGAGGAAAATATCCCATCCCCTTTTATAGTGGACTGAAGGATTAGTGGGCTCCCCTGTACTAGGTCCCACCACGATGCAGCCTTTTGTTGACCAAAAAAATGCGGACTTGGCAAAGGGATTGGTCCATGCATCATTTAGTGCATTGACCAACCATGACTGACTTAATTGGTTGGCCGATTATACCTTATCTGCCTTTTAAATGAGATTCCATATGTCCTAATTTAAGAGTTAGCCCATTTATGGCCCCATGACAGATTTGAATTCAAAAAGAAATTCCTTTTCCTCGCATAGGAATTTTCTATTAGACCCGCCAATGTTTTTCTCGGGCCAATTGGGCTGATACTTTGGGTCCTACCAAGAAGCCTTTCATCTTTAATGGGCCTGACATGCCCTCATTTGATCTCACTAACTGTTGGGCTGAGACATTAACCCATTCAATCCTTGTCATTCTCTCCTCTTAGTGGGCCCAATAGGTCCTTTTCATTTAATCTCATATTGGGCTCTACTTCACTTTATGGGCCCAAAATTTACATACCAACAGCATATAATGGAATTTATGGTGAAGTTTCCTGCTCTATCTTCTTGCTTCTCAGACCACCCGACATCCTCTGATTCTTCTTCATCAGGCCCTACGATCCAAAAGATCTTCTAGGCCTTGCACTTGTGTTGGGGGGTGTAGAGCATGCAACCAAGGACGTCCCAAAAGTAGTTGGTAGGATGTATTGGTGTCGATGACATGTAGAAGGGCCGAAGATGTTAAGTCCCCTATTTCTATCTCAAGACACACCATGCCCACAACACGTTGTCCCTTTTGATTGAAGCATTGAATTGTCAACTTGCTCTTTAGCAATTCATCCTTGTCAATCCCAAGTTGTTTCATAGTGGATACTGGTATGATGTTGATGGTAGATCCACAACCAATGAGGATGCATGACATCTCCTGTTCACGAACATATCCAACAACATACAAGGGTCTATTGTGTGGACGTGACCCAAGTTGTAAATCCTCATCTGTGAAAGTTTTTGTTGCCATGCAATCCGTGCAATCGTCCCCTTTTGGTACTTTGCTTTGGAACTTGTAGAGGAGAATTAAGGTCTTCGCCATTGCAAAGCGAACCTTCTGTGGTAGTTGTAGTGCTTGGGTGAGGCTTAAGTGGGATGGAACTTCCCACAATTGCTTTATTACTTCTTCATCACACTTGTTGTACTCTTGAAGAAGCCTTGTCATGTCTTCGTCCTCGTTAGATGAAGCTTCTTCTATTGATGGTGATGTTTTCTCTTCGTCAATTGCCACCATGTATGCTGCTACACACTCATCTGGAAAAAGTTCTCTTGGAATGAACTCCCAAAGGGTTACTAAAGTCAGATGAGGCAGTTGAAGCACTTCCTCCTCACTAGCTGATGGTACCTGAGGTGCTTTCTTCTTTGGCACTTTCTTCTTCTTGGAGGTGTCGTGTACTCGTCATCTTCTAGTCCGCTTTGGTCTAGTTGACGAAGGGACGACGGGACGAGGAGCCTTATTCTTACTAAAGGAATGAGAGATCCATCATATGGAAGGCCGAACCATGCAGGGTGGTAGGCAAAATTTCAAAAATTTCTTTCTTTCATCCGGGAATCCTATTCCTTAATTTAGAAAAACTGCATTTTTCAATGTTCGTTTTTGAAACAAATCGGACCAAATATGAAACCAAGATTAGGGAGAGGAATACCTGATACGGAATCCATGCAAAAAGCTCCTTCCAACGTAAGTGTTCAAGCCCAAAGAGAGTACCAAATCCTCCCTCCATTAAAGATGACACATCTTAGGGTGAGGCAGGATCAACAAGTAGTGGTTCTTCTACAAGAACCTCAGATTTTTCAGCAATAATCTAACAAGGTAGTGAACACGACTTCAAAATTGTTTCTTGCACCAAGAAACAATATCAAGATCGAATCTTGATCACTCCAAGAGGTGGAGATCGAACAGGATAGGGTGGCAAGTGCAGAGAGAGAGAACTTGAAGTAGAAAGCAGTCAAACTATAGATGTCTTTTCAGTTCGCCCTCCTCTTTATACATAACCCTTAAATAGTCAAATCTTTATTTGGATCGGGACTCTTTAAGTGAAAAGGATAATCCCTTACCTTATCTATAAATCAATATCAGCTACTCCTAATCAAATTAGAAGTTTCCTGATCTAAATCTCTATTTGGATCTAGACTCTTTAAGTGGATAAGAGTTATCCTCTTATCCTTATCTGTTGATCCATACCCAGATTTGCCCTTATTTAATTAATCCAATTAACCTAGTTCAAAATGGGTTTTAGGCCCATTAAGCTTTCAGGCTCAATTCCTTTTAATGTTGGCTAGCTTGGCTCTCTTTGTATTGCGTGGGACCCTATCATTGATCTCAACATAAGCCACATGGGTTCAACCTAGCCACTGTTACAAGGTCTGGCCGAATTCACTACTAAATATAGTGAACCCTTGAGTCCATCAGTATGGGCTCTTAATGGGCCCAACATTTACACCAAATGGTCCTTGGATCCAGCCATCTTATGAAGGCCCAAGAACTGTGGGCATATGCGATATTAGCCCATCAGGTTTATTATCCCTAAATGGTCTTATACTTAACCTCTCAGCCCTTAATGATCAAACACTGCCCGACAAGAAATGACTCTCCCTCGGTTGCAAGGTATAGTGTTGCACTCTCTGCCCACAAGGATCCCAGGAATTAAAACATTTTGCAAACAATTTATGAAATCGTAATATATATGTATATCTCTATATAAATATATTTTGCAAAACAAATTTCAACAAGATTGAAATCAACTGCAGGTAGTTTAGGTTTCCATTAGAGAGAGTGCATTCCCCGATCATTCACTTGTCCGACAAAGGGGCTGATCCTGTCACTATGATCACCCACTCAGGTGAATTCTCGTACTGCCCCAACATACCCAGGTTTTGACCCCCTTTAAGGATCTCACTGATTGGCATATCAAAAACAGCCCAATTCGACACCTAGTGCAATACCATAATCGAGTCTAAGGGTCAGGTGTAACATTTCATTTTTTTCCATCTATCTCCAAGGTCCAGGGCAATATTAGAATTTGGTCCGGTTTAGAGTTTTAAGAAAACCCACACTACATGTACCTCAGTTCTCACGCTGGTAGCCGAGACAAGACACTCCAACCAACTTGGCGGCACATCAATGTCAGCCTTATTAGGATAAATCTCCCCAAATCTATCCAACGGCTCTAAAGATTCTAAACTAACACGAGTCTCATAAGTGTCCAATTTAAGGGTACTACACAAAAACACACCAATATAACATAAATCAAATATGTACTTTATTCATTTACAATAAATGCCAATAAGTACATCAAGCTGATTGGAGCTAAGGGCATACACTGTCTAACAGCTTCCACTTGCACTTAGGTTCAATCGGGTACAAGACGGAGTTTTATACTTTCCACGTATTTCTCAAAGACTTTCTGTGTCAGTGGCTTAGTGAATGGGTCTACTACATTTTTTGCTGATGCTACATTTTGAATCTAGACGTCCCCTCTACCAACAATCTCCCATAGTACATGGTACTTCATCTCGATGTGCTTTGACTTCGATTGGGCTCGTGGCCCCTTAGCCTGAGTAGTGGCTCTAGTGTTGTCACACAAAAATGGAATGGGTGATGTGCTAGATGAAACTACTCCTAATTCTTGAATGAACTTCTTCATCCAAATGGTTTCCTTGGCAGTTTCACTTGCGGTAATGTACTCGGCCTCGGTTGTGGACCCTTGTTTGGTGCTTTTCCAGCTAACTACATAGAACCCCTTCGTAAAGATGTAAGCAGATGCAGACTTTCTATCATCTGGATCTGACCAGAAATCGACATCGGTATACCCTAGGATCTATAGTGAACTACCACCGATTACCAGACCAAACTCTTTTGTCCTTCGAAGGTATTTGAGTATGTTCTTTACAACAGTCCAGTGCTCTTGTCCTAGGTTAGACTAGTATCTGCATACCACACTCACAGCCTGAGCAATGTCTGGCCGAGTGCACAGCATGGCATACATGATGCTCCCTACGGCTGAGGCATAGGGAACCTCTCTCATGCCCCAAATCTCCTCAGGAGTCTTGGGAGACATACCCTTGGAAAGAGTGACTCTATGCTTGAAAAGAACATTTCTCTTCTTGGAATTCTTCATATCTCTTGACAATCTTGTCAATGTAAGCAGATTGGGATAATCCTATTATTCTCTTTGATCTATCTCTATAGAGTCAAAGACCCAAGATATAAGAGGCTTCTCCAAGATCTTTCATTGAGAATTGCTATGAAATCCATATCTTCACCGTAGTTAACATTCCTACATCATTCCCAATGAGTAGAATGTCATCTATATATAGAACAAAAAATCTAACCTTATCTCTCACTATCTTCCTGTAAACACAGGGCTCATCCAGATTCTGCTCAAAGTCAAACTATTTGACGATAGACTCAAACCGGATGTTCCAGCTCCTAGAAGCTTGCTTAAGCTCATATATGGATCGATTAAGTTTACATATCATGTGTTCCTGATCTACAGCTCTAAAACCTTGCAGTTGCTGCACATAGATATCTTCAGTAAGATCTCCATTTAGGAACACAGTTTTGACATCCATTTGCCAAATCTTGTAGTCATGGTATGCTGCTACAACTAGCAAGATCCAATAGACTTAAGCATGGCCACTAGTGAAAAGGTCTCCTCATAGTTGACTCCCTCTTTCTAAGTGTATCCTTTTGCCACAAGACGAGCCTTGTAGGTCTCAACCTTACCATCGAGTGAAGTGATGAGAGATTCATCATATGGATGGTCAAACCCTGCAGAAAGGTTGGGAGAAATTTCAAAAATTTCTCTCTCTTCCATCTGGGAATCGCATTACCTATTTTAGAAAACTGCATTTTCAATGATCAATCTTGAACCAAACCAGACCAGATCTGAAACCAAAAAGGAGGAGAGGGATATACCTGATACGAAGTACTGTAACTCCCAATGAAGGTGTTCATGCCCAAGGAGAAAATCAAAACCTGCTTCCACTGAAGATGACACAGTGTGTGGTGAAGCAAGATCAGTAGGATGGCTCTTCAACAAGAATCGAATTCTTCAACAAGAATGGAGTAGAGGGCTGTGAGCACGACTTCAAATTGCTTCTTCTACCAAGAAGCAATATCAAGAACAAATCTTGATCACTCCCATAAGTGGAGATCTTACTGGGTAGAGGCAGCAAGAATAGGGAAGAACTTTGCATATTGTTGTCTTGTATCTGGTGTATTTTTTCATGTTCGCCCTGCTCTCTTATTTATAGCCTTAAAAAGACAACATCCTAATCTGATTAGGAGTTTCCTGATCCAAATCATTATTTGGATATGAACTCTTTAAATGATAAGGATAATCCCATATCTTATCTGTAGTTCAAGATCAGCTTAATCATAATCAAATTAGGAGTTTCCTGATCCAAATCTTTATTTGGATCTGGACTCTTTAAGTGGATAGGACTTATCCTCTTATCCTTATCTACTGATCCAAACCCAGATTTGCCCCTATTTAATTAATCTAATTAACTTAGTTTGAAATTGGGCTTTACGCCCATTAAGTTTATGTGCTCACTTAACCTCTTAACCTGCTGCCCAGTTGGCTCTCTTTGTATGGCATGGGACCCAAACATTGATCTACACATCAGCTACATAGGTTCAGCCCAGCCTTTGTTACAAGGCCTGGCTGAATTCACTATAGGAGACAGTGAACCCCTGAGTCCATCACAATGGACTCTTAATGGACCCAACATTTACACTAAATGGTCCTTGGGTCCAACCACCTTATGAAAATCCAAGGACCATGGGCAGATGCAAGATTAGCCCATCAGGTATTACCCTCAATGGTCTTACACTTAACCTCTCAGCCCATAATGATCAAACACTGTCCGACAAGAGATGATCTCTCCCTCGGGTGTAAGGAACAGTGCTGCACTCTCTACTCACATGGATTCTGGGAATTAAAACCTTTTGCAAACATTTTGAAACCATAATATATATATATATATATATATATATACAAAAAACAAATTTCAATGGTTGAAATCAACTGCCGGTAGTTTAGGTTTCCATCAGAGAGAGTGCATTGCCCAATCATTCACTTTGTCCAACAAAAGGACTGATCCTATCACTATGATCACCCACTCAGGTGAATTCTCAGACTGCCCCAACATACCCAAGTTTTGACCCCCTCTAAGGATCTCACTGATTGGTATATCAAAGACAGCCCAATCCGATACCTAGTGCATTACCATAATCGAGTCTAGGGGTCAGGTGTAACATTCCAGTTTTGCCCATCTATCTCCAAGGTCCAGGGCAATTCTGGAATTTTGGTCTAGTTCAGGGTTTCAAGAAAACCCACACTACATGTACCTTAGGTCTCACCTTGGCAACTGAGACAAGCCACCCCAACCAACTTGGTGGTACATCAGTGTTAGCCTTGGCAGGATAAATCTTCCTAGATCTATCCAACGGCTGTGAAGATTCTAAACTAAGTCTCATAAGTGTCCAGTTTAAGGGTATTACACAGAAAAGCACCACAATGACATGAATCAATTATGTACTTTATTCATTTACAATAAATGTCAAAAGATACATCAATCTGATTGGAGCTAAGGGCATAATTGTCTAACATCGGGGCCTTTCTTCCTCTTATAGATCCGTTTGCAACCAATTGCTTTCACCCCAGGGGATGGATCCACTAGAGTCCAGACTCCATTGGTCTTCATTGAGTCCATCTTGGCTCTCATGGCATCTACCCACTTCAAGGAATCTATGTCCAACATAGATTCCGTATAAGTCATGGGATCCTCCTCACTAATCATAGCTTCCATCAAGTAACTTTCTTGATCATAGCCATAACGAACTGGAGGCCTGGATACCCAAGTAGATCTTCTAGGTTGGTTATTATCTAAAACCTATGGTACATCTCCCATTACCCCCTAAGCTCTCCTCAACAAGAACAACTTCCTAATGATGATTGTTCAGGATGTAATCTTCTTCCATGAAATGGGCATTTTGACTGCAAAACACTTTTTACTCTTTGGGGTCAAAGAATAAATATCTTACAGAGCCTTTGGGGTAGCCTATAAATAGGCAACAACTAGTCTTGGATTTCAATTTGTCAGCATTTATTCTTTTAACATGTATTGGACATCCCCAAATCTTCAAGTGTCTTACACTTGGTTTCTTACTGGTCCATAGCTCATATAAAGTCTTAGGAACGGATTTGGTTGGAACCCGATTCAACACAAACATCACAGTCTCTAATGCGTACCCCCAAAAGGATGTAGGTAGTTCCGAGTGTACAAGAATTGATTAGACCATATCCAATAGAGTTCGGTTCCTCCTCTCTGACACACCATTTAATTATGGCATAGCAAGAGGAGCTAACTATGAAACAATCCCATTGTTCCTTAGGTAGTCCCTGAATTCGTTGGGGAGATATTCACCTCCTCGATCTGATCGAAGGGCTTTGATCTGTCTCCCTAACTATTTCTTGACCTCATGCCTGAACTCTTTGAACATTTCAAAGAATTCAAACTTATGTCTCATTATATACATGTAACCATACTATGAGTGATCATCGGTAAATGTTATGAAATAAACATACTGGTTACGTGTCCTAATATTCAGGGGACCACATACATCAGTATGTATTTGGTTAAGCATGCTTGTAGATCTTTCAGGCTTACCTGAAAATGGCCGTTTCATCATCTTACCCTAAAGGTAAGGTTCACAGATTGGAAGATCCTCTACAGTTAGAAAATCCAAAGGACCATCCTTTACTAACCTTGTGACATGATCTATGTTAATGTGGCCAAGTCGATAATGCCACAGGCATGTGGGATTAACTGTTTCATGTGCTCTCTTCTTGGGGATTATTTCCAACGTAGTTTTGGTTAAGTTTGTTTCTAGAGAAAGATAGAGAACATAGAGACCATTCTCGAGTTTTCCATTAGTGAGGAATTTGTTATTCCATTTGATAGTAATCACCTTATTAAATAAAATAGAATAACCATTCAAACACAACTTTGAGACAAAAATCAATTTTTTTTTAAGTTCGGTACATAAAGACAATCTTTAATTACAATAATTCCTTCTTTGAAAACTAATTTTACAATTCCTATAGCTGTAGTTGCAACTATTGCAGAAGTCCCCAAGTAAAGAGTCACTTCTCCGTTACTCAGCCTTCTGCTTGTCCTGAAACCCTGCAATGTGTTACATGCACGAGTTAAAGCCCTAGAGTCAATACACCAAGAAGCAAAAATGACCAACAAATTGGTCTCTATGACAAAAGATTTGAAATTACCTTGTTTCTTGGTTTCCAAGTACTAAGGACAATTCCTCTTCCGGTGGCCAGTCTATTTGTAGAAGTGGCAGGCATCTGATGTCCTATCCTTCTTTTACTTTTTAGGTTTGCTAACCTTTTTCTGAGGCTTCTTCTTTGCCTTCCTCTTCTTCTTGCTCAACTTGTCACTTTCAATGAGCATGGCTATGGGCTTATCCTTCTTTATCAGTTCTTTAGCCCTCTGCAACATATTGCTGATTTTAGCTTATTCATATTATAAATCATGATAAACTGATTGAAGGAGGAAGGCAAAGAGTTTAGGATGGCACCAACTTTGGTGACAAGACCAAGCCCTGACCCGAGTGCCTCCCGTTCATTGATGTATCCCATCATCTTTAGACAATGGTCATGAACCATCTGGATCTCAGTCATTTTAGCGGTCATAAATAACTTTAGGACCTTCTATCGAGTAGAATTATTTTGCTCTTCGTTCAACGTCCTCAGGCTATGTAGGATATCCTTGGACACTTCGATCTGATCGAATTGTCTCTGTATCAGATTTTCGAGGGAGGCTATGATGTAGCATCGGGCAAGAGAGTTCTTCTCTTCCCATTCTTGATATTCCTTCCTACGGGCCTTAGAATCCCTATCACCCGGACGATCCAGAACAGGGCTTTTAGCAACCTTATCCAATTTCTCGAACATTAAAACCAGCATAAGGTTAGGAAACCAATTAACATAGTTTGGGCCCTTAAGCTTTTTATCATCCAACAATTTGGCAAATTGTCCGTTTGCCATTTCTGATAAAGGGCAAAGCAAATTATTTGTCCACAACCTAATTTGATTTATGTTATCTACATATAAATGGCTTTTAATCTATGTTCCATTTCCATTTTGTTCATCTCTGAGATTTCCCTCCTATCTCAGTGACGTAGACTACAATGTATGTCTTTAGAAATGTGGGAAATCACATAGACTGCATGGAGCCAACTATTTCAACTACATAACCCTATCACTTTCTGTGAAGGATCATATCCACTCATCTTTTGAGCTTTCCCTTTGGCCTCTGTCAGACAATGTTCATTGCCATTTTAAGTTAAACCTTTCTATCTAATAAGTGCTTACCCATCATATTCGTGAACACCAAGGTACTGTAAGAGAGACTTCCATTTTAGGATAGACCCCTCCCACATTGGTCTATGACGCCCCAATCATCTTATGAAACAATCCAACACTCACCAGCAAATGGATAGCCCAATTTTATGGTGCATCTCCTCATTACTAATAAGCCCATCTTCATGCTAATGATGGAAAGCCTTTAGAGTGTTCATCATATGAATCTCCTTATCACATGCATTTATATTTTGCTAAAGGGAATGAGTAATTACGCCCTATTTCTTTATCTAGGTCAAACCAAAACAGCTCCCACTGATTTTCTTAATGTCAAATTCAAATGGGCCCTAAACGGGCTAGGGTTCCTCACAGTTCCTCTTGTGAAGGAAGCTGATGTGGGACCCATCAAGAAGGGAGATCATCTAATGATCTTAAGGACACCATGGCAATTATGTGAATTCAACGATGGTGTGCAAAAGAGCCACTATTGAATTAACATGGGCCAAGTGCTTATGGCCCATGTGCATAACACATCACACATCATACATCACAGGCATGAAACAAATTGATCCAATCAATTAAATCATCTGTAAAACCCTAAATTAATTAGGTTAAATCAAGATCAGCCCATTAAAGCCCATAACATTATCTAGGCATATGGGATGAACTGCAAAAAGCAATTTGGCCCATATAGATCTTGTGCTAAATTAGGGTTGATGTAGTTTTAACTAATCAAAACTGGGTTTTACAAGGTGGGCCGAATTATATCTTGTAATAGGCCATCAAACTCCTGGCCCAAATCAAAATTTGGGGTTGTGAACAGTCCCTATTGAACCACAGGTTCGGTCCAAATAGTTTGGACCAACCTTGGGTCAAATCAATCTAGGGTTTGGTGTCCATTGCAAGATCCAATTCAAAAATTTGATATGAAATTAATTACAGCCGATTAAAGACACTCAAGAATCAGCAAGAACAAATATCAGAGGGCTGCACGTGTGATTTCACACCTGCAAAACAAAGGGTTAATCGCAAATAGTGAAATCGATATCTGTAAATCGTAGATTGTAGTTTTTCAAACTGCAAAATATCTTCTCTTCCTCCACGTGTTCTGGCATGTCTTCAAACGTAAAAAAAATAGAAAAACCTAATTTTCTATCAATTACATCACATCGAATCCTATACATTTTGTATAAAAAAATATATATATATTTACAGAATTTGATCTCCATCACATGATAGCCCAAGAATTCAAGAAACAATTACAGAACCATTCCATAACTATTAAAGAATAATAAAGAATTAATTTCAGATCTACACGCCCAAAACTGAGAACCAATTTCTCAGAAAAATAGAAAACTTGCGCAAATCGGGTAGAACAATTTTTGCCCTTTTGTGCAGGTTCAGCCCCTGTCACTATGATCACCCACTCAGGTGAATTCTCAGACTGCCCCAACATACCTAGGTTTTGACCCCCTCTAAGGATCCCACTGATTGGCATATCAAAGATAGTCCAATCCAACACCTACTACAATACCATAATCGAATCTAGGGGTCAGGTGTAACATTTCAGTTTTGCCCATCTATCTCCAAGGTTTAGGGCAACACTAGAATTTGGTCCGATTAAGGGTTTCAAGAAAACCCACACTGCATGTATCTCAAGTCTCGCCCTGGCAACTGAGACAAGCCACCTCAACCAACTTGGCGGCACATCAGTGTCAGCCTTTGCAGGATAAATCTCCCCAGATCTATCCAATGACTGTGAAGATTCTAAACTAACACAAGTCTCATAAGTGTCCTGTTTAAGGGTATTACATAGAAACACAATAATATAACATGAATCTAATATGTACTTAATTATTTACAATAAATGTCAAGATGGAGTATTTTGTTCTTCAGGACAAAATACTTTTCAATTGGATGACTTATCATCCGATGGTACTAGCAATACTTGGGGTCTGTCACACGTCCTTGACTTCCATCTTACCTTCCTTCTTTTTATGAGGATCATTTAGTTGGGGATTCCCATGCTTGGCTATCTAGATCTCCAAGTCATGAGCTCGAGTAGCTAACTCTTCAAAGGAGGTCGGCATGTTCCCTTTGAGGATGCAGAGTAGTCCCCAATGCATTCCTTGGACGCATGTGTCAATGGAAGAGGATTGACTAATTTGTTCCTTGCACTAAAGGGCGAGGTTTTTGCACCACTCAATGTAGGCGATGATGGACTCATCCTTTCTTTGCCTTATAGTGGAGAGTTTTGGAAGTCCAACCATTCAATGTATACAGTAGAAGCGAGTGAGGAATTCTCTCTCAAGTTGGTCCCAACTATCAATGGAGCCTGGCTAGAGGTTGGTGTACCAATCAAATGCTGTAGACTTGAGGGAGCGAACAAACTGCTTCACCATTTGGTTGTCGTAGGTTCTCGTGTTGTTGCGAGTCTCGATGAAGTGGCCTATGTGCTACTTCAGATTGCCCTTCCCATCAAACTGCTAGAACTTAGGAAGTTGGTAGCCGATGGGCATGTGCATCTCATCAATGCAGCAAGTGTATGGTTTGGCATACACTAAAGAGGACTATGGAACTCCTCCACATTGAACCCTTATGGTGTCAGCGGTCATGTACTTGAGTTGCTGCATCGTCAAAGAAGCGACAGAGACTTGGGTGGTGTCTTGCATCATGTTCTGCACCGTGACACGATCATGTTCCTCTTGTTGCTACTTCAATTGCTCTTGGAGGTTGGGAGTTGTTAGAGGAGTGAATCCTAGAGGAGAGAAGGTCCTTGACTGGATTCTACTTAGTGATTTTGTATCTCTAGTTTATTCATCAGGAAGGCAATCTGGAGATCCTTCTCAGCATTGGAGCTCTTGAGGTTGTCAATGGCTTTGGCATCTTCTGGAGTCATTCTTCCATCCTCGCGGCTTTTATCATCATCACTGGTACGAAGCCACAAGAAACAGAGTAGGAGTTGTGTGGTGGAGAGGAGTAAGACTCCATCCTCAACGTAGTCCTGGATTGGTCATCTGGGAGAAAGTGCTTTTTTCCCTTCACATCAATGTGTGGAGAGTTGAAGAGGCTTTCCTTCTGTAGAGTAGTCGCCTTGGTGATTTTTCGTGTTGGAAGCTCCACTGGAGACGATAGTTGTGCTTTGTCAGATTCTGCCAAAGCACGTGTGACAGGATGGTTGTAGGAACAACCGAAAAGTGCTAGAGGACTTATGGAAGGAAGTTGCAGCCTTCTTGGTAGCCATTGAATGACTTTGCAGTTGTCGACTTGAAAGTTGAGAGGAAGAGAGCATCCCACCGGGCAAGCCAAAAATTTGTCGGCACAAATTTCGTGTATTTGATTAACACAAAATATGGAAACAAATTACAAAAATTTATTTGTAATAAAAAATAAACAAGGGAATGAACTCTCTTTGATTTCTATCCGATGACGTGAGCAACCTCTTATTAGCGGTCAAATTTGGTGAAGACGAGGGCCGTTGGCGTGTTTCTCGTACTTCTTGAAGTGTTGATGTCGATTTCCTTGATTTTTGTGCTTTGGGAGATTTGATGTAGATTTCTTCACTCCAGGCTTCGCACTTGATCGGCTGTGAAGGATGCTTCTCTAAGAAGGGCCCTTTTATAGTGGCTTGATCTTATTTGGAGAGCTTGAATCCAAGTGTGTTGTAGAGAACGAAGAAGCTTTTCCCTTCTTTCTTCTCTCTTGATCTTGTAGTTGCTAGAGTTTGCAAGAGCTTGTAGTTGCTTGTAAACCTCAAGTGTTGGTGTGTGAGAGCTTCTTGCAATGTGATTCTCCAAAAGGAACTCTTTCTTCCTAGGCAAGGCTATTTATAGCCAAAGATTAAGACTGCCACCTTAGCCCATTAGCTAACCAATCCCATGTGAGTGGGGTGTTGGGTTAGGGTTAACTCCCATGCATGCACCATTATGTAGGAGTTAGTGGTCTTGCCAATGGAACCACCCTATTACAATAGAAGATGGGCCAGATTGGACTTGATACACTTAGATCCTTAGGCCATCAAGACATAATTATGTAGTCTTGGGCCTTGGGCCCATGGAGGCCCATATTAATTCAGAGGTTATGTAAATTAAGCCCATTTATTTGGCTTAAAAATTCACATGTCTACAATTAGTTTTAGGCTATTCAACTATTTATGGTATTTTTGTTAACGAAATTAATCTATTTTTTATTTATGGGCTCAATTGGGCCCACATTGGCCTTTAAATTTAGAGGCCTGATGTGGACCCGGGCATGGGCTAGAATGAAATGATCACTCCTAAGAAAATTGCTTCTTGTTTATTAGATTAGTGAGGAGAGGAAAGAGATTAAAATAAAAAAAAAAGAAAAAGAAAAACTAAGAAAGAGTAATTGAGAGGAGAGAGAATTAGTGTAGTTATTGGAAGAGAGAGAGTTAATGGAAGGATTAATGAGGAGAGATGAAAGAATTAAAAACTTGATTTGATACTTGAGTATTTTGTTTAGCTTTAAAAACAAATATTCAAAAGAAGGATAAATTTGATAAATGGTATGGGAGAAAGGAGATCCATGCTAACTTGACATGTATTGTTTTATTTAAGTGGAAGTTTAGTGTATTTTAAATTAATAATTTTTTAGAAAACTATTTTTGTTTTTGTTGATTTATTTGTAATGTTTAACCTCAACCCATTTAGATTATTTTATTGATTAATATTTTAGGGTATGTTTGGTTCACGAATAGGACTAGAATCAACTATTCGTAATGCCTATTTAATTCATAAGAAAATCGGAATCATATTCCAATTGTTGTTATTGAGTTCATTTAGAGATGGAATCGGAATCAACTAAAAATTTCAATTTTGCATTAGCCTATTTATTGTTATTTTAAGAATATACAATTACTATTTATTATTACTTATATTATTATTTTGTTATATTAATTTTCTTTTTAGTTTACTTGTAGTCTATTATTTTTGTTTATTATTTTAAAATTAATTTATTATTATTTAATAATTAACATGTTAGTATTTTATTATTACTTTAAATACAGTATATTGTACTGGTCTATTGTATTAGTCTATTTTATTAATATTTTAAGAACATATAATTTCTATTTTATTTGTACTTTGTTATTATTATTTATTAGTCTTTAATATTTAATAGCTTAGTATTTCCCATTAATTTAGGAATATTTTATTAATATATTATTACTTTATTATTATTTTAATTATATTGCATTAATATTTTATTTCTACTTAATTATTATTTTATTGTTAGTAATATTATTGTTACTTTCATATTATATTTACAAATTATTATTATTATTATTATTATTATTAGTTTTGTTATATTAATTTTCTTATTAGTTTACTATTAGTCTATTATTTTTGTTTATTATTTTGAAATTAATTTATTATTATTTAATAATTAACATGTTAGTATTTTATTATTACTTTAAATACAATATATTGTACTAGTCTATTGTATTAGTCTATTTTATTAATATTTTAAGAACATATAATTTCTATTTTATTTTTACTTTGTTATTATTATTTATTAGTCTTTAGTAGTTAATATCTTAGTATTTACCATTAATTTATGAATATTTTATTGATATATTATTATTTAAATTATATTGCATTAATATTTTATTTCTACTTAATTATTATTTTGTTGTTAGTAAAATATTATATTTATACATTATTATTATTATTATTATTATTATTATTATATTTCATAATTAAGATCTTTGTTTTTTATTATTTTTAAATATTAGGGTTTGGGGGGTTTTTTGTCATGAGTTCTTTAGTTCTTCTCTCTCTCTCTCTCTCTCTCTCTCAAGCTTTTGAATCTTTATAGAATTCTCATGTCTTGTTTTAGTTTAAATAGATCGAGTACCGTTGCAAGGTTGTGAGGTTAGACACCTTCATGAGGTTGTGAGGTTTTGTGAGATTACAGGGTAGTGTGATCTCACGAAGTTATGAGGTCAAGTGCCCTTGCAAGGTTATGAGATTGAGAGCCCTCATGAAGTCTATAGGTCAATAGATCCACTTTGCAGTAGGCTTGTGATTTTTTGCCTTGCGAGGCATTTCTTCATGACTAGGTGAGGTTTACTTTGTTAGCCTCACGAGGTCATATTCAGTTTAAGTGAGGTACTTAATCTCTTTTATGCCCCGTTCGCTTTTCGGTAAGTTACTTACCCGGGTAAATGTAATTACCTGGGTATGTTTTTCTTGGGAAACATTTACCCAAGTAAGTGCATTTACCCATGTTCTTTTATTTCTCAGGTAAATAAGGCAATGGACATTTTAGCCATAGAAATCCATTGTTAAAAGGGGCATTTTTGTCCCATTCAAGTGTTGGCAACTGTCCCCCTATGTGGGAAAGTCATTTACCCACCTAGGAGATGGGTATCACTTTCCTGGGTAAGTGATACCCAGGAAAATAAACTTTCCCTGGTCCCCATAAAGCTGAAAAAAGAACATGGAATTCTTGGTCAATGGGAACCAAAATCCCATTGACCAACTTCCCCCTCTCCAAATCCAAAAAAAGAACGCCCCCTTAGCCTGTAAGGTTCTACTTTATTGATATTGTTGTGAAACCTTGATCTTATCTTTGTAGTTGGCCTCATCTATATGCTTTTTTTTTATGAATCACTTCTTAACCCTTGGATATATATCCATTGTCTCACATAAGGTCCCTGCTTGATAATGGGTGAAGGCCATTCTTAAATAGAAATTAGGTTGGTATTTTAGATCTTATACTTGGGTATTAGCCCTCATTTTTGGAGTGAGGTTGAAGAATGATGGTTTCAAAATTAAGTATACTATTAAAGAACTTTTTTGTCACAAAATTATTTAGATGCCAAAAATCTTGAGGGAATTTCTTGCCCAAAATTTTGAAGGAATTTTTGAAAGATTATCCCCAAACATTTCAAGGAAACTTCTTGATATATTAGCCACCAAATTGCTAAATAATTTTTGAAAGATTAACCTTAAAACTCCGAGGAAATTGTTTTAAAAGATTAGCCCCCAAGATTTGATGGTTGTTGTTCTATATCTTGCAAGGTAAGATTGGTTGGGGACCTTTGTGAGGCTAAATTTGTTGGGGACTTTTGTGAAACTAAATTTGTTGGGATTTTTTTTGCAAGACTTTAGGTAAAGATTAGAAGTTGTATCATTAAAATTTGACGTCTCATATGTGGGAGTAGGGGTGAGCATTATTCAGTTAAAGCCGAAAAACCAAAACAAAAATTTTGGTTTCGGTTTTGGTTTCCATCTTTGGGAATTCAGTTAACCAAAAACCAAATTAACCGAACTTTACTATCTATAATATATATATATATATATTTATATAATACATTTATAATATAATATATATTGTGTTGCATTATATTACATATTGAAATATATAGTTTATTATATATTGTATAATATATATTAGGTATATAATATCTATAATATAAATTAAAATATATATATAGTGTTAAAATTTGGTTTTAACCGAAATAACCAAAAACCAAACTGAAAATTTTGGTTTCAATTTATTCAGTTCGGTCTTTAACTAAATAAACCATTTGCTCATCCCTATGTGGGAGTAAGGTTAACATTTGAAATTGCTCTTTTTAGGGAGTTGTATGATCAGATGCTTGCTTAAGAAGTTTCATTATTTTTGAGACATTATAGATGTTTGACAGATATAAGGGGAAAATGTTCTATAATACCTTTTTCAATTTTGGTTCAGAGGGGCTGGTTTAAGTCCCAACTACCCTCTGAACCAGGCCCTGACCTGATACAACTCCTGTAGGGGCATATCGGGAAGGGCCCGATACGATATGTATCGGCCAATACGGGCCGATACGTAACTGTTTGCTCTATAAATCTATTTTCCTTGTTCATTTGTATAATCTTCTTGCTATAATCATGGTGCACTCTCAATGTTTTACCATTATTCTTGATGTTCTAGGATCTAGCCTCTCTTCACCAAACTTTATTAACATTGTTTAAACCTGATGAGGGCGGATTTGACCCTCCAATGACATCATGACACATGGCATCTTGGAACAACTAGTTGACACATAGACACCACCTAAGCAATGACTTGGAGTCCCAAATCGTAGTTTTTCTTCACCTAGACCTGGCAACCTGCCTTCACCGCCAACCTCGCGACCTCGACCACAACTCAGGTCGGCTAGAAGCACCTCGTCTAGGGCCGACCTGCAGCACCTCGTCACTGGCCAAAGTGACCTCGACGCAAGGAGCGACCTCCCTCGAGGGCGTGTCAGCCTGACTGAGGTCCAGGTGGTGACCTGCGAGACGTGCTCGCCGACAAATTCGGCATGCATATCTCGAGACTCCCACGATTCTTTGAAGTTGGCCCACATACCGAACATTTCGGAGGGTGGTCAACGTGCATGATGTTTACCTCCAAGGATTTTGGACCGGTTAGGCACGATCTCACGGAAATCTCGGATGCAGTGCGTGAGGCCCACAGTGAACAATGCCTATATAAAGGCACCAACCCCAAAGGCCCAGGGAGGAGTAAAAAGAGAGGTATGCGCGATTATTTGCTCACTAGCGCTCTAGCATTCAAGTATTCAGCTCGCATCCATAATATAGTACTGACTTAAGCATCGGAGCGACCTCGCCGGGTTAGCCACCCCAGGTTCTCTAATCAATTATCTTGCAACTTGGTCTAGCTCGCCACACGACTGGTGTTCAAATCATCTTCCAGCTAGGAGTATCTAGATCATGTACTATCAAAACCTTAGATAAATTTAGATCTTGTAATAATGCTCATGTCCTAAACCCTTTCGCCAATTATCTTATTCTATGTGTTGATGTCATTTGTGATGGGAAACTCCCCTTCAATTTCATTCCTCCCAAGGCCATTAGCGCTTTCATTAATCTCAAAGTAGGCTGTCCAGGTGGTTAAAATCATACCAAAGTATGATTTTATGTCTAAGTGGTTATGAATCATACTATAAGGAACCAGTACTTTGGTACGATTTTATGTTGACTCATCCTATCTATGCTACATGGATTAGGTGGATTAGGGGTATTGGCCTCTACCAGGTGGTTGGCATTGTGGCTACCTTTGGGAGCAACAAGGAAGTGGAGTTCATAAATGTTTTGGCTTCTCAATGGTCTTCCCATGGCTACAATTTTGTCATCAGTTGGGGAGAGTTTTCTATTAAACTAGAGCATGCATGTGCATTGATCAGTCTTATCAATGTTGGTGAGGCTCCCATGGTTTACTTTTCGGATGTACAGTCTCATTTGAATGGTTCTTGCAAAGAATATTTGAAAAAGCACATTGTACCATAATGTAGAATTCTGAATAATTCCACTACAACCCTATAGAATTCAAAATGATAAACACCCCTTTCCTAAAACACCAATACCCTTCCGTGTATTGGCATCAATTCTGAGCTAGCACCTACCCCAACTATATGGTGGGGATAAGAAATCTTAGGTATGTTGAATGGTCATTCTCCCAAGAATATTTACAATCATCTTATGTGAAGGGTTAGGATCCATCATATGGATGGCCAAACCATGCTAGATGGTTAGGCTAAATTCTAAAAATTTCCTAATCTTTATGGGAATCAAATTCCCTATGTTTTGAAAAACTACATTTTTTAGGATCAGTCTTGCACTGAATCGGACCAGATTTGAAAGCAAACAAAGAGGGAGATGTATACCTGATATGGATACCACAAATGCAGATCCCAAGGTGCAAGTTCACACCCAAATCACTCCTAAAACTAGCCTCCACTAAAGATGGCACAGTGTACTCCAGAAGCCAGTTTAGCAACATAGTTTTCAGCAAAACTGCAATCCAACTGCTTGGGTCGAACTGGGGAGGTGAGCACGAAATTCCTCTGTATTTTTCTTGCAAAAATCAAAGGAAGAATTGATCTATATTAGTCCCAAATAGCTGAGGTCGAACTGGGAAAAAACTGAGAGACAAATGGGTATAAAGAGGACCCGAAACTACAAAATATGAAGCTATCTTGGATTGGTCTGCCCCCTCCTCTTTTGTAATCTCTTATGGAGTTATCTCCTAATCTAATTAGGAGATAACCCAGATCTAAATCAGATATGGATTCTAATTAGAGATATACTTTATCTTCTTATAAGATTAGGTGCTCCATACCTAGATTTGCCCCATGTCACATGACAACTTAAATTGTCATGTGCAGCTTAATTAATCATATTAATTATGGGCCTTAGGCCCATCAACTATAAAGCTCACGACCCAAGGGTGTTGCTTGGCCAACTTACGCCTGATTTGTATGGTGTGGGACCCCACAATGACTTCACATAAGTCCACATGGGTTCAACCCAGCCTCTGTGAAAAGGCTTGGCTGAATTCACTACTAAAGGCAATAAACCCCTGAGCACATCACTATGGGCTCAATATGAACCCAACATTTACACTTAAATGATCATTGAATTCATCCATCCTATGAAGACCCAAGGGTAATGGACTTAAATAAGATAAAACCCATTAGGTAATCAAACTTTAGTGGTCTCTTACACTTAACCTCTTGGCCCATAATGATCAAACACCGCTTGACATGGAAGGACCTCTCCCCTGGCTGCAAGGTGCAGTGTCACACTCTCTACTCGGATGGATCTCGAGAATTAAAACATTTTGCAAACATTTTTCATAAAACATAATATATATATATATATATATATATAAATATATTTTGTAAAACCAAATCTCAAACATAGTTGAAATCCACTGTCGGCAGTTTAGGTTTCCATTAGAGAGAGAGTAAGCCCTATCATTCACTTTGTCCGACAAAAGGGCCGATCCTATCACTATGATCACCCACTTAAGTGAGTTCTCAGACTGCCCCAACATACACAGGTTTTGATCGACAATGAATCTCACTGATTGGCATATCAAAGATAACCCAATCCGACACCTAGTGTAGTACCATAATCAAGTCTAGGGGTTATGTGTAACTTTCCAGTTTTGCCCATCAATCTCCAAGGTCCAGGGCATAACTGAAAAATGGTCCGAATTTAGTGTTTTAACCAAACACACACTGCATATGCTTTAGGTCTAACCCTAGTAGCTAAGGCAAGCTGCCCCAACTTCTTTGGCAACACATTAGTATCAACCTTGGCAGGATAAACTCCCTAAGTCTATCCATGGCTGAGAACATTTTAAACTAACATGAGTCTCATAAGTGTCTAGTTTAAGGGGTAATTTCATAGAAACATACCAATATCGAAATGAAACAATAATGTACTTTTATTCATTTACAATAAATGTATATGTACATTAATCTGATTGAGCTAAGGGCATACACTATCTAACATTATGGAGGAAGATGACAATTTGGGTGAAGATTTTTCTATGACTGGTTGCCATGGGAAGTGGCTATTCACATGCTGGATGAAGCATTTCATTAGGAACTCCAAGGATTTCCACCAGGATGAGAATGTATTCTCTTTTGTTTTTTTTTTTTTTTTTGCTATTCTTTTGAAGTTCATTTTCCAAGGAGCCCTAGAAAATGGTATTGTGTGAAACCTTTATCATATTATTGTGGCTGAAAAATGGTCCGAATTTAGTGTTTTAACCAAACACACACTGCATATGCTTTGGGTCTAACCCTAGTAGCTAAGGCAAGCTGCCCCAACTTCTTTGGCAACACATTTGTGTCAACCTTGGCAGGATAAACTCCCTAAGTCTATCCATGGCTGAGAACATTATAAACTAACACGAGTCTCATAAGTGTCTAGTTTAAGGGGTAATTTCATAGAAACATACCAATATCGAAATGAAACAATAATGTACTTTTATTCATTTACAATAAATGTATATGTACATTAATCTGATTGAGCTAAGGGCATACACTATCTAACATTATGGAGGAAGATGACAATTTGGGTGAAGATTTGTCTATGACTGGTTGCCATGGGAAGTGGCTATTCACATGCTGGATGAAGCATTTCATTAGGAACTCCAAGGATTTCCACCAGGATGAGAATGTATTCTCTTTTGTTTTTTTTTTTTTTTGCTATTCTTTCAAAGTTCATTTTCCAAGGAGCCCTAGAAAATGGTATTGTGTGAAACCTTTATCATATTATTGTGGTAGTGGCTTATGGCAAGTATTTTCCACTTGCCTCATTTTTCTAGTGAAACCTTTCTTGTGGTGTTCTAGTGTTCAGGCTACAAGTGAACGACTTCATGTTATGTAAACACTAGTTTTATGTTTATGTGTGTATGTGAGTAGTTTCCAAAATTCCAGCTTATTCCACTGAGCTTCATCTTCATTCAATAAAGTTCTGGGTCAAAGGCCAGGAAGTTGTATAGCAAGGGTCGTCGGTGGGTGAACTATGTAAATAATAAATCACTTAGGGGGCATTCTTTTTTTGGATTTTGAGAGGGGGAAAGTAGGCCAATGGGATTTTGGTTCCCATTGACCAAGAATCAATGTTCAATTTTCAGATTAATGTGAGGACCTGGGAAGGTTTATTTTCCTAAGTATCACTTACCCCATCTTTTAGGTGAGTAAATAACTTTCCCACCTGGGGGAAATTTTCCAACACTTGAATGGGACAAAAATGCCCCTTTTAATAATGGATTTTTATGGCTAAAATGGTCATTTCCTTTTTCTTCTTGGGAAATATAAGAACATGGGTGAATACAGTTACCTGGGTAGGAAACACTTACCCAGGTAATTATATTTACCCGGGTAAATAACTTTCCAAAAAGTGAATGGGTCATTACTGTCAAAGCCCTACTGAAGGTAATAGATGATTGTTCAGCATTTGTTTCACACCTGTATAGAGGTCTTGTGCCTGGGTGTAATTCAATTAGTTTCAATTTTGAGGGTATTGATTATGAGGAAACAATCAATGAAGTGGTTGCGTTCGAGTTGCTCTACTATTTTCCTTTTGTCTTTCATCAATTTGATCTTGACATGCTACTCCTTATTTCCCACAAAGACCAAACCTGAAGAAACTTTTTCTAGGATCTTTCACATCTCAAGTTGTGAGCAGGTATCGGGTTGGTCATGTTTCTAAAAATTACAAGGAATTGTGGATAGCTCATATAAAGGAGTGGCAAAAGTTTGTCACTCTAGGGCAGCAATCATTAAGTAGTTGACTCAGGCACCTCATGCTAATAAGGGCAAGAATAAAAGGGACAAGGCCAAGGACAAGGATGTAAAGAAGCCCTCACCCAAGAATCCTTGCACAAGGTTTAAGAAGCAAGTTAGGAGAGTCATCAATTGTTTCTAACGATGAAATTGAGGAGCCTTAGTCCCTTAGGGCATGTAGTGAGGTTTCTTCTATATCAAGTGTCACAAGGTCAGAGGAAGCGAATCCAAATGAAACAAGAGAAGAAGAACACAAGCAAGGCCAATAGAGAAGGGCATCAACTTTCAAGATGATGCCTCTATTGTTGTTTTCGCACCCACCCCCTATTACTTCTAATAACGGGAAGGAGGTGATTGTAGATAAGTCAATTCTATGTTTAAAAGTAAGACGGTGTGTGAAGGGTACCCATTTAGTGAGGATAAAGTTGCCTTGAACAGACAGAGTAGTGAAACTTCATTTGTATGGATGTATTGTTCATTTTAGTACTCTTGAATGAGGTTGGATATGTATTTCCTTTCTATGTGTTGTAGGTCATGGAGTAAGAGTCTCAATATGCAATCCCAGAGAGGATAAATTGTCCTTTTTCATAGGTTCCATGCTTCAAAACCCAATAGAGAATACAATACAAGAGGTGATGCGAGAACTATTGATGTTGAATTTATTAATTTGATGGTGTATTAACTTTGGTTTATTTCTTTTCTATATTTAGTGTTGTTGTACTAAAGAAAAGATAGAAGATCTCAGTGTTCAACTTCACAATCTTGTCTCTATTGGTAGTGTGACACCCTTGGTCACTACCGAGTTGTATAATGAGGAAGATGTTGATGACAAGTTTGTATTGTCTCGTAGTGAGATTGTGAACACAACTTTAGCCAATATGAGGCAAGCCAGCAAGGCTATGAGCAATCTTTGAATTTTGGTAATGTTAATACTCTGTTGCCTTCTATTAACAAGACCATAGAATCTCAAGACTCCCCATTCTTTGAGAGTATTTCGTGTGTGTAGGGAAGGACGAGGTTGGTGAGTAAAAAGGTGAGGTGTAGTCTGATGCAATTATTCAAGGTTGGGAAGTTGCAAAGTTGTTACTATGGATGATGAGAGTAATAAGGTCACTGATCATAGCAAGGTTATAGTAATTCTAGATTCTTCTTCTTTGAACAATAGATCAATCATGTCAATCCTTTTCTTTTGGATCAAGTGGTTTCCAATAAGAGCAAAGTCTAACTCAAGGTCGAAATCTTAGGGTTGTGAGATGGATTTGGACTCTTACAAGATCAAGATGAATAAAAGTGGGAACAGTGTAAAATGTTAACTCAACAACACAACTGTTCACCTTTTAGATTACTTGAATATTACATTTCTGCTAAGTAGGGGAGGTTTAAGTTCAACCCCAATAACTTAAACTTAACCTTTGTTGTTCACTTGAAGTAAAAGATGAAGCTCAAATAAAGTGGATCACCTTCTTGGGGTACTTCCATAAATTTTCAGTCCAATAAAGTTCTTCATGGGCAAAAAATGAAACATAAAAATCAATGTTTTCCATCAGGACAATTAAGATGTGTTTGCATATTTATCTAAAACATGAAAGGGGGATTTTGCAGAGGTCAAAGTTTAGGAGGAGTACTTTTAAGCATTTGCCATAAAACACTCGCGGTTTAAGTAGTTTTTTTCCAAATAATAATAACAACAAAATAGGTTTTGCTTAATGAACACAAATACAGATTCTATACTTTCTTTAACCAACTCCATGTTTTGAATCATCAACACAAAAGATCAACAAGAGTGGTATTGGGTGGATCACGGAACTATTGTTTGAAATGTAGGCTTTCTGGAAAGAGTGATGATAGAGAGCACATTGAGGATCATCAAGAGAATGACTGCAACAAAAGAAGCAATGAGGGCCCCGGTTCCATGATCACAGAAGGTATCAAATCTGTCGCAGATCTTGCTCCACCTCGCATGTTTATTACCATTCATCCCCAGCTCCGCCATTGAAGCTGCAGCACCTGCTGCAGCTGCCAGTAGGGCCACCGTCATCTACTCACAGAAATCAGTAGCTGAGTTGAGAAACTGATCAACAAAGACCATGTGTTGAAGACCACCACTGTTTACTTGCCCACTTTTTTTTTTTTTTTTTTTTACCTTTTAGGCTCAGTTTATTTGCAGTACAAATTGCATTTGCACTGGTGTAAATTCATGGGAATGCAAATGGGCATCATGTAAATTTTCATTGATTTTTGCTTCAGATTTGATTTTATCTTGTTTGTTTTATAAAAAGTAGAATAGAAAGAAAAAGGGTCATTTAGTAGAAACACTCCCTATAGTTTTACACATTTACTTAAACTTACCTTATAGTTTTTATTTTACTAATACACCCCTTATACTTTGCAACCTATTACTTAATCGACCTTTTATTAAGAACTATTTGTTTTGCTATGTGAAAATATTAACATGATCACCTAGACTGAGTACAAGATGTTCAAGGGTGTGGATCCACAGTGTTTATTCCAAAAGTACCCCTTACACTATTCTTGTAGAAAAAACAAAATTGACCAAATACAGAAAAATAGAGTGGCTGTCTGAGTTTTACTAGGGGCAAAAAATGGTATTTTTATTTTTAGTTTCTTTTTATTAAATTTATTTGAATGGATGTTATTAAAATTGCCATTCCCATTTTCATCTAATAGAAGGTCGATTAAGTAAATTAATTGAAAATTATAGGGGATGTTTTAGTCAAACACAAACTATAGAGTAGGTTTTAGTAAATTCATGAAACTATAGGGGTGTTTTAGTAAATGACCAAAGAACAATGATATTCTCCCCACCTTATATGAAAAAACAATGGAGATAGGAAGAGGGTTATTTTTATTTGTTTGAGATTAAGGTAGGAAGCAAGATGACATGGTCTTCACTTCTAGGGTTATCTAGGGATGGCAATTTTCCCCCATTCTGCTGGGTACCCAACTAGGGCCAGCAATCTTGACCCAATCTATTATTGGGTCAATATGGGTTGAGTAACCCATAAGGGTTAGTGGAAAAGGGTCAGGGTGGGTTGGGTCGAAGGTACCCATTAGGGTCAGGATGGGTTGGGTCGCACGGGTCAAGATAGGTTGGGTCAAAGTCAGCTCTATTTATACCCACCAAATCTCAAAAAAAGAGCAATTGAAGTGATTTGAACTCAAACCTCCTAATGCATATATATCGCATCAAAATTCCAAACCACCATGACACATTTCACATTGAGATTAATAGTGAAATAAAATTGATTTTATTAACTTTCGTGTTCACATGCAATTTTACACAAAAGCACTTCTACAAAAACAATTTTATAAAGTAATTTTATGAAAAGGGCTTTTACGAAAGCACTTTTACAAAAGTACTTTTACACGAAAGTGCTTTATAAAAGTACTTTTACACAAAAAGCACATTTGTGAAAGCATTTTTATAAAAGTACTTTTATGAAAGTACTTTTACAAAAGCATTTTTACATGAAAATACTTTATGAAAGTACTTTTACAAAAACACTTTTATAAAAGTACTTTTATGAAAGCACTTTTACAAAAATAATTTTATATGAAAGCACTTTTATGAAAGTACTTTTATGAAAAGCTTTATGAAAGCATAAAAGCACTTTTATAAAAGTACTTTTAGATGAAAGCACTTTTGTAAAAGTACTTTTATGAAAGAATAAAAGCACTTTTACGAAAGCACTTTACGAAAGTACTTTTATGAAAGCACTTTTACGAAAGTAATTTTATAGTACTTTTATAAAAGTACTTTTGTGAAAGCACTTTTACGAAAACTTCTATAAAAGTTATGCATTTCTTTGCCTTTTCTACAGTTTTTTTTCTATTTTCTGCATTTTCTGTATTTTTTGGTATTTTTCTGGTATTTTTTGTATATTTTCTGATTTTTTCTAGAAAAGTTTTGAATTTTCTACAATTTTTTGCATTTTCTACTATTTCTGCATTTATCTACAATTTTTTCATTTTCGGGTATACTGGTTGACCTAACTCGTTTTTGTCATGTGGTAGTCTTGAGAGAGGTTATTCTCTCAAAAGTTATTATTTCAGTTATACGGGCCATCCAGACCCATTTTTGTATTTATAGGTGAGGGTAGTTGAGTTAGTATGGGTGAGGGTGGTTAAGGGTCAATATGGACAGGTCAAGTGTGTCAATATGGGTGGGTTGGGGTGGATTAGGGTTAGGGTGGGTTATGACCCTTTAACAATGATTGATGATGGGTCATGGTAGGTTGGTGGGTCAATATGGGTGGGTTTGCATTCAACCCTTACCCAACCCACCCAACTCACCCATTTGCCACCCCTAACCCAACCACCCCGATCTCATCAAGTCAAAGGATGGGGATTGCTTTGGCGGGGTGAAGACAAAGATGGGAATTAATAGGGATCCCTGATTGGGGTTGGGGTTAGGGTTAGGGATGGGGAATGAAGTCCCCACCTCGACCCTAATTATTTATTAAATATTATTGATATTAAATATATATTCTTATATGTGATATTATTTATATTATATATATATCAAAATATATTTAAAATATTTTATATTTTTAAATTTTCTTTTATTTTAAGTAAATTTATTTTTCAAAAAAAATACTATTAATTAAAATTTTCTGAGATTTGCATGCCCATAGGAACCTGTCTTCTTTGGGGATTGGGGATGGAGGACACCTTTTGTCCTCGACGAGAATCAGAGTCGAGGATGGGGATTTATTTTAAAACCTAGGTCAGGGATAAGAAATATGATCCCCACCCCAAACCCACTCGTTTCCATTCCCGGTGGCATCTAATTGTCCAAATTCAAATTTGATTTCTTTAAGAGTGATCCAATTTTTTTCAATATAAAGATATATACTCATGTATCTATTAATAAAGTTGTTTGAATGTTGTTTTTTACTAGATTTTCAAAGGTCCTAATTTCATACAAGTAATTTTCAATTAATTTTGTTCAAAAATATAATATCATGTCATTTTTAATTCATTTGATTAATATTATAAAATATTTTGATCATTTTTTTAGTTTAATTTATTTATACTATTCAATATCTTATTACAATCTGAATTCAGTCCAAATCTAACATAAATCCAATGGATAAGAACTGGTTCAAATTTGAAAATAATTGAATCTAATTTAAGGCTACCTATATCTGATCCTATTCGATCCGTTTGCAGCCCTATCCACTTCATAAGAGAGAACATGGTTTTTAAAATGGATCAGACTGGGCGGTCGGACCGGATCTGTTTTACCCCAGAACCGTTATTTGCCCAAAAACTGTTAATTTGGTCAGCAAACCATTGACCCGGGCATTTGAACTGTTTGAACCGTTTGAACTGTTCAACGGTTTGGCTGGTTTTTAACTTTTTTATTTTTTCTTGTCAAGACGGGCCACCCGTTCGACCCAGGAACCAGACCCCTAACCGATTCGTTGTGCAATTCAATTTTAAAAACCTTGAAACAGAAAATTGAGGTAGTAGGAATGTGGTGCAAATTTTGTACAAGTTTTTGACATACAGAATTTGCATTGCCAATAAGTGTAAATATGACTAAAAAACAAATTTTGTATCTGATAAAAATACAAATAATAATCACAAATAGATACAAGACTAAACCAAATGCAAAAATTCTATTCAGCTCAGATTTACACTGCAAATAAACAGAACCTAAATAGTAACCAGACAAGGGTATATAAATATGTGAATTGGACCAATCCAACGGTAGTTAATAGCTGTGGGCAGTAGCTCAAATACCTCTATTCAAAATTTCAAATCCCTTTTTTTTATATTGGCTATATTGTCCAACCCAATGTGAAAATAATAAGAGGGCCTGACTAAATTTCAAATCCCTTTTAAGAGACTGAAGTGACTGAATTGAATGACTTATTACTACTTTTTAATGAATAAAATAATGAAAGAATAAAATATTCAGAGATAATCAACCCAATTTGAGTTTGAGCCCTAAGAAGCTCAGAAGCTCCTATTTAATCAGAAAATATAAGAATAAACTATGATAAAATTGAAAAATGAAAACAAAAGAAAGCTCAATTACCATGTCTGTAATGGTTATTAGTAAAAGCCGTAGACCCTTGAAATCAAACTTATGAGGAAACAAAGTAGCCACCAGCACCAACAAGTTATGGATACTGCCTATACCATAGGCTATCACGAAGAACCTGCATCACATTATCAGTATTAATGACTTTTAGGTCTTAAGCTATTTGACGAAGATTGTGATGATGTCAGAACTTAAGAATATAAAGAATGAAAGAATTAGGAGAGTTAGGATCTCTTCTCAACAAAACATGTTCCAATACCCTATCGACTTGATCTTATTATGAAACTGGGGCTAACCATAAAGTGGGACCTGTCATATATGAGATATTGATGATGTTGGTAGGGTATTAGAACATATTTTGTTGGCAGGAGATTGGAGCCCAAATTGAATTACAATAACATATTTTGTTAGATGATGTTGGTAGGAAAATGGGTTGGTTCAACGAGGGTCTACCTAGAAACTGCAAGTTAGTTACAACCACCAACCAAAGGATCGACTTGATTAAAGCAATGGGTTAGGTCACAGTTCAACTGATTTGACCCAGTCACTCTTATTAGTTTTTGGAGATAGGCCATTATTCAATTTTTGGGAGTTCAAATCAGCCTCCCACAATGCCCTACAGTACATCCCTGCCGTATATTGGGAACATCTCCTGATGATGATATTATCATTTCTCGTATTATCATCGGGAGAAATTCCCAGCAATACATAGAGGGGATGTTCTGAGGGACGTTGTGGGGGGCTGATTCGGTCTCCAATTTTCGTCCCAATTACCCAAGATCTTGGACGGAATAAACTGATTATAGTTCTAATTTTTGGAATTTTTGCACAAAATGACTGCTCTCAGACTCGAACCCACATTTTTACCCTTTCTCAGTTTGAGATTTTAGCTTTATATGTTCTTTTCTAGCCTGCCTGTCTCATTAGAATCAAGGAAAGGTTATCTTTTGGACTTTGGGAGCGGAATTGGATTTGCATCAATTATGTAGAAATGAAATGAATAGCCCCAAAATGAATCTCTTCTTCTTCCCTTTTTTTTTTTTTGTTTTGTGAATTTCACAATAAAGGCCCAGATAATGAAATCAGGGTATTTGTAGAATTGACAAATCCAATTCGACCTCCCTTTCAAACCCACCCTAATTCTAAAACAGAGTTATGATAAGATTTTCTCCCTAATTCTCAATATGTAAGGCAGGCGAACCCAGATGAGGGATAACCTCGGTTACAACTTCTTGACACTCATGATGATCAATCTGCCTAGTCAGGCAAAGTTTCTTAGCTAGGCAGCTGGTTCAGTAGAATAATGCATGGGTTGCGGTTCTATTTGTTTTAGCTCGATTCTAAACCGGTATGTTGATAACCTGATCCATCAGGGGCCAGGTTCCACAGACCAACTGATTTATGTAATTTTCTTGGCAGGTCAAGTCTGGATTTATACATAGAAACAGTGTTGTCAGACTCGGATTGGGCCTCTCTAGGTGTAGGTTTTCCGGCACCGGCCACACTGATCGTTCAGCCCATGAGAATCATCAAATAATTGGGACCCGGCCCACAAAGCTATGTGGGTCACCAATTCACCAGTTTAACTGTCTGGTCTGATCTTTATCTGACAACACGTTATAAACCCAAAGAATGTTAAATTACTGAAATCTTTCTTGAAGTTTGGTAATTGCAATCATCTCCTCTGAATTTTTTTGATACAGTTGCAATTAGACCCCCTCTATTATAACCCACTAATAAAAGGTATGAAAATGTCAAAATACCCATACAATTACTACTGAGGCTGGTTTGTCAACAATAAAAGAAAAAGAGAATTTAAAATTGCAGTTTTACCTCTGAGTGATTGATATAAAGAGCAAATTTTGAAAATAAATCTATTTCAGGAAAGACATTGGATGAGTTTAGACTCACCATTCATATGAGGTGAAAATTTAGAAAATTAATACTTTTTGTAACTGCATGAGTAGTAGGACATTTTCATGCCTCTTTTTAAAGGATTCTAAAAGAAGGGATCTACTTGCAATTATGTTATAAAGTCCATGAGAGGTGATTGCAATTACCAAACTTCATGCGAGGTTTCAGCAATTTACCCAAAAAAGGATCATTAATTACCCAATGTTTGTTGAAGCTATCAGGGATCTTGGAAAGAATGGACTGGGTACAGTCTTAACCTTCTGCATTTTTTGCACAAGTAACCTCCCTCGAACTTGAACCCGTTCTCACACTTGCCAACCCAAGATTTTACCATTGCACCAAATAATGGCCCTAACACAGTAGAAAGAACATAATAGCTAATATGATTTCCAAAGCACAGAAGTTAAAGGGAGCTTACACAAAAGCTTTTGTGTATTGAAACTTGGCGTTGAGAGTGGCCTTGATAGGGGTAGTTCCGATTGTAGCAAGAACTATGGTTTTGGTTTCCTTGTTAAGTGCCATGACAACAGTGGCCGAGACCGTTGCACACAATGCAAGCACCCTCAAGACCAAGACCACCCAACACTGTCTCTTTTCGGGCGTTGATGGCTTCGACCCTGACTCTTGCTTTTCACCATTTTCATGAAGAGGCATTGATTAAGATGAGAGATGGAGATGGAAATTGGAAAGGCAGAGAGGTCTGCCTAGTGGGGAGCAAGTGTTGGTGCTTATAAAGACAATGGTGGTGAAGTGTTGATCACCTGTTTTACTATTTGAGTCGTCTAACAAGCAACATATAAAGTATAATGTAATTTCTTTATGAGCCAATGGGTGGCAAAGTCTTGACCCGACCCGATATGCTTTGTGAGTTCGGGTTGGTCCAAACTAAGGCTAGCTCACATAGACCCGGCCTGACACGGTTGCTGATGCAGTCGGAAATAGACCCAGGACGACCCACGCAAAATTTATGGGTTTGGGAGATATCAATTCATTTTAAATTCGGATCGGGTTCATGCCCACAATTTGCCAACCTACCCACAGTGTCCATTGTCACTTTCAATGTTTTAAAAACTGACATGGAACCAAAAACCACTTTAGCCACCGGTTTAGGGTTAACGGTTCAACCATCCGGTTTTAATAGACATCTTATTCGAATTTAAAAATAAAAAACAAATAATTAAAATAAAAAACAGTCAAAACTATTATCTGGGTTGAACAGGTCAACTGTTCGACTGCCTGGATCAACGAATTATTGACAAAATCAACAGTTTTTGGCCAAGAAACAGATTAAGATTGAAACAGAATTGGTTGCTTGGATTCAGATAGTTTTTGTAATGGTTTGACCATCCGGGTCGACGGTTCGAAAAACAATGGTCACTCCTATAATGACTTGTTTCTCATAGGGAGTTGGGGAACATTTTTCAACACGTTTTGGTCTTCAATTTCCTCGCTTCGTTACAAGTGAATGTAAACCACCATTCAGCTAACTTTGTTCATAGAGATAGAGAAAGAGAGAGAGAGGTGGGTATATCAGCTTTGAGAATATTATGAATTAGGTATAGTGACGTCTCTAGCTGGTTAGAACTTAGAACAAGTATCAATTATTTATGACGATGATTTCGGTTCGAGTAGGCAAGCTAAATTTGCCATCTGGAAGAAACCTACTACTTTCATTTCAGACAGAGACACCTTTGCATCAGCAATGACTTGACTCCAAGTTAAAGTCCACATGATCCTTTTTATTGACCTCTCTCTCTTTCTCTCTGCATTATTGATGGGGTTGCAATTTCAATGGCAGACCTAACAACGAGGATTCCAAAGGCTTACGCTGTTGAGTTGAGAAGTAGTTGATATGCATCGATTGATTGGTAAAAGGTGATCATGACACAAAAGGATGATTAGGCCATTACATTTTTTAAATTGTAATGTCAATGGCAAGTAAAACTCATGTAATGCATGCATGGGATAAAATAAAATAAAAAATAAATAAAAACAAAAATCGGTTAGGTTTCGATTGGAATATTATTACATAGGAGGAGAGAGAGATTCAAGTATCATCTTGTTCGAGAGAGTAATGATAGATTTTATTAGAGAAAATTATAATATGAAAGGGTTTTCTTTACACTTTTTATATTTATAAGGTTTGACTGTGATAACAGAAAGACATGACACAGAAAAAACCTGTAATCAATGAACTAGTATCATAAAAATGGTAATCAATTAAGTGGCATTTATCAAAATTCGCGGGGTGTTTTGATTATATAGTCAAAGCTCTTCCAATATCATGTGTTTCCAGCAGTATAGATTTTTTCCATATTTTTAATATTTCAGATTAAAAATAAAACCATATTTATAAGAAATGAGGTGATCTTTCTCAGCTACTTCAACTATTGTGTAAAAGCTAGTTTTGTGACATGTGAGGAATTAGTATCACTTGATTATTAGTTTTTTCTTCTTTTTTGTTACTGGTTATTATCTTTTATAAGCTAGCAGAATTATACCTTCATGAAAATTTGATTTTTGTATCATTCTAGAAGCTCTTCAAGGTGGGTATTCCAAGGACAAAAACACCCAATACTCCCTTAGTAAATGAGGAAGAATTTCTTTTCTTTTTTTTTTCTTTTTTTTAGAAAGCCATGAGGAAGAGTTGTTTCTTGTTAGTGGATTTCTCCAACTACACATTGGATGATGACCATGGATCTATTCAAAAACTTCTCCACAAATGAGATTCTAAGAAGTTGGAATGAAGTAGTGTACCCAAAGAAATTGTGAGAACGGAATGGAAGCCACCTGCACTGAACAAACTAAACTAAACTTTGATGGGAATTCTTTTGGTAATGCAGGAAGGGCAGGTATAGGGGGTGTGATTAGAAATCATCTAGGTGAAGTTGTGGCACTCTTCTCAAGACCAATAGGTATTGGTGACTCAATACAGGCTAAATCTCTAGCTCTACTTCAATGTCTAAAGATGGTTGAGCAGGTTGAAACAACAAATTTAGAAATAGGAGACTCACTATTAGTCATTTCTTAGGCTAAAAACATCACATCAGCACCTTGAAAACTCAAATTTATCTTCAGAGAATTAATAGACTTGCAAGGAGGCTCAACTCTCAATTTGGTCAGGTCAAAAGGACTGCAATTGGATTGGCGGATACCCTAAAAATACATGGGGCAAATAGATCTACCTTGTACTAGGCAGAACTGTAACTGTTTGTATGTGTTTGCAGATTGGGTTAATGCATTACTACAACCTATAACTATTGTAATTCAATATTTCTCTGTTATTAATAAATTTTTTTGCTGATAAAAAAAATGTCATTTTGTTTTGTAAGGGGAAATGAAGGAACTAGTCAACTTGAAAAGGCAGATTACCCATTTTGAGAGAATCTCAAATCTCTAAGTGTACTATGATAAGAGTTGTTTGGTAGTAATAAATAGGGGGAAGAGAAAAGAGGTGGGTAACCTTACTAGACTAATAGGTTGTGATAGAGGAAATTGGTGGTTACAATATTTGTCTTATATTTGGGAGGGGAACCCAAACTTAAAGCTTCTAGTATTCAGTTGTGAAAAGATTAACCAAAAGGCTTTCTGGTTGGAAGAGAAACCACATCTCCTTAGGTGGTAGAAACCTTAATCAAGTTAACATTGGCCAACTTGCTTGTTTACTTCTTATCTGCCTTCAAAGCCCCTACAAAAGCAGTCAATCAACTAGAGAAGATAATGAGGGCCTTCCTTTGGGATCCAAGTAATATGAAGATAATTCGGAGATTGTTTGTAGAAATAGGGATAATGGAGGATTAGGTATTAGCAATAATATTAAGAAATTTAGCTTTCTTAGAGAAGTGATTATGGAGATAGTATATAGAGCAAGACAAAGTGTTATTTTAAGTATTCTTTAGATACAATGCCTTTGTAAGTAATAAAGTAGGGTTTTGGGAGAATGTTGGTTTGAGGATACCTTCCACAAGGATAAATTTCCTCCTTTCTATTCCCTTTCTATTAATAAAGGAAAGGTTATTTCTTCTATCTATAATAATGGTAATTCCTCGAATTTCAGGTTAAAAAGAGGGTTAAGGGATTTTGATATGGGGATGGTTTATGAACTTATTTCTCTTCTAAGGGATTTTGATATGAGACGATCACACACCTATTAACCTCTAATCCTTTTGTGTCTTGTATCTATAATTGGTTCTCTTCTTTCTTTGGTTGTAGGAGAGTCCCTCCTCCAAATGTGATGGACCCCTTTGACCTAAGCTTCTTTGGGCACTAAAGAAGTGGGATAGAGTAATGTGGAGAGTCACAAGCAATTATTCTTTGCTGAGTTTTGGAAGAGAGGAATAGATTACTCATTGCATGAAATTGATTGAGATTTTTAAGGATTTCTTAGTAGATGACGTACTAAGGGTCTGTTTGGTTCGTAATTGGAATCGGAATCAAAATCCTCCGAAATTGGAATCAGAGTGGTCCATTCCCATAGTTTGTTTGGTTCAAACAGGAATGGGAATGGGAATTAAAATCAGCAGGAATGGGATTTCATTCCCAAGGGAGGAGCAGGGAATGACCATTCCCACAAATAGAGGAATGTCATTCCAGCGGGAATGGGAATGGAACTCCGATTTCACCCAACCAAACATTTGGAATCGGATAGCCCATTCCAATTCCAATTCCAGACCCCTATTCTCACGAACCAAATGGAGCCTAAGAGGTTTGATTGAAAGCTTTATAGGCATCAACCTAGGCTCATCTGGAATAAGAAATGAGTTTTCATAGACGAAGAGGAAAGGTTGATTTCTATGTACTTAGGACCAATAGGAGTGAGTGATTCACTGAGAGTGGAGGTAATGTCAATGGCCTTACTTCAAGGTTTAAGGATGGCTAAGAAATTAGGCCGATACCAAATTAAGGTGGAGAGGAACTCTAAGCTGCTAATTGGTTGGATGCAATCACAAAGGTTAGGGTCTTGACACATATACAACTGGTGAGGAAAATCAATTGTAGCAAGGGCGGTTGGGCTATTTTTTTAATTGGATTAAAAGGTCAATTAATGAACTACCCAATACTTTGGCAAAGAAAGGGGCATTCAAAGATAAATTGTTTTGAGTTGTTCTGTTATTTTAAGATTATTTGTAGGGTTAGTACCCTTGTTTTTTGGGTGGTTAACAATTGTTCCAAAATGTTTCCAAATTAATGAAACCTATCCTTAACGATATAAAAAGATGCCATTGCAGATGGTATACAAGGGTGGCAATGGGGCGGGTTCAAAGAGGGTTTTGTAAATTCTAAACCTATATGTCTCCCTAAATCTTCCAGTTCATATGTTCCTCAAAACCCATATTAGATTGGATTTTGAGAATCCAAACACTCCCTACACATGAAAATGCAAAATCCTCCCCAACCTTACCCTCCCCACATTCAGAGGTAGGGGCAGGTTGGGTTTAGAACACATATCTAATTTTTCATTATTTTTTGTTATAAATAGGCAATAAATAAGTAAAATAACACAAACAAACAACAAATTTTCCAATTATTTGATTAAGACATAAAAAACACATAAACTATTAATTATCTTTAACATAAAATTTAAAATATTATTAAATTCAAAACCTAATACATAAAGTTTATATGCTTCCCAACAATAAGTGGGTCGAGGAAGGGCCGGGTCTAATACCATACCCTACTCATACCGTACGGGTTGTAGAATCCCAAAACTGAGTAAGATAGAAATTGTCATCCTTAATGGTATGGGGAAAAGCCAGAGAGGAACTTAAACATCCATATTTTTGAAAACAAGACTCGTTGCCAAATATTCCAATGGATTATTTTAATTTTGTGTTTTTGAAGATTTGATGTGCATTTGGGCTCTAACCTTTATATCTAAATGTTACTATTAATGAAATGCTTCCTTACCTTATCAAAAAGGAAAATTACTCTGCACTTTCCTTTAGTTTACGTAAAGTGTAAAGCAATTTCAAAAGCATGAGGTATTGGGCAAGTTGGTTGTAATCTAATCCCAAATATAATTTTAGAAGTATATAAGGCTCAATTTGGAAATAGTACAAATACAAATATGTACAATACAAATACCATACATAATACAAAGTTTTGCACTCTACATATTCATATTTGTACTTAAGGTTTAAAATATCATAGTGTAGGCCCGTATACAAGCTTAAATTCAAATTTGAATTTTAGTGTCTAATTCAAATTCTCTCATTAACTCAATTAATTAATGATCCTCTCTTTCATTAATTTCGTTTTGTTAGTATAAAAACTACAAAGGTTAACAATAGCAAGACTTAAACCTTTGTCGCTAAATTTTAACACCCATAACTTTGCCACTAAGCCACGCCGATTTGTATGTTACAATTATATACATTTTTAGTTTTGAGTAAATTTCATCTTTTCTTAGTGGTGCTTATTAATAAATGCTGAAACTATTTATTAAAATTTATTTACTAATAAATATTAAAATAAATTATATTGATTATTTGAAAATTGATGTATATACATTCATGTATTAGTTTTTTTTTTTTTTTTGCTTTTTTCACACTTTAGCTATTCCATCATTTTTCAATAGTTATTAATTATATCTTGATATGTCACATTTTATATAAACATTAAATTATGGTTTTTATGCTTTATTTGAATTCAAATTTGAATTTTATGCTTTATTTGAATTTCCTATCATATTTATACATATCTTGATTATTCGTCCGTATCCATGCATATCTAAAACATATCCCGATACATTTTTTAAAATTGCATTTCCGATACTTTAAACCTTGTTTGTACTCCTTTCAAAACATCTGCGGGAGTGCAATCCTATTTGTATTAGTACAAATGTATGAGAATGCAAATGAAAATAATGCAAATTCTAGTTTAATTTTGTTTTGGATTTTATTTCATTTTGTTTCACTTTTTTATTTTACTTCATTTGTACTGCAATCAAACAAAATAAGATAAATTTTGTAACAAAAATAAATCAAAACTTGCATCCAAATTATTTGCACTACCATAATTTTGCATCAGTGCAAATTTATTTGCACTGCAACCAAACACAGCCTAAAGCTCAATTTGGGAAGAATACAAAATCTTATATGTACAATACAAATACAAATACAAATATGTACAATACAAAATCTTATATTTTGTATTATTTCGTATTCTTAAACCTTGTATCTGCACTGTATATATTTGTATTTGTATTCTTCCCAAACAGAGCCTAAGGTTTTGAAACTTACGATATATTATATTACTTTAGGAAACCAATAAAATGTGGAGTATAGGGCTGATTTGAAATCAAGGTGTGAATGCGACCAATGTGAATGTAACAAGCATTATCCTGAGCCTACTTGACAACTTGATATTTAAAGCAATACATCTAGCCAGGCAGAGCGTGGGAGAATATTTGAACAACCTTTTGTCGACAGATAATTCATGTTGGATAGAAGAACCCGAGTGACTAGAGCAATACCTTATATACCCACGGTCATGCCAGTGGAGTAGGCCACAAGAAAAAAGATAGAAGGAAAAAAAATTGAGAAACTTCCATATGATGGGTTATCAAGCAATTAAGTTAAACAATCCAATTGAAACAATATTCTAAATACAGAAAATCAAACATATAGTACTCCGATCACAAGACAATAACCCACAGGTATAAGTTTGGAAAAGAATATTAATACTTTCTCATAGCCAAAGTGTACACGTGTAGCATACAATGATAAAATGTCCACAGAAAAGAGCAGATACAACACCCTTTTTACTTCTACAATCTCCCAACATATACGATCCTACCAAAATATTCAGTTTTCTGCAAGTGCTCACATTTAGAAATAGGTTTCTCAGGGCTCCAGCTTCTTATACAGTACAACTCAAATAAATCAAACTCGTTAACTACTTACAGCAGGAGCTAGACGTGGGAAATGTAGTTATTTTTTTTCGGTGGTCACTCCAACGACAACATTGCTCACCTACAGCATTACAAGTTTAATCAGCAAACTTGCTTTGTCGCCAAAAGGTAAAGAAAATCATGAATCATAACTTGACAATGAATATGACAAAAAACAGAGTGGAATCGTGGAATAAGGCTTATTTGAGTACTTATTTTTGACATTGTATTGGTCTAGGAAATTTAAAGAAAAAGCTGAGCCAAAAGTAGTTAGGAAGTAGAAGAATTACCAATTTGCCGCTTTCATCAACTGACATTGGGTTCTCGACTACAACAGTTTGACTGTGGGCATGTGGCATTGCCTAAATCAAATCGAAGATATTACTCTTATGATGTATACTGCATGAATTTGTTGGGCATCAAAAAGCGAAGTTCAAGAACTTACTGTTGATGTAGAGGGAATGCTGGCCCCATTTGGTCTATGCACGGGGATAGATACTCTCATGTTGCCCATCTGCAAAAGATAATTTATGTGTAGAAGAATTATTCAAGAACACAAACGGTGAAAGCCAAGACATAACACGCACACACGGTGCAAGCCATTACAACCAGAATTCCACCTGCTACTTAAATTGGCTGCAAGTCTAAAGGTACAATTCTTTTATTCTTTCCTTAGTTCCGTCTGTGTTTCTGTTGATACCTATCGGTTCTTGAACGAGAAATTATGAAAAAATAAATAAAAAACAAGAGCACATATATCATTGATATGGATGTCAAATGGCTGCTGCCAAAATTGTGTCATCTAATCCCATCCACCCGATTCTATCCCTTCCTTCCCCAGTGCATAATTTCCCCTTTTGGGAGGGTATGGAGTGGAAGGGAAGGAATGAATTGCATTGGGAGTATATTATATACTTGGGCTAAAAAGCGTGAAAACATGGGTTCAAGTTTGAAAGCAGCCACTTAAAATTTTGTCAATGTCTTATGATTTATATATGATTCACAATTTGAATTGCAAATCCCAAAGGTTTCCATTTGAATCTACATCTGAATCCTTTTATAAAAACAATTTTAAATCATTGATTAAATCTTACACCTTATGGGAAAGGCAAATACCACTTGGATTAAAAGGAAAGTTCTATAAAACAGTTGTAAGGACAGCAATGATGTATGGAGCAAAGTGTTGGGAAATCAAGAAATAACATGTCCAAAAAAAAGAGTGGCAGAAATGTGTATGCTGAGATGGATGAGTGGAAAAACTACAAATGATAAGGTGAGAAATGAAATCATTTGAAGGAACCCAGGAATAGATCAGTAGATGATAAAATGAATGTAGGTGATGTGTATAGAAGACCACCTACAGAACCTGTAAGAGGAAGCGATCAGCTACAAGTTTGAAGGGGCTAGAAGAGCTAGGGGTACACCAAAATTGACATAGGTCAAAACAGTAAAAAATTATTGAAGCGCTCATAATTTAATAATGGATATGGTATTAAACAGAACTGAATGGCAAAACAGGATTCATGTAGCCAAATAGATAGGATAAGGCTTTAATGATGATGATGATTAAATACACTCTACAATTCATGTGATTTAAATAAACTCAACTGAAGACCTTGTTCCCTAAATGTTCTTTTGTTTCTTCAACTCTTTTAAGGAGCTCTTGTTTAGAACCCTTACTACTACAAGATTTGTTTCGGTTTTCTAAGACCTATTTTAAAATATTATTGAGTTTATATTCCACAATATATAGGCTAAAGAGCCACTTGATGTGGTCCAATTGACTTTGAAGTCAAACTTCATTTTATCATCTTACACACCTAGTGTATTAGATGTAAAATTTGTTGTAATTAAGTATAAAAATGGTATACATGGATTAAAAAGATCATAAAATAATAGAGATGCAAATGGATCAGATCTCGATCTGATTCAAATTTGAATCTTATCCATTTATGCCATATATATATATATATAGAATTGGATCAGACAAACCTTATCCATTTAAGAAATAAATTGAATTTGGTTACTGGCCTATTTGATCGATAAAGATGCACTCTGATTCATCTGTACATAGATTTTTATACTCCTCACACCCTCAGGTTTTATTATATTATTATTATTATAAGAATAATAATAGTGAGAGACAAAACCTCTTACCCGTCCCATGCCTAGTGAAATGAAGTACATCAGAAGGAAATAGTGAGAGACAAACCCTCTTATCTCACCCCAAATACAATCAATTACAACAGTGCCCAAAAAAGTTTAGTTCTACCCGTCCCATGCCTAGCAAGAGAATCCTCAAGGGAGTGCACTTCTTTTACCCACTGTACTCTCACCTCCCAATTCTGTGTTAACCATTTATTTTTTTGTTCTTTTTATTACTGTACAACCATAGGCTCAGCTCTTCATTCTGTAACCAGTTCACCACCACTTTTGAATCCCCTTCAATTATCAGCTTCTTGATATTCAGCAAGGCTCTTTGTACTCCAATTGCTGCCTATACCTCAGCCCTAAGAGAGTCTCCATAACCAATTGGACATGAAAATGTCCATTCACTCCATTGCAGGAAAAAATATCTAATCCTAGAAAGCTAAACCTAAAATTCCAAACCATGTTTCATTGTTATGCATTCTGCATCTATTCTCAGACTCAGTCCACAGCTCTCACCTTTTTCACTCTGTAGTTCATTTAATCTTCTTGGTTGTTGAGTAGGTGATGCCAGCATCTACTATCTGCATCTGTTCTCTTAAGATTCAGTGCTCTCACCTTGTTGGGTTCTTGTTGACTGGTAAGTAGGCAAATGACCAAACGGGTAGGCAGGTAATCCTAATTTTTTGGATTGTCTTCAAAGAAGAAGTGGCTGGTGCATCAGAAAAAGTCACTATTCAATCATACTACATCACTGTTTGTATCGTACAGCAGTAAAAGATTTGTTCTTCTTCCATTTGAGTTTCATGGGTTGGGGCTTTTTTTGTTTCATTCTTATTAATACCTAGACCAACAATACAGGCCTTTTTTCAGGGATTGGGGTTTAGAATCATCTTCTGCAATTCTGTTCTGTTCATGTGTTGGGCAAGCATTTCTCTAAGGAAGTCAAATTTTATAGGGATACTTGTGCAATTTCTAATCTTGTAAGTTGATGAGACTAACAGGCTTCTATAACCTCAATAAGAGCCATATTACAGAATCAGTTAGAAAGGCTATTCAGTTGTCTTTCCTCTCTGTTTTCTAATATTTTACAATTAAGAAATTCCTTTCTTTTCTGGATAACCAGTTTCTTTGTTCCTTGATGATCCAAACTATTTTGTGTTCCGAAAACTCCTAAATGATCCTGAAGGAATGATCATGGGCTGGGTTGGCCCATGTCAAGCTTTTACTGGATGGTTAAAAAAAGGGCTGCCCAGTAAAGGAAGTTTGGGGTGAGCCGATTCCTCCAACGATTGGAGCTTTTTGTAGGGAAACCTTCTTGGAGAAATGTAATACCTGTGACTTATTCCAAAGAAAAATGCCTTTTTGGTGCTTGTCTCAAAATTGGTGCATTCTTTGCAAGGCTAATGGTGAAAGCTCTTACCACTTATTAATTTCTTGCCCCTTTGCTGTTGTTATTTGGGACTGGTTTCTTTCTCTATTTAGTTGTAGGTGGACCCTACCGCCAAATATTCAAAGCTTGTTTAGCTCTTTGTTCCTTAGGTGGCCAAAGAAAAGGGAAAGGATTATGTGGAGGTGTGTGAGGGCTGCTATTTGCTGGACTCTATGAGAGGAAAGGAACTCCAGAACTTTTTCTGAAAACAAAAGAAATAAAGAAGTTTTATTGAAGTAATAACAATTAGGGTGGTGCACTGGTTAAAATCTTTGGACCTGTTTGATGAGGTTTCTGCGTATATGTTGCTGAACAGCTGGATGGAGTTGGCTATTTCTGCTCTGCTCATTCTTCTGCTTGTCCTGTGTTGTCACCACCAAGTTGCGGCTTATATATATATATATAGTTGTCAAGATGATGCCTAGGCGCCCATAGATGGTTGCTCACTTAATTGCCTACCTATTGTGTACATGCTACCATAAAATCCTTTTATATTCTTTATTCTTTTATATTATAATAATTAAATAGATATTATTTAACTAAAATATTCATTTTCTGGGTTTATATAGTAATTTATTTTTCTTATCTTCTTATTCGTTAAGGTTCAATCAACACACATGTTGGTGGATGCAGTCTTAAACCTTCAAAGACTTCAAAGACTGAACCAATAAGCAAGGAAGAACTTAAAATTCTGTCCAACCAGCACATTCATCATCATCATCTTATTTTCCTAGACAAAAATGGGCTCGGTCCCTATATTTTCTGAATTTTCTTTTCTTCTTTTTTTCTAATAAATATGTTGAGTTTTTATGCTTTTATATGAAGCTTATACTTTTTTATGAAGTTTATAGATAATTATCATGGAAGACGGTTGCTAGTTGCTATGGAACCTAGGGAAATATCCTAGGATTCATGGTTTCTATGTAAAAATGTTCCATTGCCTAGGCGACAAGGCAACAAGGCACCCCCCATCCCCTAGCTTCGCCTTGGTGCCTTGGTCCAGGCCCAGGCATTTGGGCTTGCCCACATAAAGTAATAAAACTATATTGTTAAGGACTTAAAATTTAAATCTAAGTTCATATACAAAATTACAGAAAATATACACAAATTTTTATTATACATATATAAATACATTTGTGTATATACTATAAATATTAATTATATAATACAGTATAATTAGGGCCAACCTGCATTATGCATGAACTATTGGAAGCATCTACTTCTACTTCCTTCAATCTTTTCTTAAAAGTCCACCTATTTCACTTTGTTTCATAATATATGGTTCATGCATTTATTTTTATTACTTGTCTAGTTGAGAAAAACATCAAATTTTGATAGGTTGTTCTTAACATCTACTCAAGGATCAAAGTATCAGTATCGAGTATTGTATCGGATAACTCGGATACGGATACGGATACGTTTTGGAAACGTATGGATACTAACGAAAAATATAGAAACGCTTGGATACGCTAGTGAAATACATACAAATCACATAAATACATTCATCATACTAAACCAAAAGCTGAATTATCTATGAATAAGATATAAACACATGAGAAATTCATACTTCAATAGGTTATATGAAGAGAAATATTACAATAAACAATAACGGGACTCTAGAACATTCAAACATTGTACAATAATTATCACTCTTTCAATTTTATAATTATAATTTTCAATTTTTATTAATTTTTGGAAATATTTATTAATTTAGTATTTTATTTAAATAACAACCATTTTTTAAATAATAAATATGTTTTCATTTTTAACATATAATGTTTTTATTTTACACATAATTGTAAAATAAAACAAATAAATCATTTAAGGTAGATACAATAAATTATATTTAATTTTCAGTTTTTATTAAATTTTTGGGAAAATTAAATCTTAAATTATTCATTTTAGTTTTTATAATTATAATTTTCTATTTTCCATTAATTTTGTTAGGAAAATCTATTTATTTAGTATTTTTATATAATAACTCTATTTTTTCAAATAATAACTATGTTTTCATTTTTAACATATAATTTTGTGTAAAATAAAATATATAAATCATCTAAGGTAGATGAAATATATTATTTTTATAATTTTTAGTTTTTATTAATTTTTTTGGGAAAATTAAATCTTAAATTATTTATTTTAGTTTTCATAATACTATTTTTAACTTGTATTAAAGATGAAAAACAATCCAAAAGTACTCAATGTACAATTTTGTCAAACTAGACACGGATACACCTCCATATCAATGTGTATCGGACCGTATCCACCGATACGGAGGCGTATCGTACCGATACGCACGACTCGTAGGATACAATACATATCCAGTCATAGCGTATCTTGTATCCATGATCATGGATACGAATACGATACGCCCCGTATTGGGAGTATCGTATCGATACCTTAATCTTTGCATCTACTATAATTAGATTCAAATCAGATATACAATAACTCAATCAAGTCAATTTTGAATATAAAACTTAGGTATTACAGATACCTAATTGAGTTCGGCTATCCCAGATTCTAATCAAATAGAATCCAGATATACCACACGCATGCATATATTTTGTTTTGTTTTTTGACAATTTTTAGAAAACAGAAACAAACTTATGATTTATGTTAGAATTCTTCATTTTGATTCAACATTCTCTGCAATATATGATGCAGTTATAGTTTAAAACATTACGAATACCCATGGAGAAGCTTGGGAAATAAGAGAGATCTCCAACTTGGTGTTTCTTGATTTAGAGAAAACATTATGACAGGGTCCGAAGAAAAGTCACCTGGTGGGTTTTGGAAAAGAAAGTGTATATAATACATTACCTTGCTTTCAGTAAATATATTAGTAACAATAGTGGGGAAATCAAGTAAAACAATTGAGAGATGCTTTAGAATCAAAAGTTTTCAAGAAAACCAAACTAAGAGAGAATAGATTATCTTACTTTCAGTAAATATATAAGCAACAATAGTGGGGCAAGATTGATGATCAAGAGATACCTTGGGTCAATGAGGGAGAAACAAAAGAGAATTGTTAGAGTCGACAGTCCATGGGTATTAAAGTCTTTTTACATTATATTATTTAGAAGTGCTTTGTCTATTTTGTTTAAGTTTAAGTAGGGTTTCCCATACATAATGAGGGGCACAAGAGTCTTTGTACTTAAGGTTTACAACCTATAAATACAGTTCTGGTCGGCTAAGACTCAGAGAGGTCAGTAAATTTTCTTTAGCTGTGACCTTTCTTTCCTTCTCTCCCTCTCTTCTCCACTTCTTCTTTCTCTTTTTTTCTTTCATTCTAGGGCAGAAATCAGAACTGATATAACTGATAACACGGTATCAGATCACTGATAACCTACTATATTTTTCTTCTATTTTAGCACCTCCCAGCATACTTTTTTTCGAGATTTCTCATTGATCTCTTAGAGAATCAAGGAGAGGCCACAAAGGAGTGATTGTTTCTTTGTTAAGATAGTATTCATGCCTCTAGTGGCTGTTGTAGTTTCTATTTCAGTGGATTTTTAGAAAAACCCTCCAATTGATGCATCAAAGAGGGACTCTTAGTAATCAGATTGTTTTGCATCAGTTCGTGTGAGGTGTTTTGGTGATCTGATTGTATACGGTTGTGGATCCTAGGTCTATTGTTGTTGAAAATGACAGGTGTGAGGTTAGTTGCTGAAACCTGTTACAGTAAATGTTTCAGCTGTAGTTGATTACTAGTGGTGTGGTGTGGTACTGTGTGGTGAAGTTTTCTTTGTTTTTCTTTAACCCATGGATACGGTAGGAGAGAATAGTGATAAAAAAGAAAGTGCTATGATTCCCCCTGATTTTTTTGAATGTGCAAATGACATCTACCAAATTGAATGGTGAGAATTATGTGCCATGGGCCAAGCCAATGGAAGTCTTTCTTAGAGCCAAGAAGAAAGTGAAACATGTGAAAGATGAAAAACCCTCAACTGATTCTCAAGGATATAGTGATTAGGAATAAGAAGATGCAAGATTATGACATGCCAAGAAACTTTATTCTGGATAAGATAACACTATAAGAGTATATCAGCTTTATTAAGAATATTTTAATCTTCAACAAGGAAATCAAACACTTGAGGAGTACTATGCTAGTATAAGAAACCTTCAAAATGAGCTCAATATCTATCATCCCTTAACATCAGATGTTAAAATTCAGCAACAACAAAGGGAGTAACATGATGTGACCAAATTTTTAGTGGGTTTGAAGGCTGAAAATGAGCCGATTAGAGCACAGATTCTAGGACGTTCTACCCTTCCCTTTCTTGAGGTGTTTGCCTGACTCCATAAGATACTATTGGGTCTTCAGAGAGTTCTATTTCAGACAGATTAGCCTTTGCAATGACAAGAGGAGAGGTTGTGGTGGTGGACGTAGTGGAAATCATGGTAGAGGACATGGTAATGGGCCAAAGAAATGCACATATTGTGACATGGAGAGACACATATTCAGCAGGCCGACCATGCACCCTCCACATCTACTAGTGCCTCTGAGAAGGAGATGATGAGTATTCTACGTGATGAGTATGAAAGGTTTCTTCATGCTACTTCCCAGCAAAATTTTGCTACTCTTGCCCACTCAGGTATGGTTTGTCTAGCTTCCAAACCTTTCTCTTGCATTATCAACTCTTGAGCTTCCGATCATATGACTAGAACTCCAGGTGTGTTTTCATCTCCTTCTCAATCCTCTACATTACAGACAGTTACTTCAACTAATGGTTTTACTTTCTCTTATTTTTGGTGTTGGTAATGTTGATATTGCATCATTATCTTTATCTTCAATTCTATATGCGCCCAAATTTCTATTTAATATTGTCTATTAGCAAATTGACCAAGTTTCTTAATTGTTCTACAACCTTTTACCCTTCCTCTTGTGGTTTTTAGGATCTCAGGATAGGGATGAAGATTGATAGAGGCCCTAGAGGGCATGAATTCGGTGGATTGTATTTTGATGGTGTGCTTCGATAGTAGCACTTCAGTCTTCTCTTACAACCCTCTAGTGGCATTGCAAGCTTGTCATCCATCTCTCAAGACACTTAAGTTACTTGTTTTGTCATTTGAGTCATCTTCCTTTGTTGGAACGTGTCATGTCAATATAGGAAATACCAATGGGTTTCTTTCAGTCCTAGAGTTGAAAGTTGCAATTTGAGTCATTTTTCTTTAGTCCATTTTGATATTTGGGATACAAATAGAGTTGTGTCATACAATAGTTATAAGTATTTTGTAATTTTTGTTAATAATTATTTAAGTATGACATAGCTTTATCTTATTAAAGAAAGAAGTGAATTGTTCTCCATTCTTCAAAAAATTTCATGCTGAACTTTGCACTCAATTTGGTGTTCACATAAAGATTCTTCGTTTTAATAATGGACAAGAATATTTCTTTGTGCCAATTCAGCAATACTTAGAACAACACAAGGTCATTCATCAAACCTCTTTTACTTACACCCTACAACGGGGTGGCCAAACATAACAACTTCCATCTAATTGAGACTGCTCGGTCCCTTTTGCATCATACGAGTGTTCCTAAGCATTTTTGGAGTGGTGCTGTATTAACAACTTGTTTCCTTATTAATCGAATGCCAATGTCTATCCTTGATGGTCAATCTCCCTTCTCTGTTTTGTTTCATACATCGTCTCCCTTTCCTCTTACTCCCAAGGTTTTTCGTTGTATATGCTTTGTTCATAATCTATGGACTGAGATGGACAAGTTAGATGCATGCCATAGTTGTCAAGGCGACTCCTAGGCGTTTAGGCGCTTTTTGGGTATTGCCTCACCCAAACGCCATATGATATATCTATAACATGTTATAATTTTTGCATATTTAATATTTTTTATATTTTAAGTCTATAATATAAATATAGACATGCACCGAATCATTATTTTTATTTCTTTCATATTATAATAAGTTTTTTATTAATTTCTTATCTTTTTAAGGTTTATGATAGATAAAATATTCAAAGATGAGTTCTGAGAGAGATTATATTCGAAGACGAGTTCAAGAGATATCCTCTGTCATTGAAGAAAAAAGGGAAATTGATCACAGAAGGCATGATTCTCTTCTTCTTTTTCTTGTTTTGGAATAAAAACAGGGGCTCCGCCCCTTCTTTTTTCTTTTTTTGGAACAAAAACAGGGGCGGAGCCCCTTCTTTCCTCCTCCTCTCTTCTTCTTCTTCTGGAACAAAAAACATGGGTCTATTTCTTTTTCTGGAAGAAAGATAGGGGTGCTGCCCTTCTATATTCTATTTCAACGGCAAAAATAGGGGTTCATCCCCTTTTTATTTTATTTTTCTTTTAGACATTAAGCGATGCCTAGGCGCCAACCTAGGCAACCAAGCGACTAAGCACTCCCTTGTCGCCTAGGTTCGTCTTGGCACCTTGAAAACTATGATGCACGCTCTACAAAGTGTATCTTTCTTGACCATTCTTGGACTCAGAAGGGATATAAGTGTTATAATCCCGCTTCCCAGCATTCCTTTGTTTGTCTTAATGTCACCTTCTTTGAGTCTATTCCTTTCTTCACAAGTACTGATGTATCTTCTTCATCTCCTGAACTCCCGCTCCCAGTTCTTGTTGATGATCTCATTCCTCTTGTTCCCATTGTACCCAAGCCTTCTCCCCCTCCAATGTAGGCTCCTAATGAGCAGTCACTAATCAAGCAAGTGTATACTCATCAACAGGTACCGACTCCTCCAGTTTCTTCTTCGCTTACAAATCCAACAGTTGTTTCTAACCACATGTTGCCTTCTCTGTCCAACCTTGACCTTCCCATTGCAGTGCATAAAGGTAAACACAGTTGTACTTTTCATCTATTTGCAGCTATGTTTTTGTTTCTCATCTTTTTGCTTTTCATCATCTGTTTGTTTCTCCTTTGTCTTTTGTATCTATCCCTAAGAATGTCTAGAAAGCTATTACCTCGCTAGAGTAACACAATGGAAGAATAACTCTCTACTCTTGCTTACAATTGCATGTGGGAACTCACCACTCTCCCTCCCGGTAAGCATGTAGGTTGTAAGTGGTTGTATACCATCAAATACTTACCAAATGGCAAGGTAGAGGAATTGAAGGCTCGATAGGTTGAAGAGGGGTACTCACAGCAGTACGGAGTGGATTATACAAAGACATTCTCCCTAGTTGTCAAGAGTGGCTCAGTTCATGTGTTAATATTCTTAGTAGATATGTTGTCTCAGCTTGGCATCAAGAATGCCTTCTTACATTGTGATCTCCTTGAAGAAGTTTATATGGAGCAACCACAATGTTTTGTTGCTAAGGGGGACCATGGTAAAGTGTGTAACCTTAAGAAGGCAATTTATAACCTAAAACAATCTCCACATGCTTGGTTTGGTAAATTCAGTAAAGTGGTTGAAGACTTCAGTATGAAACAATGCCAAGTTGATCATTCAGTATTCAATTATGATTCTAAAGTTGGGAAGTTTCTATTGGTGCTTTATGTAAATGACATTGTCATTACAGGTAGTTGTAAGTTGGGGATTGACAGATTAAAGGCTTCCCTGCATGATCAATTTCAAACAAAAGATCTTTGCAAACTGAAATATTTTTTGGGAATAGAAGCGGCAAGGTCAAAGCATGGTATCAATTTGTTCCATAGGAAATATGTTCTTGACTTGTTACAAGACTTTTGGGTGTCAAACCAGCTGAAACACCCATGGAGCCAAATATCAAACTAAGCACCGATGTAGGTTAATAATTTGATGATCCAGGGAGGAACAAGAGATTAGTGGATAAGTTAAATTATTTGGCTATTACCCGACCTAATATTGCCTTTGGTGAGTGTAGTTATCAAACTAAGCATTGGTCCAAGTGAGTGTGGTTAGTCAGCTTATGCAGAACCCAATGGTATGTGGTTTTGAGAATTGTACGGTATTTGAAGGGAGCTCCAAGTCGTGGATTATTATACAAATCTACATTTAGTCTTGAAATAGAGAGTTATATAGATGCAAATTAGGTTGGCTCAGTATCTGATACAAGGCCTACTATAGGGTATACCTTTCTTGGAGGGAATCTTGTAATATGGAAGAGCAAGAAATGGATAGTTGTAACAAGAAGCACTTCTAAAGTGAATATAGAGCCATGGCACACACAACTTGTGAGTTGGTGTGGTTGAAGAACCTCCTCCAAGAGATTGAGTGTACATTTAACAATCATATGAAATTGTACTATTACAACCAAGTTGTAGTTCACATCACATCTAATCCAGTCTTCCATGAGAGAACAAATCACATAGAAGTTGATTGTCACTTTATAAGACAAAAAGTGCTTAACAGAGTGATAAACACAGTACATGTGAACACAGGAACTCAATTGGCAAATTTGTTTACAAAAGGGTTAAGTCGGGGAATTGTATTACATATGCAACAAGCTGGGACTATATAATAGCTCCATGAGTGAGAAGGGAGATGAATGGTGGTCGACAATTAACAAGCTAAGGTTTGAATAGCTCCATGAGGGTTGTGCTTTTCTTCTTCACCACCAACAAAAGGAGAGAGTAGGGAAATGCAGTAGCAGTCGGCGATTGACAAATAGTGGTTCGAATAGTTGCATTGATGCCTATGTTTTTCTCCTTCACCTCTGATGGAAGACAGGGCAAACGAATGAGGGTTGTATTTTTGCCACTACAATGATAGCTAACGACTGAGATTAGATTCGCACAGACTTTGGTTTTTCCGCAATTACAAAGCAAGGCCATATGGTATTCTTTTTTTATTTTTGAAATTGCAGCGATGGCCAGCGACGGAGGTTCAAGAACTGGTGCGAACCCAAATCTATGTTCTCCCAAACCTTTCCAAAATTGCACTAGATCTCCCTAGCCTTCCCACCATTGTAGAACACAGTCTATTTTTTCAACATTTTTATAATTTGTGTTGTTTTTTGCAATTTATACAATTACCAATATTTTTATTTGCATTTTCTGTTTACAATTTTTATTATTTACACTGCAATTTCTATTTTTTTGTATATTTTATATTTGGTTTAATTTTTGTATTTTCTTATAACTTATGTTCTTTTTTGCTTTTTTGTGTGATTTTTTTGCAACTTATATGATTTTCTGTTTTTAAATTTTTATAATTTCTTGCAATTTTCTTGTATAATTTTTCTGTTTTTTCTGTGTTTTTATACATTTTTATTTTCTTATTTGAAAAAAATTGAATTTTATCATTTTTTATTTTTCTACAAGTTTTGGGTTGAAATATATAATTATTTTGAATTTTCTCAATTTAGGTATTTTATGTGATTTCTACTTTTTAAAACAATATATGTTTTTTAATCTTATCATTTACATTTTTTCCTACAAATTTGTGTCAACTTTTGTGTTTTTATTATTTTTTACAATTTTTGTATTTTTAATAATATTCGTATTTTACTATTTCTCAACAATTTTCTTAATATTTGTATTTCTGTTTTGCAAAAATATTTGTATTTGTTAATACTTGCCTTGGATTAGTGGGTCATATGGGTGGGTTAGGGTGGGTAAGGGTCAAGGTGGCTTGTGACCCACTAAGACCCAATAAATAGGGTGGCAAATGGGTCAGAAGGTCAATGTGGGTGGGTTGGTACTCAACCCTCACCCAACCCAACTCAACCCACCCATTGGCCACCCCTAGCTGAATGGGCCTTAGTAGTTTTAGTTCTTTTAAGCTATGTTTAAGTTTATGTTCTTTTAGTTATGGGTCTTCTTTTGTTTATTTATTAGTTCTTTAGTGTCCGCCGCCCTATTAAGGGAATCTAAGGAATTGTACTCAAATTTTACATTAAGATATAAAACACAACTTGAGGGGATTAGAGAGGAGATCAAACTTATTCTCTTCTCTCTTCCTTCCTCTTCTTCTTCCACAAGCTTTGCTGAAATCTTTTATTCTTGTTTCTCCCTTTTTTCTTTTTTCTATTTTCTTATTTATTGCAGGTGTGTTTCAAAACTTCTTCAACCTCACGCCCTTCCCCTTGTTAATGCACTAAGACTGGGAAACTAGGTAACACCTAGGCAATTATTTTTATATAAACAAATCTGGTTGATTTTAGCCTATTTTCCTATTCTTCATGGATCATCTTGTTTCTCTACTTGGTGTTACATGTAGAAAACATAAAAAGTGAACAAATATGAAATAACCAAACATTAAACAAAGAATTAAAACAACATTTAATTGCCTATGAAAATATTGGGGATAAATCTCTATTTTGCTAATCCAAGGGGGTGATAATGAAACAATATGTGTGAAAATAGGAGAAAACAAAACAAATGTATGAAGAAATGGAGCTGTTGTTAGAATGTGCAAATATGTTAGTTGAAAAGAGAAAGGAGAAAACAAACATATGATGATATGACACAATGGAAATATTGTTTTTTTGAATACCACAAAGATATAGAGGAGAGAATATGAAAGTGTGTTAGCTGGTGAGAAAAGAAAAAAAAAATGAAGGGGCATACTCATATTCTGGTTACAATTACAAAGATAGATAGGAAAGATAAGGATTTAAAAAAGAACAAAAAAGTGGAAGTCCACATTATGGCTCTCTAAGTCCACACTATGACATGGTATAACTGCACAACACATAAAAGCTACACAAAATTATTAGACCTCCCATATGGAAACACTAAGGGCAGCCACAACGCAATCCCAAGAAAATGCATTATAGCCTAGGCGTCACCTTGACAATTACATCCATATCTATCATATATGTATTTAATACAATCAATTTTACCACTTGTACATTAAAAATGTAAGATAATATAATCAAAGGTTGTCTAGTATAGGTAGATCCTTCAGGAATAGTCAAGGATTTTCCAATCTCCCCCAACTTGCTCCAAGTTAGACAGATTCCACTTTTCAGTTGATTGGGAGGCTTTGTGGGGGTCCTTGGCCTCTCGATCCTTGCCCACAGTCACTTCAAATCATTGTCCCATTTGTATTGGCAAAGAATCTTCTTTTGGAGGCCCCTCACCCTTCAAATTTGAGAATATGTGGTTGGAAGATCAATCTTTTAAGGAGAAGGTTAGAGAATGGTGGGGGGAGTGTGGGCCTCTGGAAAGGAGGAAAGTTGTAAGTTTCTCAAGAAAACTAAAAAAGCTGAAACAGAAAATAAAAGTGTGGAACAAAGAACAATTTGGAAGATTAGAAGAATCTTAGGAATCTATCTATTCAAGGATTGAAGTCTTGGATACAAAAGAAGCTCAAGGATTGTTGATAGAGGAGCACAGAGTGGAAAGATGGGATCTAAAATTAAATCTGGAAGAGATCTTGAGGAAAGACGAAATCAATTAAAGATGGAAGTCCATATGTAAGTGGCTACTAGAAGGGGATGGCAACTCAAAATTTTTTCACTCGCTTGTAAATGGAAGAAGGAAAAACACCATTTCTAGTGTAGAAGTGGAGGGTCAAGAAATAAGGGAAGAACGAGAGATCATTATGATTTTTGTGAATCATTTCAAGGAGATATTCTCAACCTCAGGGGGAACAAACTCAGCTCTCCCAGATTTGAATTGGGATAGAATCTCAGAAGAGAAATCTCAAGTTTTAGAAAGAAAAATTTCAGTTTAGGAGATTAAGAAAGCAATCTTTTCAATGGAAATGTCTAAAGCCCCTGGATCAGATGGTTTTTCCATGGGTGTTTACCAAGAGTGTTGGGAGATTTTGAAAGATGACCTTTGTACAATGTTTGAGGAGTTCCACCTTGAAGGAGAGATCTCTCCAGGGACTACTGCCACTTTTATTTCCTTGGTGCCAAATAAGGAGTCAAAGACCCCAAAGGATTATAGGCCAATAAGTTTGATTGGGAGCTTCTATAAGATTATCTCAAAGGTTCTGTCTGAAAGACTATAATTGGTCTTACCATCAACATCTCTCCATTTCAAGGAGCTTTTGTGGAAGGAAGACAAATTATTGATAAAATCTTGGTGGCTAATGAGAGTGATACAAAGAAAAGAAGGGGTGGTGAGAAGGGTTTGGTATGTAAGTTGGACCTAGAGATTCTATCTAGAACTAGTTTTGGTGCTAGATGGAGATTGTGCATTAAAGGTTGTGTGAGCTCAGTGCAATATTCAATTCTTATTAATGGAGTTGCAATAGATTTCTTTCCTACCAAGAGAGGGATTAGGCAGGGAGATCCATTGTCCCCTTTCCTTTTTACTTTGGTTGCGGAGATCTTAACAAGAATGATTGTTAAGGAAGATCTGCAAGGATTGCTTAGAGGCTGGAGGGTTGGAAGGAATCAGGTTGTTGTCTCCCATCTTTAATTTGCTGATGACACAATCTTGTTTTGTGAAGGGGACGATCCAGTAGATGTAAGGAATTTGAAGGGTTTGATTGATAATTATGAACAGGTTTCTAACATAAGGGTCAACTGGAGGAAAAGTGGTATAGTTGGAATTAATATGGAAGAAGGGAAGGAAGTCCTTAGGTTAGCAGATTTGTTGGGGTATGAAGCTAAGAATTAGACATTAGAATACCTAGGCCTACCACTTGGAGGAAACCTTAATCAGAGCTACTCTGACAAATCTTTGTCCACCTTTCATGCCCCAGTTAGAATTGTAGCACAATTAGAGAAATATATGAGGTATTTCTTGTGGGAGAGTGGAGGAGAAAAAGGATCATTTAGTTAAATAGGAACAAGAAATCCCTCAAGGAAAAAGGTGGCACACTGGGTAAAAACTTGGAAAGTTTGGATGAATTATTGGACAACATCAAAATAAAGATGGCACACTGGGTAAAAACCTTGGAAAGCTTTCAAGTGATCTCAGTCATTGATATCTTTAGAGCTTGCTCAGAAGTGGCACAATCCAGTCATAGTTTTCAAGGCGCCATGGCAAGGCTAGGCGACAGGGGGGCGCCTTGTCACCTAGTCACCTAGGCGATGGATTTTTTGAAGTAAAAACATGTATCCTAGGGTAGTTCCCTAGGCTCCATAATCATATTTCCTTAATAAATATCCATAATTTTCGTAAGAAAAGTATAAACTTCATGTTTAAATATAGCAAATCAACATATTCCAACATATTCAAGAGAAGTAAAAGAAGAAAGAAAAGAAAATTCAAAAAATATAGGGGCTGAACCCCTATTTCTGTTATAGGAAAAGAAGAAAAGAAGAGGTGGAAGAAGAAGAAGAAGAAGAAATTAATATATAAACACACAAAATTAGTAAAGAAAAAGAAGAAAATGTGTTGATTGGACAACTTTTTATGTTCTTCCTTACTTATTGGTTCAGGTTTTGAAGTCTTTGAGGGTTCAATACAGCACTTAGCAATGTTTTTGTTGATTAAACCCTAAAAAATAAGAAAATAATAAAAAGAAATTAGTATATAAACACACAAAATGAATATTTTAGTTTTAAAATGTCTATAGAAGTTTTTTATAACATGCTATAGAAAACTGCTTGGCGGTTAGGCGAGGCGAGCCTCCAAGGGCGCCTTGTCGCCTAGGCGGCGCCTTGACAACTATGAATCTAGTAGAGGAAAAGAAAAGAAAAAGCTGGAGTGGAAAAGTAAAGCTGAATTTTGATGGGAGCTCTTTTTGAAATCCGGGAATGGCTGGAATAGGTTGCGTGATAGGAATTCTGAAAGCAGAATATTGGCTCTTTATTCAGGTCCCATTGGATGGCGAACTCATTCAAAGCTGAATTGTTAGCTTTGCTACAAGGTCTTCAGTTAGTAACAACTGGGGTACAGATAGGTAGAGGTGGAAAGAGATTCAAAATTAATTGTATCATGGACTAATAGTAGCAGTCAGACTCCATGGACTCTTAGACATGCTTTTAGGGAGGTGGAAAGTATTGCTAAGGACAATTGTTGAGTACTGCAAACAGATTAGCTGATTCCCTAGCTAAGCAAGGAGTTATGAGACAGAATTTGTTTTGGGCTGCTACGTAAGATTGAGTGTAGCTTTTTGGGGTGGCAGTCTTTCCTCTTTGTATTAACTTTTTTTTTTGAAGAATAAAAATAAAAATTCATTCAAAAAAGGAAAAAAGAATACAAAAGGAAGCAAACCCAAAGAACCCAACAAAGATCTCAAGAGTCCCATACTAAAACCCAAAAAGCTTTAAGATTCTCTCAAAACAATCTCAAGCAAAGACCAAGGAAACAACCCAAAAAAAAACAATCTCAAGCTTTAAGATTCTCTCTCATGTTTGTCACCTGCAGAAACACGTCCTTCCCCAACCTCCTTCTCCCCCCCCCCCCCTTCCAGCCTCTGTAAACCCACAGGGAAATCCACTTCTGAAGTCAAAACAGCAGGCTTTCCAGAGCCATGCCTGCTCCCATCTGAAACCTCAGCTCAGCAGAGTCGCAACATTCCTCGGCACCTCTGCCACCCAGAGGACAGATATCAGAACCTTCATTTGCTGAAGAAATTGGGAAGCTCATGAGATCCATGCCTGTTCCTTCAATAAACTCTTCTTACCACTCTAATCATACTTGGCAATCATCCAGATCCACATTTCTCCCTTATTCTTTCTGCTTTCATTCAAAGAACTTCTAATCAGCGCCCCACTTCTTTTAAACTTTATCTTCAATCTTATAATAAAATTTCTCTTTGCTGATAAAAATAAATGGATATCTTCTCCAATCCTATAGGACACAGAACTACTGACTGTTTTACAAAGATTGAAGCTAGCCAAAACACGATTATAGAGATCCTATGGCAGATAGAGTCTCAAGGATAATAGGAAATTGGCTCAAAATGACAATATTTTTTTTTCTTGATTGGTGCTCAAAATAACAATAATTGTTCTTGGATTTATAGATTCTTGGTGAGAGAATCATTACAAATAGAAAGCAAGTTGCAGGTTATATTTGTATGGACCCAAAGATCTTCCAACTGCCTAGCTAATGCAACAGCCAGGCAAGATTTTAATAGGAAAGCTCTGTATTGAATTAGGGCAGGGGATAGATTATTAGTGTTAGCCTATCAAAAGAAGGAATGTTTGGCACATTTGTCTTATATATCATTTTTTCATACAAAATAAAATTTTTCCATTACCAGAAAAAAAAAAAAGACATAAGGTAGTATAATCAAATTTGACTTAAAATTCAATTAACCCACATATAAATAAATATCTAATGGCTCTTTAACCAACATATGATGGAAAATAAACAATACGATTTCATAATAGGTCTTAATAACCTAAATAATATTATCCCGGTAAAGGGTTTAAAAAAAGCCCCAAGAATAAGTAAAAAGAAACAAAGTAATGAAAAGCTAGAGAACTAGGTGTCAATTGAATTGATTTTTTTTATAGGAGTGTCAATTGAATTGATTTGAATCACACAAACCATATAAATCATAAGATTCATAAATTGAATCCTAAGATTAAAATAATAATGGTATGATTTTTCCAGAAAAAGATTCAGAATAAGTTTCAAATCAAAATCCCAGTGGTATTTATTTATTTTAATCATAGATTGTATTGTAAATTATACGATTTTGACAACTAGTACAATCTTTATCTTCTCAAAATAGCTGGCACCAAAATGTCATCTGTAATAATCTATCATCAAAGATATTGTACTTTGCACCATTAAATTTGAATTGCAATATTAAGCATATTCATTAGTAAAATATGATTATCAGGCCATAAGAGTATATAGTTGTGGCTGTGTGTGTGTCAGAGAGAGAAATAGAGGGGGGAGAGGAAAAAAATAAAACTGCAGAAAAGAGTTGTAACTTTTACTTACACCAATGTTCGTAATATAATGACACAGTGCACATTTAACCGATGGTGCTCCATATGGATACATAAGCATTGTATGACACTGGCCACAGTTCACATGAGCATATGGAGGAGATGCTTTGCATGCAGAACAAGAGATTTCAAAAAATTAGTACAATACATGAATTCATCTATAGGCTTTCAAAAATCAGGCATAAATAAACAAAAAAAAAAAAGATGGTAGTGAAGAAGAAAACGGAAGCATATAGAATCTTAAAAGTTGTGGTGCCTTAGCCAGGTCTCAATTTTCGTAGATCAATTAACCACCAGAGATATAATCTCTGTCTTCATAAGAAGCAACCGACCTCCAAGAGGCTATACCAGCACTAAAGGAGAGATCTCTTTACACATAAACTGATTTGAAATTGTTAAGGCAAGTCCTAACAGTCCAACTATTATATCTTCTTGATGGTAACATTGGTAAGATATGACATATAAGATGCAAACGAAAAGATGAGTTGATCAAAATGGTTACATTCATCCCAAAGTATATTTTACCTATGAGAACTCCTTGGCTGTAGTCATCAAATGTTGGGTCCAACCCCCTAAGAATGTGCAGGCATGGTGGAGAAAGGAAAAATATGGGAAGTGTCTTTTTCCCATTCTCCCCTAAAGACAAATATTTATGACTACAAAGGGTGAAACAGTACATACATGGTTTACAACCACGACAATATGTTTCCATCAAATCTTTGAAGTATTACTATTAATATGGAAATTGATCATCAAATATTTTTCACAAGCATTCACAGGAAAAAAAATTACCTGCTCTTACAAGGTTAGTTGTTTGACAGCAGGAGCATCTCACACTTGTCGCCCCACGTGTGTACATTAGCAATGTCCGGCAACCTCCGCATATGAGCTGAGCCATTTCCATTCCTGCTTCAAGTATGGTACAGCAAAAGATATAACTCATGATGATTCAAGAGGAGAATACCACAGAGGTTTAAATAAACCCATTTAAAACCAAGATACTTACATTTAGATACTAAAGAAAAAAAGAAATTTTGGAACAATAAACAGAAAAAAGAAAGATAATATATGTTTGCACAACTGGTGACCTAGCAAAGTGCTGTCAAAGAAAATAACTTAACACCCAAGCCTGTTTCATGATTACCGCAAAAGTTCATCCTTCAACAAGAAGTCTCTGGAAAGACTGTCCAATCTGGAAACTTACCTGGATGAAAGTGTTCAGTCAGGAAAAAGATTTGGTATCTAATCTGGTAACCAGGCCTCATGGCCCCTTCTCCTTAGAATGGATCCTCCTCCACCCGATCTGTGAATCTCCAACAATGTTTATCTTCTATACCTGCACAATGAATAAAAACTCTGCTCTAACAGAATCACCAATACCTGCAGGGCCCAAATAGGGCACATTGTCCACTCTTGCCTTATATTTCTCTCTACATTTGTCCCCCCTTTATCTTTCTCCATTGAAAAAGAACTAGAAAACACAAGACTGATGATGGAACCCAAATAGTCTATAGAAAGAAATAATTTCTGCTAAGTCCTGCTATAGAAGCTGGTCTTGGGATCCAGTTGGTATTACCACACCCTATTGGTATGCTCTATGAAGAGGCATCCGTCAAGCATAGTCTGAATTTCTGAAAAGCATTCAATAAAAGATTAGTGATGGGACCAAAGTGAGGTTTTAGCTGGATCCTTGGTGTGAGGAACGTACATTTTGAAGGAGATAGGACTGTTAGGACCCTTTATTTAAGGTGGCTCAAGACAAAACAGGTTCTAGTTGTTGATATTTTCTTTATCAAAGGGAATCGGGGGCATGAAATCCCACCATTAGGAGTAACTTAAACGAGTGGGAGATAGGGCCTTACATGGACCTTATGCACAAAATTGGCTTGGTTAACTGGAGGACAGGTACTGAAAAGTGAGGTTGGATGTGGAGTGAAAATGGAAACTTCTTCGTGAAATCTTTCTCTAGCAGACTGGCTAAAACTGGGGAGGCCTATTTCCCTTGGAATAGAATGTGGCATACGGTCAAGATTGCCTTCCAACTAAGGATAGCTGCTTTGAATAAGTGCTTAACCACAAATAACTTAATCAAAAGGAGTATCCTGATTGACAATGCTACCTGCATTATGTGCAATGAATGTATGGAGTGAATGAATCACTTTTTCCAGCATTGCAGTTTTACCAAGTGGATGTAGGATAGAACATCAGGCATCTTTGGAGTTCTTTTTTCTTTTTTTTTTTTTTTTTTTGTGATCAGTAACAGAAATTACTTTTCATTAAAATACTGTTAAATCAATACATATGAGACTGGAGCTTACATCCAGCAAGGCAGCAACCCATTCATATTTATAAGGTCCATTACAATTCTTCCTAAAAATATTGTTTGTAGACCCCTTGCTTTGCTAGAACATCAGCCAACCTGTTTGCCTTTCCCTTCACCCATCTGTAAGTAGCTTCCTAGCCAATCTTCTCATCTCCCTTATACCTTTGGCCCTGGTGTGGACCGCGTGGATTGAGAGAAAGACCAGAAGTTTTGAAAACAGGTTTAGCTCGGACTTCAGAGGATACAATTGTAGAGGCCCTATGGGACAGGATATATTCATGAGTTACCAAAACCTACTCTAGTGCTCTGATGGATCTCTTTCTTTCAATCAGCAGCTTCAAGTCCAATGGAAAATCAAAAAAAAAAGGTTAAGCAGCCACACTTGCTTCCATAATTTTCAGCAGCCTTAACCCATCTTTAACGCTTCAGATTGTGCAAGGCACAAATAGAGTGGCAAATCAGGAGAACCTGAAGCAGAGCATGAATACATCACCAAGGGTTAAACAATGGGGAGAGAGGACAGATTGCCAGATTAGGCAAAGGACAGAAATGCTTCCCAACCAACTTAGGGGGACAGATAATTACCAACTCTCTGAACCAGTTTGGGAGGCCGAGAAATTCTGCCAAGAGTCAACTCCACCCCTCCAGTTAAACCCAGGTAATCGAGTAAATTCAGTTTTTGTTACTGACGAGTCTTCTGTGTCCTTTGTTCCTGATTCCGATCCCATTCCAAGCTCTGCAGCCCCTATATGTGAAGCCAGCAATGGAGGTGGGTGCCTTAAGATGGTGGAGAGGCTGATGAAGGATCAGAAGGGGGAGCTGATAGGAAGGTACAGGAATGAGAAGGTGTGGGAAACTATTGAAGGAGTATTTATTGAGATGGAACAAAATGTGTTGAGGAGGGAGGGTATGACTGAGATCAGAGGGGAGGGGTCAAGAGGGAGAAGATTAGGAAAGGAGAGGAGAAATGAAGGGGAAATGGCAGGGGGAGTACTGGTGGAGGGAAACAGGAGAGAGGATTCAATAGCAGAATTTGTGGGGAAACTGGGATGTAGAATGGAGAACTTGGACGTCCTGAAAGGCAGTTTACAGAAGAGAAAAGAGGAGATCAAAGTGAAGAAAAGGAAACTGAGTGAAGTTGAGAGGTTGAAAAGGGATGTGGAAGGTGATAAAAAGTTCGGGGTGAAAGGAGATAGAAGAAAAGGGGGGAAGTAGTGGGCAGGTGAAGAAGGGATTTAAGAGAGTTGATAATGAAGATTCTTAGCTGGAATGTGAGGGGTATAGGAAGTGCAAGGAAAAGAGCAACGATTAAAGAGGTGTTAAAGCGATTTGATCCGGACATTGTATTAATACAGGAGTCCAAAAGAATGGAGTTTGATGGAAGATGGGAAAAGAGTATTTGGAAAGCTAGGGGGATCAATTGGGTGGCTGCCCCATCATGGGGAGCCTCAGGGGGGATAGTTACATTGTGGAAGAAGGATGTGGTTGAAGGTGTGGAGGAGCTAATTGGGAAAAATTCAATTTCACTAAAGTTTAAGCAGCAAGGGGATGTTTATGAGTGGGGACTAACAAATGTTAATGGTCCAAATGATTATAGAGAGAGGAAGGAATTGTGGGAGGAACTGGCTGATGTCAGAGGACTATGGGATGGGCCTTGGTGTGTGGGTGGGGATTTCAATGTGATTAGATTCACGGAGGAAACCAATATTAGTAATCAGAGGGTGACAACTAGTGTGAGGAAGTTTAATCGGTTTGTGGATGCTTTTGAACTCAAAGAGATACCTTTAGCCCAAAAGTCTTTCACATGGTCCAATCTCCAATCGAGTCCTATCTACTCTAAGTTGGATAGGTTTCTTTTCTCATTGGATTGGGAAGACCACTAGGGCCACCTTGCCTCTAGGGATCTTCCTAGATTGACCTCGGATCATTGGCCAATTGTGATATGCAAAGAGGAGAGGAGTGGAGGACTTGCCCCTTTTAGGTTTGAGAATATGTGGTTGCTCCATCCTGGGTTTTCTACGAGAGCTAAGGAATGGTGGAGTGAGTGCAACCCACTGGTGGATTGGGAAGGCATGAGATTTCATAAGAAGCTCCAATTTCTGAAAGCCAAGCTCAAGGAGTAGAATCAGTTGGAATTCGGGAGATTAGAAGAAAGGAAAAGTACACTAATGGATCAAATTGAGTTCCTTGATTCGAAAGAAGAAAGGGGAGAATTTGGAGAGGTAGATAAGGAACAAAGAAGAGGCTTGAGAAGGCAGTTAGAGGATTGTCTTCATAAGGAGGAAATAAATTGGAGGCAAAAATCTCAACGCAAATGGCTGCAAGAGGGAGATAGAAATACCAGATTTTTTCATTCTGTGGCAAATGGAAGGGGAAGGAAAAGCATGATCTCAAGGCTGGAAGTGGATGGTGTTGCTCTAACACAATAGGATGAAATAGCAAGGGCATTTGTTGAACACTTTAAATCCATATTAAGAAGGCCATTCAGGAGGGGGATGTGGCTAGAAGGTATGGATTGGCCAGATGTAGGGGAGGATAATAGGCAAAGGTTTGAAAGAAGGTTTAAGCTGGAAGAGATTAAAAGGTTGTGTTTTCTATGGATACAACAAAAGCTCCAGGCCCGAATGGTTTTACAATGGCCTTCTATCAAGACTGTTGGGATATCGTGAAAGGTGACCTTCTGCTAGTGTTTGAGGAATTTTATAGAAGAGGTGTGGTCAACCCGGGTCTGAACTCCACTTTTCTAGCATTAGTGCCAAAGAAGAAAGATGCTTCCCACCCTAAGGACTTTAGGCCAATCAGTCTAATAAACAACTTGTATAAGATCCTAGCAAAGGTTTTGTCTCTGAGGTTGAAGTATTGCCAACAATAACCTCTCCAAATCAAGGAGCTTTTGTGAATGGGAGACAAATTACTAATCAAATTCTGATTGCCAATGAAAGTGTGGAGAATTTAAGGAAGAATAGGAAGAAGGGAGTGGTCTGTAAGCTGGAATTGGAAAAGACTTGTGACTTGGTGGAATGGCCATTCTTGATGAAAGTTATGTCCAAATTTGGGTTCGGGACTAGATGGTGTAAATGGATCATGGGGTGTATTCAGAACTTTCATTATTCTGTGGTAGTGAATGGGACAGTGGTGGGTTTCTTTCCAGCTATTAGGGGAATAAGACAGGGTGACCCCCTATCTCCTTTCTTGTTCACTTTGGTTGCTGATGTACTGGGGAGGTTGATTCATAGAGCAGATTCTAGGGGCCTTTAAAGAGGATGGAGACTAGGGAGGGAGGAAATTCCCCTTACCCACTTACAGCTTGTAGATGACACAATTTTGTTTTTTGAAGGTGGGAACTTGAGGTATTTCAGGAATATGAAGTTGGCGATACAACTTTTTGCACAAATGTCCAACCTAAAGGTGAATTTTGAGAAAAGTTGTGCTGTGGGTGTGAATTTGGAGGAGGGTGAGATCAGGGAAAGTGCAGAAATATTGAGTTGTGAAGTCTCAGGTTGGCCTTTGGGTGATAACCCAAAGAAGGAGAGTTTTTGGAAAGATTCGAAAAAAGACTTACCTCTTGGAAGAAGAATTATCTTTCCCTTGGCGTGAGGATTACACTGATTAAGGGTACTCTAGCTAACTTGCCCATTTACTTCCTTTCAATGTTCAAAATTCCTGCAAAGGTATCTGTTAGAGTGAGCCGAATAGGGGTAGTTTAGTAATCTCATGTCAGTTAAGTACTTGGCTTATGTGGCTGTTTTATTAGAGCACTCTGCCCCACACTTAAGTGTGGGCAGTTTAGTCTTTGGAAGTGTAATTAGAACCTAATAAACATAAGGGGGTCGACTGAATGGGTGACTAATCAGTTTCGACTAAACCCTCCTGTTCTCTCTTTCTCTTGTCTTCTTCCTCATCTTCTTCTTCCTTCTTCACTGGTTCGGATTATTGTAGCTGCTCCAAAACATGGTATCAGAGCGAGGTTTCTGATCTGCTTCCGCTTGCAAAGCATCTCAGCTGTGTTCGTGACACCCTCTTCTTCGTTTCTGGTTAGTTAATGGAGAAAGCTGGTTCGCCCTAGGTCTGAGACATCACAGTTCATTGCTCTCTGCTGCGCACAGTTTTCTTCATCAAGGAAGGTGATTTCAGCAGTGAATGGTTGGCTGATACTCTCAAAAGAAGGTTGGTTATTTAGTCCTTTTGTGTTGCTGGTATTTCTGGGTAGGAACCCTTCAAGAATCAGTTAGTACTGATTAGAACCTAGAGAACTAGGTTCATTGTTGCCCTAAGAAGGGCTGTGTGTGCAGTAGCCGAATGGTGTAGGGCTGCTGTGAATTGTTGAGTGGTGTTAGGGCTGCTGTAGGTGGCCGAGTGGTGTAAGGTGGAATGCAGTGACCTTGCCAAGCTCCTTGTGGTCGTGTAATGCTCTCTTAAGTGTGTTAAACAAATCTGAACTGGGTGTAGCAGTTTGACTGTGTTGTGGTGCTTGTGATGCACAATTTTTTTTATTGTGTGGTTGTAAGAGGGCCTACTGTTGTGTTGTGGTGCTTGTGATGCTTATGTGGGTCGTAGGTGTGTGAAGTCAGCAGTAGTGTGAAGAAGAACAAGTGTGTGCTCCCACTGTTGTGTTTAGGGGCTGCAATAGGTGTTGAAGTATCAAACTGTGAACAACATCAATCAGCTTGTAGCTGAGAAGTAAGGTTAGAGGCAACTGTGAAAGAGTACAATGGCAGCAATAGGAGATGGCTACAATGATCAGAAACCTAATGTGGTAATTTCCTCCGACTACCTAGGGGTACAAATGACCTCAATTAAGCTGAATGGGGAGAACTATGTTCCATGGGCTAAATCAATGGAAGTGTTTCTCAAGGCAAAGAAGAAAGTAAAGCATGTAAGAGATGAAAAGCCATCGGAGGACTCTCCAGGGTTTGATGATTGGGAGCAAGAAGATGCTCAAATCATGACTTGGCTGTGGAATAGTATGGAACCCAAAATTAGTGCCAACTTCATGTTCCTTGATACGGCTAAGGATATATGGGAGCATGCTAAGAAGCTATATTCTGGACAAGATAACACAACAAGAGTGTATCAGCTTTATCAGGAGTATTTTGATTTACAACAACCAAAACTCTAGAAGAGTACTATGCCAGCATGAAGAATATAAGGAATGAACTCAATGTTTATCACCCCCTTACTCTAGATATTAAAGTTTAGCAACAGCAAAGGGAGCAACTAGATGTTACAAGATTTTTAGTGGGGCTGAAGTCGGAATATGAACCAGTTAGAGCCCAAATATTGGGGGGCTCTACTCTTCCTACACTTGAGGAAGTATTCTCAAGGCTTCGTAGAATTTCTTTGGGACAGACAGAGAACTCCACACAGTCTGATAGATCAGCACTTGTGACAGCTCGAGGGGTTGGACATAGTACAAGAGGGGGAGGTCATGCTCCCCGAGGGGGCCGTGGCAGTTCCATGATTAGTCGGGGTGGTCGTGACTCAGGGGGAGGCCGTGGCAGAGGGAAGAATAACTCTACAAGGAAATGTACTCATTGTGGTAGAGAGGGACACACAGTGAATTTCTGTTATGATCTACATGGCCCTCCCTCTAAATGGGCTAATCATGCTGTAGCAGGTGAGGTTGATATCAGTGACAGTAAACCGGCAGACCGAACTCCTCCCACATCTACATCTACCTCTGGGAGGGAAATGAAGAGCGTACCGCGTGATGAGTATGAACGGTTCCTTCAAACTACTTCACATCATACCACTGCCACACTTGCCCAATCAGGTATTGCTTGCATGTCATCTAAAACCTCTCCCTGGATTATTGACTCTGGAGCCTCAGATCATATGACCGGGACTCCAGGTGTGTTCTCTTCTCTTTCTGAAACCCCCACATCACAAACTGTTACACTTGCCAATGGGTCCTCATCTCCCATATGTGGTGTTGGTAATGTTGACATGGCTTTTGTGCCCTTATCATCTGTTTTATATGTCCCTAAGTTTCCATTCAATCTTATGTCTGTTAGTAAAATAACCAAAGCTCTTAACTGTTCTGTTACCTTCTTTCCTTCCACTTGTGTTTTTCAGGATCTCAAGGCGAGGAAGAAGATTGGTGGGGGGCATGAAGCTGGTGGACTGTATTATCTTGACGGTGGTGGATCTTCAATTGCTCTTCAGACTTCACTTACTCCTCTAAAATGGCATTGCCGACTGGGACATCCATCTCTCAAGGCTCTCAAGATTTTGGTCCTGTCATTGAGTCATTTGTCAGTTTTGCAATGTGAGTCATGTCAGTTTGGGAAACATCGTCGTGTGTCCTTCAGTCCAAGAGTTGAGAGTCGTATGTTGAGTCCTTTTTCTTTGGTTCATTCAGATGTTTGGGGTCCAATCAAAATAGAGTCTTATAATGGGTACAAGTATTTTGTCTCCTTTATTGATGATTGTTCAAGAATGACATGGATTTACTTAATGAAAGAAAGAAGTGAATTGTTTTCCATTTTTCAAAAATTCCATGCTGAAATACGCACACAATTTGGTGTTCCAATCAAAATTCTCCATTCAGATAATGGTCGTGAATACTTTCTTACTTCATTTCAACAGTATTTAGAACAGCATGGCATTATTCATCAAACATCATGTGCATACACCCCTCAACAAAATGGGGTAGCTGAACGGAAGAACCGTTAGCTTCTTGAAACTGCTCGGTCTATTCTTCACCACATGAATGTTCCTAAACGTTTTTGGAGTGATGCTGTACTCACTGCATGTTTTCTCATTAATCGGATGCCCTCCTTCATCCTTCATGGTCGGTCCCCCTTCTCTATCTTGTTTCCCACTTTATCTCCATTCCCATTAATTCCTCGTGTCTTTGGTTGTGTGTGCTTTGTCCACAATCAAAGCCCTGGAATAGACAAGCTAGATGCACGCTCAATTAAATGTGTCTTCCTTGGCTACTCACGGACTCAAAAAGGGTACAAGTGTTATAATCCCATTACCCAGAAGTGCTATGTCTGCCCTGATGTCACCTTTTTTGAGTCAGTCCCCTTCTTCTCAAGTCCTGAAGCGCCTTCGTCTCCACCCGCACTTCCTCTTCCTCTCCCTGTCAGTGATCCAGTTCCAGATGTTGTTGTCGGAGTAGACTCATCACCTCATCCCGTGCAGATCACCACCGAACGTCCACCAATCCGGCAAGTGTATACACGTCGAACGACACCGGCCCCTCCTCCAGCTTCTACCTCATCTGCGGATCCTCTCATGGCTCCTATTGTTGAACCTTCAAACCTTGACCTACCATTGCCTTACGGAAAGGTAAACGCAGTTCTACCCTCCATCCCATTTCCAATTTTGTTTCATTATCTTGTCTTTCTACATCACATCGCCAGTTTGTTTCCCTTTTATCCTCTATTTCCATACCTAATAATGTTCAAGAAGCTCTCAGTTCACCTGATTGGCGGCGGGCAATGGAGGAGGAACTTTCTGCTCTTCAACATACTCAAACGTGGGAACTTACTACTCTCCCACCTAGTAAGCATGTTGTGGGATGTAAATGGGTGTATACTGTGAAATACTTGCCAGATGGTAGTGTGGAGCGTTTGAAGGCCAGACTTGTTGCTAAAGGTTACTCACAGTTGTATGGAGTGGACTACATGGAGAAATTCTCTCCGGTGGCCAAGATTGGTTCTGTTCGTGTACTAATTTCCCTGGCAGTTATGTATGATTGGCCTCTGTTTCAGCTTGATATAAAGAATGCCTCTCTCCATGGTGATCTTGTGGAGGAGGTATATATGGAGCAACCACCTGGATTTGTTGCTCAGGGGGAGGATGGTAAGGTATGCAGATTGAAGAAGGCAATTTATGGGCCGAAACAATCGCCGCGTGCTTGGTTTGGGAAGTTCAGTGAAGTGGTGAAGAGTTTTGGAATGAAGCAGTGCCAGGTAGATCACTCAGTGTTCAGCTATGACTCAGAAGTTGGGAAGATTCTATTAGTGGTCTATGTGGATGATATTGTCATTACTGGCAGTGATAAATTGGGGATTGGAAATTAAAGGTATTTCTGCAAAATCATTTCCAAACAAAAGATCTTGGAACATTGAAATATTTCTTGGGAATAGAGGTTGCCAGGTCAAAACAAGGTGTAAATCTGTGCCAAAGAAAATATGTTCTTAATCTATTGGAAGAAACAGGATTGTTAGGTGCAAAACCGGCTGAGACCCCTATGGAACCAAATGTTAAGTTGAGCAGTGATACAGGAGAAGTATTTGAAGATCCTGGAAGGTATAGATGACTAGTGGGGAAGCTGAACTATCTGACTATCACGAGACCCGACATATCCTTTGCAGTCAGTGTGGTGAGCCAATTCATGCAGGTCCCTCGTATACCTCATTGGGATGCAATTCTTAGAATTGTGAGGTATCTGAAAGGAGCTCCAGGCCATGGACTATTGTATAAACCAGGAGGAAAACTTGAAGTAGTGGGGTATACAGATGCAGATTGGGCAGGCTCAGTGAATGATAGAAGATCTACTACGGGCTATTGCACATTTCTTGGAGGAAATCTTGTGACGTGGAAGAGTAAAAAGCAGACGGTTGTGGCCAGAAGTAGTGCTAAAGCTGAGTATAGGGCCATGGCACATACTACCTGTGAGTTAGTGTGGTTGAGGAATCTTCTACAAGAAATTGGGTTTCACATGGATAAACCTATGAGACTGTATTGTGACAACCAAGCTGCACTCCATATCTCATCCAATCCTGTATTTCATGAGAGAACAAAGCACATAGAGGTTGATTGCCACTTTGTGAGGGAGAAGGTCCTTGCTGGAGAGATAAACACAGAACATGTGGGCTCGAATGATCAATGGGCAGATTTGTTTACAAAAGCTCTAAACTCAAGGAAAGTGAACCATCTATGTAACAAGCTAGGATTATATGACATATATTCTCCAGCTTGAGAGGGAGTGTTAGAGTGAGCCGAATAGGGGTAGTTTAGTAATCTCATGTCAGTTAAGTACTTTGCTTATGTGGCTGTTTTATTAGAGCACTCTGCCCCACACTTAAGTGTGGGCAGTTTAGTCTTTGGAAGTGTAATTAGAACCTAATAAACATAAGGGGGTCGACTGAATGGGTGACTAATCAGTTTCGACTAAACCCTCCTGTTCTCTCTTTCTCTTGTCTTCTTCCTCATCTTCTTCTTCCTTCTTCACTGGTTCGGATTACTATAGCTGCTCCAAAACAGTATCTAACAGATTGGAGAAGATGATGAGAGATTTCCTATGAGAGCCGGGAGAGGATAAAAGGGACCATAGGGTGAGTTGGGAGGTGGTGACTAGAAGTAAAAACCTTGGTGGCTTGGGGCTTGGGAACATCAAGAAAAGGAATATGGCTCTTATGGGGAAATGGTTGTGGAGACTCCCAATAGAAAAGGAGAGATTATGGGCTAGAATAGTGGTAAGCATACACGGGATGGAGAAAAATGGATGGGATGTTGGGATCCGAGCTAGGATCACAAGTACGTCATCTTGGAAAGCCATTCACGATTTTCTTCCAAATTTCAGCCCTCTCATCAGGTATGATCTGAACTCAGGTAATTCCATAAAATTCTGGGAACAAACTTGGGTGGGAATGCCCCTCTTAGGGACTTGTTTCCTTCTGTGTATGCCCTCTCCGAGTTAAAAAATGAGCCAATTTCTTCCTTTTATTACCCCTTCACTTTCCTCTTATAAGTTTCGGTGGAATTTGGTTTTGAGAAGGGATGTGAGAGATACAGACTTGGATAGTATCTCGAGCCTCCTTAGTATCCTTGACAATGTTTTCTTGGACCCTACTAAGTTGGATTCTAGAATTTGGACCCCCACCCCCACTGGCTCATTTTCTTGTGCCTCTTTTTTCAAAGTCTTAAGTCAGCCCCCTAGTCCTGTTGGCCCTCCCTTCCTGGTTAAGGACGTTTGGTGTAGACTAATTCCCCCTAAAGTTGGTAGTTTTTGCTGGGAAGCTTTTCTAGAAAGAATCAACACTGGTGATATGCTCCAAAAGAAAAGACCCAAGACATGTTTATCCCCTTACTGGTGTGTTCTTTGTAAAGCGGAGGGGGAGACTGGTTTTCACCTATTGGTGACTTGCCAGTTTCCTAAGTCCATTTGGGTGTGGGCACTATCCCTTTTGGGTGTAAATGGAATCCTCCATCAAATTTGCAAAGTCTTTTTCCCCTTCTTTCTTCAGATGCCGATTGAAAAGGGGAAGAACCATGTGGAGATGTTTGAGGGCTGCAGTATGTTGGACCCTATGGGATGAAAGGAATTCCAGAATTTTCTCTAGAGTAGAAAGAAGCAATGAAGAACTGAGTGAACTGATCCATATAAGGGTAGTACAGTGGCTGAAATCTTCAGAGCTGTTTACAGGCTTCACAATGGATGATTTGTTGAGGAAGTGGAGTGAGATTGCTAACTGCACCCAGACCAAAGCAATCTTGTGTGTGTCTTGGACACCCCCACCTGCCGGCTTTTTAAAACTAAACTTTGATGGGAGTAGTCGGGGGAATCCTGGACAATCGGGGATTGGAGGTGTGTTTAGGGATGAGAATGGGCTTGTTTCAGCCATGTTCTCCGGTCCAATTGGAGTGGGTGACTCTCTCATGGCTAAGACCATTGCAGTGTTGGAAGGAGTTCAAAGAGCCAAGGAGATGAATATGAGAAAACTCATCATTGAAGGGAACTCAGAGGTGGTGGTAGGGTGTCTGAATAAAGAAAATAGCAGATTATGGATGTACAGTAATGAGAGGAGGAAATTTAGGTGGCTGGTTGAGATGGAAGTTAAGATCAGCTAACTCTTTTGTGGATGGGTTAGCTAAGCAAAGAGTCGAGAGGGAGTCAATGTTTTGGGCACAAATGTAATTTTTTTCCTTTTTGTTCTTGAGAGTTTTAAGCTCCAGTTGGAAGATAAGAAAGTTTATCTTCCTCACTGTAATTACTTTTATGATTAAGTAATGACTTGTTACTGATCAAAAAAAATCAAAAAAAAGAGCTAGAAAAAAGAGGAAAGAAATAAAGATATCTATGGCTGAACCTGCTCTGATACCATGTTCTCAGCCATGATGAATGTACTTCTAAAGCCAAGTCAGCCTTGAATTGCATTGCAATAATACAAACAACATTCTTTTTGAAAGGGAAAAGTAAAGATTGTATTAATAAAAAGGGGAGACTATCTTTAATTAAAAGTAACGTTTTAATAAATTTTTCTGTTATTCGTCAAGAAAAAGGGATCTTGAATCTGAAAAGTCCAATCTTTATTGCAAAAATTGATCATGCTGAATTCTGATGGACAAGCATATTTGTAAGTGAAAGAAGAGACCGAAGGTGGGAGAAAACTTTATTCCTTTTAATAAAATTCATTTCCTTTTATGCTATAATTGCTATTAAAGAAGGTGAAAAAAAAATATATAGTGGCAGATTCCTACCAAGTTCTAGGGGGTAATGCCATCTGAGCTCCTACTTTTTGTAGGAATCTTCAAGACTGGGAGGTAAATAATGCTCTGGAACTCCTCCAAACCTTGAGAAATCAGAAAAATAGAATGGTTCAGGAGGATGGGTGGTGCTGGATATGGGAGAAAAATGGTAACTTCTCTTTAATCTCATTTGTCAGAAATCTAAGAAGGGTCGGGATACACCCCTTCCCCTGTAAAATGGTGTGGAAGTCCTAGGTTCCATATAAAATTAATTTCCTGGTATGGACTGTTTCTCTGGGTAAATATCTAACCAGAGACAGTTTAGTTAGAAGAGGGCTTCAGATCCAAGATTTGAACTGTTTGTTCTGCAGGCAGCACCCAGAAAATAAAGGGAAGCCCATTGCACGAGGCTCCCGGCAATGCGGTGGGAGGGACATATGTAGGTAACACCTAGAAAGTGCTGAACACATTTTCAGTCACTGTCAAGCAGCTAGGGAGCTCTTGAGGACAGGGGCACTTTACCAAGACAGCCAACCTGAATCGGATAATGCCTATATCTCTCAAGAAGCTGTTGACGGCTTGGCCAATTAGTGCATCAAGCAGTCAGGTAAAGCCTTGTGAGAGATGCTGCCTGTGGCTATAATATGGACAATTTGGTCTCAGAAGAATAGAAGGATCTTCAGAAACAAGGTCAGAAGAGATGAGGAGCTGGTTCAGCAAGTTGTTGGGAGGTTATCTTCTTGGACCTCTGCCTGGAAGGGGTTCCATCACGATTCTATGAAGCAGTTTTTGCATTCTAAGAGTGTGTGGGACTTGTGACTCTACTTGTATTGCTGGGGAGAGCTTAATTGTTAAGGGGCTTCTCTCCATGCTCCCTTTGTAATTTATCTCAATCAATGAAATGTATCTTAACTTCTTCAAAAAAGGAGAAAGAAAAAAGGTGAAAACACTAAAAAAGGAATGCATCATAACTAGAACCAATCACTCTGAAAAATTATAATTGTACCCCTGTGATAGGATTCGATCAGCACCCTTGAAGACTTATTCCAGAAAGAAGAAGGCCTTACAACAGGTCCTGATATGGCATAGCAATGGTACTTGGGATTTGGACTGAATTGAACACCAAGGGTATTTTTGTCATTTTTGCAATTTTCTGTGGGGGTCCAATGATAGGGTTTAAATTGTCTAGTTATAGTTTGTTTAAAAATTCAGAGTCATTGTTGAGTGTGGTGGTGAGGCTACGTACGGAGGTTTCCTTGAAGGACAAAGGAAGACCAGGTGTAGGAGGTAGGCTAAAGGCTAGGGCAAATGAGAATGATAGAATGATGATTTCATTATGAGATGGACCCCTATTTATAGGGAGAGATCCCGAGGTCCCGAAAGGAAGGAACCAAAAGTGTTTGATTCCCACTAGGAAAGGGAATCTCGGATTCGCTGTTCACTGCTAGGGTTTCACCACATGTCTTATGAGATATCCCAAGGACGAACTTTCCTTTCGTCCAAGGATTCTCATAATCCGCGTGTGCTACTTCCTTTTGTGACCCTTTTAACCGACGTGGCGTGGGTGACGTCATTACTTAGTCGTCGTGCCCTTATTAGGCCTACAGAGCGTCCCATCACGCGCGTGATTTAAAGACGCATGTGTTTCTAATATTTATTTCGGGTCTACAGTAATTCCACATTTGTCGTGGGTCTACGATGGCTTTGAGCTCATCACAGATTCACACGCGTCCAAAACTCATTGCGGGTCCGTGCATGTCTGAACTTATCGCAAGTCTATGCGTGTCTAAAACTCATCGCAAATTTAGGCAGGCCAAAGTTCATTGCAACTCATTTCGGGCACAAGTTCATTACAAACATGCGATCATAACTCATAACAGACGTGCGATGAGTTATGGACTCATCACAGGCATCTGTGTGGTATCAATTCGACGCCCCCTATGCTCTGATGGTCCAAGTGACCACTATGTATCTACACATTGCATAAGATTAGAGTGTTTGAGTCTTCTTTAAATTGAAATAGGATATGACAACTTAGTTTGAGTCCTACTAGGATTATTGAGTCTAACAGTTTGACTCCTAAGACTATTATGAGTCTAACAGTTTGACTCCTAAGATTATTATGAGTTTAGAGTCTATAAATATGTATGGACGTTTTATACAAAGGCAATGAATTACATTGAGTTTCCTTCAGCTTATGCTAGCTATGGTGAGTGATTCCCATGCCCTTGAGTGATTCTAGGCACCCTGTGAGTGATTCCAGGTATTTTTCACTCCTCTTTCTCTCCCTATTTTCTCCCTTATTCCTTCAAGAAGCCATTACAGCCATAAAACTCTGATCAAGAAGACCATTCAACATTCCCTAAGGACTAGAAGTCTAGAACTGAGCTGGTCCTACATAAGTGCAAAGCCCTTATCATAAGTGCAAGCCCGGCCCAAGTCACAATACAATCTATGTTGTGGTGGATCATTTCTCCAAGATGGCTCATTTCTTACCTTGCAACAAAACACATGATGCTTCACATATTGCTACTATATTTTTAAAAGAAGTGGTTCGAGTTCATGGAGTACCTTCTATTATTGTATCAGATCGGGACACCAAGTTTATGTGTTATTTTTGGAAGACGCTTTGGAAACTACTCAATACTTAGCTGAAATTCTCTACATCGTTTCACCCCAAAACAGATGGTCAAACTGAGGTAGTAAATAGAAGCTTGGGAGATCTTTTACAGTGTCTAGTTGGTGATCATACTTCTAGATGGGATCTAGTGCTTCCAATAGCTGAGTTTGCTTATAACAGCTCAGTAAATAGATCCACAGGAAGAAGTCCATTTGAAGTGGTGACTGGTATTCAGCCTAAGCGGCCAATTGACTTAGTTACCTTACCACCAGATACACGAACTAGCATTGAAGCAGAAGCATTTTCTAGGCACATAAGAGAAATACATGATGATTTTAAGAGAAAAATTGCATTGAGCAATGATTTATACAAGGCTAGAGCTGATATTCGTCGATGGTTGGCAAATTATCAAGAGGGAGGCATGGTTATGGTACGTATACGGCCAGAACATCTTCCTAAAGGTGTGTACAAGAAGTTCCACTCAAAGAGTGTCGATCCTTACAAAGTCATCAAGAAGATAAGTTCTAATGCCTATGTTCTAGAGTTGCCAGATGACATGGGAATTAGTCCTATCTTCAATGTTAAGGACTTGACTCCTTATCATGGACATGTGGATTCTTTTAAGATTCCTATACCTAAATTGCCAACTATTGCAGCTCCAAATGATATTCTAGAAGATGTTTTAGATGAGGAAATAATACCTACTGCTACAAGAGGGTATCAGAAATTCCTTGTCAAGTGGAAAGGCAAGCCTATGTCTGAGAGTTCTTGGATCACTGGTGAAGACTTTCATGCTTTTAACTCGTCGGGGTCGAGTTCTTTCAAGCCAGGTAGAGATGATAGGAATCAATCAGCACCCTTGAAGACTTATTCTAAAAAGAAGGCCTTACAACAGGTCCTGATATGGCATAGTGATGGTACTTAGGATTTGGACTGAATTGAAAGTTCTTTTCATGCTCCACTGTTTGCTTGCACAAGGAAACAATGGGAATGTCAGCCCCAACAAGAATAAAAGTTCTTTTCTTTTTATATTGATAGTTTTTGTCAAATAAGTGTTCCCCTCCTTCCCATTTTTTCACACCAAAATGGTGAGACCCAATTCCCAAAAATTGAGACTACAATCTTATCTCATAACATCTCAGAAACTAAATGTGGGGAAAAAGAATAAGAACATTCCCTTTTATCCCTTACTTTCCTGCAAGCCAAATGCATCCGTAGAATTTGAATTTCAGCCCTAGCGTTCTAAATACTCAAAAAGGAGTATCATGGCAACAGATAAGTTGGAAATATTTAATTTTGAGTTTAACTTTTCTGAACCACAATCGTTTCAATGATAGAATGACCAGCACATTCCCATTCTCTCTCATTGAATCCTTTTAAGGTATTTCTGTTTCTCATCATTAAATTCCACTAATTAAATTTCAGAATCCTTTGGAAAAGGAAAGTAACAGTTGAACCCAATCTCCCATGGGATCTTGTCCTCTCGCTTCAGCCAGCTTATGATCACTTTTGAATCTCCTTCGATCACCAACTTTCTGATTCCAATCTCCCATGCTTTTTGAACTCCAAACACGGCTGCCCTCAACTCTGCAACTGTGGAATCCCCTTCCCCTAAAGGTCCAGAGTACAAGTCTCCTTTGTCATTTCTTATTACCCCTCCCATTCCAGCAGCACCCGGGTTGCCAAAACAACTACCATCAAAATTTAGCTTGAAGAAATCATAATGTTAACGGTCTTCTATTCACTACTTTATGAAATTGCCCAAAAGAAGTCTTGGCATGTGATTGCTTTGAACTTCATAATAACCTGTATGGTGCCCCAGATTTAGAAGGAAACTCAATGATTAGGAGATCCCTCTATTCTCAGACATGCTGCATAAACTACAGGGCATATTCCCAAATATGGATCAGATGGACAAATGGGTAAGGAAGTGGGACAGATATGGATTGTTCTCAGTAAAATTCATGTTCAAGCACCTGAATTCTGAGTCTGCAGATTCCTACCCGGCTAGTAAAATTTGGGTGCTAAAGATGCCTTTTAAAGTGGCTCTTTTAGCCTGGACAATCTGTTAAAAAGAGGGGTTCCAATAAACAATCCCATTTGTGAACTTACTCTAAGGAGAACAAATCTGTAAATCATCACTTCTGCACTACAAATTCCCTAGTTCTCTATGGCTGGATGTTTTGAAGTGTTTTGGGGTGGTAGGATGCTTCCAAGAATCTGCTCGGGCTTTATTCAGTGGTTGGTACCTCTGAGGGCTAAGTAAAAGGGGCAAATTATTATGGAAAATGTGTCCTGCCGCAATTATTTGGATTCTATGGACTGAAAGAAACAAAAAAGTCATTGAAGGGCAATCCAAATCAGAAGAGGAAGTCAGATTCACAGGTACCCTGTTCATGGCTCAGAATCCTCAAACCCTTTCAAGGAATACCTTATAGCTCTTTTATTTTTTTTTTTTTTGATAGAGAATCTCTTTTTGTAAACAGAAATGTTTAACTATTTGTTCAAATTGCACAGGTACTCCTCCATACATTAATGAAATACTACACTTTACCTTTAAATAGAAAAAAAAAAGTTCTAGTTCTTAATAAAGAGGAAAACAGAGGGGGAAGAGGGATACCAGGAGGTGGGACTGAGGTAACTGTGCTGCATATTGCACAGCAGACATTTGTAGCTCCTCTTGGATAAAGGAGAACGCTCCTACAGCCATTGCACACAAGCTGGCTCTGCATTCCTGAAATGTCAACAATTCAGTGAATAAACCATCAAGCAACCAGAATTTTGGATAGCAGGCACCAAATAGCAACACAATCTTGGATATTATTAGATAGCAAACACCAAGACCACCAAATAATAAGGGCGTGAGGTATTTTTCTCGTAGATTGTGCCACAGGAGTACTATCATAATTTTATTTTATATTAGCTGTTGCCCTATTATAAATAAAGCTCTAGGTGTCGCCAGCCTAGATTTTCGGCTCTCTAATCTCTCTCCTCTTCTCTCTTCCTCTCCACCTTCTCTATTATTCTCATTATTTCTCATTAGATAATATGGTATCAGAGGATATTTATAGGCAGTAGAAGCATTCAGATCAAGTGTTTTTTTTCGATCAATAACTGAAATTCATTAACTTTATAAAAGAATAATTACAAGATTGGGAGAGGAAAACTGTCTTACCGAGTAACAACTATGCAATTACAATTGATCCCAAAACAAATGATTCCTTCCCACCCCTTGTTTAGCTAAAACATCAGCTAAAGCATTTGCAGTCCTTTTAACCCAGCTGAATTGCACTTCCATATCTTTAGTCAGACATTTAAATCTTTTTTTCTCGTTGCTGTACATCCAGAAACCCTTGCCTTCCTTTTGCAACTATTCCACTACTAGCTTTGAGTCACCTTCAATAATCAACTTCCTAACATCCATTTCCTTTGCCTTTTGCACTCCTTCCAATGACAGCCATAACATTCAGATCAAGTTTTTCTTACCTAGAACTTCCTTTTTTGGTCTGAACAACAGTTTTCTCTCTTTTATCCTTTTTTTCGTGGATGTAGCACCAAGAAGAGTATTATTTGGTGACAGAAGAATGCTGTCAAAGGTGAGGTGGGTGCCTTCTCTCTGTGCTGTAAAGGTTCGTGTTATCCCTTTTTTGATAGGTATCTGTGGCTCTTCATTGCCATATGTGTTGTGTGGACTGGTGATGACTAGGGCTTGATGTTTTTGGGCTATGCAGCCAGTGTAGTTGATGTTTCAGCAGTCTAATTTAGTACACCTAGGGTTTATACCTTTTTCTTGTGATTGTGTGTGTCAGAACTTAGAAGTGGGGTGTTTCTTTCTTCAGCCTCGATTTTTATATCTCCAGTGACCTTTTTTTCCTTCTGATAGGAAACGGTAACTTTCATTAATCAAAATTTAAAGAAAATGAACAAAGGTTCAGGTCCCAAGGTAAGGGAACTGACCCTCAAACCCCCAAAGTAGTTGATTCTTACAATTCAATCCAAAAGAGCTCACCTCTTTAACCTCTTGTTTGGCTAAAGAATCAGCCATACTGTTTGCTGATCTTCTCACCCATCAAACAGAAATAGTCAAAACCCTTGAAAGACATCTAATTTCCCTCAAAGCTTGTTTGTGAATCCAAATCCCCATGCTACCTGTTTGAACCCACCCTATAACCAATTTGGAGTGTCCTTCGACTTCAATTGGCTGAAGGCACAACTGTCTGGCCAATTTCAGCCCTTGTAATAAGGATAGCACTTCAGCTCTCAAGGAGTTGCCTTCTCCTATAGGCCCAAAGCATAAAGCCACAGCCTTCCCTTCCCTATTTCTTATCATTCCACCTATTCCCAGAGGACCCAAATTGCCTTGTGAACTCCCATCAAAGAGCTTGTAAATTTGGCTTGTAGGAGGGGACCAAATGTCCCTGAGAGTGGCCCTTGAGGACGCCACTACTTCACTCCTATTCCTCCTAAGAAGTCTTTGAAAAGGTAAAAGGAGAAGTCTTTGGTGTCAATTAATTCTTCCTTTGATCTGCCCCACTCTTGAAAGATATTATTATTCCTTTCCTCCCAAATTGCCCACAAAATTGCTGCTCTTGTATTGTACCTCTCCACATGGTTCTACCTCCTTTCTTTGGCTGACTGAAGAAACATACTACAACCTGTAACACTAGAGGGGAGTGTCCATCTGCACCCAAAAAGAGAAGAGACCCAACCCGAACAGGAGATTAATAAGAGGGTAGCCGTCTCATCACAACCAAGACAAAGAGAATAGATTTTGGGAACAGGAGATTAATTAGTTGGTAGCCATTTCATTAGATTTTGGGATGCAGTGATCTACCTTCGATCCAGGAGGTATGTACTACCCTAGTCCAATCTAGGAAAGTAGACAAAATGTGGTGGTTACAACTGAGGGGGAGCAGCAGATTGGCATTATCTGTAAAGGGTGGCAATGGGGTGATGAATAAAGGTGACTCCAAGAAAGGTGATGACAAGGACAGACTATGGTGTACCCATTGTCATCCTAGACATACATGTGAGACCTACTGGGATGTTGTTAGGAAGCCAAAGTGGGCAATCAAGAATCAAGAACAAAATAAAATGCAAAGACAAAAGAAGTAGAATACAAGAAATGTGGCAGCTCATGATTCTCAAACAGTCAGAGTAACAATGTGACTACTGGCACAACTCAAGAGCAACATACTGGTTCAAACCCTAAAAAGGATTTCATTAATTCCTTCCATGACCACCTAGAATCATATGGTAGGGCCTTGTGTTAGATGGATTGTCAAGCTAGTGCTCCCTCTACTTCATTGGCATCTATATCAGGGAATGCTACCTCTGCTTTCCATGTTTCCACACATGCTCCTGAATCCCCTTGGATTATTGATTCAAAGGCCTTCTACCACATGACCAATAAGCCAAATTTGTTTCAGTCTTATAGCCTTTTGTCTAAAAGGGATAAAATGATAATTGCAGATGGATCATTCTCCACCATTGCAAGTCAGGAATCGGTATTCCCTTCTTTATAGCCTTGCCCTTACAAATGTTTTGCATGTTCCAAAGCTTCCTCTTAACTTACTATCTACCAGTAGTATCACTCATTCCTTGAATTGTAGTGTAACATTCTTCCCCTGTTCTTGTGTTTTTCAAGATTTAACATCTGAGAAGATGGTTGGTAGAAGAAATATGGTGGATGGTCTTTACATCCTTAAGAATAAGGCTGAATTCGCGACATCAACATCAGAGTCAAATAATTAGTTGAGTCAATCACACAAAACTCCAGTATTTCTATGGCATAGTTGTCTTGATCACATGTTATTTGAGCCATTAAAGTATTTGTTTCCTGCTTTGTTTAAGGGTCCATTTGGTTCGTAGTCAAAATCCATCGGAATCAAAATCGGAATGGTCTATTCCTCCCGCCTATTTGGTTCAAATGGGAATTGGAGTTGGAATCAGAATTGGTTGGAATGGATTCTCATTCCCAAGGGAGGGGGCGAATGGCCATTCCCTCAAATGACGGAATGCCATTCCAAATGGACTAGCAATGGTAATGAGATTCCGATTCTTCCCAACCAAACAATTGGAATCGGAATGGACTATTCCAATTTTAGACCCCAGTTCCCATAAACCAAATGGACCCTAAGTCTTTTTTAATGTCGAATCTTGAATGTCAAACATGTTAACTAAGAAAACACTGTAGAACATGCCTACTACTATATCATCTAAAAATGGTTACAGATATTTTATTAGCTTGATTGATGGATTGTTCATGCTATACTTGGATTTTCCCTATACACTTCAGAGAAGAAGTTCAAAAAATTGTGAAGGTTTTCCAACAGACGATGTTTACTCAATTTCATATGGAGGTTCAAATATTTCAGTTAGATAATGCAAAGAATGTTTCCATGGTGATCTCAATGAGTTTTTTGCTTCTCATGGTTCCCTTCACTGAATTTGTGTGCTAAAACTCCACAGCAAAATGATATTGCAGAATTAAAAAACCATCACCTTCTCAAAGTGGCTATTGGGATGATATTACAAATAAATGTTCCTAAGTCTTTTTGGATGGATACTGTGCTTCTTGCTACTTATGCGATCAATAGTATGCCAACAAGAATGCTTCACTATAGGAGGGGAGAAACTCAATGGGAGTGAAGTCAAGAATATGGAGGCGGTTTGTTCCGACTTCCAAGGAAGAGTTTGGAAAAGAAGGGGAGGACAGGTTTTCTGGAGGAGACAAGAAATACTCAAATTTTGAAGTCACGGTTGGCAGGCTTGGTCTTGGAGTTGATCTAGGCAAAGAAGAAAAACAGAGAGTAAGGATGGTGTGGCTGTTACTTCAGAGACAGTTAAGATAGCGCGAGACTCAAGTAAGTCCCATATTGTTCATGTATCAAAAGTTTCCTCAAGGTCAAAAGATGGTTTGATTGGGACTGGTCTGACGAATAAACACAAGAGAGTTTATAAGAAAAAAGGATCAAAAACCAAAGTTTGAAGAAGAAGGTGTTAGAGGGGCAAGGAGAAGAATTTCATGATTCTGATGGGGAGAAGGTGCAGATGTTGGATTCTCTTGGAGATGGTTTGGAAAGGCAATCTAGGTCAAAGGATAAGCAGAAGGAGAGAACCTGAGACTTAGAGAGGAATTCTAAGAAGTCTCAATCAGTTTGCGAGAATAAGGAAGGCAAAGTGAGGATTGAAGATTTGGCAGACAATAGTGCTAAAGTCAACAGGAGCTTAGGATTGTTCTTTTCGGGTGGAGAAGAGTTAGCTAGAAGGGCCTTTCAATTATTTGAAAGAAGTAAAAGGGAAGAAAGGTTGAAGAATTCTGTAGCAAGGGAAGGAGATGAGGCATGGAATGAGGAAGGTGATGGGAATGAAGAACTGTTTGAAGGAGATGATTAAGGAAGATGTAAATTTAAACAACTGCGTTATTTTCTACTTCAAATATGGCTGTTGGATTTTGGTCATTACTTTTGAATATTTGAGTGTTATCCTAACACCTTGGTTCGCTTGTACTTTGTTTCTTTTTTTTTAATAAAATTTTATTTGTACTCTTCCAAAAAAAATAGTTGGATCTTTTGTCCACTACCTTTCTTTCCTCACCCACGAAAGGAAGAAAATATAGTTGGAGGTGCACAACGGAAGTTGTGCTTTCAAGCATTTAGGAAGAAAGGAATGCAAGAATTTTCAATAATAAGAAATTGGAACCACCAACAGCCATTGAACTGACCATAATTCATATGGCTCACTGGATGATGACATAAAGAATTCAATGGAATACAGATATACTCTATTATTCTGGATAGGGAAGTTGTGACTGGTTTCTCTCCTCACTCACAAATCACAACATAAAGAAGGAATGGCAGCCTCCATATCAAGATAGAATAAAATTAAATTTCAATGGATGCTCTGTTGGAAATTCCAGCCCTTCAGGTGTGGAGAAGCTTTTAGAGACAGCACTTCAGCTTTTTTGGTACATTACTCTGGCCCTAGCCCTACTGAGGAAGGGCCCTCCCTTAGGGCTGCAATCCCATCTCCACAACATGAACCAAAGGTGGGACATTCAAACAGGATGGAAGGGAATTTTTGTGGAAGTAAACTCTCAAATTGTGATAAGCTGGATGGAATATCAAGCAGAAGGACCAGATAGCCTGAACAGCTCATGTGGGTGCCAAGGTCAGCCAACCCCTTAGCTGATGGTCTGGCATGTAAAGTGGGTTATAGAGGCAACCTCCAATGGAATATACCAGGATTGGTCAACACAAGTTATCAGCAATCTTGTATTTTTCGGAAATTCTGTGACAGTAACTTCTGTTTTGTTCATTCTTTCTGTTTTCCCTCATCTTATCTTATGGAAGATAGACAGCCATGTTAGTTCTTGTACCGTTTCCACATCTTTTAAATCAATGAACCCTATGTTTCAGTTGCTAATAAAAATTACAGACTAAAACCCCAAAACTTGTACTAATACCAGGTTTTGTTGTATTTGTTTACTTTTAACTTGGAAAAACACTTCTGCATTAGTACCTACATAAGTTATTTCTAGTGCTTAGGTCTCATATTTGCCTTGAGTAAAAAGGTGACTTGAGTCTCTGGATTTACCCTTTCACTGAGGATTTATCTGAAAGGATTATATACAAGTAATGCACAACTTGTGATCACCCTATTTGATCAATTTAAAGATGGTGTATCATTTCCACATTTAGATGAGAGGTTTTTCAAATACTTCAATCCTTTGAGCTTGATTTTCCTTGTGCCATCCTTCTTTTAGTTGATTTAACTATTTCATTTAAGAAAGACAATGGCAAATACTAATTTCAGGTGGATGTGTTGTACTTTTTAGATAAGCAAAACTTGTAAGAATGTGTCTCATGGCAGTTCTTCCAGATACAACACCACCTTGCATGACTGGGGAAAAAGAAAGTGTCCGATGCTCCATACACAATAAGTAGAAATAAATATTATAGATATGTTGAGTTGATGAGGAATGAGAAAACAGAAAGCTATTAATGAGAGTATGTGTGTAAAGTAATTAAGAATGCTTCGCAAGTTTTGGAAGAATAGATTTGGCAACTGCCCTGCAAATTGTGTCATTCGTCACTAACGAAACATTTTGACAATCTCTAGTAGTTGCCCGTCCTTGTAACTAAACCAATCATCCTTGCTCTATCAGTCTCTCCAATTCTTGAATGTCACAAGAAGAAAAAACTAATGTGAAAAGAGAATTTCTTTCTTCTTTCTTCAGCCCTCTCCCTACTTCTCTAATACCAATTAATCTCAGTACATGTAAATAACCATATTTCTGATGCAGAATTTTTTTTATGAATGTTTCTGCTGCAGAAATCTTTTTATGAATGTTTCTGCTGCAGAAATCTTTTTATGAATGTTTCTGCTGCAGAAATTTTCATCGATTACAGACACAATTAAACTACAGAAAAGAATCAAGCATTCAATAAAAATTCAAATTTTCATATTAAACTTCACAAAACATAAATTTTACCCAGGTTTTACAAGATCAGTATCAGAATTATAGAATAGAGCCCAAAATGTCGACAGAACTGAAGATTATCGTAAAAACGGTAATTACGATTTCTAATAATGAGAATCAAACAGACCAATTCAGCAACGACAGCGGTTATAGGATTACCTCTATGAATCAGAAAAAAATACCGACTTTACGAAATAGAGAACCAAAATCCTCAAACAGAACTCTGGAATTCGGTAATTCGAACAAAACCCTAACGACCTCTGGAGATTTTAGCAACCAAAATTCTAAAATTTTTGTGCAAGCAATCCCTGTCTCAACTGGATAGAAACCCTAAAATTTAATTTTAATCGAATTCCCCTCTGACAAGTCTTCTTCTTCCTTGCGACGAAGTTTTCAACAAGAATTAAACGGAAAACCTCCGGACCGTTCAACCAAATTTCCTAATGGACACCTAATTAAGCGTTTAACAAAAGTGATTTGGGCGCATCCCAGTTTTGATAAGACCGCACCTAGTTAGTGGTTCATTTGTCTTTTTCCTCAGGGATGTTCCCGGTTTATCAAAACTTAGGATGCGCTCAAATCAAATCATCCTTGTATTATATTACGCGTGACTTTATCTTGTGTTATTGATTTGATTACATGGCCCACACCAGGAGACTTTTGTGACGTCAGATTAGAATCTACTCAACACCATACCCCACCTTTTATTATCATCATCATGTCATGTTAGATAATTCGTACTGGAAAAATAGGCCTGGAATTCTGGAAGCTTCGGCCAAACGGATGTCAACGGTCGGGTTCAATGCTACAGTGTTAACAGATCAGGTTTGTTATGCGTTTGTCTCAATCCAAACTCGAAATCAAATCAAACTAGGGATGTCAATGTGTCGGGTTTTGACTAACCCAAACTTATCTGAAGTCATCAACCCGAACCCGCCAAATGAACCCAAAACCTATTAAAAGCTGGGTGTGGCGATCGTAGCCCTGAATGGATCTGGTCAAGGTGGATTTACCCTATACCTGACCCTAACCCGATAGAAACGGGTCAATGGGGTTTACCACTTTTTGTATTCAGGCGGCGATTTTCAATCCAACGACCGTCTCCACTCATCACAACAGCATTCGTAATTGCTCATGACAAAACGCACTTCATAAATGACAATATACAGGTACCGGAGATATTCCCTATCTGCGGTTTCAAATGATCTGGCGTGCGTGCGCTTAGTAGGAGGGAATCTGGTTTCATCACGTGCCAAGCAGATTTACCAAAAAAATGCTCTTTTAGTCAAATGGGACCCACAAGGAGACATGCCCACGGTAAGAATAGTATCCGCTTAACATTTATTTGAATCAATTTTTGAAGGTATTGATGCATATGATAGGTGGATAGGGGATGGCAATTTTCCCATAAAACTCGGGACTCATTCTCAACGGGGCGGGTTTTTCTGATATTAAATGAAATAATGTTGGGGATGGGAAAAATATTTTTGCGGGTGAGGAAGGTAGGAATGGGGTTTGTATATAATTTTCGGAACCTGCCTTGAATCTAATGGTAAATTAATAAAATATTTTAAATTTAATAATAATTTTTAAAATATCTCTAAGGTTTCTCTAAATTCTTAAAATCTTAGGATCTCATAATTTCATTTTCAAAGTATCCCAAATTGTTATAATTCAATTCCTAAAATACCCCTAAATTCTCATAATCCTATTTGTGAATTATCCATCAATTAGATTATTTTTAGGTGGTTGTCTCAGGTGGGGAAAATACATGGATTCCCCGTCCCCAATGAAAGTGGGTGCCCTACTACAAACCCACCCAACCACCAAAGATGGGGCAGGGAGGGGTAGAGCATCTTGATTACGGGTAGAGATGGGAAGGGGGTGCCTTCCCCAAACTCACCCTGTTGTCATTCCTATAGATGGAGAAGGCCCTCCACATGTCTATTATTTTTTTTTGTAATGTCATTTTTATTGCTTCATTCTATTTGTCTTCATCAAATTATGCAATCTACACCTAATGATCAATTATGGATTTTTCTCCTCATATCTTCAATGAGACAAACAACACCAATATAGGATTCTTGCAAGTAGAGGTGTAAAACGGATTAGGCTACTCGTGAGCCAGCATGGCCCAACACGCCATCTACAATGACAAGTTGTGCTAGGAAAGGCACATGCCCTATCCTGCATTGTGTCGAGGGATTTTGGCTCGTGGCATGGCATGGCCTACAAGCCAAGCATGGCACAACCTATGAGCAAGGCATGACATGGCACAACTGATAACTTTGTAATTTGATGCCTTAAGGGCATCATTTCAGGGGTATTTTAGGCCTTAGAATAGTCAAAATGCCCCATTTTCTCAGTTAAATTCAATATTGTGACCTCTAAGGGTCTCTATGAAAATCTTGTGGAAAACTAGGGAAGTTTCATAGCTGAAATTTAGTTTTTGGGAAGTTGGTGTGAAGTCCAGCTGAGAGAAGGGGTGTTTTTGTGAAAACTGAGCACAAGAGGGCGCCTCCTATCTGCTAAACCCAGAATGGCGCCCCTCCTACTGTATTAGCATATTCCCTTCTCCCTAGTAAACCCTAGGGCACCTCTCCACTCATTCTTTTCATCTCTAACAAACCCTAGCCGCCCCTAACTGTTAAATCATCACCTTCCATCCCTTCCTAACATCTAATCTCCACCCTCCATTCTAGGGCACTCTCTTTTTAGCATTCTAACCCTAGGGCGCCACCTAACTTCTAATCCTTACCATTCAGCCTTTAGCCACTAGATCTCAGCCCTCTATTCCACTCTCTATCTAAGCCATTCACTCTAGGCCGCCACTCAATCTTTTTAATCTCCACCTTTCAGCCCTAGGCACCCAAATCTCCACCATCCAATTCTAGGCACCCAAATCTCAGCCCTATATAATATTGGGCGCCCTCTCCTTCGAGGGTCAAAGGAGAGATCCGGAGACTGCTACCTCTGATCGGATTACAGACTATTTTTATTTAATTTCTTATATTTATTTATTTTTATGCACTTTTCACTTTCAACAATGTTCGAATTTTTTTTTAATGAATTTCAATTTAATCAATTAAAATTTTGTGATTCTGCAACTTCCCTTTGTGTTCTTTTATCTGGATTAAAGTTTGTAATGATTTTTCCCTCACTTCCCTGTGGATATGACCCATTCTCACCATTTACTGTGTTTGTAATTGTTATGAGAAACGAAGAAACTTACAAATATTAAAACTGGTGTTCCGAAGTAGTTAACGACACGCTTCCGGACACACCAAGTTTTTGGTGTCGTTGTTGGGGACGCAACGGAGAAAATTTTTTATTTGCTATGACCGGATCTATTTCATTATTTTTTTTATTTTCGTTTGATTACTTGATTTGTAGTCTCATTTTAATTCTTGTTTATCTTTGATTTTGCAGGATGTAATAGCGAAAGGTGGGGTACCGGAGCATTATCAGACTACGGAAGAAAAGAAAAGAGAAGAGAAATTGAATTGTGTTTCCGGTGTAGTCGTCCCATTTTATTTTTGTTTATTTTTTTTATTGTCGAATTCTTTTTGTTTTGGTAAAATAGTGATTTTTTAATTTGCAGTTAATTTTTTTATATAGATCCGATTTATTTTATTATTTTTCTTAGATGTTTAAATCTATTTTTTTCTTTATTTTAATTTCTTGAGTGAATTTCTGTTTTATTAGGTTAGTTTTTTTTTTTAAATTCACTTCGTTTATTTAATTTTATTTTTGCAGCATAATCTTCTTATTTATTTATTTTTTGTTTAATCCTTTGAGTAGCGATTTTTCTTGTTAGAATTTATTTTTGTAGTGAATTAATCCTTTTATTTTCTGTTTGCTGTAATTATTTGTTGCTTTATTAATTTCTTTTTAATTAGTTATTTAATTGAATAATTAATTGTTAATAGGAAATTATTCAATTTTTTGAATTTGAGTTTAAATTTCAAAATTTGAATTTAAATTTTAATTTTAATTTGAATCTGAACTTGAATTTGAATTTGAATTTAAATTTCAAATTTGGAATTTCAAAAAAGTAATTCAAAAATTTTAATTTATATTTTAAAATTTTTGCATTTGCATTCCAACATTTAGGGTTTGATATGCTAAAGCATGCATCATATTGGATCATTTAATTGTTGAAATTATCTTGTTAGTTGTGAAAGTGTTAGGTTTTCTTTTTTATTATTATTTTAGTTGCTTCTTTTGCTTAGTTTATTTTGTTATTTTATGTTAAATTGTTGAATTGCATATTAGAAATAATTGTTCATGCATTGTAATTAGTTGCATTTATTTTGTTTATTTTGTTTTTTGTTAGCCCATTTAAGGGCATCAAACTTAAATAAGATAAGGTGGGGATTTCATCACCCTTCCTTGGCCCAAAGATCACCACCCTTCACGTGTGGTTCACCCTAAACCCTAATTTAAAATTTGGATAGGAAGATCCTTTAGGGAGCCTCACATTTGGTTCAAAAGTGTGCTGAATCTTAGGGAAACTTGTGATTACTTTCCATAACTAGCGGTTGGTGTCAAAGAAAAGAGGTTAAACGGCTAAGCCTAAGCAGGTTTTGTGGTTTCTTAATTAGGTCCTTAAGAGAGCAAGGGGAGCCTCCCACATCCCCACCTCTTACTTGGCTAACCAAAGGAAGTGGTGTAATTTCAAGTGAACCTAAGAGGATTCACATTGGTTGAACCACTAGTTTAGGAAACCTTAGGTCAGCTCGCAAGTTGTGTGTTTGAATTTCTTGCATTTTTTGTTAAAATTTAAAAATTCAAATTTGAATTTAAATTTCAAAATCTGAATTTGAATTTAAATTTCAAATTTCAAAATAAAATAGAAAATCAAAAATTGAAAAAAAAATCAAATTTGAGTTTGAATTTCAAAATCTAAATTTGAAATTAAAATTCAAAATTTAAATTTCATATTTCAAAAGAAAGAAAAAAGGACTTCTGAGTTCTATGTTGGGAAGGAGATCTCTAAGGAGAGAAACAGTAAAACCCATACCAGAGATAGAGTGATGACCCATACAAATACATAGATGAGTTTCTGGAAATCTATTCCACTATAAGGATCCAGAACTTTAATGATGATGCCCTTAGATTAACTCTTTTCCCCTTCTCCTTGAAAGACAAGGCCAAGCATTGGTTGGGAACTAGAGGGAGACCTATTAGAACTTGGGCAGAAATGCAACAAGAATTCCTTAGAAATTTCTACCATATAGGACGAACCAACACCATGAGAAGAGCCATCACTGGATTCACCCAAACACCGGGTGAACAAATTCACGAGTCTTGGGAGAGAATGATAGAGTTGATGAGAAAATGCCCACACCATGGCCTATCTCAGTGGTAAATTGTCCAAGCCTTCTATGAAGGTTTGGCCAATCAATACAGACAAATGGTAGATGCATCCTATCGGGGGGCATTTATGAGTAAAAGTGAGGATGAAGTGTATGCTCTTTTTGAGACCTTGAGTGAGAACTCCATTGACAATGCTTCCTTGTATTCCTATGAAAGGTCGGTGAGACCCTCAAAGAGGGCAGGGCTCTATGAAGTCAGGATCAATATAGAGGCCAAGGCAAAAATGAACTTGAATGCAATATCTTGAAAATTGGATAGGGTAGATCTTCAAGCCCAGAAGCTTGATCAATTTTTCACCTATAACCAACAACTAGGCCCGTCTACACCCTATCTTGAAATTTGTTCCATTTGTGCCAACCCGACCCACCAAGTTGATGATTGTTCCATGGCGGCCTAGTTTCTGCCATTTATCCAAGAACGGGTTTAGGCAGCCTAGAGTTTCTTAAGGCCCAACAATGATCCATTCTCAAATACTTACAGTCCCAGCAGTATCATCACCCTAACTTTTCTTGGAGGACACATCAACGCAACACATAGTCGCAGCAGTATCATCATCCATCTAATTCCATGGCCCAACAATTTCAGAGGCCATAAGTGCAGAGTCAATTCTAGCAAATGTACCCTAGGAATCATCCGGCTCAACCGTATCAGGCTTACCCGTACAATAGATGATCAATTCATACAGCTTTAGCAGCTGATCCTAAATCAACAGCAGTCCATTGCAAGATTAGAAAGCCAAATGGGACAACTAGCCGAAGCCAATGCGATGAGAGAAATAGGGTAATTATCGAGTCAACCGGTTACAAATCCTAGAAATCAGCCACTGGGTTTTCCTCCACAACAAATTCCCCCACCTCCTAAGAACCATCAGTTCGAAAATGCCAAAGTTGTTACATCCTTAAGGAGTGGGAGGATTTTAGAAGACCCGTATGAGAAAAAGAAAGTTGAAGAAGAAGAAAATGAGCAAGAAGACCCTAAGTTGGGTGGGGGGGGGGGGAAGAAGGAGGAAAGGAAACTTTAGAAGAAGAGCCTATAGTGAACCAACATGTAGTTCCCTTTCCAATCGCACTCACAGTCGGGCCGTTGTAAAAGAAGAAAGAGATGCGCAACGAGGAGATCAGGGAATTATTCAAACAAATCCATATTAACATCTCTCTCATCGATGCGATCCAACATGTCCCGGCCTACACCAAGTTTCTAAAAGAGCTGTGCACTCAAAAGAGGGAGCCATGATCAGCCCCACAAAAAGTAATGCTCTTGGCAGATGTTAGTGCGGTCCTCTTGAACCAACTTCCCCGAAAAATGAAAGACCCAGGTGCTCCTCTCATAAGCTGTGTCATCTCTGGAATCACCTTCGATCAAGCCCTATTGGATCTTGGAGCCAGTGTAAATCTTCTTCCATCCATCATCTATGAAAGGTTCAGGATTGGCGAGTTAAAACCTACACCGGTAATTCTGTAACTTGCTGATCGATCAGTCAAAACTCCTCGAGGAGTTATCGAGGACGTCATTGTTAGGATAGAGGATTGTTATTTTCTAGTAGATTTTGTTGTCCTAGACATGACACCAACTGAGGAACTGAATCATAACCTGATAATCTTAGAACGACCGTTTCTAGCAAAAGCCAATGCAAACATCAACTGTAAATCGGGAGAAATGGACATTTCATTTGGGGAGCAGAAAGTCCGGTTAAATGTTTTTAGTGCCTCTAAGTATCCAATCCTAAGGGAAGATGAGTGTAAGGTGGATATAGTGGATGATCTTTTAGATGCCCTGCCTACCCCTTGGTTAGCCCAATCTGAACCCCATTTGTGGGAAGCAAAAAGTGAGCCTGAGAGTCTAGATGAAAGATGTGTATGAATGTGTCTAGCTAAAGACATTAAACTTAGCAATGGTTGAGAGGCAACCCAACGCAGTTTTTAGTATTTCTGTTGTTCGGATTTGAGTTTTTCTTTTCTTGATTTGAGATCAGTTGGTAGACCTTGAACCCCTTTGGAAAACCCTCTTAATTGTTCCCTTTGGCCCAAGTTCCTTTGCAACATTCTAGTCATGCCATTAGGGACAATGGCACTTAAGTTGGGGGCTGAGGAAAGATAGAGAAAAATTGAAAAAAAAATTTGAGAAGCTAACCCCTTAAATATGTAGAATTAAAATTTCACTGAAAAAAATTCCATTAAAAGAGATTCCCAAACAGAAAAGGTTGAGGAAACTGATAAAAGAATATTGAATTTTGTAGAAATTGGTAGCAAGTGATAGGAGTTAAAATCAATCTTATTTGAATATTGTCGGAACCGTTTAGAAATTGGAAAATACTCCCAAACTTGCCCCTAACAGATTAAGAAGAGAAAGATTGAGAAATTAGACAAAAAAGATCTTCAAATTGTTAGAGATGGTGGACTGCCCTTGATAGTGTTTCAAAAAAAAAAAGAGAATAAAAGGTCAATGGACACCCTAGACTTAGTAACCGGGTCTCTTCACCTAAGTTAAGTGTCGTGATTCGCATCAAACAGAAAAGGGAGTGCCAAGACACTTACCTAACACTTAGTAACCGGGTAAGCTCACTTTGTTCGCTTCTCACTTTTGTTCAATTATAAATAAATAACCACTTTGATGGAAATTTGTAGCATCATTCAAGTAAATACAGATTGAGATCGTAGAAACATGAGCTTGTGATATAGCTACACCTAATTCCAGACCGGTTAATGCAAGAACTATAAATAAAGGACCAGGATCTCCTATGAAATACAAAATATCATTCATACATAGCATAGTCCAAGCGGACCCACTTAAAATCTTTACTGAACTATGACCGGCCATCATATTAGCAAATAAACGTATTCCTGAGCTTAATGCGCAAAAACAATGAGGGATTTGTTCTTCACTTAAGGCAAGTGTCGAGATTCGCATCAAATGGTGGAAGGTAGCAATAAAAATAAGTGTGCATATCAAGTTTAGGGGTAGAAATCCACTGTCAGAAATGATAAGAAGAATACCCACCCGATTTTAAAATAAATCTCAGCTTATCAAGACAGTCTGCAAATGGAAGGGTATATGAGATTTTTAAGTCAAGTTTCTATAATGTTCAAAGCAAGACAATTTTACCCCTTAAGCCCAATACCGATCTATACACAGTTTGAGAATTTTGAAATCAAGATACCTTGCTAATTTTGTCAATGATGATCTTGCAATAGGAATGATCTCTTTACTCAGTGTAATTTTAAGGCTGCATTGCTAAGGGACTAGTAATGGTTAAGTTGGGGGGTGTGATAACTCTACAATTTGATGCCTTAAGGGCATCATTTTCGGGGTATTTTAGGCCTTAGAATAGTCAAAATGCCCCCATTTTCCAGCTAATTCAACATTGTGACCTCTAAGGGTCTCTATGCAAATCTTGTGGAAAACTAGGGAAGTTTTATAGCTGAAATTCAATTTTTGGGAAGTTGGTGTGAAGTCCAATTGAGAGAGGGGGTGTTTTGTGAAAAGTTGAGCATAGGATGGCGCATCCTATCTGCTAAACCTAGAATGGCGCCCCTCCTATTATATTAGCATACTCCCCTCTCCCTAGTAAACCCTAGGGCACCTCTCCACTTATTCTTTTCATCTCTAACAAACCCTAGCCGCCCCTAACTATTAAATCCTCACCTTCCATCCCTTCCTAACATCTAATCTCCACCCTCCATTTTAGGGCACTCTCTTTTTAGCATTCTAACCCTAGGGCACCACCTAACTTCTAATCCTCACCATTCAGCCTTTAGCCACTAGATCTCAGCCCTCTATTCCACTCTCCATCTAAGCCATTCACTCTAGGCTGCCACCCATTCCTTTTAATCTCCACCTTTCAGCCCTAGGCACCCAAATCTCAGCCCTATATAATATTGGGCGCCCTCTCCTTCTCTTTTCATCCTTAGGATCACCTTAGAACCATCCTAACCCTTCATTCTAAACCCTAAGGAGCCCATATTTTTGCTAAAACCCAACTGCCGTCCCCCACTTTCTCTCTAATCCCAGTTTTATCCACCCTTCTCTATAAAAAGGACCCAAGGGCTCTTGAGAAGGGGTTGGATTCTACCCCAGGTAAGACGGAAGGCTAATCTTGAGAAGTTCAAGGGTAGAGGAAGAGGAGAACTCCCAAGCAAGAGAACGAGTTCCTCCTTGCAATTCACCAAAGCCACTACTGCCACCTCTGGAGTCGGATCCCAACCATTTTAATACAATTTTAAATTTAACTTATGTTCTTTAATTTTTAGTCTGATTTTTCCTTCCTGCAAATTTACTTTTATTAAGTTTAATTTTTGCTTTGTTTCTTTTCTGCAGACCTGGAATTCGGCCAAGTAAGATGGAAGGCCTGGCTCGAGAAGTTCGAGGGTCAAATGAGAGATCCAAAGACTACTACCTCTGATCGGATTATAGACTTTTTTTATTTAATTTCTTTTATTTATTTATTTCTATTACTTATTTATTTATATGCACTTTTCACTTTCAGCAATGTTCAAATTTTATTTTTAATGAATTCCAATTTAATCAATTAAAGTTTTGTGATTCTGCAACTTTCCCTTTGTGTTCTTTTATCCGGATTAAAGTTTGTAACGATTTTTCCCTCACTTCCCTATGGATACGACCCGTTCTCACCATTTACTGTGTTTGTAATTGTTATGAGAAATGGAGAAACTTACAAATATTAAAACTGGTGTTCTAAAGTGGTTAACGACACACTTCCGGACACACCAACAACCCGGCATGAGCATAACACAACACAACTCGAGACAATTATAGTCGTTTTATAGCCATTATAAGGGGAGTACAATGGCAAAAATACCCCCAACAACTATGAATGGCTATTTTGAGGGGTATTTGTGTCTTTTACCAAAGGGATGAAAATTTTCAAGCAAAGTGATAAATAAACATTATAAATGACCAAAATACCCCTCTTAATAACTATAAAAGGCTACTAATCCTTACCCATTTTCATCATAACAACAATCATTCAATCAAATACAATCTCCCATTTTCATACTCTCATTCTACTCTCATATGCTCTCATATGCTCTCATTTTTTTTTAGTTTTTTTTTAATTTCAACAAGGAAGGCTTGATCAAGTGTTTCAAGTTGAAGACTTGGCAATTTGGAAAACTTAAAAGCTTTGCATTCAAGTTAAAATTACCAAATCGATACATCGGACTCCAACTCCAAAGACCAAAGTGCAATTACCAGTTTAGTTGAATTTTTTTTTTATAAATTTTAGATTTTTGGCTCATCCATTCATGGTTGGAAGGAGATTCTTCTATGTCTGTGGCCCGAAGGCATAGTGTTTTCCAATGAGGTGGTTGGAACTTGCGACCAACTTGAAGGAGCATGTGTTGATTGGAAGAAAAGAAGAGACCTTTCACAACTTGATTAGTGTTAAGGTCTAGGGTCAGTAGTATATGTCTAAGGTTAACCTAGTCAAGGTCGAGGCCAGGCTAAGTTGAGCAAATTTAAGTAGAGGCATGTATTGAATTGACCAACCTAGAACATGTGATTTTTCAATTTCCTTCTTGTGTGCTCATGCTGACTTTAGTTTCTTTTGTTGTCATAGACATGGTTCACGCTGCAAGTCTATTGGCTAAGATGCAGGTATGGAAGAAGGCTCAATGAAAGGGAACCTCACTAGTGTAGGACCATTGTGCATATGTGTCTAAGTGGCCTGTGACTATAGGTGACAACATCTAGGATGCTCGGGTCATTGAAGCACTTGCTTGGGACTTTATCTCCCAATTGATTGGATCAAGGCTTTGGCGGTTCTCCATAGTAGGGAGGCAAATGGATCAGATTGGATTCAAATCAATGTATATCTGAATTTGATCCAATACTATGAACAACAGATCTGATCGGATCTCACAAGCATTGATTTGAATTTGAATCCAACGAGGAAGTCGGATATTCGGATGTGATCCAATCCGATTTAATTTTTTTAAAAAAACTAATAAATTGTTAAAAGAAAATTAAAATATAACAATTTAAATAAGAAAAGAAAAAGAGAAAAATATATTTTCAACTATTTTCATACATGTTTCTTATAAAAAAATAAATAATATAACAAATTTACAAAAAATACAATATAAATAACATATATGTGTTATATATATATATATACACATAAATAAATAACATATGTATATCGGATCAAAAAGGGGGTGATCCAAATTTGATCCAATTTCTGATCGGATCCTATTATCCAATCCAAAATGGGGATATTTGAGTATGACAAAATAGGATCGGATCATGATCCAATCCATTTGCACCCCTACTCCATAGTCACACGTTTAACAAGATCAGGGAGGTTTATAATTCATCTATTTGTCTTTGTCTTTGTCTTTATTTATGGTGCTAACTTATTTGTTCTTTGTAGGGGTATGCGCGGTGAATGCCTTAAGTGATTAGCTAACCTAAGTGTCTCACCAATACACAAAGGTGATGAAGGAGAAGGCTGATTTTGATGTCGAGGTGGCAAGGCTTTAGGCTAAGCTATTGGAGGCCAGTTAGAAGCTTAGGTCAGTTGGGGATTAGGCTCGAGTTTCCAAAGAGGACATTACTGTAGGAGCTTGGAGGATGATGAGGACCAGGTTTGAGCCGTCGCTAAGTATAAAGAATCTACCAAGCACTAGAAGGATATAAACATTTACATGATTACCACCTTGTTGGATAAGTTTGGCATGTGCAATGCAAAAGTCTCCCAACAATTTACCCATTAGGACCTTGGATCCCTTAATCTGAAGGTTGCATTGGAAGATATTGTTACCACAATAGAAGGGGCTAATTTGTCGGAAGAGAATTGGACTGAGCAATTGGGGGATGAGGGTTGAGCCACTAGATGCTGAAGTGACACTACCCCCATTATCAAGGCCTAATGCTTCTTTTCCATTTTCTTCTTGTGTACATTTTTTGAGCATATGTGTCCTTGGATTTTTAGTACTTTTCCATTTTGAGCGATATGTGTACACCTTGAGCTTCAAGGCCCCTTTTATTAATAGTAGTGAAATGTTATTTTTAGTTTCAAGCTATTGCGACTTGTTCTTTTATTACAAAATTGGCTAGTTAGGGTCAAGCGGTAATCAAGTAGCCTGATCAAAGCCTTTACATGTGATTCAACCATTTGGTTCCTCATAGAAATGTCTAGTATTTTGTAGGCAAGTCATCTTATTTTTTCCAAGTTGGCCTATGCGACGCCTTTGTTTGAGGGATTCAACCATTCTATTCCTCAACTGAACCACCTTACCCTTCTTAATTGAGCAAGTTTTATACTAGTGATTGGATCTTGACTCATCAATATGAGCAATGAATCAACAGAATCTAGTTCAATTGCCTCATTGCTTAATTGTTGTTCCCTATCAAGCCTAACCCAGTTAGGTCTTTAGGAGGTCGGGGAACCCATGATAAGTTTATAAGGTGACTATACATTCAACTTTGGTTATGTATCTCAACACAACAAAATCATGATTTAGAGTTATTTTATTTAATTTCTACTAAAGGTTAGCTTTAGCGGTGGGCTTTTTTAGAAGTTCCATTATATACATAACAAAATAATCACTAAATGTATTTTTAGTGGAAAATTTTAAAATTTCATAAAAATATATTTAAAGCACCATTATTTCTCTTGTTATACTATTTTAAGTTACAGTTTTTAACATGTTGTAAGATAATAGGGATAAGGATGCTCTAAAAGTCTTGAAGGTGGGTAAGGAAATGCCTTAGGGACCGAAGAAGAAGGGTGGTGATGGTTTGAAAATATCTAAGTCTTGGAAATATCAAAGAATTGTAGAGAACTCAGAGGGAATGTAGTGGGAATCGCAAGGTTGTGTTTCTAAACCTTTGGGCCTTACAAGGCTGAATAAGAGTTGTGTTCTGTTCCAGCTTGCGAGATCAACATGTTAAAGTAATTGCCTCGCACTAGGTTGGTAAGATCCTATGAGGCACTTATTTTTGACATGACAAAACCTGATCTTGCTTGACCTCGGGAGGCTTTACTCAATGTAAAGTGATGTTTATCTTGTTTTGATAATGTGAAGTTTTGTCTTGCAAGGTAGTCTCGCCCTTTCATGTTCTATTTGCGATATCTTCACAATGTGATTAGTATGGCATTGTGTTGGCTTCGTTATGTGATTGACATCACTTATGCATTGATCTCATAGTATGATTGACCTTGCATATGTGCTTTTAATTGTGAACTTAATTCTTCACCTAGGATATATATCCATTGTCTGACATTAGGCCCCATGCTTGATGATGTGGGAAGGCTATTATTAAGCAATAATTGGGTCAAGTGTTTTTGCCACTATACTCTGGTTTAAGCCCTATTTTGAGAGTGAGTTTGAAGAACGATACTTCTAAAACTGTGTAAATTGTTAAAGTATTTTCTGTTGCTAGATTAGCCCCAAAATTCTAAAGCAATTGAGTTATGAATTAAAAGATTAACCATTGAAATTCTAGGGAAAAATATGAAAGATTAGCCTCCAAATTTTTGAGAAAAATTTTGAAATATTAGCCCCTAAATTTCTAAATAATTTTTAAAAGATTTACCCCTAAAATTTTAAGGAAATTTTTGAAATAATAGCTCCCAAATTTTTTAATATTTTTTGAAAGATGATCCCCCAAGGTGATGGGAGATTTTAAATGATTAGCCCCCAATGTTCTGAGGAAATTTTAAAAGATTAAACTCAAGGGTTGCAATTTACAAGGTTATCTTGATTGTAGTTCTTATACGAAGTCAGGAGTTGTTTTATGAGGTTGATTGGGAAGTGAGGATTTTGTGATGCTATGTTGGTTGGGGACTTTGTGATGTTTGTTTGGCACTTCATAATGTAGAGTTTGCTAGGGATTAGGCGAGACAGATTGGGTTGGGACTTTGCAAGGTTGGAAGTTGTACCACCAAAATTTGGGGATTCTTATGTGGAAGTGGAGTCAAAATTCAAATTTTCCTCTTTTTTAAGAGTTGTATCATTAGAAGCTTACTCGAGAAGTTTCACTATTTCCCAATATAATAGAAGTCTCATGTGTAACTTGATATGAAATGTAATGATTTCAAATGAAATTTCTTATATAAGGGGGAAATGTCTTCTGCAATCTTCTTTACCATTGCTTTGAGTGTTAAGTGTATACTATGGCTTTTATGTTTTGTATACATTCTTCGTTGTAAATCCCCTTGCTTTCTTCATTCTTTTGTGTACCATTTTCCTTTGTCACTATGGTTCACTTTCTAGTATTCTTGTTGTTGTTTTCGGGGTCCATTATTTCTTCATTTGACCTTATTGTTATTGTAGAGACTTTAGATAATGTGGGTTCTGTGAGAATTCCCATGTCCTGAATCCTCTTAGTCATTATGTTCCTCTCTGTGTTAAAGCAGGTCTTGATGGGAAGTTCCCTTATGACTTCATTCATTCGGAGTTTATTAGATCTTTTCTTAACTTTACCATTATTAGGCCAAAGCCTATTTCCATTACTTGGTGGTCTTATGAGAGTTACAACAAGCCTTTTGTTCATTGGTATGATTTTATATTGACTGATCCTATTTATTTTGTAAGACATTGGACTTTGTCATGTAGTGGATGCTACATCTAGTTCTGAGAGTGATAAGAAAGTGGGTTTTATGAATGCGTTAACTTCTTAATGGTCCTCTTATAGTCACACGTTTATTACTAGTTGGTGGAGTTTTCTATTAATTTAGAGGATGTATATGTGCTGACTAGTCTTCTTGGCATTGGCAAGACAAGCAAGATTTATTTTTCTAACACGCAATCTCATTTAAAGGGTTGCTATAAAGAAATCTATGAAAGTCTTATGGAAGAGAACAAGAAGCTAGGTGCCAACGTATTTCATATTGGGTGCCATGCGAAGAGGCTATTTACCAGTTGGTTAGAGCATTTTTTTTTTCAAAAACTCTAAAGACCACCATCAAGATGAGGACATTTTCTTCTCTTCTTGTGTTTTACTTATTCTTTCAAAATTTATTTTCCTTGGATCTCCAAAAGATGGCACTATGCGAAACTTGTATCGAATTGGTATGGTAATGGCTTGTGGGGAATCTTCTCAACATATTTCATACTTTTTTTTTTGGTTTACTTGTATTAATGTTTTGACAACCTTGTGGTTGGTTTTTGGAATGGGAACTTTCAGGGGTATACTAGTTTTATGTTAATGTATTTATATGAACATTTCCTCAAATTGGGGCTTATTCAAACAAAGTTGCATATTAACTTAATGAAGGCCTTGGTCAAAGGCATAAAAGTTGTGTAGAATATTCCTCACAGTAGGGGTTGTATGTGGGTGAATTGTGAGAATAACAAATCACTCACTGTGGATGCTTAATCTGGGATAATTGATAATCATTATGTATTTGTTTCTCATCCCTATTGTATAGTTATTCTAGGGTGTAATCCAATAAGCTTTAATTGTGATTTGGTGGAGGAAGTTAACTATAAGGAGATAAGAAAAGAGGTTGCTTTATTCGAGATTCTTTTCCACTTTCCTTGTATGGTTTATTCTCCCAAGGTCTAATCTCCTCCCGTGGGTTCAAATTATCATCCCAATTATGTCTACCACTAGTTTGGCCTTGACATGTTGCTGTTAAACAGTGCATGCCCTTAGCTCCAATCAGTTTGATGTACATAAACATTTATTTGTAAATGAATAAAGTACACTATTGTTTCATGTTGATATTGGTATGCTTTTTGTGAATTACCCCTTAAACAAGACACTTATGAGACTCGTGTTAGTTTAGAATGTTCAACCGTTGGATAGACTTGGAGAGTTTATCCTGCCAAGGCTGACACTAGTGTGCTGCCAAGCAATTGGAGTAGTTTGCCTCAGCTGGTAGGGTTAGACCCCAAGCACATGCAGTGTGTGTTTGGAAGAAACACTGAACCCAGACTGATTTCTAATTATGCCCTAGACCTTGGAGATAAATGGGGAAAACTGGAAAATTACACATAACCCCAAACTTGATTACGGTATTGCACTAGGTGTTGGACTAGGTAATCTTTGTTGTGTTAATTAATGCGATCCATCAAGGGTCAACACCTGGGCATGTTGGGGCAATTCAGGAATTCACTTGAGTGGGTAAGCATAGTGATAGGATTGGTCCCTTTATCAGACAAAGTGAATATCAGGGTTTACACTCTCTTTGATGGAGACCTAAATTGTCGATAGTGGATTTCAACTGTATTTGAAATCTGGTTTTGCAAAATGTATTTATACATTATATATATTACTATTTTATGAAAAAGGTTTTAACCCCGGGATTCATCTGAGCAGAGAGTGTGGCACTACACCTTGCAGCCAGGGGAGAGGTCCTTCCCTATCGGGCATTGTTTTGATCATTATGGGCCGAGAGGTTAAGTATAAGAGACCATTACAAGGCTGATTACCTGATGGGCTTTGTCTTACATGAGTCCATTATCCTTGGGTCTTCATAAGGTGGTTGAACCCAATGATCATTTCAGTGTAAATGTTGGGCACGAACTGGACCAATGCTGATTAGGTTAGGGGTTCACTACCCTGTGCAATGAATTTGGCCTAGCCTCTTTTAGGGGTAGGGCCGAACCCATATGGACTTGTGTGAGATCATTATGGGTCCCACTCCTTACAATATTAGGCCCAAAGTGGCCATACAACACCTAGGGACATGAGCCTTTAAGGAAAATGGGCCTAAGGCCCATTACTAATATGATTAGCTAAGTTGTCACATGACAAGTTCAGTTGTCATGAGATTTGGGTCAAAATTGGGCATGGTTCTGGGTATGGAGCACCTATCCTCTTAAGAGGATAATGCTTATCTATTAAAAGAGTTTAAATCCAAATCAGATTTGGATAATCTCCTAATTAGATTAAGAGAGTGCTCAATATAAGGGGGTTAAGAGGAAGAGGGCAAACGAAATTTGTTTTCTTCACTCTCTTGCTCTCTCTTCTTCTCTCTTCTCTCCCAGAAACCCTATCACGACCAAGGATTTTCAAGAAATGATTTTGATCAGTTTTTCTTCTAGTTTTTACAAGAGAAATGTTGAATAATTTCAGACTCACTCTCCCCTTAAGATTCAATCCAGTTGGATAGCAGATTTGCTGAATTAGTTTCTCCTTATACTTTGCCATCTTCAATTGGATGACAATTTTGGGACTGATATTGCGTGTGAACTTCCACCTTGGGAACTTTGATTTGTAGTCTCCATGTCAGGTATAATTTCCTTTCAATTTGGTTTCAAATTTGGTCCGGTCCAGTGCTAGATTGATCCTAAAAGTTCAGTTTTCAAATATATCGGGAAATCGGTTCCCAAAAGAGTTAGAAATTTTTTTAAAATTTCACCCAACCATGTAGCATGGTTCATCCATCCATCTGATGGATTCTCACCCTATGCAAACTAATGTTCCTTGCCTAAAACATCTATTTCCAAAATCTATCATTTTTCCAGTTGTCTACAAGCATCAGGTCCCTTGTGTATCTAATAACTAGGGGTACTGGGTAGCATAGGTTAAGTAATGGCATAACTTTGTGTCTACTTGTTCGAAGACAATGGCTATTCGGTCCTTGAATCAAGAACCTAAGAAGGCCTTGCCTACGAATGGTAAAAATAAGCAAGACAGAGCTAATGACAAAAAAGTTAAGGAACCCTCAGGAAAAACAAGAATAAGAGGGTCGAGGTTGAGGAAAAAGAGGTTAAATGTCCCTCACCTAAGATGCCTTGTACAAGGATTAAGAGACCAATGAGGAAAGTTATTATGTTAGGCTTAGGGCATGAGGTGAGGTTTCTGAATATTAAGTACTACACAACTGGAGGAGGTTAAAGAACAAGAAAGATTGATACAAATGAGGCTTGTAGAGAAGAGTATTATCCTCTAGGAAAATGTTATTTCTATTGTTGTTGCACCTGCCCTTGTTGTTTTTGGTAACTAGAAGGTGGTGATTATTAACCAGTCCATTCCATGTCTAAAAATAAGGCAGCATGTAAGGGTCTGCCAATGAGGTTGAGTTTGCCTCGAAGAGACAGAGTAGTGAGGCTTCACCTCAACCTAAGGTATATGTTTTTACGCTTGTATGATTTGTTTGTTTTAGTATTCTTAAATGAAGTTTGATATGTATTTCCTTTCTATGTGTTGTAGGTCATGGAGGAAGTGTCTTATTATGCATTACCAGAGGATAAACTATCTATTTTTGTGGGTTCCATGCTTGAGTCCATAGATGGTAGTATAGATAATATGAATGTTAAGCTTATTTTTATATATTATTTGATGGTGTTTCGATTCTACTTTATTTATGTGTTAGCATTGTCAAACTAAGAAGATAGAAGAGCTTCAAGATCATCTTCATAATCTTGTTTCTACTAGCAGTGTGACAACTTTGGTTTTTGTGGGGTTGCCTACTACATACGACAAGGTTAAGGATGTAGTAATGTCTCTTAGTGAGACTGGATGTTGTGTTGGCTGATATGAAATGGGCCAATGAGGCTATTGAGCAGGCATTGAGTTTTGACACTACTACTTCTCTACAACCTTCTTTTAGTGTTGTGACTTCTTTGTCACCTCTTGTTAGAAAAAATAGTTCCTAGTGGTGGTGGCGAGGCTGAGAAAAGGGTTCTTGTTAAAGTGACTGGTATGGACTTGTTCCTTGTTGATTTTTTTGGTTCTAATGAAACTTTGAGAGATGTGGAGGATTTTATGAAGAGTTTGGACATTTTTGTTGTTGATGATGTTGAGGAAGAGGATAAGGAGGTTGTTGCTAGAGTGGTTATGTAAGACTACAATTGGCCATCTTATGCGATTAAAGGGTTACAAGCCTATTCATGGGTTGGGTAAACATCTATAGGGTATAAATGAGCCTCTTATTGTTAAGGGGAATGTCTATAAGGATACCATGGTTCTTGGTTGCCTAGTTGCAGATGAGTTGTTTAGCAGTTTGGTGTCTATTGGGACATATTTGGAGAGGATTGACATGTAGTACAAGGTCTGAAGACTCCTCTTTGAGACTAAGTGAGTAATTCATGCAGGTGAAGGTGAGGCCAAGGAGTACAAAGGTAAGGTGGAGTCTAAGCTAGTAATTGAAAGTTGGGGGATTGCAACCTTACACACTCAGGATATGTAAGAAGATGTTATTGATGAAGAAATAAGGGAAGAAGTTCCCACTATAGATTCTTCTATTTATAAAGCTATGGATAAGACTTGTTTACATGATGAGGCCATTGTAGATAAAACCCCATTGATTAGTACAAGTGAAGCTAGTAAGCTGCTAAAGGCTAAAGTTGTTAAACATGAAGTTATTGCCCATGAATAAACTAATAAGGGTGAAGTTCTTCGTGAAGAAGGTCATAAAGTCACTAAAGAGACTAATAAAGATGATATTTCTTAAAATGAAGGTGTTGTAACCAATAGAGTACCTCAGACTAAGACCAAGATTACCACAGAGGGTGACAATAATGAGATTGTTAGCAATAACAATATATGTATTTGCAAGGTTATTTCTAATAGTTGCAAGTCCTTGGCTAAGATGCCCAATACTACAAGTTAGGTCTTTAGTCCTTTGTAAAAGAAGAAGTTGGAAGATGATGACTTCATGTTCGAAGTGAAGAGACTCCTGAATCTAAAGATCCACCCTCATGTATGAATTAGTAAGTTGGCAATGAGTAGTTTGCTTAAAACTTTTGCAACTATGTGCAAGGATATGTATGGTTAATCTATAAGTTTTGCATTAGAGGATGACTATGTCAAATGGTTGGTTAGTTGCGATTGATTATTGTAGACGGGGTTTCCTATTAAGGGTTTAATTGAGAGAATAGGTTATATGTATGTGATATCAAGCCTTAGTGGAGAGTTTTCCATGTTCCTTGAGTTTGATAGAGACTGAAACATAGGGTGAAGTTATTAACCAATGGGTGAAAGCTCTAAAGAAATAATTTGAGGCATTAGCGACTGTGGAGTCCAAAATTCAAGTAGAAGTTAGAGCTTACTTTTTACTACTGGTTTACTGAGTGCTAAATAGGATGTCATTGAGAAGTATTATAGGAGTATTCATTGATGAAAGTCTAGACCAACCTTGTTATTACTTTATATAGTTGTTCTATATTTGTGTTGTTATGTGTATGTATTCGTCATTTAAAAGTAATATGCATTCCTAAATGTATTTCAGTTCTCTATTGTATCTGAATTCTTGAATGTAACATTTATAATGTAAATATAAAATACTTCTTTTGGAAATTTTATTTAATGCAACATCTTCTTCTCTAAAGAGTCTATGTGCACAATTTTATGATTCTATTCTTATTAAAAAAATCTAAGTATGTATATGTTATGTAAGATGGTACAATGTTAGCAATGTTCAATTGGAGAAAAATCTAATTATGGTTAAATTATTAGTGATACACCTAAATACAATGGTAAAGCAGAGTTGAAATGTTGTGAGTAATTCATTTGAGAATAGTGGTATAATGAGGTTGTGAAATTGTAATGTAGTTATATGACTTGTTGTGACGAGGCTATGAAGTTAGAACAAAGCAAATTTGAAATATCTTATAAAATTACAAGGCAAGTCCGAAATGTCTTATGAAATTACAAAGCAAGTTTGAGATGTCTTGTGAAATTTCTAAGCAAGTCTGAAATGTCTTACACACTAGTATGCAAGGTTGCGAGGTCGTGGTGTTGTTGAGTTTAAGATTCTGTAATATAATTGGGCCTTATTTGTGAGTCAGCATGGTCACAAGGTTGTTGAGTTTGAGCTTTTATAATATAGTTGCGCCTTATGCATGAGGTTGTAAGATTGCAAGGTTATTAAGTTTGTGTGTCCTCTAATCATAAGGCTTGTGTAAATATTGAGTTGCTTTGTGATATCTAATCAATAATTTCCTTTTTCCAATATTATACTAATTTATCTTAATAATTTGTGTAATTATTTGTTCAAATTATAGTTTTCCATTTCCCATAGTCGTTTATTTTTAATAAATAGGCCCAACCCTACATTGTTTATTCAAGTGATGAGCATTTCTTGTATTAAAGTATTTAGTATGGGATTACATTTGCATGAGTCATGGGCCTTTTGTCTTATGATTAGAGCTTGTGCTTGTATTTGTAAGGTGCTAGGCCTTTTGGAAATGAATATTGTATTGTAGAATTTGAACTTGTATTTGTATTGCATGGGACATGAGGTCCTTTTTTCTATAGTATATCTATTGAAAATTGATGGTAATTAGAGCCAGAGCTCTTTAAGGCACATGACCTTTTATGGGATTATCATCGAGATGATAATCATTAAGTCGTGGTCTCCTAGAGTTACTTGCGAGTCATTGAGCCTTTTGTTGTATTGATATCTTATAGAGGCCATAGAGCCTTTTATGGGACTATCATCAAGATGAAGCCCCCAAAGTTACCAGTTTCTTGGATTACTAGCAAACTAGATTCCTGAAAGTTACTACTTTCTAGAATTACCATTAAGCTGAAGCCCATTAGAGTTACCAGTTTGGTGTTGAGCCTTTGATATTGAATTTTGGGATTACCATTGAGCTAGAGCCCCCTAGATTTACCAATTTGGAAGTGAACCTTTTGTGTTAAAATTTGGGATTATTATTTAGTTGAATCCCCACAAAGTGTTGAGCCTTTTGTATTAAATTTTGGATTATTGTTAAGTCGGAGCTCCCCAAAGTTACCAGCTTTGCTAGGATTATTGTCGAGCATGAGCCCCAAAAATTTATTGGCAAGGTGTTGAGCCTATATATGTAATTGGAGCAAGATGTCTTATGAGGTACTAAGTTTTTTGTTATTGGACCCAAAGTTCTGCAAGGTGCTTGTGCAATGCCTAGTCTTTGTGTAATGCCAAGGATTTTAGGGGTCGAGATGTGCAATGCCTAACTTTTGTGTAATGCCAAGACTTTTGGGGGTGGAGATGAGCACAAATAAACTGATATGAACATGTATCTCATTGGTAAACATGAATTTTTACAAACATAATACAATTATCTTTCACCTAAATATAATTTTAACATTTGGCATTCAGGCTCAATAGAAATGCAAATATGTACAATACAAATACTTATGAAATAATAAAAAGGTAAATTTCTTAAACTATACTTATTGTTTAATTAACTGACCAAGTGTATCTTTTCTGTTTATTCTTTCTGACAATTGCCCAAACATTACTATAGCCATTATAATGGACAAAAATATAAAATGACCATTTAAGTCACCGAAGAGATTGATGATAACGGAGATCTGAGAGGAAAAATGATGGACTTGTATTATTTTTTATCTGAACCGAGATCTGAGATAACCCCCAATGAGAGCCACGGGAGAGATTAACGGTAGAAGAGATCTGAGAGAAAAAATTACTTGTTTCTGATCTAAAACCCAGATTAGAAACGATCGTCTTGTTTAGATTTCAGATGCACGTTGTCCGATGAGCGAGGTTCGATCCAAATCACCGTTGTTAAGAGTTGAGTGGCAATGGTAGGGGAGGAAAAACAGGGGAGGTGCGGTTGAAGAATAAGGAGAGAGAGAGAGAGAGCGTTCTTTTGTCGTCTTTTCCCTCTTATTTGCATTTGGGAATTAGATCGCTGGGAACCTCTCTGTCCTTAGTCAATGGTGTAAGAGGGAGCTTGTCCGTGAAGATGCCACTGCAAAATGAGTGAAAGAGCTTGTTAGAGAGTGAGATTGGGGGAGCAAGAAAAAAATGCCATTGCCGCTTGGAGTTACAACGGTGATGGTGTTGACACGAAGAGAGACAAGAGCCAGATAAAGAAGATGGAGAGAGAGAGAGATTCCCCATGTCGGTCCTCTTTCTTACGAAAAAACCAATCATTATTGGGTCACCATGTCATTGTGATTAACTATACCAACAAGAAGAGGGTTTTATTTTGAAAATTTCTCCAAAGCTTTCTTGAAATTTCTGTTTCACGATTTCTTGGCTATCAGCCCTAGGATCTGGTTTCACGACTTCTTGAATTTTTTGTTGGGCTTTGTAGAGAGAGGTAGACAATCCAGATGCTCAGATCGATTTGAGAGGGGTGGATGCCGGCCCTTGAATCTTGTTTTGACTATTGTTGATCGCCTTTGAAGGCTCTACGCAAAGGAAATTTTTAGGACAAGCAAACTTCTCCAGAGCAATGGCAGCTTTTGTAGCCACATCTGAGTTCCTGTTGCTGAGCTAGGAGACTAAAGGACCAATTACTCGACTTGCAGGGAAGGTGCGGGCCAACGACAATTGATTTTATGGCAGGAATTAGCAAAGAGGGGCTTCTTACCTCTCAAATCACCCTTGGGAATCTGATCAACAACTGCCTTTGCCGGAGGATAATTGGTCTTAAAAGCTGCCCTCTTAAGGGTTGTTTTTTGTTTTGGTTTTTTGGTTTTCTTTTTTATTAAATCTAGTTCTGTTTTCTGGTTTTTTTCATTAAATCTAGTTCATTTCTGGTTTGTTGGAGGATAATTTCTCCTCCGAGCAATTACACCTACACGGCCCTAGGTAAGAGAGAAAAAAATAGATAGAGTTAAGAGAGAGGAGACTAGAGGTCTGAGGAGGAAGGGGATAGGGGAGGGGTAATTAGCATTAGTCAATTTTCAAACAGAAAGGGTACATTTGGTCAATTAACTAAACCATAAGGATAGTTTAAGAAATTTACCCATAATAAAAATTACAAGGCTTTGTAGTCTACATATTTGTATTTGTACTCCTTCCTGAGCCAAAAGGATCTTGCCAACTTGGTGTGAAAGGTGTTAGATGCTTGATCAGTACATCAGGGAAACCATGCTTGGATATACCTAGGTATTAATGACACATGTCACCCCCTAAGGAAACCTGAGATCATGCTCTAACAACCCCGTGGTCCTGAAAGGCACGTGCCGTGAGGGGAGAAATCTATGGGATCTACCTCCAAGCATTACTTAGACCAAGGAATATTCTGGAATGCTTTCTTCATGCACATAGCCTTGTTCCCATACTTCTTATAAATAGAGAAACCATTCCTTGTGAAAAGGATCTTATTTTCATTCCACAAAGAACTAAGTTATGCATCCTAATAAAACTTTCCTTCTTCACTCCCAAGACTCCAAGCCCACCATATTTCTGTTTGCTTACAATTGGATTGTTGCATGTTGTCCTTGGACTTGATAATGATACTATGCTGAGTGTCAGACTAGTCTGTTTTTCATATGTCAATTAGTTAGGTCTTTTTGGGATCAATACCTAGGTATGTTGGAGCAAATAAGGGTGATATCTAGGAAGGTGATGATTTCGATAGGACCTACCACTTTTCAAACAAAGAGAATATCTTGTACATACTCTCTTTGATGAAAAAGGTAAAATTGTTGGCAATGGATTTCACATATATTTTTGGAATCACTTTGAAAAACACTTTATATAAAATAAATATTTATTTTGAAATTATTTGTAAAATATCTTTTCCCAAGGACCATAATTGAAGGGAGTATGAAATTAGGCTTAGATATAAGGGAATGAGGTTCTTTCCCAATTTCTCAATGTCTGATATTATTGGCAGAGAGAGATTACACTACAAATATTCATGTAAGACCCTTTTTTGTTTGGTGGATATTTTTTTTTAGTTTAAACCAGTGGGCCTGAGTTCTTAGGGTTGTATTATTTGGCCATTATTATGTTAAGCATAATTGAGTCGATTTGAGGTTTGCTTTCCTAGGATGATCTCTCTTTAGTGAAGAGAGCAATCAAACTAGGTAGGTCCCACCTTCTCTAGAGGGGAATTGGTGTATATTGATTTGAATTGGAGGGCTTGTAGGTGCCATGCCATACAAGTTTTATTTCCTCCCTTTCTCTTATAATTTAAGACAATGTTAGTTACTAATAGGACTTGTAATTAGATTAGAACTTTGCTAGTTTGATTGGTCAAGGAGGTTTGAGCTGAATTGGAGACTTACTATTGTTGGGACCTTGCTAATAGGATTAGAAAACTTTCTTGGATTCAAAAAAGTACTTCCCTAGGGTCTAGAGGCTCTTAGAGGCTCTTACAATTTCTCTAGTTCACACACAATCAACCCTAAATCTGTCTTCCATACTAGATTTGATCTAAGGTTATTCAACTCTATTTTTCTCCTCCTTTTGTGCTAGGATTAGTCCAACACATTGCTGGTTTTTGGTGATTGATTATTCACAAAACGCAACAAAAGTTCTCAAACATTTGAGCATGACAATTTTACAAGTGTCAGAAAAGAAAATATTAGTAGTTGTAACAAAAATTTTCAAACATTTCTGGTTTTGTGCACTTTTTTAAACCCCAAAATTTACTCGCAGTGGAGGGGGTCCACAAACATTTTAGGGGAAGACATAAAAACCTTTTAGCTATACAAGCCAAGTTCACCAAAGAGTTAGCCACTTTATTCCTTTCTCTATAGATATGCCAAACAGATAAATGAATTGTAACAGATTGAATCACCATCATGAAATATCGGATTGACCATGGGGGGTGAAACACCATTTATACAATTAACCGAAGTCTGGAAGTTAGAGAACAGAATCAACTCTGTACATCTAAGTTCCAAAGCCACTCTAAGCCTAGCTATCAAGTAAGCCACGCCATTCAACAACCATGTTTGGGGTTTCCCCATAGAACTTGGAGAAATATAGCTGGAGATGGTTTCTATTATCTAAATCCACCCACCACTCCCAACACGCCCGAGGTTACCAAGACTTGCACCATCCACCAGAAGAATCCAAGTATGCAATAAAGGCTATGCAGGGAAAACTATTTGCATTTTCTTGGGCCGAACAGGAGAAACAAAGAAACCCAACTAGTTTAACTGAATACAGAGTAGTTCCTCATGAACTTTTTATCATAAGAAGGATCATAAATCCCCCGCATTATATTCTGAATGATGGATGAAGATGTATGGAATTCACCTTCCATAACCCTCTGAAATCTCTCCTTCAAGATTTCCTAGACGATGAGGATAGGAATAGTAGACACAAGCCAAACCTACTAATTGTTGGGGAGAATTCCAACATGCATCCATCTGAAAATATGTTGGGAGATGGATTGAGATTCAAAAATTGGGATTCTAAGGGGAGAGCTAAATAAAGAATAATTGCAAAGGTCGATGCCCAAAAAGAATGGTAACTCTTTTATTGATCAAGGGAGGGGGCAGCCAATATATACAATTACATCAAGATTAAAATTAGCAAGACTAAAATTAGCAACATCCTAATCAATGGAGGAGCAAATATTCTAACTTCCTAAAACTCTATAAGCATAATATCTTTCTAAATATGTACAATATCTCTATTACTCCCCCTCAAGTTGGAGCATGTAGGTCACGTATGCCCAATTTGCGAAGAAGAAAATCGAATTGATGTTGGCCAAGTGCCTTTGTCAAAATGTCTGCCAACTGATTGTAAGTTCGCACATGAACAGTTTCAATAGTCTGGGCTTGCATGACATCACGGACAAAGTGACAATCAACCTCGATATGTTTGGTGCGCTCATGAAACACCGGATTAACTGCAATATAAATAGCGGCACGACTATCACAATGCAATCTCATAGGTCTGGGATGTTCCACGCCAAGGTCACGTAGGACACTCTTCAACCACTTCAGTTCACACGTCGCGGCAGCCAGGGACCTGTACTCTATTTCTGTAGATGAATGTGAGACGGTATGTTGCTTTTTGGTTTTTCAGGAAACAGAAGACCGTCCAAGCATCACAAAGTATGCAGTCAAAGAGCGCCGTGTCAAAGGACAACTAGCCTAATTGGAGTCACAATAAGCATACATTCGGAGATCACTGTTGGTGCTCAAGATGATTCCCTGTCCTAGATTCCCTTTGAGGTGTCGAACCACCCGTAGAGTTGCATCCCAATGTTCTTTTTGTGGTTGTTGCGTAAATTGAGCCAATATGTGCACAGAATAGAAAAGCTTAGGTCGTGTTATAGTAAGAGTGATCAATCTTCCTACTAGACATCAATATTTTTCTGGGTTATCAAGCAACTTCCCGTCGGCCAGTGCGAGCCGATGATTTTGTTCCATGGGCAGATGAGCCGGTTTAGGTCCCAACAGTCTTGTTTCAAAAATAATATCTAGTGCATACTTTCATTGACAGAGATAGATGCCCTCATCTCCTCTAGCGACTTCAATGCCAAGAAAATACTTTAACAACCCAAGATCCTTCATGTGAAAGCACCAACTCAGATACTACTTGAATCGATGTATCATCTCCCCATTGTTTCCTCCCACAACAAGATTATCCACATATACCAAAACACAGAATGTAACTTCTTCCTTATGGAAAGTGAATAAAGAATAATTTGAGTGTGATTGAGTAAATCCACACATCTTCAAGGCTGTGCCCAATTTGGCAAACCAATTTCTGGGTGCCTGTCGTAATCCGTACAAAGATTTTCGCAAGCGACATACCTTTCCTAGATGTGTAGATGAAAAACCAGGCGGCAATCGCATGAACACCCCTTCTGCCAAGTCACCATGCCAAAAGGCATTATGCACATCCATCTGATGAAGCTCCCACTTTCATGCTACCGCTACAGCCAAAAACAACCGAACAGTCACCATCTTTGCTACTGGAGCGAAAGTCTCATTATAATCTATCCCAGCCTTCTGATTATTCCCTAAAATCACTAATCTAGCCTTGTGCTTTTCGATCATTCCATCTGAGTTATACTTGGTCTTGTACACCCATTTGCACCCGATTGCTTGCTTCCCGGGAGGCAACGTTTCAAGGGTCTAGGTGCCATTATGCTCAAGAGCTTCAATCTCCTCCTTCATGGCTTGTCTCCAATGTGGCTCACGAATCGCTTTTGAAAAATATATGGGATCTTTCCTTGTAGTTATAGCTGGTAAGAACTGTCTATGTCTCAAGGAAAAATTAGTACAAGTCACATAGCGTGCAATAGGATAAGACACACCTGAGGAGTGGCATGATGTGGCATGATCAACGAGGGGGTCATTGATGTGTTGCGCTGTGGCATACATAGTCCTTCAGCTTCTCAGGAGGACGCCTTTCCCTATATCCTCGACCAAGGTTTTCACCTTCACTGTTCTTTTCCAAGTTCACGTCGTCCCCTCTCTGTTCATTAAGAACCTCACTACTCCCCCTTGCTTCCGGAGTCAAATCTTCTTCCGGAGTTGGTTCACCATTCGAAGTATCTGCACTATCCAGCTCATGAAAATGTACATCATCATTACAGACAGGTGACTGCTCGATCACACCGGTGTTAAGAGATTCAGAGACAACAACCGTATAAGGAAAAATATGTTCAGAGAATACAACATCACGGGATACAAAGAACTCATTTGTATCCAAGTCATAGAGTCACCATCCTTTCTTACCGAAAGGGTACCCAACAAAAACACACCTTCGACTTTGAGAACCAAACTTATCTTTGTCACACCCTTGATAATGAACATGACATAAACACCCCAAAACACAAATATGTTTGTAAGTTGGTTTTTCCTAAACAACAATTCATATGGACTCTTTACATCAAGTAGAGGACTTAGAGTATGGTTAATCAGATATCTTGCAATTAACACACATTCACCCCAAAAACTTACAAGTAAATTTGCTTGAAAACGCAGAGCACGCGCAATATTCAGAATATGGCGAGGCTTGCGTTCCTCCCTACCATTTTGCTGAGGTGTCCCAACACATGATGTTTGGTGAATGATTCCATGAGTATCGCAATATTTGCTCAAGGCTACAAATTCTGACCCATTATCACTCCTTATCACCCATACTTTACTGTCAAATTGGGTAATTACCATGGCACAAAATTTCACAATGTTAGCACTAACTTCACTCTTTTCTACCATCAAATAAATCCACATTGCCCGTGAGTAATCATCAACAACAGTAAAATAATATATAGCACCACATGAAGCAGGAGTACGATATGGTTCCCAAACATCGCAATGAATCAAGGCAAAAGGTACAGAAGCTTTATTATTGCTTAAAAGAAACACATCACGGGTTTGCTTAGCTCTTAAACAAACATCACATAACTCACTGTGTGTTTCTTGACTAGCAATTTTATTTTTAATAGTAGGAAGTAAACTAACAACTCATTTTGAGGGGTGTTCCATTCGCTTGTGCCATAGCTCATATGAGTCCACCTTCGCCAATCTACATGCACTAGTCCTTGCCACACAATGCCAAAGATAGACCCCATCACGCTTCTCATTCACAACAATCACTGTGTTCGAAGTGGGGTCCTAGTACACACATTTTGTTAGAAAACATGACTGTACATTATAATTCATCAATAAATTGAGACAGATATCAAATTGTAATTCAAGTTGGGAACATATAAAACATGTTTTAAGATCAATCATTTCCCAAGCTGCACTTCTCCTTCTTGCAACTCCATCATATTCTTTCCGTCAGGGAGTCCAACGACACAAGGAGGGATTTCACGCACATTCTTCAATAACTCCAAATTCCCGGTCATATTGTGAGAACATCTTGAATCTATCAACCACATTTTCTTACCCATCAATTTCTTTGAAGTGGATTCCTTGTGTGAATTGATCACCGCCATTAGCGTTGCCCACTGTTCATCATTAAGCCCAGGAAAGCCAGCTTTATCACTAGTCCAGATAGCAGCAGCAGTGGTGCTGGCGCCGCAGCTTCCTGGTGTCTGGACAGCATTGGGAGCTGCTGTACTAGACCCTCCTTGACCCCTTCCTGTTCCTGTGCCTCGACCTCCTCGTCCCCCACGACCACCAGAACGACTTCCTTTACCTGCAAACCACCAATCTGGGTAGCCCACAAGTTGAAAGCATTCGAGCACCTCATGTCCAGATTTTCTACAGTGAGAGCACATCTTCTCATCCTTGTTCGGTGCTTTGGCTTTATTTCCAGTTTGCACAGCAAATCCCACAGCCTCTACTTGTTCTTCACGTGCTCGAGCCACCGTTTTGTGCCGTTCTTCTTGCACAATTATTGCATGTATTCGGTTCAATGAAGGTAAAGGATCTGTACTCAGAATATTTGATCTAACAGTGCCATAAATTGCACTGTCAAGACCCATGAGGAATTGATGAATTTTCTCCTTTTCCCGCTCCACACTTATTTCCACCACACGTACATTGTGTGTTCTTCACATACCCTGCCAACTCCTCCCACATGGTCTTCATCTTCCCATAATATGCGGATACGGTCATGCCCTCTTGTTTGCAATTGGCCAAGTCACTCTTTAATTGGTGAATCCGCAGATCATTCCCAATGGCAAACCGTTCCCGAAGATCCTCCCAAAGTTCCTTTATTGTCTCCATATAGGAGATTGTAGATCGTAGCCCTGGTTCTATGGTATTGAATATCCATGCTACCAACATGGAATTCACACTATACCAATCTTCTAATTTGCTGGGATCGTCACCAGGTTTCGTCACAGTTCCTTCAAGAAAAGCCAGTTTCTTCTTCGCCCGAAACGCGTTCTTCATGGCTTTGGCCCATTCGTCATAATTATCGCCTTTCAAGACGATCGGGGTCATGACCAAGCCGGGGTTGTCATGCGAACCGAGATAATAAGGGGATTTCGGATCAAGGGTTGGTAGTTTCGCACCATGGCCAGCCACTCCTTCTCCTTTGTTTTTGTCAGCCATGGTGTACATATGGCTATGATACCATAAAGAATAATTGCAAAGGTCGATGCCCAAAAAAAATGATAACTCTTTTATTGATCAATGGAGGGGACAACCAATATATATACAATTACATCAAGACTAAAATTAGCAAGACTAAAATTAGCAACATCCTAATCAATGGAGGAGCAAATATTCTAACTTCCTAAAACTCTATAAGCATAATATCTTTCTAAATATGTACAGTATCTCTTGTACTAAAGGCAGCCCAAACCTTTCTAGCAAGCACTACCCTAATAAATAAATGTTGAATATCTTCACAAGAAAGGGAATTACAACAAGGACAATTAGAGACAAGAGGAATACCATGAGCTTGAATGTTCACATCCACGGGTATCCCCCCTCCCCCCGAACAACACTCCAAGCCCCAAAGCTGATTTTCAAGGGGATGGAAGCAAGCCAAAATTCAATTTGTGCATTTTATTGTCCTATAATGAGGTAAAAAAAATATCTCTATATAGCCACATATATAAAGCTAGGGATACTTCAAATAGAATGTGGTTTGTTCTATATGTATAATGAGAAAACTATATTATTTTTGTTAAAATTTGAATTATATAATGTTTTAATTTTTTTGTCATTTTCTATAGAAAAATAAAAATTATATAATTTTGAATCTTTATAGAATTTGAACTATTGTTTTGAATTTTGAAACTATAATCTGAAAACAAGTTAGGTTATAAAGATCCTAGGTGAAATTAAATATTCCAAATTGGAAAGTGTTCCATCCATCTTAATGTTGAAAGAGAGCTTATTAAGTCTGAAGCTCTTTCATTGCGGAATAAAATAACATGTAAATGATGGGCTAGGGATTCACATGAAGCCAATTCTAAGTCAAATTGGCCAAGTGACCAGCCTGTAGTTTGTCTTATTTTGCTTTTGAAAACAGATCACTATTAAGTAGTATTTGAACAATAATTTAGATAATGAAATTAATTTTGTGGAGAATATTTAAGAATATGTAAAAATTGAAAAATAGGAAAAATAATAAACTAGGTACCAAAATGAATAGTAAGAGGCTATAAATTTAATAATTAATTTTAGTTTTCCATATAAAATTAGTTAGTTCTTCCATTCCTATACACATGCATGACGAATAATTGCATTTTCGTTCTTTTATTTGAATAATTTAATATACTTCAACATGGTGCCAACAATGATTTTCCTTGCAATTTGCCCCTTCCCCTGCTACTATATTGAGATTAAATGTAAAGAAAATGTCACTAGTTTCTCTGAGAGAATTCAAAGAAAACATCCCTACTTAATTATTTTGTTTTGTTTGTAGAGTGGTATCTCTACTTTTTATTTTTAGTTTCGATAGTAACTAATAATATATGGAAACACATAAAATGAGTGAGACAAATGATGAATAAAGGGTTTTTCAATGGATGGGTTTGTAAACAAACTAAGAAGTTTCCCAGAGAAAAAAATCAAAATAAAATAATAATGTAGGAGTCAAGTCTACAATCTACGCATTATTAATCTATTTGACGGCACTTTGTGCTTTGTACTTTTAACAACACCAAAGTACAAAGTACATGGTATATTTTTAGTTTCATACTTTTACTTTAAAAACCGTTTGGATGAAAATTTTTCAAAAAGATGTTTTTAAAATAAAAGTAATTGATGGCATTTGAATATAACAAAATGTTTTATATTGTGTGCATGCCATGTGGCATTTGAATGTAAGTCAACAATATGGAGATGTCATGTGGGATGATATATAAATGCCATGTGGCATTGGAATATGGGTCCTTGACATGCAGATGCCATGTGGTGGTAGATATGGACGCCACGTGACATTTGAAGGTAAGTCAATGGTATTATATGCCATGTGGCAGACAATTGTCATTAATTATGTTAAGATGCCACTTGGTGGCATATATATGCTATGTGGCATGCATATATAATGCTATGTAACATCTAAATGTTGGATTAATGACATATGGGTGCCACATGACAACATAGATGACATGACACCTAAAGTTAAGTCAACGATATTGCATACCATGTCGCATGCCACATGTCAATGAATACATCAATGTTCCTATGCTTCCACGTGACATTAATATATGCTATAACATCGTGGGTTGAATGAATATTCAATGTGTGGTTTTTGCACACCTTTTAGAAAGTGTAATATATGTCAAAGGGCCAAAAAGAACAAAGTATCAAAAGCTGACTTTGTGTTTTTTGTGTTTTTTTTTTTACTTTTACTTCGTGTTTTGTAAAAGTAAAAAACACTCCAAATAAATGCATTTCAATACTTTTTTGTACTTTAATACTTTTGAAAGTATGAAAAGTACATTCAAAAATATCACCAAATAAGGCCTAAAGTGATTTTGTAATTTTGAAAGTACAAAAGTACGAAAAGTATGATATAACAATTATATTGTATACTTTATGCTTTTGCTTTCATACTTTTTAAAAGTATGAAAACTCCCCAAAAGCACGAAGTCAACTTTTTTATACTTCATGCTTTTGGCGAAATAGTGTTTTCATTTTCATGCAAACGGATGGTCACATATGACCACACTCTGAAAAAATTCTCAACCCTACCTATACTCGCCACTATTGGAGTCGAATTGCCATGCTAGTCTCAAAAAGCTAAACCACCAGAAACCATTCACCTGAAGCACGAATGAACGTGCTTTTGCCAAACAGAAAATGGTATTTCTATTTTAGAAAGCATATTTTTCAAAAATTTTTACCCAAACAGGTTTCAAAGTAAAAATATCTTATTACTTTGTACTTTGGTATTTTTAAAAGTAAAAAAGTATAAGTTTATCCATACAATGCCTAAACTAGTAATCACGATCTGTTAGATAGTGTATGCCCTAAGCTCCAATCAGATTGATGTACATTTGACATTTTTTGTAAATGAGTTAAAGTACATAATTGATTCATGTTATATCCGATGTGTTTTTGTGTATTACCCTTAAACTAGACACTTATGAGACTCGTGTTAGTTTAGAATCTTCACAGCCGTTGGATAGAACTAGGGAGATTTATCCTACCAAGGCTGACATTAATGTACTGCCAAGATAGTTGGGGTGGTTTGTCTCGGCTACCAGGGTAGACCCAAAGCACATGTAGTGTGAATTTGCTTGAAACTCTAAACTGGACCATTTTCCAATTATGCCTTGGACCTTGGAGACAGATGGGCAAAACTAGAAAGTTACACCTAACCCCTACACTCGATTATGATACTACACTACTTGTTGGATTGGGCTGTCTTTGATATGCCAATCAGTGAGATCCTTAGCGGGGGTCAAAACATGGCTATGTTGGGGAAGTCTGAGAATTCACTTGAGTGGGTGATCATAATGACAGAATCAACCCCTTTGTTGAACAAAGTGAATGATCGGGGATAACACTCTCTCTGATGGAAACCTAAACTGCTAGTAGTTGATTTCAAACATGTTTGAAATCCGAGCAGAGAGTGTAACACTATACCTTGTAGCCAAGGGAGAGGTCCTCTCTTGTCAGGTAGTGTTTGACCATTATGGGCTAAGGGTCAAGTGTAAGACAATTTAGGGCTTATATACCTGATGGGCTAATCTCACTTAAGACCATAGTCCTTGGCTTTCATAAGGTGGTTGGACCCAAGGACCATTTAGTGTAAATGTTGGGACTGCTAAGAGCCCATACTGAAGGGCTTAGGGATTCACTATGTTCAGTAATGAATTCGGCCAGGCCTTGTAATAGAGGCTAGGCTGAATCCATATGGCTTTCGTGGAGATGAGCCAAGCTAGCCAGCAATTAAGAGGGAAATGAGCCTGATAACTTAATGGGCTTAAAGCCCATATCGAACTGGGTTAATATGATTAATTAAATATGGGTGAATTTTGATTTAAATCTGGATCCGGATTAGCAAGAGGATAAGATAAGTCTTTTTCACTTAAGAGTTTAGATCCAAATTAAGATTTGAATCGAAGAACTCTTTCCTAATAGGATTAGGAAGCTGATATTGAAAGGCTATAAATAGAGGGTGAATTCCTTCTGTTAAACATTTTTTTTTACTGCATCAAGTTCTTTCCTCTGTTCTTGCCGCCCTACCTTGTTCGATCTCTAGTTCTTGGCTGATCAAGATTAAATCTTGATTTTGATTTTTGCTAGAAAAAACATATCTGAAGTTGTGCTCACCTCCCTTGCGTGATCCTTGCTGAAGGACTGTAGTTCTTACTGAAGGATTGCTTTGCTGTTCCAGCTTCACCTTAAGCTACTTCATCTTCAATGGAGGCAGGATTTGGTGACCTCTTTGGGCGTGAACACCTACGTTGGGAGCTACGTTTATGTATTTCGTATCAGGTATAGCCCTCAGTTTCTTTTGGTTACAGATCTGGTCTAGTTTGTTTCAAGAACGAACCTTGAAAAATGCAGTTTTTTTAAATCTAGGAATACGATTCCCGGAAGGGAGAAAGAAAATTTTTGAAATTTGGCCTAGCGAACTACATGGTTTGACCATCCATGTGATGGATCTCCCTTCCTTTTAGTGGTATCATAGCCAAGTTCAAGTCTTAAACCAAATTTAGACCAAATCTAAACCTACGCAAATGGGCATAAATTGTTGTACCAGATTTGCGCAAACTAGCAGTTTTCTGAGAATTCGATTCTCAGTTTTGGGCGTATGATCTGAAAATTAATTCTTTATTATTCTGTTATAATTATGGAATTTTTCTGTGATTGTTTCTTGAGTATATAAGTTGTATTTGTGATGGAGATCAAAATCTTTTATGGCACCAAGATTTGCACACCCTGCTTTTATTCTATTCAGTTTGGTCTGTAAATATTTTCTATTTTCTAGACAGTGTATAGGATTTTATCTGATGTAATTAATAGAAAATTAGGGTTTTCTATTTTTTTACATTGGAAGAAGTGCTGGAACATGTGGAGGAGAAGAAGAAATTTTGTAGATATGAGATATGCAATCTATGATTTGCAGAAAATGAATCTTCTATCTGCGATTAATATTTTTCTTGCACGTTTGCAAATTGTCCAAGATCATCACACTACAACCCCATGATTATTTTCTTGTTGTTTTGATTGTCAAATTCGGCTGAAATTAATTTCAGATCATAATCTTGTTAATTGGATCTTGTATTGGACACCAAACCCTAGGCCGATTTGACCTAGTTTGGTCCAAACTGGTGGACCAAACCTTTGGTTCGATGGGGTCTGTTCTCAACCCCATGGGTCACATTTCAGGTGACCCAAATTTTGTTATGGGCCAGGGGTTTGATGGCCCATCACATGATGCAAATCGGCCCACCCCTGTAAAACCCTATTATGCTGAGTTCAAGCAGAATCAACCCACTTACAACATAACAAATATATGGGCCAAACTGCTTTTTTCAGTTTAACCCATATACCTGGATGATATTATTTGATAATACATGGGCCTCAAATGGGCTGATAATGTGTTAACTTTAATTTATTCGGGTTTTACAATTTACTTAATTGATTGGATCAATTATGTGCATGTGGATGTATGTGATGTGCTAAATGTGATTCGCACATGAGCCATAAGTACTTGGCCCATGTTTATTCGTTAAGTGGCTCTCTATGAACACCATGGCTGAATACACACCATTGCCATGGTGCCCTAAAGATCATTGGATGATCTTCCTTCTCAATGGGCCCCAGATCAGTTTCCTCCTAAAGAGGAACTGTGCGGAATCCTAGTCCGTTTGGGCCCATTTGAATTTGACTTTAAGAAAGCCAGATGGAGCCACTTTAGTTTGAACTAAATCAGATCTAGGGACATTTTAACTTGTTCCCACCAGATATATAAGTGCATGTGATAGGGAAATTCATATGATGAATTATGTAAAGGTGTTCCACCATTAGCATGACGATGGATTGTATTAGTAATGAGGAGATGCATCATAAAATTGGGCTATCCATTTGCTAATCCAGTCTATTTGATTTTTTCATAAGATGATAGGGGCATCATAGACCGATGTGGGAAGGGCCTATCCTAAAATGGAAGACTCTCTCACGGTACCTTGGGGTCCATGAATATGACGGGTCAACACTTATTGGACAAAAAGGTTTAACCTAAAATGACAATGAACTTTGTCTGATAGAGGCCAAAGGGAAAGCTCATAAGATGAGTGGATATGATCATTCACAGAAAGTGGTGGGGTTTTGCAACTAAAATAGTTGGCTCCATGCACCTATGTGATTTCTCACATTTTCAGAGACATAACCACATCTCTGTCATTGAGATGGGAGGAAAATCTCAAAGATGAAGAAATAGAAATTGAACATAGATAAAAGCCCTTTCTATGTAAATAACATGAATCAATTTTTAGGTCGTTGACTAATATTTTGCCTTTTAATAGAAATGGCAAACGAACAATTCACTAAACTATTGGATGATAACAAGCTTAAGGAACCTAACTACGCTGACTGGTTCCGTAACCTTATGCTGGTTTTGACATCTGAGAAATTAGACAGGGTAGTAAAAGACCCTACAGCAGAACGTTTGGGTGACAGGGCTTCCGAGGCCCGTAAGAAGGAATATCAAGAATGGGAGGAAAAAAACTCTTTTGCCTAGTGTTATATCATAGTCTCCTTAAACAATCTGATATAGAGACAGTTTGATAAGATCGAAGTGTCAAAGGATATCATGGATAGTCTAAGGACAATGTATGAAGAGCATAATCGTTCTACTCGATAGAAGGTCCTAAAGCTATTTATGACCACAGATGTCTGAGAACCAACAAGTTCATCACCATTGTCTCAAGATGATGGGATACATCAATGAATTGGAGGCTCTCGATTCTAGGCTAGATGATGACACCTAGATTGATGTTGTCTTAAATTCCCTGCCTCCCTCTTTCAATTAGTTCATCATAAACTACAAAATGAATAAGCTAAAGGTTAGCCATATTTGTTGAAGGTGGAAAGTTGGGCAAGAAAAAGAGGAAGGCTAAGAAGAAGCCTCAGAAAAATGATGACAAGCCTAAAAAGAAGAAAAAGGACAAGGCATTGGATGCATGTCATTTCTACAAGCAGACCGGTCTCTGGAAGAGGAACTGTCCTCAGTATCTAAAGACCAAGAAGCAAGGTAATTTTGAATATTTTGTCATAGAAACCAATTTGTTGGTCACTTCTGCATCCCGGTGTATTGATTCTAAGGCTTCTACTCATGCATGTAACACATTGTAGGGGTTCAAGACAAGGAGAAGGTTGACTGACGAAGAAGTGACTTTCTACATGGACACTTTTGCAAAAGTTGCAGCTACAACTATAGGAACTGTAGATTTTGTATTTCAGAGAAGGAGTTATTACACTTAAAGATTGTTTTTATGTACCAACTTTGAGAAGAAATTTAATTTATGTTTCAAAATTGTGCAAGGATGGTTATTCTATTTTGTTTAGTTATACGATTACTATTAAGTTGAATAACAAATTCCTCGCTTAAGGAGAACTTGAGAATGGTCTTTATGTTCTCCATCATTCTCTGGAAACAAACATAACCGAAACAACGTCGAAAATTATCCCCAAAAAAAGATTACATGATACGGTTAATCCCACGTGCCTATGGCATTACCGACTTGGCTGCATTAATATAGATCGTATCACAAGGTTGGTAAATGATGGTTGATGAGACTGAAAAGAACCCTATTTTTTGTCCCCTAATTTTCATCTTTTTACATTACTTTAGCACTTAAATGGACTCATTACTCTTGTATTTCGATTCAGGGCAACAAAGAAGGTAATTGGAAGAAAACATGGCAAATCGGGTGATTTTGCACAATTTCGGCAAAAGTCAGTAATCTGGGCCTAACTCTAAATTCTGAACTCCGAATTGGACAATTCAAGAAGCATTAAAAAGATGAAAGGAAGGCCCACAACTTTTATGTTTTGGGGTTTGACAGATTCGACCCGAATCGAGTATGAAAATGAGTCCGAAGTCGGAGCAAGTGTGTAGTTAGGCCCATTTCACAACTTAAGCCCAATTCGCAGAATTACCTTGAAGCAGCCCAACTCGAATTCAAGAGTCAAGAATCCAAATCTCGAATGTAATCTCCAAGGAGAGAGTCTTATCAGATCTAAAGTCTTGAATGTAATCCTAGAGAGATAAGAAGATTGAGATTAGATCATTAGATAAGAGATAGGATAGGATTAGTTCAAAGAAGATCAAGACTCCCTAAAGATAAGATGATCTCCTAGAAGGAGTTGAAAAACAACCCTCTCTTTTGGCTATATAAAGAGGGGGGCGAACGAGCTCTAGCATCACTCACTCCAAGATCCAAGAGATCACCAAGCAACTCAAGAAACTCAAGAGAGCAGTTCGGCCAAGGAGAAGCAGAGCGTGGAGGTTTCGCAGATCATGAGCACCTAAGCTTCTTTTTCTGGTTCAAGGGGGGAGGTTCGATTGTGTCATTGTGAGGTTCTGTAGTTAATTAATTTTCTTGCTTTTTAATTCAAGTATTCATTGATTCTTGAGCATATTTTCATTGGATGTTAATGTTAATTAATCTGACAAACTGAACTAATGTTGATTTTCCTACTGCTATCCATGATTTCGGTGATCCGTAATTGTCACGAATAGTGGTACAAGTATCAATTTGGTTAATATCTTTTTGGGTCAATTGTTCGTGACAACTTTTGACTAATGTATTGACATGGTTTAATCTAAAAGGAATCGATGGAACAAGATTCAATAATTGCAGCTATCTCAATTATTATTGTTTTGGTTTAACTGTTTTCACAAATCTTAGTGCTATCACCGATTAATATGAAACGCTATCGTACCCAGTTGAGTGGTGATAAGTGTTGATCGAATGCTAGTTTTGGTCAACTGAATTAGGAAAATACAAGGTTTATTATGGATATCCTAATAAATCTAAGGTTAAATGCTTGAATTGCAAGATGTTCAGGGATACCTATGATCGATGGCCAATCGGCTAAACCGAACCCCTGAACCAGAATTCAGTAAGACTGATTTCTTTTTGATTGTTGAGTTTGCTATTGCTTTCTTATTCTTTTAAGTTTTAGTTATTAAATTTTCCACCCAATTACTTTATCCATTCGGCTAAGAGATTACTGATTTGTTCCTTGTGGGATTCGACCTAGTACCACTTTTTACTACAATTATTTGATTGTGGGACTAGTACTAATTTTGAGGGCTTCGACAACCTGTCAAAATTTTGGCGCCATTGAGCAACTTTAATTTCTTAGCTATTACCTTTTCTTTGTTAACCTCTTTTATTTTAAGACTCATGCTTTTCAACGAGGTGAACTCGAGTACAACCCCGAAATTGAGAGGACCACCCGTCGTTTAAGGAAGGAGGCAAGACAAAGGAAGGATCATTCACCAAAAAAAAAAGGTGAATTCAGATTGTGATTTACTCGTCTGTGATCTACCCATCTTCGAAGGAGAAGAAAGAATGGTTGACAGAGAGAGGACGTTGAGAGAGTTAGCTGCACCAATGATGAACCAACAGCCCCTATGCATCACGTATCCCAATCTTGAGGTAGGTTTTGAATTGAAATCTGGTTTGATGCAATTATTGCCTCTATTTCATGGTTTTCTAGGTGAGAACCCTCATAAGCATCTGAAGGAATTCCATGTCATTTGTTCAAGCATGAAACCCCACGGTATGACCGAGAATCAGGTAAAACTCAGCCTTTCCATTTACTTTACGTGATAAAGCAAAGGATTGGTTGTATAATCTTCTTCCCGGTTCAATACGCACATAGGATGAGATGAACAAGGTATTTTTAGAAAAATATTTCCCTACCTCCCGGGCTACAAACATAAGAAAAGAAATATGTGGAGTTCGGCAATTTGGTGGTGAGATGCTATATGAATATTGGGAAAGATTTAAACAACTTGTTGCTAGCTGTCCACACCACCAAATACCCGAACAACTTTTGATCCAATACTTCTATTTAGGGCTTCAACCCATGGATAGAAGTATGGTCGATGCAGCCAGTGGAGGAGCCCTAGTGAACAAGACACCCGAAGCGGCCAGGGAATTAATTTCCAACATGGCCGAAAATTCACAGCAGTTCGGTGCACGGATGGATGGCACCACTAGACGGGTTAATGAGGTAAGCCATGTCAATTTAGAAAATCAGATTTCAGATCTAACAGCTTTGGTTAAGCAACTTGCTGCAGGGCAATTACAAACAGCCAGGGTGTGTGGTATCTGCTCGATCCCTGGTCATCCTACGGACATGTGTCCATCATTACAAGATGGATCGATGCAGCAAGTAAATGCCGTAGGAGGATTCCCGGGGCAACCCCAACGAAAGTATGATCCCTACTCCAATTATTACAATCTGGGGTGGAGAGATCATCCAAATCTAAGCTACGGGAACCAAGGAGGACAGTAGCAATATCAGCCCCATTTTTTTAGTCGACAACCCCAGTTTTCAACACCCATCACAGCGCAAGGCCAACCCTCGAATTCAGGTACGTCATTAGAAGATATAGTTAAGGCTCTAGCTACTAATACTCAGCAATTTCAGCAGGAAACAAGAGCCAGCATTCAGAATTTGGGGAACCAAATCAGCCAACGTGCCACTTCCATTAGCAAGTTGGAGGCGTAGAGCTCCGGGAAACTACCATCACAAACGGTAGTCAACCCCAAGGAGAATGTAAGTGCAGTCGTGCTGAGAAGTTGGAAGGAACTGCAGCTAGAACCCACCTCACCAAGGAAGGCGGATAAAGGACAAGAAGAAGATGAAGTACAGGACTCAAACGAGAACCCCATTAAGGTAGGAGCTGGAGAGAACGTTTCAGCCGTGATCACGAGGACCTTACCAGAAAATCATGCTGATCCAGGTATGTTTACCCTACCTTGTGTGAATGGCAATAAGCGAATCGAGCATGCCATGCTAGACTTAGGTGCATCTATCAATGTCATGCCATACTCGATTTACTATGCTTTGAGATTAGGTCTTTTAAAGGAAACTAAAGTTGTTATCCAATTAGCTGATCATTCTAACGCCTACCCAGAAGGGATTGTTGAGAATGTATTGATGTAGGATAACGATTTAATTTTTCCAGCTGATTTTTACATTCTGAAGATGGAGGAGGACACGATCGAAAGTTCAGCCCCACTTCTATTTGGCAAGCCTTTCATGAAAACGGCCAAGACCAAAATAGATGTGGATGAGGGTACCCTCTCCGTCGAGTTTGACAGGGACACTGTTAAATTTAATATTTTTGAAGCTATGAAGTACCCAAATGAAGACCATTCGATCTATTTGGTCGACACTTCTATTAGGCAGGCCTAACCTCACAATGAGTACCCATTCAGCCAAGGATGTTTCAGCCCAGGAAGGCTTGTCTCCTTGACTATCGATTCAACTTGGGACCATGAGGAATTGTGAATTGTGATCACTCTTGGACAAGAAAAAGGGGGAGAAAGAGACGAAAAGGGGAAGGTTACCAGGACTGGACTGGAGTAGGCCTCGTATTGGGAAAAAGAAGAGAGTTGCAATAGTTAGGTTCTCTTGTTTTGCTTGAGTTTTGCCTTGCCCGAGGACGGGCAAAGTTTAAGTGTGGGGGGATTTGATGAGACTGAAAAGAACCCTATTTTTGTCCTCTAATTTTCATCTTTTTACATTACTTTAGCACTTAAATGGACTCATTCCTCTTGTATTTCGATTCAGGGCAATAAAGAAGGCAATTGGAAGAAAAACAGGGCAAATCGGGTGATTTTGCACAATTTCGGCGACAGTTAGTAATCTAGGGCTAACTCTCAATTCCGAACTCCGACTTGGACAATTCAAGAAGCCTTAGAAAGATGAAAGGAAGGCCCACAACTTTTATGTTTTGGGTTTTGATAGATTCGGCCCGCATCGAGTACGGAAACGAGCCCGAAGTCAAAGCAAGTTCGCAGCCAGGCCCATTTCACAACTTAAGCCCAATTCGCAGAAGTACCTTGAAGCAGCCCAAGTTTTAAATCAGCCCAACTCGAATTCAAGAGTCAAGAGTCCAAATCTCGAATGTAATCTCCAAGGAGAGAGTCTTATCACATCTAAAGTCTTGAATGTACTCCTAGAGAGATAAGAAGATTGAGATTAGATCATTATATAAGACATAGAATAGGATTAGTTCAAAGAAGATCAAGACTCCCTAAAGATAAGATGATCTCCTAGAAGGAGTTGGAAAACAACCATCTCCTTTGGCTATATAAAGAGGGGGGCGAACTAGCTCTAGCATCACTCACTCCAAGATCCAAGAGATCACCAAGCAACTCAAGAAACTCAAGAGAGCAGTTCGGCCATGGAGAAGCAGAGCATGGAGGTTTCGTAGATCATGAGCAGCTAAGCTTCTTTTTCTGGTTTGAAGGAGGGAGGTTCAATTGTGTCATTGTGAGGTTCTGTAGTTAATTTATTTTTTTGCTTTTTAATTCAAGTATTCATTGATTCTTGAGCATATTTTCATTGGATGTTAATGTTAAGTAGTCTGACAAACTGAATTAATGTTGATTTTCCTACTGCTATCCATGATTTCGGTGATCTGTAATTGTCACGAATAGTGGTACAAGTAGAAATTAGTTTAATATCTTTTTGGGTCAATTGTTCGTGACAGCCTTTGACCAATGTATTGACATGGTTTAATCTAAAAGGAATCGATGGAACAAGATTCAATAATTGCAGCTATCTCAATTATTGTTGTTTTGATTTAACTGTTTTCACAAATGTTAGTGCTATCACCGGTTAATATGAAACGCTATCGTACCCAGTTGAGTGGTGATAAGTGTTGATCGAATGCTGGGTTTGGTCTACTGAATTAGGAAATCACAAGGTTTATTATGGATATCCTAATAAATGTAAAGTTAAATGTTTGAATTGCAAGATGTTCAGGGATACCTATGATCGATGGCCAATCGGCTAAACTAAACCCCTGAACCAGAATTCGGTAAGACTGATTTCTTTTTGATTGTTGAGTTTGCTATTGCTTTCTTATTCTTTTAAATTTTAGTTATTAAATTTTCCACTCAATTACTTAATCCATTCGGCTAAGAGATTACTGATTTGCTCCCTGTGGGATTCGACCTAGTACCACTTTTTACTATAATTATTTGATTGTGGGACTAGTACTAATTTTGAGGGCTTCGACAACCCGTCAATGGTCCTTTCAATTTTCTAACTGTAAAAGATCTTCCAAGTTGTGAATCTTGCCTTTAGGTTAAGATGACAAAATGACCATTTATGGGAAAGTTTGAAAGATCTATGGGCACACTTGACCTGATACATACTGATGTATGTGGTCCCATGAATGTTAGGACACGTAACAATCATGTTTAGTTCATCACATTTACCGATGATTTCTCTCAGTATGGGGAGACAGATCAAGGTCCTTCGATTAGATCGAGGAGGCGAATATCTCTCCAACAAATTCAAAGATTACTTAAAGAACAATGGAATTGTATCACAATTAGCTCCTCCTACAACACCACATTAAAACGGTGTATTGGAGAGGAGAAATCAGACTCTATTGGATATGGTCTGTTCACTTCTCATCCACTCAGAATTACCTATCATTTTGGGGTTACACATTAGAGACTGCAATATACGTGCTAAATCGGGTTCCAACTAAATCCATTCTTAAGACTCCATATGAGCTATGGACCGGTAACAAACCAAGTGTAAGACACTTGAAGGTTTGGGTTGTCCGACACATGTTAAAAAACAAGTGCTAACAAATTGGAATCCAAGACTAGCCATTGCATATTTGTAGGTTACCCCAAAAGATTTGTAGGTTAGTTATTTTATGACCCAACAGAGCAAAATGTGTTTTCCAATCGAAATTCCTACTTTTTGGAAGAAGATTACATCTTGGACAGTCATTGTCAGGAAATCGTTCTTGATGAGAAGAGCCCAAGAGTAGTGGGAGATGCCCCACAGGCTCCAGATAATAATCAACCTAGAATATCTACCCAGGTTTTTAGGCCTCCAGTTTGTTGTGGCTATGATTAAGAAAATTACTTGATGGAAATCACGATCAGTGAGGAAGATCCCATGACTCATACAGAAGCTATGTTGGACATGGATTCCTTGAAGTGAGTAGATGCCATGAAAGACTACATGGACTTGATGGAGACCAACAAGGTCTGGACTCTTGTAGACCCACCCCCTGGGGTGAAAGAAATTGGTTGCGAATGGATCTACAAGTGGAAGAATGGGCCTGATGGTAAGATTAAGACCTATAAAGCTCATCTTGTAGCGAAAGGGTACACTCAGAAAGAATCGATTATGAGGAAACTTTTTCGCCAATGGCCATGCTAAAATCCATAAGGATCCTGCTATCTATAGCAGCACACTATGACTATGAGATTTGGCAAATGGATGTCAAATTTGCGTTCCTGAATGGAGATCTTACTGAAGATATCTATATGCAGCAACCACAAGGTTTCATTGTTGCAGGTCAAGAACACATGGTGTGTAAACTTAACCGATCCATATATGGACTTAAGTACACTTCAAGAAGTTGGAACATACGATTTGACTCTACCGTCAAACAATTTAACTTTGAGCAGAATCCGGATGAGCCCTGTGTTTATAGGAAGACAGCGGGAGATACGGTTACGTTCTTGGTTCTGTATGTTGATGACATTCTACTCATTGGGAATGATGTAGGAATGTTAACTACGGTGAAGGTATGGATTTTGTAGCAATTCTCTATGAAAGATCTTGGAGAAGCCTCCTATATCTTAGGACTTCGACTCTATAGAGATGTATCGAAAAGGATAATAGGATTATCCTAGTATACTTACATTGACAAGATTGTTAAAAGATACAACATGGAAAACTCAAAGAAGGGATTTGTCCCTTTCAGACACAGAGTCACTCTCTCCAAGGGTATGTCTCCCAAGACTCCCAAGGCGATTGAGGGCTTGAGAGAGGTTCCCTATGCCTCAACCGTAGGGAGTATCATGTATGTCATGTTATGCAATTGACCAGACATTGCTCAGGCTATGAGTGTGGTAAGTAGATGCCAATCAAACCCAGGATAAGAGCATTGGACAGTTGTAAAGAATATACTTAAATACTTTCGAAGGACAAAAGAGTTTTGTTTGGTATTCGATGGTAGTTCACTATAGAGCCCAATGTATATTGATACCGATTTCTAGTCAAACCCAGATGATAGAAAGTCTACATCTAGTTACGTCTTCACGATGGGGTCCTATGTAGTAAGAAAAATAGTCCACGACCCAGGCTAAGAACATTGCCGTAAGTGAGGTTACCTAATGGATGAAGTTGTTCATCCTAGAATTAAGAATTCAGCATAACACCCATTCCACTATTGTGTGACAACACTAGATCTACGGGAGATTGTTGTTCAAAATGTAGCATCAGTGGAGAATGTGGCAGACCCATTGACTAAGCCACTTACACAGAAAGTGTTTGAGACGCATGTGGACAGTATGGGACTTCGGCTTGTACCCGATTGGACCTAAGTGCAACTAGAAGCTGTTAGACAGTGTATGCCCTTAGATCCAATCAGATTGATGTACATTTGACATTTATTATAAATGAATAAAAGTACATTATTGATTCAAGTTATATTTGGTGTGTTTCTATGTATTACCCTTAAACCAGACACTTATGAGACTCGTGTTAGTTGGATAGAGATGGGGAGGTTCATCCTGCCAAGGCTGACAATAATGTGCTGCCAAGTTGGTTGGGGTGGTTTGTCTCAGTTGCCAGGGTGAGACCCGAAGCATAAGTAGTATGGGCTTGCTTGAAACTCTGAATCGGACAATTTTCCAATTATGCCCTAGACCGTGGAGATAAATGGGCAAAACTAGAAAGTTACACCTAACCCTAGACTTGATTATGGTACTGCACTAGGTGTTGGATTGTGCTGTCTTTGATATGCCAATTAGTGAAATTCTTAGCGGGGGTCAAAACCTGGGTATGTTGGGGCAGTCTGAGAATTCACCTAAGTGGGTGATCATAATGACAGAATCAACCCCTTTTTCGGACAAAGTGAATGATCAGGGATAGCACTCTCTCTGATGGAAAGTTGATTTCAAACGTGTTTGAGATTTGTTTTGCAATATATATATATATATACATATATTATGTTTTATGAAAATGTTTGCAAAAGGTTTTAATTCTCGGGATCCATCCGAGCAGAGAGTGCAACACTGTACCTTGCAGCCGAGGGAAAGGTCCTCTCTTGTCGGGTAGTGTTTGATCATTATGGGGTAAGAGGTTAAGTATAAGACCATTTAGGGTTTATATACCTGATGGGCAAATCTCACTTAAGACCATTGTCCTTGGGCCTTCATAAGGTGGTCGGACCCAAGGACCATTTAGTATAAATGTTGGGCCTGCTAAGAACCCATATTGATGGGCTTAGGGGTTCACTGTGTTTAGTAGTGAATTTGGCCAAGCCTTGTAACTGAGGCTAGGCTGAACCCATATGGCTTTTGTGGAGATCAATGTTATGATCCCACGCCATACAAAGAGAGCCAAGCTAGACAACAATTAAGAGGGAAGTGAGCCTGATAACTTAATGGGCCTAAAGCCCAAATCGAACTGGATTAATATGATTAATTAAATATGGGTGAATTTGGGTTTAGATATGGATCTGGATCAACAAAAGGACAAGATAAACCTTATCAACTTAAGAGTTCAGATCCAAATAAATATTTGGATCAAAGAACTCTTTCCTAATAGGATTAGGAATCTGATCTTGAAAGGCTATAAATAAAGGGCGAATTCCTTCTGTTAAACATTTTTTTTACTACATCCAGTTCTTTCCTCTGTTCTTGCCACCCTACCTTGTTTGATCTCCAGTTCTTGGACTGATCAAGATTAGATCTTGATTCTGATTTTTGCTAGAAAAATAAGATCTGAAGTTGTGCTCAACTACCCTGCATGTTCCTTGCTAAAGGATTGTAGTTCTTATTCAGGATTGCTTTGTTGATCCTGCTTCACCTTAAGCTGCTTCATCTTTAGTGGAGGCAGGATTTGGTGACCTCTTTGGGTGTGAACACCGTTGGGAGCTATGTTTGTGGATTCCGTATTAGGTATAGCCCTTCCTTTTTTTAGGTTATAGATCTGGTCCGATTTGTTTCAAGAATGAACGTTGAAAAATGTAGTTTTTCTAAATTAGGGAATACGATTCCTGGAAGGGAAAAAGAAAAATTTTGAAATTTCGCCCAGCGAAACTGTATGGTTCGGCCATCCATGTGATGGATTTCCCTTCCCTTCACCATCCTCTAATTTGTTACATTCCTTGCAATAGCCGAAAAAGGAAATAAATTAGTAATTGATATTTCCAAATTTATTCACACCAGTCAACGCATGACATGTGGTGGCTTCAGAGGGTAACCTCATCTTTTCATAGGCCTTGAAGGGTAGTTATAGGAGTTTGCCGAGTGATAATTTGTATAAAATGATTTTCATATTATTTTTATCATTCAATTAATTTATTTTTAAGTGTTCATTACCCTACATTATGTATATTATTTAATCAATTATTTATAATTAGTGAATGTTTTATAAAATATAGAAGTGATCTAAGATTAAAAATATTGTTGAAGTAATAGAAATTAAATTTAAAAATATTAGAAAAATATTTCTCCTTTATATTGCTTAGCCGCAATATTAGTCCTTAGGAGTCAAAAAAAAAGGTTAGATGTTTTACTTGAATCTTGTCATGTAAATTTGCAAAGTGATATTTGTAAAAAAATATGAAATTAATACTTTATTATTTGAAATGTTTAATTTATATGAGTAAAACGCATTAGGAAATAAAAGAACTTCTACAGATACACCATCCAAAAGTGGTGGTGGTGGTAGTGCAATAGACAAAGTTTGATTAATAACAAACCATGACAAGCAACAATCAATTGCATCTTCATCAAGTTCATTTATTAAATTTCATTTTTATTTGCAAATCTAATCTTATATACTTTTCAATGAGTGAGCAATTAGAAAATTTTAATATTTTAGTTTTGTGGAAAGAACATGAGAAATATTATCATAATTTTATCACCATGGCACATGATCTACTAGTCCCTCTGATGTCCACAATTCCATTAGAGTCCTGTTTTAGTGCAAATACCAAACAAAAGAAACAATATGAATCATGAAAGTTTGAAAATGTGCATATGCTTAAAGGATTGGCTAGATGCGGACAAAGTTTAGAGTATACGATACTCTTAATATGGTGTGTATCATATCTGTATCCATGACCATGGATACAAAATACATCATGATTGGATATGTATCCCATGAGTCGTGTGTATTGGCAAGATACATCTCTGCATTGGACTATATTGCATTGCATCAGTGGATATCGTTTGATATGCATTGATAACGAAGTGTATCAATACCTAGTTTGATGAAACATATTGGCCACTTTTGGATTGTTTTTCAACTTTAATAAAAATTGAAAATTATAACAATAAAATATAAAATAAATAATATAAGATTTAATTTTCTAAAAAAATAATAAAAATTACAAATGATAAAAATAATATATTTTGTCTATCTTAAATGATTTATATGTTTTATTTTACACATAATTTATATGGTAAGAATGAAAACATATTTATTATTTAAAAAATAATTATTATTTATATAAAAATACTAAATAAATAAATGTTCTAAAAAATTAATAAAAATTGGAAATCATAATTATAAAAATAAATGTTCTAAAAGTAGTTATTATTTCTCATGTGTTTATACCATATTTATAGATAATTTAGCTTTAGATTTGATGTTATTAATGTGTTTATGTGATTTATGTGCATTTCCTTAGTGTTTCCATATCTTTTGTTCGTATCCAAACTGTATCCTATCTGAGATGTCTGATATGATACCCGATACCAATGCTTTGATCCTTGGGTGAAAATGACTAATTACAAGAACAAGGACATGGCACATCAACTAATGATTCACCAAATGATGTACATTAAGGACATGGAGAGGGAGGTGGAACTTGAAGAAAATATTGAAGCGACTTTTTTTTAACATTCAATGCAAAAACTATTATCCCAATTTGTCTAAGGTCAAGGAAGTTTTAACGAAGTTTGCAAAGGCCACGGGGCAATGCCCAAATTTTATAAATCAACTTTTAACTTCTCAAAAAATACTCCCATTAGATTACAACAGATTATGTCAAGAATTATGGGAATTCCCCTTGAAAGGAAATCTGATACCTATCTTGGAGTTCCTATCATTAGTGGTAGGGTTTCCAAGAAAATTTTCAATGAGCTTAGAGAAAAAAATCAACAATACCAAAGAACTTTTCTATGGTCAGATGGAAAAAGAAAACTTTAGCTCTTGTGGGTTGAATCACCCTACTTAATTCCACAATTAGTTCCATGCCCCAGTTTGTGATGAGATCTTTCGAAATTTCTAATGGTGTTAATGAGGATATTAACAAATACCAAAGAACTTTTCTATGGTCAGATGGAAATGGGTGCAAGCCCATCCATCTCATAAACTGGAATGAAGTATGTCTTCCTAAGAGATGGGGTGGTCTTGGCCTAAAGAAGCTCTCTTGGGTTAATGAGGCCTATTTATCCAAATTAGGATAAAAAATCTTGACTGAAAAAGATAACCTGTGGGTGCAAGTTGTAGCCCACAAATACTTAAAAAATGAAGATTTGGGGAAGGTAATTCCAAAGAATGAAATCTCTTGGGCATGGAAGGGTATTCTCAATAATGCTAGATTGTTACTTAAGAAGGGTATTGGATGGATTGTGGGTGGTGGTAGAAAAATCAAATTCTGGGATGATAATTGGATAAATTCATCCTTGATTCATGATTTAATGAATAGGGACTCCTCTAGTAGTGAGGATGAATTTCATGTCTATGATGCCATCGATCATGAGAAAAGTGGGTAGAAAGAAGATAGGTGTGCAACCTTGTCCACCCTCAAGTTTGGAATAACATTAGATCCATCTTCCTTCCTTCGGGGTTAAATGAGAATAAGATGATTTGGAGACTTGAACCTAAAGGGAATTTCTCCATTAAATCTGCCTATAATGAAGCTGGTGTGATTCACAGTGGGCTAGGGGGCCCAAATTGGAACTTTAGCAAAATTTGGGGTCTCAAAATCCCCCCCCCCCCAAAGATCAAAACCTTTTTATATTTCCTTCTAAACTCTGTTTTCCCACAAATTGTTTTCTTATTTCTAGAGGAGTTGCCATTGATGGAGCATGTTGCTTTTGTAAGGAAATGGAGGATATGATCATATTTTAAAAATTGTGCTTTAACAAAGCAGGTCTAGATAAATTTTAATCCTAGAAATATGGGCCTAGGGGATATTGATTTCTCAATCCATGAATGGTGGATAAATTTGAAAAATAATCTGGGTTTGGAGGGATCTATGATTTATGAGAAATGTAGCTTCATTCTACTGTAAATATGGAAGAATAGAAATGAAAGAGTTTTTTAGAATCATTTCTCCCCTAGCAATCATTGTTAACTGTGCTTTACTTGCCTATTTAGAATTTACAAATTGCAAGTCTAAATCAAATAATTTTGGTAACAAGAAAAGTTGGAGGCCCATTTTATGGAAAAACCCAAAAAAAGGGACCATTAAAATAAACTTTGATGCTTCAAGGAATGACAAAAGGAGATTGCTCAATTGCCTATATTGTGAGAAACCATCTTGGGAAAGTTCTTGATGCCAAAGCCTTTTATATTGGAGTCTCCACAATTAATGTTGCTAAAGCTTGGGCCGCATGGGAAGTTCACAATGTGGCTCTAAATTTCAGAAACCACTTTATCAACATTGAGGGTGATTCGCTCCTGGTGATCTCTTGTCTAAAGAAGTAGGTCGATGTCCCTTGGAGATTAAAGACTCATCAATAAGTGTGTGATGCTCCTGTACTTTGTTGTCAATGGGAGATGTTACCAATACACGGTTCGGATGTGTTGTGGGGCGTCGATGTGAACTCGTAAGAAAAAGGCAAACCTGTGCATCGATCCAACACATGCCCATTAGCCCATTAGGGATGGAGCCTCAAGCCATATCGGGCTTCTCTCTTGATGGATTCATATTGAGTAGGCACATGCCCGCCAAGATCCACATACTAGTATGACACGACCCACTATGGTATGGGTGGCATGCAAAAGTGGGCACTAGGGGTGGATTCAAGCCGGGCCGAGCTGAATAATTGGCTATTCGAGCTCGACTCGCTGAAATTGTGTTAGGCTTGAGCTTGACTACAAGCCATATTTTTTCTAAAAAATAAAAATTATACATATAAAAATATTATTTTTATTTCATATACAAAAAATAAGAATTATAAAAATTATTTATTATTATACATATAAAAAATATTTTTATTTTATATACAAAAAATAAGGATTATAAAAATTATTTACTATTATACATAAAAAATAAAAGTTTTATTATATATAATAATATTTTATTATTATTATAAAAATATTATTTATTTATTATTCTAAGCTCGATTAAGCTCACAAGTCTTAGGGCTGTTCATAACAAGACCCAAACCAACCAAACCAACCAACCCGGTTCGATCCAACCTGAGTTGGCCTTTGCTTTCTTAGACTTGAATCATTTACCGTTTACACCGAGAGAATCATTTACAAAACTGACCCAAACCGATTCAAACCGACCAAGTCGATTTTACTTAGTACTGGATCGATTTCAATTTCATTTCTAGATAAATTGACTACGTCGGGTCGGTTGGAAAAACGACACTAAACCGATCCAACTCGACCCGTAAACAGCCCTAACAATTTTCATGAAAACCGAATTTCACTGAGTTGGACCTAAAATTAATTAACAAACGAACCTATTATATTAAACTCGAATTCAGCTTAAACAGTACCAAGTCGAAGTTTTCACAACTCGAATAACTCGCTCGGCTCGTGGCCACCTATACTGGGCACCGCCCGCCCACATTGCGTTCGGCTATACCTGTAGCAAATTAGTATTATGCCTTACGGTTATGGGTGACAACTTGTGACCAATTTGCCATAATAAGAAAGTTATGTACATTTAGGTAATTGACAACTTGTAACGGCTACCTCGATGATTACCGTTAGATATGAACCCTGAGCACGCTCTTCTAAAGCTGCAAGCCGCACTCAATTCTCAGAGAGAGAGAGAGAGAGATTGCCAAGCGATTAGAAGAAAGTTAGGGTATCGTCAACGCCGGTTCACTGTTAATTTAGGGTTTCATCTTCTTGAGATAGAAGATCGCCATGAACATTTTCAAGAAGAAAACCTCTCCCAAAGGTAGGCACCGTTAAGTTCCGAGTTTCATTTATTTAACATCTTTAGTTTACTCTACTATTCGATGTTCCTACTCTACTTCTGGAGTTCTGGGGTGTTCTCTGGTATTTTTAATTAGGGTAATTTGGTACTCGTTTTAGCTCTTTCTGATGCATCCCTTTCCCTTTCTCATATTTCGTCAGAAATAACTTTGATTAGTATCAGACTTCTTGTTTCTCTTTTGATTTTTGTTACTGATCTAAAGAAAGAAAATGTTTTCTTGGATTGCAGATGCACTCAGACAGAGCAAAAGAGAAATGGCGGTTGCGACAAGAGGTAAATTTCGTTGAAGTAAAGTCAATTGCAGAGCAGATTCTTATTTTCAGAAGTTATCTAAATAATTAGTTAAACCCATGAGCCTTCTCTTGTATTTGAATTCCAAACTTGTGGTCTCTAGCCACGATCGATAGTGGTTGTTACTTTGCACTAAGTGGGGCAGGAATTTAGCTAGGTTGGTTCATGGATAGCCCATTATAATGTAACAAATTATCATCCAAACTAGTGAGGTCTCTTAATGGGCTTCAGTGAAAGGGGGTCTAGATCAATTATCAACTGACTGTTAATTTGAGCCTAATTTTTTGTTTATAAAAAATTAAACGCTGTGTTGCTTATATTTTTTTTTTGTACTGACTACTGGATTACTTATTAACCTAAGGTATCGAACGTGAGATTGCATCTCTGCAACTGGAGGTATGTTAGTAGGAGAAATTCAGTTTTCTTTTATATATTTTTTCTTTTGCAATGTTTACCTGTGTGTGGAAAACGACAGGAAAAGAAATTGGTGGCAGAGATCAAAAAGGAGGCTAAGACTGGAAATGAGGTAAGTTTATCTGTTAATTGGACCCTAGTTCTTCTTAATTTGACAATTCAATTTAAAAGTCATGCCAGTTCCACTTTCCCATATCATGCCTTAGATCCTTTTATGGTGCTGTAAGGGTAAAAGGATAAAAAAAATAAGAAGAAGAATATCCTCATGGATTTATCTGGATCTTTTGAGGGCTCCAGCAGAAATGAGGTATTAAGTAGATTTTACAGATTCTGGTACACCTTCCAATATCTCAGTCAACCAAACTGCAACAGGAAGTGAAATTTTTGTTACACCTGGGCTGTGCCTGAATACACTTAAGATTTTGAAGTTTAACTGGACCAAATTTATATGATTCTAAAATGAAAATATAGGATCGGGAAGGAGAAGTACATTGATTTTCTGACCATTTCTATATATGCATGGACCAGAAAGCCACAAGAATCCTGGCTCGCCAACTCGTTCGGTTGCGCCAACAAATTACAAACTTGCAAGGAAGCCGTGCCCAAATCAGAGGTGTAGCAACTCATACACAGGTCACTGTTCTACTGGCAGTAGTATACGTAAACATTATTAGGAATGCTTCCCTTCCTGAAATCTAACTTTATGTTATTATTATCATAGGCGTTGTATGCCAGTACCTCGATTTCGACGGGGATGAAGGGTGCAACGAAAGCAATGGTAGCAATGAACAAGGTATTTATCTTAATAGATATGTTGGATAATGTTGTTATTGTTGGATAATCTTAACAGCATATGTTGCTAATGTTACCTAATCTTTGCATTGTAGAAAATGCTTATTTTATTTAAAAAACTTCTCCTCTGTTTGAGATATTGGGATATTATGATTCTAAAGCTCTAATGATTCTAATGTCATGGCATGTTTCAGCAAATGGCACCAGCGAAGCAAGCAAAAGTGATTAGGGAGTTCCAGAAGCAGTCTACACAACTGGACATGACGGTAAGATGCATTTTCATACATATCTCTATGTTCACCATTTAGTTTTTGTTCTTGTGGAACTGGTTTGAATTCTTGATTGAGTTGATTTAACTTGGATAGCTTTCGAATCTACAAAACTAGACTGCTTGGTGCACTGGTAAAATATCGGGCTGGCCAATAAGAACTGTTAGCCCACCTGTCTATTTGAGTCTGGTTTAATACATAGCCTATGCTGATTAATAAGTGGATTGGGATAGCCCTGGAAATTAAGTAATTCCCATAAACCCAAGAAACCTTCATTCTCATTGAATTCCTGATGTAATTTTTTCAAACCTTACAGTTTTTTTTCCTGGACCCAGATTTATCATTTTCATGTGATCTGAATCTTATCAGACACATCAGCACCTGTTGTATCTAGTCTCATGAAATCCAATGTACCATATGCCATATCCCATTAAAATGAAAATTATTCCCAAGAAAAGAGAAGCTACTGGGGATTGATCCTGTAATGCTTTGCCTAGTCTAACAAGTAGAATCAAGTGGGCATCTTGCTGTCCTTCTTTATTTGGTTTTGATGAGTTGTACATTTATTTCACTGATATGAAAGCCAACATACCATATGCCATATCCCATTAAAATGAAAATTATTCCCGAGAAAAGAAAAGCTACTGAGTCCTGTAATGCTATGCCTAGTCTAACAAGTAGAATCAAGTGAGTATCTGACTGTCCTTATTCATTTGGTTTTGATGAGTTGTACATTTATCTCACTGATAGTCAAGTGTAGTAGAATGAAGTGACATTTTTCCTAATGCTATTGAGGATTGAACCTGTAATGCTTTGCGTAGTCTAACAAGTAGAATCAAGTGAGCATCTTTATGTAAAATTCATTTGGTCAAGTGTAGTAGAATTAAGTGACATTTTTCCTAATTCAATTGTTTTAGTGAAGACCTTACCTAGTCAGATATTACTTGCATTGAGTTTGTACACTCCTCTGTAAGGGGGAAGTCATCATTAGTTAAAGAAATACACAGTTGCATTATGCTGGCATGCTTTCTTGCATATAGATATGTGCATTAATAATATCTGGGGATATAAAACATTCCATTGTTCTCTATTCAGATTGAGATGATGTCAGAGTCTATTGATGAAACCCTGGACAAAGATGAGGCTGAAGAGGAAACAGAGGAGCTCACTAACCAGGTAATTCCAAACAGGCTAATTTCTACTGTTTTTGCTTTTGTTTTATGGTTAACGGTTTCTATCAAACACTGAGACCCATCATACATTAGTTGCTACATTATTTTCTAAACTAGTCCTAGATCTCACTGTATCTTTACACTGTTCAATTGTAGGTTCTTGATGAGATTGGTGTCGATATTGCTTCACAGGTTAGCTATTCAAAATTGATAAATAAAGACATATGTTTCTTAATTTATTTATGTAAAAAAAACTATACAACTGATTCACATCTTCATCTTCTGACAGTTATCCTCGGCTCCTAAAGGTCGGATAGCATCAAAGAAAATTGAAAATGTTGTTCCAAGGTACATACCATATTTTATATCAAGTTTTTCTTTAGGGATGCACTAATTGGATATTAGCAATTCAATAAGATATTTGGAAAAAACCTATTCATATTGGCACATGACATACATGTACAAGTAAAACCCAACATTTGATGTGCTAATGGGATATTCTCCCCAGTCTGAAACCCTGCCAAGTCAGCACTTACATGGACAGAAGGAACGTGCACTTAATGAGGCTTTTTAAGCCACATTGTGGGGACAAAAGTGTGAGGCTTTTAAGCCACACACTCTTACTAGTCCTTTTGATAAGTCCTAAATATGCCAAGAACAGTGCAGGGGATTTTTTATAGTGGTTGGTTATGATTAAGCCACATTGTGGGGACAAAAGTGTGAGGCTTTTAAGCCACACTCTTACTAGTCCTTTTGATAAGTCCTAAATATGCCAAGAACAGTGCAGGGGATTTTTTATAGTGGTTGGTTATGATTGTCTTATCTTGTGCTCCTTACAGTCCAAAACCTAAACTCCTACTCCAAAGCTTATCAAAGCAATCATTCCCCAACATGATCGCTTGAAAATGGCAAAAAAAAAAAAATGTTGCCATAAATCAGTGCAATAAAAAGAATTCTGATTAGCTCAACGCTATTCAGCTGGTTGTTGAACCAATGATAGTGCCCCATGACAGTGATAAAACATATGGGGCCCACATTACTGGCATTGGCCACTATCATTGGTTCCACAGCCCACTGAACAGCTATTGTGTTCAGTTAATCCTTCCTGGCAAAAATCTTGTTACCTTTTCTTTCCAACCCAACTAAACACAGCTTATGCAAAAACGGTAAGAGTGTCCTGCAACATGAATGTCATTGTTTTCACTTGTTTTTGAAATCTGTTCTTGTTTTCAGAGGGAAAACAAGTTGCTTTTGTTTCAAAAAACAATACATGTTTTTGTTTTTGGTATCGACAAAATATTGATTTATAAAACAAAAACAAATTTTTAAGAACCGGCAATCTGTTTGAAACACACAACAAAGAACATGTTCTTTTGTGTTTGTGTTTTAAGAAACAATCTGTTTTCAAACATGATTGATTTGTTTTTTATGTGTTTTAAGAAACAATCTGTTTTTTATTTGTTTGTGGAACCGCGACAACCAATGCCCCCTAAATTATCAAGTTTTATAAATTTACCACAGACATAAATGTCCAATACGGGTATGTCCAGAACGCTTTAGCTGTATAGTGGGCTGTGGAATCAATGATAATACTGCACGTCAGTGGTAAAAAATACATGGGCGTACATTGAGGGTTGAATGTTTGTTGGTCCCATGACTGGAGTGCATGGTTTTTAAAACAGTCGGCTTGTTCTGACAAAAAATTAAAAAATTAAAAAAAATAAAAAACGGTCAAAACTGTTCGAACAGTTACAGTTAACCGCCCGGGTCAGCAGTTTACTGATTAAAATCAACGATTTTTTGAGAAATCCCGGTTTTGGGGAAAAACAGAACCGGTTACCTGGCCGGTTTCCGGTTTTTCCGGTCCGGTTTTGAAAACCATGCTGGAGTGGACATTATTATTGGTTCCAACAGCCTACTGTTGCGTTTAGCGCTAATCCCGTCCAAAGCACGTTCACTTGAAAACTTGATGAATTTCTTAAACTTGGTATTATCTGTTTGCTGTGTTTTTTGCACTGGTTGAAACCCTTTTTCTTTTTATTTTCTTTTTTGCCTTTTCAACGATGATCCCATTATTTATATAACGTAAAATCCATATCCTTGAAAAATGTAGTGTTTGAATCCTATTTATTTTCAAGGTTTTACTGAGTCTGACATCTCATCATACCTGTTTTGCCATTTGCAGTTCTGAGTCTACCGATGTTGAAGATCTAGAGAAGAGGTTGGCTTCCCTTCGACGCATTTGACCTGTCAAACAGAAACCAACCTTGAAATATATTCTTTTATGTAAATCCTCCAAAGTTAGAGACATTGCATGCATGAAGAGTATTAGTTATGATAGGTGTTCTGTACTTCATCATATATAAAAGTTACCATAGTATATATTCATTTAGAAGCACGTCCGTTACTCGTGATCTGAGATGAGCCCGATGTTGGGTTTTACTCTGTTGTTTATTTGGCTCAGATGTATTAGGACAAGCGCATTCTAATGCATATAGTTCTCAAAATGAGCCCGATGATGCTTCTTTGATCAAGGATCAAATTATTGATATTCTTGGTGTGTATCAATTGATCGATACACATCATCCCAAACTTTCAAAAACCCCAAATTCCTAGTATTTCGGTGCAGTCATGAAGTCTGGATCTGCTCACAACAAAAACTGTCCAGACACTGTTTCAGCATGATCAATGGTGGGTTTTAGGTTTGTGTTTTGTTGGCCAAGACATCACAACTATGATGAGATAGATGTATGAGCACTAAATTTGCCATGCCACTAAATTTAGAGGCACTAAGGTGAGATGTGCCACAAGTTTGAATTTAACATGTCACTAAAGTTGCCTATTAAAAACCACAAATAAGGGGCTTGAACCCTAGTCATTTATTTGTAATGACTACAAGTTCACTACTATGCCAGGTGTTTGGAATATTGATATGTATTTTAATTCTTCATTAAACACCCTTTTTAATGGATGGTTGTAAATAAAAGCTAAAATTCATGTTCAGAGAATTGGACCGCGGAAAAATGGAGAGGTTCACGGGTTAGAGGTTCAATTGGGGTCAAATTGTGATGATATATATTAGATTATAATATATTCAAAATATATAATTATACTCCTCTAGCATATATATTTTTTATTTTAGTTTTAATTTTTTATAAGGGACCTATCTTTATGTACTAAAAAATTTTTAAAAAACCAGCTGGTTTTACTGGTCCATTGAACTAAGGGCCCAAATCACAGTTCAAACGGTCCAATCGTTCACAGTTCAAACGGTCCAATCGTGGTTTGGTCTTGTTTTATAAACAATGATAAATGTTATTACAAATTATATTGATTCTTTAAAAACTAAGGTATGTGTGTATATATACACACATTTTAAATTTTCTATCATTTTAATTATGTCCCGATATTTCGCACTTTGTATCAATGTTTTAAAAGACGACTTGGAACCGGAACCGGAACCGGAACCGTTTTGGCCATCAATTTCTAGGTCGATGATTCGATCGTCCGGTTCAAATGAATGGCTCGTTCTAACAAAAAATTAAAAATTAATAATTAAAATGAAAAACAACAAAAAATTATCGAATGGTTTGACCACCCGGGTCAATGGGTCATTGACCAATTCAACGGTTTTTTGCCAGGGACCGAGTTTTGAGGTAAAACAGAACCGGTTGCCTAAATGGCTTCCATGTCGAATGTCCAACCATCTGGGTCAATGGTGGTTCAAAAATATTGCTTTATATAAATCATTGAAATATGGTTTTTTATGTTTAAATAACTTATTTATAATCATATAAAACTCATATTTTTTGTTATTAATATAATTTTTAGGATTTATATGAGTTTCTCAGTGTATCCATGTGTATCTTAATTTTTTGTCTGTATCCATATCCAAAGTGTATCTCGATATGACTCTTAAAGTTGCTTCTCCAATACACATTGCATTTCCGATACTTTGAAACTTGGTTACTATTGTAAAAGAAAATAGAAGCACACTAGAGGTGACTCAAACTTGGTTACTATGTGACTCGAGCTATGATCTACTAATTGAGAGGTACATACAACCGAAGATTCATCCATTGAGCTATGACATGAGAGACTTGGCTATATGAGAAAGAAAAGGGCTTGAGATTCTAGCGAGGTAGGAAGTTTTTCCTATTACCAAAGGTATGAACCTAAAAGTGTGTTAGAGGGAGAAACTTAATACACTATGTGACTCAAGTTGCGATCAACAATAGAGAGGTAAATACAACTAAAGATCCTGCCATTTGGCAATGGCATAGACTAGGCCACATAAGCAAAAAAGGGCTCAAGATTCTCATAAGGTAGAAAGTTTTGCCTATTACCAAAGGTATGAATCTAAAAAACTTGCTCTAGTTGATTAGCTAGCAAGCAGCATAAAGTTTCTTTCTGGACATTTGTCTTGCATCGCAATCACATCCTTGAACTCGTGCACACTGATGTGTGTTCCATGAATACCAAAACTATTGGTGGTGATTTATATATATACCCCTCTTCCCTAATTAAGTCCCATATTTAAGACATTAACTCCCACTTTCTCTCATTAAATCCTATATTTAAGGTATTTTTATATCATTAAATTCAACTAATTAAATCAAGGGTAAAAAACTTAGTTTTTGTGTTAAAATAGTAATCCTTAGATTCTCTTTTTAAAATGCAATAATACCTTCCCTATCAAATGCTTTAGCATTATATCTAATCAAAAAATTTTAAAAGACAAATATAAGCTTACAAGTTACAAAATCAATGTTGGGATTATGTTTAATGGACTAATACTTCACTTCTCTCTCTTTTGGTCAATTGAATATTGGAATATAGATGGTTTTGATTGTAATAAACCATCTAAACTGATCTGATAGCGAGTGGATGGGTTTTTTGAAAAATAAATTTACTTAAAATAAATAAATAAATTATATATATATATAAACTAATCTGATAGTGAGTGGATGGGTTTTTTGAAAAATAATTTTACTTAAAATAAATAAATAAATTATATATATATATATATAATTGGGGTCAGGGTGGGGTGAGAACATCATTCCCTATCCCCAACCAACCCTGACCTTAGTCGGGGATCCCTATTAATCCATGTCCCTGTTCCCATTCTGCCAAAGCAATCCTCATCCCCAACCCCATTGGGTTGGAAAAGTTGGGTACCCATCGGGGATGGAGAAACTGCCATCCCTAAAGTAGATCGTTTTGTTTGAGTTTTGACAAGTAAACGACGCACATAGCGATGAGATATAAGCTATGGAGTCTACTAAGAAAGTTGAAGGTGCAAGAATGATACACTACAATATTAAAGCTAGTCACACCCTAGTCACAAACTATATTAAAGCTTTAATGGTCAATGATGGGTCATTTTTTGCAGTATAAATACATATCTGCATACAAAATAATACAAAATACAAGTTTTTGCACTCCACATATTTGCATGTGTACTCCTTCCAACCTGAGCCAAGAACGAATACAAATATGTACAGTGCAAATGCATGCAAAATAATATAAAACAAAAGATTTTGCACTCTACATATTTGTATTTGTACTCCTTCCAAACTGAGCCAAAGGAACGAACATCCTTTTATTGGTTCACCACTTCACCTTCTCACCTTCAAATCTCTTACAAAACTCATTGTATCCTCTAATAATTTCACTTCCTCTACTTCACCCATTTGACTAATATAACTTGGAGCTAAAGTCATAACAAATCGAGGTTCTCTCAGTCCCACATGAATAGGAATAAGTAGGCCAAAGCAAAATGGAATAAAATTGAAGAGAGAGAGAGAGATAAATGGTATAAAGAATGTTGATCCATCAATAAAAAAATATAAACAAATGTTTTATCTTTTTCTATTGTTGTATTTTATTTTCTACTCTTCTCAATGCTTGCACCAATCAAAAGAACAAATGAAGAAAAGAAAAATAGAGCAATGTAAAGAGGGGGAAAATAAGAGAACTGAAAGGCATATACATCCATCAGATCTTTTTGGAGTTATCTTAGATGATTCCATCAAATCAAATCTTAATCTAAAAATGAAGACATAGAAGTCCATCTAATTAAGAACCCCATTGTCGTCCACATCTCCTTCCCTCAACATGATCTGCATCTTGTCATCTATCGATCCTTACAACCCCAAAAGGGAAGATTTTCTCTTCAAACTATCGAACATGATGAATCCCTTATCGAGGTCTATGAGCAACTAAAACCCTTTCTAGATCTCCTCAACCAAATCTACCCGTGCAACTTCTCAACAATTATGGGTAAGGAAGTAGAAACCTTAGAAATTGATGGCCTTTCATTATTATGAGAAGAAAAGGGATAAATCTCCTCCCACCTCTTTAATCTAAAAACCATTAATTACCATTTTGGACTAAATTAAAGCTATAGTTGGAAAGATTTAACAATTCAATTTGGAAGTTGGATAAGATGAGGAAAAATCATCAGTGGTTAGTGGGTAAGTGAGACAAAGAGAGGAAGATTCGGGTATTAATGGCCAATAAAAACCAAAAACTAAAGCTGAATTAAAGATGAGGAGTTCCCATTAACTTGAATGCCATTTGGTTCTGGTTGAGTATACGTTTGTAGCGGCCCTGGTTTGCCATTGTGATGTAGTAGCGGTGACTAGATGTTGGCGAGTCTGGTCACTTAAATGGTGACAACCTCAGGTTGGGTATTACTATGTACTCATTTTAATATCAAATTTTGTAGTGGTCCAACAGAATCTTAATGTGAACAAGTCTTTACTACTTGCAAAAAAAAAAAGTGAATTTCTTTGATGGCAGGTCTTTGTTTAATGAAATTGACACAAACAGCTGAAGGGATAAAATTGGTTTTTGAAAATATTTAACTGTACTAGTTTTAGTATTTAGATAAATGTTAAGGGAGGTTATTGATATTAATAATATACTATATTTTAAAATCAACTAAAAATGAAATCAGTTTTTCTAGGTGTTAGATAAGTAGTTATACCACATTTGGGTCGAACAAGTGAGTCCAAGATACAAGTCTGGATTTCCTACCCATGACAATTCTACCCACATAATATCGCAGCCACAAATGGGGAACATCTCATCCTCTTACATGTTATTATGCATGGGGAGATGTTCCCAATGCACGGGGGTAGTGTTTTGTGGGTGCACGTGGGTAGATTTGTTGTGGATAGGAGATCCAAAGTCCCAAGAATAGATATGATAAATAAAATATTATATATTTGTCATATTAAACAAAAATAGATATGATAAATAAAATAGTTTTATTAATGATAGAGATAGAATGCAATGTTTAAACTCCATAAATGAGTTTCCCTAAGTGGTGGGCCAATAGTTCAAAAATTTAGATCAATGGATTAACCCATGATGTCATAGTAAAATAATATATTCTTTTCTAAAAGTAGAAAATAATAAAAATATAGAAAATGCATAAAATAGAAAATTGTAGACACATCTTTAACATTATATATTAATTCATATTAAAAAAGATAAGTGTGATAAATAAGAAATAATTTTATTAATGATATTATGAAATACAAGATTTAAAACCAAATGGGTCAACCCATCATGTTATAATTGAATAATAAAATTTAAAAATATAGAAATACAAAAAATATTAGTAGAAAATTTACCACATCTCTAATATTATATAGCCATCATATTAAAGAAAATGAGTGTGATAAATAAGAATTTCTTTAATTTATGATGGAAATGGAATGCAAAAAGTAAATTTGTCATGAAAAGGAAAATGTTTTCCATTCATGGAATGTGATGATGCACAATCCGGCCGCCCTTAGCTGTCAACGATCTTGCCTCTGAACTGAGTGGCAGGGACATGAAACGGAAGGAGAAGAGAAGCTCCGGGGAGAACCCGGCGTAAGGGCTCCGAAGCTCAAGTTAGAGTCTTTCAAAGGCAAGATAGACTAGATAGCGCAAAAGTTAGCATACCTCGTTCCTGGGGGGTAGGAGCCTTTTATAACCACCTCGCGCACTCACTTCCAGGCTTCCGTCAGATCGGGCATGATTACTTTTGAACCCCTGCCAGTTCAGATGTCATTTCCTCTAGCCAGACAGAACCACCACTGCTCCTTTTAGCGGAGCCGTCTCTGCGGCTAGTGACGACGGTTGCAGGTGGCGGTAGCAGGAAGCCGTTTGAAGTGCAGCTGTCAGGCGTCAGATCCCAAATCAGTCAGGTGCGTCGCCCTTGGATACGGATGTCCTTGGTGTCGGGTACGTTTGGTCAGCCTGGTGTTTCGGAAGCGAAGTGTTGGAGTGGCGAGCGAGGTGTCTTGAGTTCGGTTTGGAGTGTTCCGAGCTGCCATGGGCCAGCTCGGGTCAGCTTTGTGAGGCTTGGGGCCCAGTATAGTTCGTGCAACTTGCAGGGAGCTCGGGTTCTCAGTAGGGAGCTCGCTCTTAATAGGGAGCTCGGACTCCCAGTAGGGAGCTCGGACTCAGTAGGGAGCTCGAGTTCTTATTTAGGGAGCTCGAACCCTTAACAAGGAGCTCGCTCTTAACAGGGAGCTCGGGCTCCTAGTAGGGAGCTCGGACTCTTGGTAGGGAGCTCGGACCCAGTAGAGCGGTCTGGAGTTCGGGCTCGGTAGTGAGCTTGGAATTGCTTCCGATGTTCGCTTCGGGTGCTCTACTGTCCTGAGTTGCCTGCCTTTGCCACGTGTCGGGCGATTGCGAGGTCGGGCCAAATTTCCCTTCATCAATTGCCCCCCACTCCCTACAACAAGGGTCCTGTCTTGGCGCGGGGAGTTCGTAAGGTAGCAGGAGGGTTTTGGTCCGTGCTGAGGGCACTCGATTTAATTTGACTTTCAAAAAAGGGCGCGCGTTTGGGAGACGTGACGGCAGTCGTTCGAGAGTTGGGCTGCAGATGCTTTTATTGCGAGGAGACGTGCGCCGACACCCCGTCAATTTCGAGAAGGTGCGTGCTGACACCCGTCCTCTGACAGGACGTGCGTGATGCTCCGTCAATTTCAGAAAGACGTGCGCTGATTGGTCTCGGAAGACGTGCGCTGTGGGTCGTTGGATTGGCTTCGATCTGGGCCGTCGCTTTCCGGCCGCTGTTGATATAAATAGCGTGCGGGGGGGGGGGGGGGGGGGCGTCCTTGCTACTGTTGTACATCTTGAGCTCGCGCCTAAGTTTCAGTTCGCGTCCAGGCTTTTCAGCTCGCGTCCCAGGTTCCTTGCTTGTTCGAGCTTTCGTGGTCTGCTTCAGTCTTCTTCCCGGGTGAGTGCTTTTGGAATCCCGTTCCGTTTCCCGATGTCTAGTTCGGAGGGTTCAGACTGTTCAAGCGGATCTGATGTAGGTTCTACGAACCAGTTTGCGTCCCCCGGTAGTTCAAGTGAGCCCGATGTAGGTCCTGAGGAAGGGGTCGGGCCCACAGCCCGAGGTGCTTCGGGTAGGTCGGCGTCCACCTCCCGTCATGGCCGGGTTGTAGATCAGTTCGGCCCTTCGACTATGACGCCTGAGGGACTTCAATCCCTCATAGACTACTACGACTTGCCCGGGGAGCACGGTTACTTCATCCCTACGGGCAGCTTCCCTTGGGAACACGGTCCTAATGAGATCGTGATTTTCCGGGAACAGCTTGCTGCGGGGCTGCGACTGCCCTTTCATCCTCTTCTCATCGAGGTTCTAAACCACTTCGATGTGACGATTGGCCGGCTTCACCCAAACTCTATTAGAAATTTAGTGGGGACGATCTCCTGATTTTGTGACGAGAACTTTCCTTTGGATCTGGAGATTTTCTCCTCTATTTTAATGCTGAAAAAACAAGCGGGTCCCCTTCCTGGGCGTAGGCGGGCATACTACCTGTCTCCTCGCCCGGGCTTCAAGCTCTTACACGGACTCCCTAATAAGGTCCCGGCATGGAAGCAGGACTATTTCGGGGTGCGAAGTGCGCTGGGGTGGCCATTTCAGACCGGCTGGGGGATGGCCGCTCCCGATTCCGGCATCACACTTGATAAGGAGACGGCGAAGGACCTCCGGCAATGGGCGCGGCTTGGGCTGGATTGTCAATGGTATCTGACGGAGGCCAAGCTTATTGCTACGGGCCTGAGTTCGGGTAGGTTCTTTCCCTAGTGATCCTGTCTTGCTCTTCTTTTACGTCTTACTGATGCCGAACTCCTTTTCGCAGGTACGATGGACTCTCGAGGGGCCCGAGGTGGGCACTTGTTCCAGGGCATGAAGAGGAGAAAACGGGTGGCTAAGCGAGCTCGCGCTGAGCCATCCCAGGGTGCGGAGCCCGAGGTGCCGGATTATCCTGCAGAGGAGCCCGAGATGGTTCCTCCTTTGCAGGAGCCGGCGGGGGCTCCTTATGCCGAAACCACACACACGGGGGCTCCCGCTTACTCCGAGTCTGCCCATACGCGAGCTGGGCCGTCGGGCTCGGAGGCCCCAGGGGACTTCAGGAGCGTGCTATCGCCTATTCATGCTCTTCAACGGAGTAAGGAGGCGATGTTTCCCAAGGAAGTTATGGCGTGGACCGAGCTCCCTCTGCACCAAGTGGCCTGCCGTGCTGTTACTCATGCCATGGTGGTAAGTGCTCCCTTCTTTAGAGTTCGGCTTTTATTCTTCTATTCGTTCCTTTGATCCCGTTTTCCTTTGATAGGTGAACTCTTCCATTCACGCCTTGGCGAACCAGGTGGAGAGATGCTCGAGGCAGGCGCGAGCTGTTGAGGAGGCTGCTCGAACTGCTGAGGAGAATGCTCGTGCTGCTGAGGCTGCTGCTCGCCTCGCGCGGTCTAGGCAGGCGAGGTCTCAGAGAGATGCCGAGGCCATGGGAGTGGTGGTGAAGCATATGGCGGAATTAAAGCTGGACCTGGAGCACCAGGTTGAGTATCTTCAGGAGGATATCAGGGAGAGGACTCAGATCTTCTCTCAAGGCATCGAAGACGCGAAGAAGAAAGCTGTCAGTGATTATATTGCTTCGCCGGATTTCGATGATTTGATGGTGGACTCCTATAGGAGGGGTTTCAAGCTAAGCCGGTGGATGATCCGGAATACGTACCCCGACCTCGATACCAGTGCCATATCCACTTTGCGCATTACTCAAGAGATGACTAATGCTGCGGATGCCGAACCGGACTCCGAGGGGGAGGCAGGTCCTTTGGGTGTTGTCGAAGTGGCTTCTGATAATGATGAAGTAGCCCTTGGCTTGTAATGGCCTTTTTTTTTTTTGAATGTACACATCTGAAATGAAATGGCTTTTTGTTCAAGTGCTGGTTATGTCTTCGAGCTGCGTTTTTTGCCGAACTGACCATTTCGGTCCTTCAGTTCATTTTCTGACACCTTTATCTGAAATAAAATGGCTGTTTTTCTGGTCGTCTTCGAGCTGCGTTTTTTGCCGAACTGACCATTTCGGTCCTTCAGTTCGTTTTCTACCTAGGCTTCGGGGTGCTTGCCTTGGTGGTTTATAGGTAGTATCTTCTTAAGTTGACGACGTTCCATGCTCGGGGTACTTGTTTTCCTTCTAGGGTTCCGAGCTCGTATGCTCCCCCACCGAGTGCTTTCATTACTCTGTAGGGTCCTTCCCAGTTTGGTCCAAGTTTCCCTACGCCGGGTTCGGGCACCATAACCTTACGGAGAACCAGGTCGTCGATGCGGAAGTTCCTCTTCTTTACTCGCGCGTTGTAATACCGAGCTACCTTTTGTTGGTAGGCCGTAGTTCGGATGTGCGCGAGGTCTCTCACTTCGTCCAGTAGGTCGAGGTTGGTGCGTAACTCGCCCTCGTTTGTTTGTTCGTCGTACGCTTCTAGTCGCAACGTAGGCACTTCGATTTCTGCCGGGATCACCGCCTCGATGCCGTAGGTGAGGTTAAAGGGGGTCTCTCCTATGGCGGTTTTTTCCATGGTTCGGTGAGCCCATAGAACACTTGGTAGTTCATTTGCCCACAAGCCTTTGGCTCGGTCTAATCGTGCTTTCAGTCCGCGGAGGATGGCTCTGTTCATTACTTCTGTTTGGCCATTTGCCTGCGGGTGTGCGACCGATGTGAAGTTCTGACTAATTCCCATACTTTGGCACCATTCTTGGAACTTGATATCTTCGAACTGTTTGTCGTTGTCAAAGATCAGTACCTGAGGTAGGGGCTATAACTATTGCTAGGGGTTCAGCTTCTATCCACTTTGTGAAGTAATCTATTGCAACCACTAGGAATTGTCTCCCGCCTGTCGCTGGTGGGAATGGCCCCAGGAGGTCGATGCCCCATTGGGCGAAGGGTCATGGGCTGGTGAGGTATTTGAGGTCGGCAGCGGGCTGATGGTGGATGTTGGCATGCTTCTGACATTTGTCGCATTTTCTGACGAGCTCGATTGCCTCTGTCTTCATTGTCGGCCAGTAGTATCCTTGTCGAAGTGCCTTTTGGGCGAGGGCTCTGCCCCCCAGGTGTCCGCCGCACAAGCCTTCATGGATGTCGCGGAGTACCAGCTCGGCTTCGGCTGGGCGCAAGCATCGCAGATAGGGGAGCGTGTAGGATCGTCGGTACAATCGTTCGTCTATCATGACGTATTTGGCTGTCTGGCGCTGCACCCTCTTGGCTGCATTGCGGTCCGCGGGGAGGGTTTTGTCTAACAGGAAGCTCGCGAGTGGGTCGATCCAGCTCGACTTTGCTTCGGTGACGGGAGTGACCTCTTCTGCCCCACCGAGAATGCTGGGCCGAGGTAAGTCCTCTACGTACACGGTTCTCCTGGCGTTGTGGCTCGTGCTAGCCAGTCGGGACAGGGCATCGGTCTCAGCGTTCTCTAACCTCGGGATTTGCTTGATGAAGTGTGACTGGAAGTTGAGCAGAGCCTCCTTTACTTTTGCCAAATATGCAATCATTGTGAGCTCGCGCGCTTCGTATTCGCCTGTAACTTGGTTGACCACGAGCTGGGAATCACTACAGATAACCATGTGCTTTGCTCCGACGTTGTGTGCTAGGTTTAGCCCGGCTATCAGTGCCTCATACTCCAGTTTTAGCCCGACCTTGTGCGTATTCCAGTTTTGTTCCGCTCGGGCCGCGTAGCACTATTCCAGCCCCGCTACCTTGTTGGTTCGAAGAGCCATCTACGTGAAGGATCCAGGGCTCCTCATCCCAGTTCGCGCTTGGTCTAACCAGGAGGGATGCCACACTGACTGCTACTTCACAGGGTTCGGACTCATTTGGCTTGGGAGCTCTGAGTTCGCCCGAACTGGGGATCTCGAGCTCGACCAGCTCAGTTCGAGGCTAAACGTGCATTCTGCGATAAAATTTGTCAAGGCTTGGGCCTTAATGGCAGTTCTTGGCTTGTACTGGAGATCGTACTCGCTGAGTTCGATGGCCCACTTCGTCAGCCGGCCGGAAACCTCGGGTTTGAGTAAAACTTGTCTCAGAGGTTTGTCGGTCAGGACAATGACGGTGTGAGCCTGGAAGTACGGGCAGAGTTTCCGTGCTGCTACCACCAATGCATATGCTAGCTTTTCTATCTGCGGGTACCTTGTCTCTGCTCCCTGCAAGATTTTACTAACATAATATATGGGTTGTTGGACCCGGTCTGCTTCCTTTACTAGTACCGAACTGACCACCTCGTCGCTAGCCGAGAGGTACAGTTCTAAGACTTCGCCTTCCTCGGGCCTAGCTAAGGTTGGCACACTGGCGAGGTAGCCTTTTAGCTCGTCAAACACGAGCTGACAGTCTTGGGTCCATTCGAACCCTTTGCCTTTGATTGCTTTGAAGAAGGGTAGGCAGCGATCTGCCGACTTGGACATGAAGCGACTTAGAGCGGCTATGCGGCCGTTTAGCCTCTGGACTTCTTTTATTTTCCGAGGTGGTCTCATATCTAGGATGGCTTTTATTTTGTCCGGGTTGGCCTCGATACCGCGTCGATTGACAACGTAGCCCAGGAATTTGCCCGAGGTGATGCCAAAGATACATTTGTTGGGGTTCAATTTCATGTTATACTGACGCAGGATTTGGAAGACAGAATCTAAGTCTTGTATTAATTCTTGGGAAAACTGTGTTTTGACGACCATGTCGTCTACATATCACTCTATCTTTTTGCCGATCAGGGGCCAAAACAGCATATTTACAAGTCTTTGAAAGGTCGCCCCGGCGTTTTTTAACCCGAAGGGCATGACCTTGTAACAGTATAGACCGAACTCGGTTATGAAGCTGGTTTTCTCCTCGTCGGATTGGTCCATCCTGATTTGGTTGTAGCCTGAGTAGGCATCCAGGAAGCTTAGCAATTCATGTCCCGAGGTCGCGTCCACTAGGCGGTCGATCCTAGGAAGGGGGAAGCAGTCTTTCGGACAAGCTCAGTTCAAGTCAGTGTAGTCGACGCACATGCGCCACTTGTCGTTCGCCTTTTTCACCAGCACAGGGTTGACCACCCAGCTCGGGTAATGGACTTCCCTTACGAAGTCTGCTGCGAGGAGCTTCTCGACTTCCTCGTCGACCGCTTTCCAGCGCTCTGGGGCTAAGTTCCGTTTCTTCTGTCTAACGGGTCTGACTAAAGGGTTAGTGTTAAGTTTGTGAGTTATAAGACCAGGGTCAATACCAGGCATATCGGCCGCGGACCATGCAAAAATATCTAAATTTTGGAGTAAAAAACTTACCAGTTCGGTCCGTAGGGGTTCTTTGACAAAAGCACCAATCTGGACTGCGCGAGCTGGGTCCGTAGGCGAGGTCGGGATCGCGACTGTTTCTTCTATGGGCGAGGCTCGTTCTTCGCCTTGCTCCGCGAGCCGCTCCAGATCGAGGTCGCCGGCCGCCTTGGACTTTCCCTTTAGGGCAGCAACGTAGCACTTGCGGGACTCGAGTTGGTCGCCTCGCACTACCCCCACACCGAAGTCCGTAGGGAACTTAATGGCCAAATAGTAGGTGGAGACCACCGCCCACAGGATATGCGTGATTGGCCGCCCTATTATGGCATTGTCTGGGGAGGGGGTCGCGACCACCAGGAAGTCGTGGTTGAGTCTGACCGCACAAGGCAACGTGCCGACTTCCACGGGCACCGTTATTTTTCCAAGGGGCCTGACTTCCTCCCCGCTGAAGCCCACTAGGGGAGTGCTTGCGGGCTTTAGTTCGCTCCTTGGCAGCTGTAGCCGATCAAACGCCGATTTAAAGAGGATGTCCGCCAAGCTGCCCGAATCTACGAGCACACGCCTAACCTCGAAGTCGCTGATCCTTAGTTTAATGACAAGCGCGTCATCGTGAGGGTAGCGAACTCCTCGCGCGTCGTCTTCTGTGAAGAGGATTGGCTCTTCGGTCTTTGGCCTTTTCGGAGGGTTCCGCTCCTCGAGGACTGCTTCGCGAACCGAAGTCCGGGCTGCTGCCGATGTGCACCCCGCTACCACCGAACCTCCCACAATTACATGGATGGTTCCCCGAATTGGCCTCTCTGTCGGAGGCTGTCACTGCATCGGTTCGGCAGGCCTGCTACTAGTCTCGGGGGTGTCCTTTTCGTGCTCACCTAGCCGATCCGCTTTATTGCTATTATTGTTGTGCTGTACAAAGTTCCTTAAGTATCCACGACGGATGAGCCCCTCTATTTCGTCTCGGAGGTTATTGCACTGCTCGGTACTGTGACCATGGTCCCTATGGAAACTACAATACAAATTCTTGTTTCTTTCGTTCGGATTTCCCTTTAGGCGAGGTGACCATTTCACATACGGGGCGTCCTTAATCGTCATTAAGATCTCGGTATGCCTCGTGTTCAGTGGCGTGTAATCCGTCTGAACTGGCAGGGAAGCTCGGAACGACTGGTTCGGTTTTGGGTCCCGGGCTGGGTTTTTTCGGTCGGCTAAGTTAGAGGGCTCGCCATCCCTCTTTCTTTTCTCGTTCCCGCCCTCAGTTCGCTGGTTGATTTCCTCCTCCGTCCTCATGAACTTGTCCGCGAGCTTGAGGAACTCGGCCACGGTCGCGGGTTGGTTGGCTACCATGTGCCATTTGAACTCCTTGTGCGTCACCCCTCTTTTTGCTGCGGCAAGCTGCACCGCAGGGTCTAACCGCGGTATCTGTAAGCATGCTTCATTGAATCGTTTGATGTAGCCCCGTATGGGTTCTCCTTCCCTTTGGACTACCCCGAAGATGCTTTCCTCTGCTCTCGGGCACCATTTGCTGGTGACAAAGTGTGCAGTGAAGACCTGCACGAACTGAGCCCAACACTTTATCGACCCGGGGGCCAGGTTCCTGTACCAAGTGCGGGCTACCCCCATGAGGGTGGTGGTGAAAGCCACGCACATGCATGATTCGCTGGCTCTGGCGAGGTGCATTTGGGACTGGAAAGCATCAACGTGGTCGTTGGGGTCGAAGGACCCGTCATACTTGTCTAGAGGCGGGAGCTTGAAATCTCTGGGCAGGGGGCTGCCAGGAGTTTTGACGCGAGGGGGGAAGGAACTGAGAGAATCGGGGCAACTCCTACCTCATCCGAGCTCATCTCGCCTTTGCCTCTGAGCTCTGACAGGACGCATGTGGTGGTTCGTCGACCTCGACGGTGCCTTCGCTGTTGAGTGGGCCTTGTACTGGCGCTGCTGGCCTTCGTGTTGCCGAGCTCGATGGGCCCGGAGTGCTGGTAGTCCATTTCTGCCAGTGCGCCGAATCGGTTTTCCACGAGTGGGAACTCCGGTTTGGAGCCCCGAGGTGCCGATCTCACGGGCGAGGTTCCTGACCCGCCTGCGAGTTGCGAGGCGGGGATGACTTTTCTCTCTCTCCGGCCTAGGGACGAGGCCTGGCTGTTTGGGGGGATCTGGGGCCTGGAGGCCTTTCCTTGGTGGAAGCGTCCATCCTGCGGAGAGGCCTTGACCGGCTTCGGAGCAGGGTGGCGAGGTGGAAGTAATGGTTGGTTCGGTGGCAGTTGGGGGAACTGCTGTTGATAGTGATATTGGGAGAGGTTGTGCAACACTTGGTGCTGGTGAAGCTGGTGTTGCTGGAATTGTTGCATCTGGGCTTGCATTGCCTGCATGCACTGCATTAGGTCGTCCAACCGATTTTGGCTAGCTGCCAGGGGGATGGCGGTTGGTTCAGTGAGGGTATTTTCGATAGGGAGAGGAAAGGGGATGTTTGTGGCAGATAGGTTTGCAGGCGCCAATGCTTGTGGCGTATTCAGATTGGGAATTCCGTCCACCGAGAGGGGGATGGTGAACTGTCCAACACACACCACGGGAACTTGAGGCTGTTCCCCGGTGGTGTTTGTCTCTGTGCCGCGTCCGGCGTTGCTGGAGGAGGCCATGAGTATTGAGTTTTTCAAGGAAGAAGAAAGGGGTGTGAAAGTTTTGGAGGGAGGCCTTTTGAAGCGTTTCCACAGACGGCGCCAATTGATGATGCACAATCCGGCCGCCCTTAGCTGTCAACGATCTTGCCTCTGAACTGAGTGGCAGGGACCTGAAACGGAAGGAGAAGAGAAGCTCCGGGGAGAACCCGGCGTAAGGGCTCCGAAGCTCAAGTTAGAGTCTTTCAAAGGCAAGATAGACCAGATAGCGCAAAAGTTAGCATACCTCGTTCCTGGGGGGTAGGAGCCTTTTATAACCACCTCGCGCACTCACTTCCAGGCTTCCGTCAGATCGGGCATGATTACTTCTGAACCCCTGCCAGATCGGAGCCGTCTCTGCGGCTAGTGATGACGATTGTAGGTGGCGGTAGCAGAAAGCCGTTTGAAGTGCAGCTGTCAGGCGTCAGATCCCAAATCAGTCAGGTGCGTCGCCCTTGGATACGGACGTCCTTGGTGTCGGGTACGTTTGGTCAGCCTGGTGTTTCGGAAGCGAAGTGTTGGAGTGGCGAGCGAGGTGTCTTGAGTTCGGTTTGGAGTGTTCCGAGCTGCCATGGGCCAGCTCGGGTCAGCTTTGTGAGGCTTGGGGCCCAGTATAGTTCGTGCTCCTTGCAGGGAGCTCGGGTTCTCAGTAGGGAGCTCGCTCTTAATAGGGAGCTCGGGCTCCCAGTAGGGAGCTTGCTCTTAATAGGGAGCTCGGACTCAGTAGGGAGCTCGGGCTCCCAGTAGGGAGCTCGGGTTCTTATTTAGGGAGCTCGGACCCTTAACAGGGAGCTCGCTCTTAACAGGGAGCTCGGGCTCCTAGTAGGGAGCTCGGACTCTTGGTAGGGAGCTCGGACTCAGTAGAGCGGTCTAGAGTTCGGGCTCGGTAGTGAGCTTGGACTTGCTTCCGATGTTCGCTTCGGGCACTCTACTGTCCCGAGTTGCTTGCCTTTGCCACGTGTCGGGCGATTACGAGGTCGGGCCAAATTTCCCTTCATCAGAATGGTTCAAGAATTCAATAGTCTAGGTTAAACCATGATATCATAATTAAATAATAAAAAATAAAAAATAGACAGAAATACTCAAAGCTATGAAAAACAGGAACGTTTATATAAAGAGACATCCTTGATATTTTACATTCATCACATTATATAAAAAAGAATTGTTTTTATTAATAATGAAAATGGAGTAAAATGTTTAAATTTTACATAAAAATAGATCCATTTTTGTGTTATGTTAAAAGCGACAGCTCATATCATAGTTAAATAATAGAATTTTAAAAATACAAAAGATTATAGAATAATTTTAATCTAAGAATATCTCTGATATTATTATTATTATTATTATTATTATTATTATTATTATTATTATTATTATTATTATCTAAAATTGCCACATGCAATGCACGTGCTCATTCACTAGTATATATATACACCAGACCTCAAGTAGTAGTTCAATCATCCCCTAAACCACCTTTTGAATAGTCATTAAGATGATCTACCAGACCTCTACATCCCTCTAGAATGTACCATTTAAATGAGTATCTACTTCTCAATGATGGATATGAGCCAAAAAGTTCTAAAGAGGCTATATTACACAAAGACAAAGAGCAATGGTTGATGATAATGCAAGAAAAAATGAAATCCTTGCAAGACAACCATGCTTATGATCTCGTGAAATTTCCTAAAGGCAAAAGAGAACTCAAGAACAAGTGGGTATTCAAAATTAAGGTAGATTGGGAGTGATTCAAAGACTCAATACAAGGCTCATCTAGTTGTGAAAGGTTTCAGGCAATGATTAAAATATTGATATGATACTCCTAGTATTAAACGTAACATTTTGGTATTGGTGTAGCCAAGGTTTAAAGTATCGGAAACACCAAGTGTATCAGAAAGGCAATTTTAAGAGACGTATTGAGATACATTTTGGATATGCATGCGTATCGAAGAAAAACTAAGATACACATAAATATGCTTTGAAACACTATAAATACTTTAATAAATCATAAAAATACATAACAACACTAAATATAAGACCTAAATGAGGTGTATATACATTAAATTAATATATTTTAATGGTTTTGTCAAGAAATATATTGTAATTAATTATAATTTCATTAAAAATCCTATACTTAACTATAATTTATAAATTATAATTCTAAAGTTTTGATGTTTAATGGGATGGGAAAAAACCAACTCTCTTATCCAACCATAAAATATGCATCAACACAACTTCTAAGTGAAAATATACTTAATAATTATTTATTTTCAAAAAATATAAAAAATAAATAAACATTATATAATATATTCAAAAAATAGTTATTAGAGAAGAAATTTCAATTGCCTTGTGGAATATATGATAAATCATCCATAGAATTATAATATATTCAATCATTGTGATCAAATGATAAAATATAATTAATTATTTATTTTTTAATTCTATAAGTATAAAAATAAAAAAATCTTAAAGAAGAATTTTCAATTGGTGTTGTCAAACAATAAAATATAATTAATTATTATTTATTTTATTCTAAAAATATAAAAAATCAAAAAAATATTAAAGAAGAAATTTCAATTGCTCAATGGATATGATAGATAAATCTATAGATCTAAAACATATTTAGTCTTTATATGCAGAGAAAATTTTATATTTTCCCCAAATAACTCATGAAATTTCCATAAATCTACAGATAACACAAAAAAATGTGATTTTGGAGGTAAGAAATGTAGATTAACATAAATTTATACATTCAAGAAAAAATAAATCATAAGATATTATAAAAAATTGAAAAACAAATTTACCTATTTTTTACCATATTTTTCAAAATTTGAAAAATCTTAAAAAAAATAACGATTCACACCTATTTCTTGCAAAATTTTGCAAATGTAGCACTCTAGGAATGAGGTTTGGAGTTTTAGAATCATTTGGGGGGTGAAAGAATCTTACTTTTTCCCTTTATTTTTTTTTTTTTTGGTTTTTGGCCGTATCTTTTTCGTCGATACGCTACCGATACACCCCCGATACGCATGAAAAAAGATGATACACATGATTTCCATGCGTATCCTGTATCTGTTTTTAAAAGATACACCCCGTATCGGGTGTATCATATCAAAATTTTAAACCTTAGGTGTAGCAAATATGCTTGGATACATTGATACACAAACATTTTGAAATTTTTAAAAGGTCTTAGACCTCTTTCCTAATCTTTTGATTATTATAAAATGAAAAGAAAACCAAATAATATAAAAACATCAATATCATCCATATCTATATGCACCAATACCTATGTTTCGATATCAGGCATATAGATATTTTAATCCATGGTTTCAACCAAAGAAAGGGAGTTAACTTTGAAGAAATTTTCACTTGTAGTAAAGATGTCCTCCATTAGGGTGGTTATTGCTATGACTGCTAGCATGGACTTAGAATTTCAGTAGCTTGATGTGAAGACTGTATTTCTCCATGGAGATTTGGAAGAAGAAATTTACATAGAACAACTAAAGGGGTTCCAAGTCAAGAGAAAAGAGAATTGGGTATGCAAGCTGAGAAAAAGTCTGTATGGACTCGGGCAAGCTCCAAAGTAATGGTGCAAGAAATGTGAATCATTTATAATGAATCATGGATTCAACAAAACCTCATTTAACCACCACTATGTTTTGTGATGTATTTTTCAAGCAGAGACATCATCATCCTTCTTCTATATGTCGATGACATGTTGATTGTTGGCCAAGACACTAAGAAGATAGAGAAGTTGAAGAAGAAGTTGGGCAAATCATTTGCTATGAAGGATTTGGGACCGGCCAAGCAAATTTTGGGCATAAGGTTTCTTTGAGATATGAAGAATAGAAAGCTATGGCTGTCTTAAGAGGGGCACATTGAAAAGATACTTGAGAGGTTCAACACGAGCAAACCTAAACCAATTAGAACTCTACTTGTAGGACATTTTAGATTGAGTGCACAATTGTGTCCTACACAAGTGGGGAAGAAAATGAAGAAATGAAAGATGTGCTTTATGCATCAACTGTGGGAAGTTTTATGTGTGTTATGGTATTCTCAAGGCCTGACCTCACTCGTGCCATTGGAGTTGTGAGTAGATTTCTGTGAAATGGATCCTTAGATACCTCCGAGGCACCTCCAAAATGAGTTTATGCTTTGGGAAAGGCAATCTTGTATAGATGGTTACATAGGCACTGGTATGGCTAGTGATTTGGATTAAAAAAAAATCCATAATTGGATATTTGATTACTTTCCGAGGGGGAACGTCTACTGGTAGTTAAAACTTCAAAAGTTTATTTCCTTGTCCACCATTGAAGCTGAATTCATAGCCATCACTAAGGCAAGTAAGGAGCTACTATGGACAAAGAAGTTAACATAACAACTTAGGTTAAAATAAAAGATATATTCCACCTAGATAACCAAAGTGTCAACCACCTCAGTAAAAACTCCACATTTCATTCAAGGTCTAAGCACATTGATGTTAGATATCAATGGATATGCAATTGGAACTTGAGATGCATATACTAATGAAAATTGGTCAAATATGATGACCAAGACAATAACAGTTGAGAAGTCTGCCTTTGCAAAAGTGAAAGGTTTGGTAGAGCCCTCCTCATAACTCGTAAGAGAAGATTTATTGAATTTTCCCTCCTCATGAGGAGGATGAGTTATCAATTCTTAGCCTTGTAGTCCTGTGGCCTTGTGGCCTCATAGGATGGCAGTCTCATAGCATTGTAACCCCATGGATTCGTTGTTTCTTTCGGTAAGCTTTGTCAATAGGTGCTTCAATATTCCCTCAATTATTGGCATGTCACATCTCCACCTTGTCGCATCTCAGCTTCACATAGCTCCAGCCTCGTGGTTCCTCCTCCGACATCACTTTCCAACCACGCTCCTCTGCCCGCAGACCTCACTGGCTGTATGATCTTGGCCTCGTGCCTCTTTGTATTCCATAAGCTCGTGCTTATGTTTTCAAGGACCTCCTAACACTACAGTGAGTAGGGGTGCTCACGGTTCGGTTATTCGAACCGTGGGCTTATTTTTTAAATTGAATCAGGGTTACTGGTTTTTGGAAAACTGGTAACCAAAATCGAATCAAAGCTGATCAAGTTAATTGGTTGACCGGTTTAGTTAATCATCGATTCAATTTATCGGTTCATTGGTTTTTTATTATTTATAATATATATTATAAAAAACATATAAATATATAATAAAACACTAGAAATATATATAATAAATAATAAATAATAAATTATATGTTATATTTATATATTTATATATAATGCATATTTATTAATTTATAATGTATAAAAAATATAAAGTATACATAAATATACAATATATATAAAAATATGTATACTGGTCGGTTTGATTAACCGCCAATTTCCTATTTTGGTTAACCAAACCGAACCGGTCATTTCAGTTAACCAAATTTTTGGTTTGTTTTGATCGGTTCAGTTTTTCGATTTTTCTTGCTCATCCCTAATAGTGAGGCAATTAATGATTTAGGTATCTCAAATGATTGAAGTTTTAGAAGTTGAATTGTTACCCTCTTCTATGTATATGTGTATCATTTAAATAGAGGAAGGGTGAGTAGTGTATCATCTACTGCTAATTGGTGCAACAAGAAAACACCAAGGTCATCCTCTGTATAAAGAAGAAGTATTCATCTTCTTGTATATTGTTCTGTTTATCCTCTTGTAAAAACCAGAGACATTGTAACCCCATCATTGGAAGTGATAGTGGAAGTTTTTTGGACTAGTGTCCCATGTTTTTTCCCTTCAAAGATTCAAAAGGGTTTTCAATGTTAAAAATTCTTGTGTATATACTTGCCTTTCGTTCTTACTCTATTATTTTGTTTCCGCTATACTGCCTATTTATTTGCCTTAGAAATCACACACCTCCTTCATGACACTTTGAAGGGCACTTAATCTCCTAGGGTTTATTAAAACAATCATTCTAACTATTCATAAGCCTATTTTAATATCCTTTACTAAAACAATTGTAAGACTATTGGACTGTATATTTAACTTCTGGGCTTGGGCACAAACCGATTTGTTTGACTATTCATAAGGGGAAGGGGAATTTCCAAAATTTTCTTTCATCATATTGTTTGGGACTAAGGTTTGGAGTCTTGAAATGTTCCAGTTCTTAGATTGGTCCTCTATTATGTCTACCACTTTCAAACCTCTATCTAGGTCCTGTTGAGTAGGGTCAGTGTTGTAAATTTTTGGGCCTCTAGGAGTCCACCTAAAGATGCCCAATATGCATGTTCCAATGTAATTCTTTTATTAGGTACTCTAAATAATGGTGCTCACACACTATGCCTTTGCAACCCCAAGAGGCTCTATCAGGGGTTTAATTACCTCAACCCATACACTCCTCTCTTCTTTTACTTTCTCTAGCCCAAATTTGGAGACATTAGCAGCATTGGCCCATTCTGATTTTCTTAGGCCCATAACTCCCTCTTTATGGGTTTATGCATGAGATTCCAATTAGGAAGAACCCTGGATTTCTTCTTCATATCTTTTCCATAGATGAACTATTTTTGAATTGATTCCATGTTTCTAACGTATTCCACAGCACATGATTCCAATTAGGAAGAAGGTACATGAGTGTGTATCAAAAGGGCTCCCAAATATTTCTCTCTCTTAAGCCTAATAGAATGTTTAAAAACTTAGATATTATTTTTTGCAATCCCCTAGGAATATTTTTAGAAATGGTAATTGATGACTTTTGGAAATTAGGGTTTTGGCTCAATGCTTTTGCAAATAGATGAATCATTCTTTAATTTCGTGGTAATTGCAATTAAGGCATTTGCATAAATAATAGAGTAGTCATCTAAAGTGAATGATAGGTATTATTGAGCCCAGTTTTCATAATTTATTTTTCCTTCTTCCTAATTCACTTATTATTTATCTCTTTAATGGCTCCATACAAAGAACAAAAAACATATGAGGATAAAGGATCACCCTATTTTATTCCCTTTGTTGATTTGGGATTTGTAAAAGGTGCTCTTTTTTTTAGCACTTTGTAAGATACTGATTTGATGCACTCAATGTCAATTTTACAGTTTATATATCCTGTCTTCCATTTTCTTCTTCATGGAGTTATAGAGTTCACATACTATTAGTATATTGTTAGTTATTTGCCTATTTTTCACAAACATTTTGGTATAGAGAAATAATTTTACCCAAAATAGTCCTACTAGCCAAAATCTTGGTCAATAGACCTAAACTGGTCAGAACTTGTTGGGCCATCTTATCTCATCTTATTTAATTTCACCTACGACTTTGACACACCTTCATTTTGAGGTCAACAAAAGAAGAAAAAAATAGGAAGAGAGGGAAGAGGAAAAAAATGAAGGAGAATTTGTGATGGCCTTCTTGCTTGCAATAAGAATTTGCGATGAACATCTCACTTGTGATCAAAATTTGTAATGGGTCATTTCACCTACAACTTTGATGCATCTTCTTTTTGAAGTCAACAGAAGAAGATGAGGATTTGTGATGGCAATCTTACATGTTATGAAGATTTGCAATGGATGAGAATTTTGATAAACATCTCATCACTTGTGATGAATATTTATGAAGGGCCATCTCACCTCATCTCATCTCACGTGCGACTTTAGAGCATCTCCATTTTGAGGTCAACAGAAGAAGAAGAAGAAGAAGAAGAAGAAGAAGAAGAAGAAGGGAAGAAAGGTTTCAATGTTTTCCTGATGACAAGCTTGTTGAGAAAAACATCACCAATCAAGAAATGGGTGGTAGATTTCTCAAGGACAATAGCGAGACATTAAAGCTATGTTTGGTTTGAAAGAAAGAGCAAGGAAAGGACAGTGTAAAGGTTTCCCCACCTTTCCCTTCCTTTCCCTACTTTTTCCTTCAAACCAAATACAGCCTAAATTCTCATGTGGCAAGAACTAACCACTTGAAAACTAACAAGTATTCAATTCTCATGTGGCAAAAGTGGCTTTCAAATATTACAAAGGCCCTCTTCTTAGACCTTCAAAAGATACCAAATGTTGCATTCTCAGCAATCTGCTATACACCCATGGACACATGTTTGCATGCATGTAGCCCATAGTTGAGAGAGGGAGAAAAGGGAAAAGATGGAGGGCAGGAAATGCAATGGACACATGTCAGCATGCAGCAGTTTAAAGCGAGGAGAAAAGCAAAGAGAGAAAAAAGAGTGTGAGAGAGAATAAGATAGGGAAAACAAAGGGAGAGTGAGGGAGAAAAAAAAGAAGGGAAAAAGCCTCTTGAGAAAGAAAGACCTAGAGAGGTACTTGTGTCAATACCAAAGCTTAAAGCAATTCCCCCATTCTCAATGTTAAGACCCGGACTGTACTATAGATGATATACTATAGATGATAGTCACAAAGACTGGATCTGCTCCTCATACATGGCGCCTCACACCGATCATAAAGGCACATCCCACCATGCATTGAGAACATCTCCCATACTTATGTGTTATTATTTACGGGAGATGTTCTCCATGCATGGTGGGATGTGCCTGTGAGGTCGTTGTGAGGCACCTTGTGTAAGGAATAGATCCCAATTCATAGTCACATGCTATGGCATGTGAATAGAATACAACAACACACTAATGATAGGGGTGGAATTAGTCAATTGTCAGAAAAATTAAGGATACTTCAAGAGATTATTTAAACAATAGGGATAGTATTAATCAATTTCCTAAAACATAGGGATACCTAAAAAATCAGTAGTTAAAGTTTAAACCACCTGTTCCTGAGGTTTGAGGTATTGAGAGTTGATTTTAGAGCCACCATGATTTCCACCTCCCTCACATCTTTTTCCAAATTTGCATTTTCATATATAATTTGATCCTTAGAAACCTTTAAACCAATTAAATGAAGGGCTTCATCAATCCTATTAGATCCTTCTTACATGAATCTTTCATTAAATTTGTGTACAGACTTTTTATGTCATTAGAGTTGGTCGCTCATTCTCTTTGCTTCATTTTTTAGGGTAAATTACAAAGACCCCCCTTTTACTATAATCTTGAGATAAAGACTCCCTTCCATTAACCTTCCGTTAAGTCTGCCGTTACAATATTTTTTTGTTTCCACAGTTTGGGGCATGTTGGGCTATCAGTTGCTAGATTCATGTGGTGATTACAAGTCGCCCGCGGGTCTTGTGGCGTACGGTTCGGTGAGCTGTTCCTATGTTCGTGGTAATGGTGTTCGTGAGGGCATGGCACGCGAAATGGTTTTGGAAAAGCTAGTGTTGTCAGCGGGTTGAGCTCACCCCAGCTCGGCCGCACACCTAATGTTGGTTGCCACATGTTGGTTTGTCAAGTTGTCTTGTTGAGTTGGACGATATCTTGCCAACAACGTCCACATGTCGATAATTGCATGGGGTGACCAACATGGTTTAAAGTATCGATACGATACGCCTCGTATCGGGCGTATCGTATCGTATCTTTTGAAAAAGATATGCTCCGAAATGCTTATTTCCAGGTGTTTCGGAACCCCAACTTTTTTAAATAATAAAGAACATGTTTTTAGCTTCCAAAAAACCAAAATTTTGAAAAAAAAAACTAAAAAAGAGTAGTGTTTCGAGCGTTTCTAAGTACTGATATGATACTGTCAATATGTGTAATCGTATCGATACTTTGAACCTTGGTGACCAAAATGCCCCTCATCAGGTAGTATAGAGATTAAAAAATATTGTAACGGAAAATTTCAACGAAAGGGGGTTTTTGTCTCACGGTCATAGTATAGGGGGGCCTTTGTCACAGACCCCATAGTACAGGGGTCTTTATAATTTACCCTTTTTTTAATTTTAAACATTCTATTTCTGTCTTCTTATTACAGTTGTAGTTGTAGTGTAAAAGAAATGGCATTATTTTGTACACTTGTTTTATTCAAGACCTTTGAGCTGAGAATTACTCATTTTGACTTAATATCGTAATTACGTCAGGGAAAACTTTGGTTGTTGGGGGCCAACAGCCTTTCCTATTCAGAAAGCTTCTGGATTGTGTACGTTATTATAAGAGTGGGCAAATTAGTAATTGTCCATTAATTTATTTTGAATAAAAACAAAAGCATGCCTATGAATTAGTAAACTGCCGTAAACGAGCCCAACCTAGAATTCTCTCAACAGGAAAGGTTATTGGCCCCAACAGCCAAAGTTAATCCATTGCGTCTTTGCATAACTTTCTCTTTTTGATAATGGACACATATCACACCCTTGGGGCAACCTCATCACTCAAATAGGCCTCGGGGGCTAACCATGGTAATTTCACTCCATCCTTAATGATGATTATAACGAGGGACCATTATTATTGTTCGGTTAACCATTTTTAATTATAATGGGCTGATCATTGTTTAGTTAAAACCAAAAATTGAACTGAAATTTTTGGTTTTGGTTTATTTAGTTCGATTTTTTTTTTGTTTTCAGTTTTTTCAGCTTGATTAATTTAGTTTTAAAAATTTTTTGTTTTGATTTCTGTTTTCAAGATTAAAAATTTTATTAATCAAAAAAACCAAATTAATCAAAATTTATTATATACATAATATAATATATATTATTAATATGTAAAATATAATATATTATAATATCTATAATATACATTAAGATATATATATATATATTATAATATACAAAAATATATTAATATGTATAATATATAATATATAATATATAATATGTATTAGTATAATATTAATAAAATCTGGTTTTAATCGAAAACCAAACCGAAAAATTCAGTTCCGGTTTTTTTGATTTTTTTAATAATTCAGTTTTGATTCGATTTTATATTTTATAAGTTTGGTTTTTAATTATTCAGTCTATTTAACCGAATAATCCGAATGCTCACTAGCTGCGTCCTCTGATTCGTTAATGCTAGAATAACACTCAACCGCCTAGTCACTACTTAATTGGCCTTGGCCTTTATTGCACCCTAAGGTGTGAAAGTTGTTACAAAGAGCCAATAACGCAGCCATCAGGAGGACCTCGCCTATAAATAAGGGTAGGAACCACTGGTAAGGCTCTTATGCACTCCTTTTTTTTTTTTTTTGAAAGCCCTTAGGCAACTTCATTCAACTTTCAATCTCAGTTACATCCTTGGTCAATAAACTTAGGAGTAAATGACCAGGTTTGAGAAGAGAGACAAGTAAGAGAAAATTTGGCTATGTGGTGAGCTACTTGGTTACCAGATCTTAGAGTAAAAGTAACTGAGGAACCGTCAAGGTAATTAAGGAGACTCCTACAACTTGATAAGAGAGTAAGGATACTCCAAGGAGGATTAGGGTTTTCCTCCAACAAGAGCTTGATAATTGATTCATTATCACCTTCAAAGATGGTATGAGAGAAACCCATGGAAATGGCGAACTTGATACTTTCCAAAAGAGCAGTGGTTTCAGACACAACTGGAGGAGATAGATTGATCGGAATGGCTCATGCAAAAATGAAGGAAACCGTGTGATCTCTCACAACAAAACCCACACTTGACTTTTGAGTGGAGTTAGCGCCATCAAAGTTTATTTTTAAAAAGCTGTTGGGGGCTTTGTCCAAAGCACTAGCTGCACCAATCTATTGCCTGCATGATCCATCAAGTTATCATGATAATTAGAGAAGATCAAAAAGTTGTGAAAAGCTAAGTTGGTGGCACGATGAGCAATAAACTGAGGAGCCCCAGGCTTGTTCTTAAAGATGAGTGCATTCCTTGCAAACCAAATATGCCAAAGAAGAGAAATTATTTTTAGTAAGCCAACATCAGTGATGCACCTTGATTTAAAGAGCTTAATCCAGGATGTGATCCAATCTGCCAAACTCCTTTCTGAATTTAGATCAGAACGGATAGAAATATCTGCACCAAACCAAACTTGCTTAGCAAAAGGGCAATTGAGAAGTAAGTGTTCAAGTGATTCTTCTTCATTGTCACAAAAAGAGCAAGAAATGGGTATATGTTTCAACGCCACTTCCAGTCTTCTTTTAACAGGAAGAGCATCATGCATAATCCTCCAAATAAAAATTTTTGGTTTAGGAGGAATGAATTTCAGACTCTAGAAATAGTGCCATGAGATCCTGTTACCTAAGAGATGAGTAGAGGATTGTAACGGTTTTTCAGATAATAAGAGTTTAAACCCCGAGGCTGTTGTATAATTCCCATGCAGAGTAAGGGTCCAAATCAAAGTGCCTTGCATCTCTGCATGCGGAGTAAGAAGAACCACTATTAATTTTGAGTCTCCAAAAGTTTGAGTTCTTGACATATTTAGCATGGAGATTTTTGCCCACAGAGCATTGGGGTTTTTCAATAAACGCCAACCTAACTTAATAATGAGCGCCAAATTTCTTAAAATTTGCATCACAGAATCCAAGGCCACCAAAATCCTTAGGAAACATAAATGAAGACTAGTTTCGGAGATGTAAGGAATTGGAGCTCAAGTCCGACCACCAAAAGTTACGGCAAACACTGTTCAGCTCATTACAAACTGATGTCGGCAATAGATACATTTGCATTACATATTGGGGTAATGCCTGAAGAGTAGATTTTATGAGCACACTTCTTCTAGCATGAAAGAGGGTATTCCTTTTCCAAGTCGATAGCTTCAATTTCAGTCGATCTACCAAATAATTCCATTCAATAGTCTTAGCTCTTCCTAAGAAGAGAGGTCCACCCAAATACTTTTCTCCTCATTTCATGAAGGACACACCAAAGATGCTAGCTTTGCGGATTCATATTCTTCTATGAGTGTTGGTACTGAAGTAAATGGATGATTTGCCAAAATTAATCTCTTGACTAGACCAGTTACAAAACGTTTACTACAAACCCAGAAAGCGATTTGCCTCAGTATAACTGCATTTTCCAAAGAGAAGAAGATCGTCTACAAACATCAAGTGAGACATATGGATGGCGGTTCTGGTGAAGTTGAATCCATGAATTTCCCTTTCCTAAAGCTTAGATTCAAAAAGCCTGAACAACACTTCCATACACAAAATAAAGCGGTAGGGCGATAGTGGGCACCCTTGTCGCAATCCTCTACATTGACAGAAAGGAGTACTTGGTTTGCCATTTACAAGTACCGCAAATTGGGTTGTAGAGACACATTGATAAATTATGTTACTAATTTCAGCTTAGACACCAAAGTGATGAAGAACAAATCGCAAAAATGACCATTCCATTTTGTCATAAGCTTTAGCCAAATCGAGTTTAAGAAGAAAGTTTCCAACTCTACCTTTTTGCTTCTTCATGCTATGAAGGAACTCTTGAGTGATTATTGTATTGTCAGTAATATTTCGCCCAGGTGTGAAGGCACTTTCGAATGGGGAGATCAGTTTGGGGAGAATCAATTTCAGACGATTACAAACAACCTTAGCAACAATCTTGTAAAGAACATTGCTCAAGCCAATGGGTCTAAAGACTTTTGCACTTTCAACTGTCTACGCCTTTGGGATCAAGCAAATATAAGTAGAGTTCATAGGTTTAATGTCCTTTGGAGCTCTGAAAATATGTTGAACCCAATTTGTAATGTCATTGGCCACAACTGACCATTGCGGCTGTAAGATGCCAGCATGCATTCCATCTGGCCTTGGCGATTTCCAGGGATTGATCCCAAATAATGCACTCTTTACCTCCTCAGTAGAGGGAATGCGAGAAAGCCAATCATTCTCTTCAGGAGAGAGAATAATGCCTAAATTTGGATCTTGGGCATTTGATAGATCTGGAATAGAAGAAGTAAAAAGATCCGTAAAGTATGAAACCAAAGTTTTGAAGGGATGAGAGATCAATCATATGGATGGCCAAACCCTGCAGGTAGGTTGGGAAAATTTTCAAAAATTTCTCTCTCCCATGTGGGAATCACATTCCCAATTTTAGAAAACTGCATTTTCAATGATCAATCTTGAACCTGAACCAGACCAGATCTGAAACAAAAAGGTAGGAGAGGGATATATCAGATATGGAGTAATAGTAACCCCCAACGAAGGTGTTCACGCCCAAGGAAAATACCAAAAACTGCTCCCACTGAAGATGACACAACGTAGGGAGGAGCAGAATCAGCAGGGTGGTTCTTCAGCAAGAACCGAATTCTTCAGCAAAACCTCCATGGAGGGTAGGTGAGCACGACTTCTGATTATCTTTTCTCCAAAAGATAATATCAAGAACTCTTCTTGATTGCTCCTATAGGTGGAGATTGAAATGGTAATGGCGGCAATAGCAGGAGAAGGCAAGAGCAGAAAATGGCGTTAGTCCAACTATATGTTGTCTTCTCTCTTGAATTAGTAAGACTAAAGGATGATTTGGGGTCCGCCCTTCTCCTCTATTTATAGCCTTAAAGAGAGGTTCTCCTAATCCCATTAGGAGTTTCCTAATCCAAATCTTGTATTTGGATCTGGACTCTCTTTAAGAGATAAGGATAAACCCTTATCTTATCTAAAGATAAAGATCAGCCCTCCTAATCCAATTAGAAGTTTCCTTATCCAAATTTTTATTTGGATCTAGACTCTCTGAGTGGATAGGGACAATCCCTTATCCTATCTACTGATCTAAATTCCATAACCACCCCTCTTTAATTAATCTAATTAAGCCAATTCGAATTAGGCTTTAGGCCCATTAAGTCCATGTGCTCACTTATCCTCCAAACTGCTGCCCAGTTGAATATCCTTGTATGGCGTGGGACCCAAACATTGATCTACACATCAGCCATAGGGGTTCAGCCCAGCCTCTGTTACAAGGCCTAGCCGAACTCACTGTAGGAGACAGTGAACCCCTGAGTTCATCACCACGGGCTCTTAATGGGCCCAACATTAACACTAAATGGTCATTGGGTCAAGCCACCTTATAAAAACCCAAGGACTGTGGGCAGATGCAAGATTAGCCCATTAGGTATTACCCTCAATGGTCTTACACTTAACCTCTCAGCCCATAATGATCAAACACTGCCCAACAAAGGAGGACCTCTCCCTCGGCTGCAAGGTACAGTGTTGCACTCTCTACTTACATGGATCCCGGGAATTAAAACCTTTTGCAAACATTTTGAAACCATAATATATATATATATTGCAAAACAAATTTCAACGGTTGAAATCGGTTGCCGACAGCTTTGGTTTCCATCATAGAGAGTGCATCCCTGATCATTCACTTTGTCCGACAAAGGGGCTGATCCTGTAACTATGATCAACCACTCAGATGAATTCCCGGACTATCCCAACATTCCCAGGTTTTGATCCCCTCTAAGGTTCTCATTGATTGGCATATCAAAGACAGCCAAATACAACACCTACTGCAGTATCATAATCGAGTCTAGGGGTCAGGTGTAACATTCCAGTTTTTCCCATCTACCTCCAAGGTCTAAGGCAATACTGGAATTCTGGTCTGGTTCAGTGTTTCTAGAAAACCTACACTGCATGTACCTCAGGTCACACCCTGGCAGCTGAGACAAGCTACCCTAACCAACTTGGCGGCACATCAGTGTCAGCCTTGGCAGGATAAATCTCCCCAGATCTATCCAACGGCTGTGAAGATTCTAAACTAACTCGAGTCTCATATGTGTCCAGTTTAAGGGTATTACACAGAAACACACCATAATAACATGAATCAAATATGTAGTTTATTTATTTACATTAAATGTCATAAAGTACATCATTCTGATTGGAGCTAAGGGCATACACTATCTAACAGCTCCCACTTGCACTTAGGTTCAATCGGGTACAAGCCGGAGTCCCAGACTTTCAATGTGTTTCTCAAACACTTTCTGTGTCAGTGGCTTAGTCAATGGGTCTGTCACATTGTCCACTGATGCTATTTTTTAACATCAATCACCCATAGATCCAGTGTTGTCACACAACAGTGGAATGGGTGATGTGTTGAATTCCAAACTCTAGAATGAATACCTTCATTCATTAGGCAGCCTCACTTGCGGCATTGTATCCGGCTTCGGCTGTGGAATCCGTCGTGGACCCCTATTTGCTGCTTTTCTAGCAAATAGCACACGATCCTATCATGAAAACGTATCCAGATGTAGACTTTCTATTATCTGGATCTGACTGGAAGTCAGCATCAGTATACCCATGGATCTGTAGTGAACTACCATCAAATACTAGACAAAACTCTTTTTTCCTTCGAAGGTACTTGAGTATGTTTTTTACAATAGTCCAATGCTCCTGCCCTAGATTTGACTGGAATCCGCTTACCACACTCACTGCCTAAGCAATGTCAGGACGAGTGCACAACTGGCATACATGATGCTCCCTACAGCTGAGGCATTGGGAACGTCCTTCATGCCCTCAATCTCTTCAGGAGTCTTGGGAGACATACCCTTGGAGAGAGTGACTCCATGCCTGAAAGGAACATTTCCTTTCTTGGAGTTCTCCATGCTGTATCTCTTTTCTATCTTGTCAGTGTAAGCAGATTGGGATAATCTTATTATCCTCTTCGATCTATCTCTATAAAGCCGAAGACCCAGTATGTAGGAGGCTTCTCCAAGATTTTAAATGGAGAATTGTTGTGAAAGTCATACTTTCACAGTAGTCAACATTCCTACATCATTCCCAATGAATAGAATGTCATCTACATACAGAACCAGGAATGTAACCTTACTCCCACTAGATTTCCTATAAACACAGGGCTCATCCGGATTTTGCTCAAAGTTAAACTTTTTGACGGTAGAGTCAAACCGAATGTTCCAACTCCTAGAAGCTTGCTTAAGTCCATATATGGACTGGTTTAGTTTACATACCATGTGTTCCTGACCCGCAGCCACAAAACCTTGCGGTTGTTGCATATAGATATCTTCAATAAGATCTCCATTCAGGAACGCAGTTTTGACATCCATTTGCCAAATCTCACAATCATGGTACGCTACTACAACTAGTAGGATCCTAATGAATTTAAGCATGGCAACGGGCGAAAAGGTTTCCTCATAATTGATTCCTTCTTTCTGAGTGTACCCTTTCACCACAAGACGAGCCTTGTAGGTCTCAACCTTACCATCAGGGCCCTTTTTCCTCTTATAGATCCATTTGCAACCAATTGCTTTTACCCTAGGGGGCGGATCTACCAGAGTCCAGACTCCATCGGTCTCCATTGAGTCAATCTCAGCTCTCATGGCATCTACCCACTTCAAAGAATCTATGTCCAACATAGCTTCCATATAAGTCACAGGATCCTCCTCACTGGTCGTGACTTCCACTAAGTAACTATCCTGGTCATAGTCGAAACGAACTAGAGACCTGGAAACCCAGGTAGATCTTGTAGGTTGGTCATTACCTGGAGCTTGTGGGACATCTCCCACTACCTCTGAGCTCTCCTCATCAAGAACAACTTCTTGACGATGATTGTTCAGGATGTAATCATCTTCCAAGAAATGGGCATTTCGTCTACAGAACACCTTCTGTTCTCCTAGGTCATAGAATAGGTAACCCACAAAGCCTTTGGGGTAGCATATGAATAGGCAACGGCTGGTCTTGGATTCCAATTTGTCTGCACTCGTTCTTTTAACATGTCAGACAACCCCAAATCTTCAAGTGTCTCACACTTGGTTTCATACCGGTCTAAAGCTCATAGGGAGTCTTCAAAATTGATTTGGTTGGAACCTGGTTCAGCATGTATATCGCTGTTTCTAATGCGTAACCCCAAAAGGATGTGGGTAACTCTGAGTGTACGAGAAGTGATCAAACCATATCCAATAAAGTCTGGCTCCTCTCAGACACACCGTTTAGTTGTGGTGTCGCAAGAGGAGCTAACTGTAATACTATCCCATTTACCTTCAAGTAGTCCCTGAATTCGTAAGAGAGATACTCGCCACATTGATCTGATCGAAGGGTCTTAGTTTCTCTCCCTAACTGCTTCTCGACCTCTTGTCTGAACTCTTTGAACTTTTCAAAGGATTCAGACTTGTGTATCATTAGGTACACGTAACCATACCGTGAGTAATCATCGGTAAATGTTAAAAAATAAATGTGTTGGTTACGTGTCCTAAAACTCATGGGACTACATACATCAGTATGTATAAGGTCAAGCGTGTCTGTACATCTTTTAAGCTTACCGTTAAATGGTTGTTTCGTCATCTTACCCTAAAGGCAAGGTTCACAGGTTGGAAGATCTTCTACAGTTGGAAAATCCAAAGGACTATCATTTACCAATCTTGTGATACAATCTATATTAATATGGCCAAGTCGGAAATGCCACATACACGTGGGGTTAACTGTATCACAGGTTCTTTTCTTAGGGATATCATCCGACGTAGTTTCGGTTATGTTAGTTTCCAGAGAATGATGGAGAACATAGAGACCATTCTCAAGATTTTTGTATGCGAGGAATTTGTTATTTATTTTGATAGTAATCGTATTACTAAAGAGAATAGAATATCCATCTGCACAGTTTTAAAACAGAAATCATATTTCTTCTCAAATTCTATACATAAAGACAATCTTTCAGTACAATAATTCATTCACTAAAAATTAACTCTATAGTTCCTATAGCTGTAAATGCAACAATTAAAGAAGTCCCCAAGTAAAGAGTCACTTCTCTGTCACTCAGTCTTCTGCTTATCCTGAACCCCTACAGTAAGTTACACGCATGAGTCGAAGCCCCGGAGTCAATACACCAGGAAGCAGAAATTACCAACAAATTGGTTTCTATGAAAAAGGATTTGAAATTACCTTGTTTCTTGGATTCCAAGTACTGAGGACAGTTCCTCTTCCAGTGGTCGGCCTGCTTGCTGAAGTGACAAGCATCCGATGTTGTCTTTCCTCTGCCTTTTGGTCTTAGCATCTTTCTTCTGAGACTTTCTCTTTGCCTTCCTCTTTTTCTTGCCCGATTTACCAGCTTCAACAAGCATGGCAATGGGCTCATCCTTCTTAATCAATTCCTCGGCCCTCTACAACATATTGTTGAGTTCTTGGATGCTAACATTTAGCTTATTCATGTTGTAGTTCATGATGAACTGATTGAAGAAAGGAGGCAAAGAATTTAGGATGGCGTACACCTTAGTGACATGGTCAAGTCCGGATCCAAGAGCCTCAAGTTCATTGATATATCCCATCATCTTAAGACAATGGTCATGAACCTATTGGTTCTTGGACATATGCGCGGTCATGAACTGTTTCAAGACCTTCTGTCGAATAGAACGATTCTGCTCTTCGTACATCATCCTCAGACTGTCCAAGATATATCCTTGGACAATTCGATCTGATTGAACTGTCAGTGTATCAGATTGTCTAAGGATGCAATGATGTAGCAGCAGGCAAGGGAATTTTTCTCTTTCCATTCTTGGTAGTCTCTCCTACGGGCTTCAGAAGCCTTATCTCCTGGACGTTCCGGAGCAGGGTTTTTAGCTACTTTGTCCAACTTTTCTGATGTCAGGACCAGCATAAGGTTTCGGTATCAATCAGCGTAGTTTGGGTCCTTAAGTTTGTTGTCATCCAACAATTTAGCGAATTGTCTATTTGCCATTTCTAATAAAAAGCAAACATTAGTCCACAACCGTATTTGATTCATGTTATCTACATAGATATAACTTTTAATCTATGTTTCATTCCCATTTATTCATCTTCGAGATTTCCCTCCTATCTCAGTGACGGATACTGGGAATTATGTCTCTGGAAATATGGAAAATCACATAGGGTGCATGGAGCCAACTATTTCAATTGCATAACCCCACCACCTTTCTGTGAAGGATCATATCCACTCATCTTATGAGCTTTCCCTTTGGCCTCTGTCAGACAAGGTTCATTGCAATTTTAAGTTAAACATTTTTATCCAGTGAGTACTTACCCATCATATTCGTGAACGCCAAGGTACCGTGAGAGAGTCTTCCATTTTAGGATAGGCCCCTCCCACATCGGTCTATGACGCCCCTATCATCTTATGAAACATTCCAACAGATCCAACAACAAATGGACAGCCCAATTTTATGGTGCATTTCCTCATTACTGAATGACCATCTTCGTGCTAATGATGGAAGGCCTTTAGAGAGTTCTCCATATGAATCTCCCTATCACATGCACTCATATTTCAGCGGAGGGAACAAAAATTACGCCCTAGTTTAATTTAGGTCAAACCAAAGTGGCTCTCACTGACTTTCATAAAGCCAGATTTCGATAGGCCCTAAACTGCTAGGGTTCCGCAAGGTTCCTCTTGGGGAGGAAGCTGATGTGGGGCCCACCATGAAGGAAGATCATCCAATGATCTTAAGGACATTGGTGTGCACAAGAGCCACTATCGTATCATCATGGGCCAAGTACTTATGGCCCATGAACGTTGCACATCACACATCCATACATCACATGCATGAAAAACAGAATTGATCCAATCAATTAATATCTGTAAAACCCATAATTAAAGCCCATAATTATCCATAATATTACTGATTAATATTGTCTAGGTATATGGGCTGAATTGCAAGGAGCAGTTCGGCCCATATAGCTTTTATGCAGTTAATGGGCTAAAGCAGTTTTAACACATTAAAACTGGGTTTTACAGGTGTGGGCTGCATTACATCTTGAAATAAACCATCAACTCCTGGACCCAAGAATGAAAAATTAGGGTTGAAAACAGCCCTCATCGAACCACAGATCCGGTCCAATCAGTTTGGTCCAATTTGGTTTGAATGGGTCTAGGTTTTGATTTTTAATTCAATATTTAATTCAAGATTATGATCTGAAATTAAATTACTGATAAAAGACATTCAAGAATCAGTACAAGGGTTGTTCGTAGATCTGCTACCCTATAAAACAGAGGTTAGTTTGCAGTTTGTAGTTTCTCAAACTGCAAATCACAGATGAGCGAACCCTAATATGTGAAAATCTCCTCCTTGTGCCTTCTGCTTCAACTTTGAATGAAATAAAAATAGAAAACCTAATTTCTATTAATATTACATCAAATCGAATTCCTATACATTCAGTCTAAAAATTAAAAAAAAAATATTTACAGACCAAGAATGTAAAAGAACAGCAAAATGCAGGTTTCTTGCACCAAAAAAAAGATTTCGATCTACACCGTATGAACAACCCATAAATCAAGAAAAATATAAAGAACTATTCTAAATAAAATTCAGATTTATAAAAATTTAATTTTAGATCAATCGCCCAAAAATCTAGGAACCGATTTTCCAGAAAATCACCAATCTGTGCAAATCGGGTAGAACGCCTTCTACCCATTTGCATAGTTTCAGATCTGGTTAATTTTGATTCAAGATTTGAACATGGATCTAATACCACTGAAGGGATGAAAGATCCATCATATGTAAGGCCGAACCCTGCAGGTAGGTTGGGCGAAATTTCAAAAATTTCTCTCTCTCCCATGTGGGAATCACATTCCCTATTTTAGAAAACTGCATTTTCAATGATCAATCTTGAACCTGAACCAGACCAGATTTGAAACCAAAAGGTAGGAGAGGGATATACCTGATATAGAGTAATAGTAACCCCCAACGAAGGTGTTCACGTTCAAGGAAAATACCAAAAACTGCTCCCACTGAAGATGACACAGCGTAGGGAGGAGCAGAATTAGCAGGGTGGTTCTTCAGCAAAAACCAAATTCTTCAGCAAGAACTCCATGGAAGGTAGGTGAGCACAACTCTAATTATCTTTTCTCCAAAAGATAATATCAAGAATTCTTCTTGATCGCTCCTATAGGTGGAGATCGAAATGGTAATGGCGGCAATAGCAGGAGAAGGCAAGAGCAGAAAATGGCGTTAGTCCAACTATATGTTGTCTTCTCTCTTGAATTAGTAAGACTAAAGGATGATTTGGGGTCCACCCTTCTCCTCTATTTATAGCCTTAAAGAGAGGTTCTCCTAATCCCATTAGGAGTTTCCTAATCCAAATCTTGTATTTGGATCTGGACTCTCTTTAAGAGATAAGGATAAACCCTTATCTTATCTAAAGATAAAGATCAGCCCTCCTAATCCAATTAGAAGTTTCCTTATCCAAATTTTTATTTGGATCTAGACTCTCTGAGTGGATAGGGACAATCCCTTATCCTATCTACTGATCTAAATTCCATAACCACCCCTCTTTAATTAATCTAATTAAGCCAATTCGAATTAGGCTTTAGGCCCATTAAGTCCATGTGCTCACTTATCCTCCAAACTGCTGCCCAGTTGAATATCCTTGTATGGCGTGGGACCCAAACATTGATCTACACATCAGCCATAGGGGTTCAGCCCAGCCTCTGTTACAAGGCCTAGCCGAACTCACTGTAGGAGACAGTGAACCCCTGAGTTCATCACCACGGGCTCTTAATGGGCCCAACATTAACACTAAATGGTCATTGGGTCAAGCCACCTTATAAAAACCCAAGGACTGTGGGCAGATGCAAGATTAGCCCATTAGGTATTACCCTCAATGGTCTTACACTTAACCTCTCAGCCCATAATGATCAAACACTGCCCAACAAAGGAGGACCTCTCCCTCGGCTGCAAGGTACAGTGTTGCACTCTCTACTCACATGGATCCCGGGAATTAAAACCTTTTGCAAACATTTTGAAACCATAATATATATATGTATACCTCTATATAAATATATTTTGCAAAACAAATTTCAACGATCGAAATCGGCTGCCGGTAGCTTTGGTTTCCATCAGAGAGAGTGCATCCCTGATCATTCACTTTGTCCGACAAAGGGGCTGATCCTATAACTATGATCACACACTCAAATGAATTCTCGGACTGTCCCAACATACCTAGGTTTTGACCCCCTCTAAGGATCTCACTGATTGACATATCAAAAACAGCCCAATCCAACACGTAGTCCGGTATTGGAATTCTGGTCCAGGGCAATATTGGAATTCTAGTTTTGTCCATCTATCTCCAAGGTCTAAGGCAATATTGGAATTCTGGTCCGATTCAGGGTTTCAAGAAAACCCACACTAGATGTACCTCAAGTCACACCCTAGCAGCTGAGACAAGCCACCCCAACCAATTTGGCGGCACATCAGTGTTAGCCTTGGCAGGATAAATCTCCCCAGATCTATCCAACGGTTGTGAAGATTCTAAAATAACACGAGTCTCATATGTATCCAGTTTAAGGGTATTACACAGAAACACACTATAATAACGTGAATCAAATATGTACTTTATTTCTTTACATTAAATGTCATAAAGTACATCATTCTAATTGGAGCTAAGGGCATACACTGTCTAACAAGTTTGTGAGATTTCAGCATCATTGGTGGTCCAATTTCCAATGAAATTTTTAAGATAGTAAATTCCATTATTTCTTCTTCTATTGGTAGTTGAGATGTGAAAGAATTTAGTGCATCTATCACCATGCAAAGTCCAATCAGCCTGGGCGCGCTGCTTCCAGTATTGTTCTTGTCGCTTCAACCTACATTCAAGGTCATTTTGAATTCTGGAAATGTCTTGAAGTGTTTTTGGAGAAGCAGAGAGCGATTGAAGTTGAAGCAATTCAGATTCAAGATGGTTGATTGTACGTCGCATTTGGCTACAAGATAAATTGCTCCATTTCTTCAAATCAGATAAAACAGAATGGATCTTGAAATGTAGTGGATTAAGGTTGGATTCCCATAGATTTGTGAATACACTACTGAAATCTTGTTCATGAATCCACAGTTGTTCTGAAAGAATAGTAATATGGTGAGCATTCCAACACTTCTTTGATTGCAAGAGAATTGGGTTATGGTCACTACCATAGCGAGCAAGATGTTGCACATATGCTGAAGGGAACAAACCAATCCAATCAGTGGATGCCAGGAATCTATCAAGCCGTTGACATATAAATTTGACAGGACCTCTGTTGTTTGACCAAGTAAAGCGGGGACCCGAGAAACCAAGGTCAATAAGATTGCAATCAGCCATCGCCATGGAAAGGAAGTTGTTTGAGTGGGAAAAAACAATTAATGCCACCAAAATTTTCAGATGGTGATAGAATTAAATTAAGATCTCCACATGCGATCCAAGGGCGGCTGGCATTAGCATAAAAGTCCCTCAATTCATCAACAAAATTTCTTCGATCAGAATAGGTTGGCGGGACATAGAAACAAAGGAGATCCCACTCCTGGTAATGAGGTTTATTCTTATCAGTGCAGTAGACAACATTATCAACAATTTTCAGAAACTCAATAGAGAGGGTAGAATGCCAGCCGAACCAAATGCCTCCCGATCTCCCAATAGAAGGAATTATTTCAATATGATATCTAGAAAGATTTTTGAGAATACACTGTGATTTTTCCAAGCCATTTTTTGTTTCAGAAATAAAGAAAATATCGGGTTTGTGCATGGAGAGGAGCCTTGTCAAACGGGACACTATCAAGGGGCTCCCCCCGCCTTGACAGTTCCAAGAAAGGATTTTCATGGCTCCTAGTGGGGCAGTTTAGGCCCTGCCGCCTCAACCGTGGGAGTCAGTTGAGCAACAATATGAAGAGATCTGGTACGAGCTTGCTTCTTTAATCTGGTTCGGCTACTATTTTCCGTTGTAGGATGGATTCCATCAGTAAATTGGGGGTCATTTTCAATATCCTTCAATTGGAATTCTTCAAAGCTCCTCTTCCGCTTGTTGGAGTGTTTATCTCTATCAAATGGCTCAGAATCAATGAACATTGGTTCGGAATCACTTCTGTTACTTGACAAAGAATGACTCTGAGTTAATAAGGATTTCATCGAGGCAGAGCTTGGAGTAACACACCTGATTTGGCGGAAATACTTTCAGAGTTGGATAAAGTAATCCCGCCATCCACTTGGGAAGAGTTGTCGGAATCTAAAGCTTCACAAATAGATGGTGTTGTCCTGGATGCTTTGGGGCATAGAGGTGCTGTGTTCAAATACTGGAGTTAAATTTGGAGAAAAAGATGGCGCCTCATGCAATAATTTTCCATCTGATTTGGCGTTGTACTTGTTCTTGCCCTCTTACTTTTGCACCTCGGTTCTTAATTACTTCAGATAACTTAACTGTCAGAGACCTTACCCTTGGAATCACACTTTGGGGCATGGTTTTCAAAATCGGACTGAACCGGAAAAACCGGGAACCGGTCAGGTGACCAGTTCCATTTTTTCTCAAAACCAGATATTTTACAAAAAAACATTGATTTGGTCAGTAAATCGTTGAATCGGGCAGTTGAACCGTTCAAACCATTCAAACCGTTCAATAGTTTTGACCATTTTTTAATTTTTTTTTTTGTTAAAACGATCGATTTGAACGATCAAATTGTTCAACCCGAGAACCGGACCCCTGACCAATTCGTTCTCCAAGTCGGTTTTAGGGCCTCTGGTGTCTTTTTGTTACCAAGAGCCAATAACTCAGCCATCAAGAGGACCTTGCCACAGGTGCTTCTGTAGTTACTTTTGCTCTCCTCTTACCTCTGCACCTCGGCTCTTAATTACCTAAGATAACTTAACTGTCGGAGCCCTTGCCCATGGAACCATACTTTGGGGGCATCTGGCGTCTTTTTGTGCTGACACATTGAGACCCTCGGCAAGATCATCTTGGGAATTCCAAGACTACCCTTGCTGCAATATTCGAAATCATCAGGCTCTATAATTTGGGGCTTCCATTTGAATTATTTTGGGGTTTCTTTTGCGAGGAGACTAAATCAGCTCATAATTCGGGGTTTCTATATGCCTTTGCATCAGTGCAAATTAATGAAATTGCTTCTTAAACAAATTAAGCCTAAGAGAATGGGGGAGAGCTTAATCAATAAGCAAAATTCATGTAAATTTCTTCATTTCTATCTGTCCATTACACGTATAAACTAGATGTTCATTAGACACTAGTAAATCAAGATCGATTATATATATATTCCGTATTGGGAAGAGTATAAATACAAATTTGTATCGTGCAAATACATATAAAATAATACAAAATACAAGGTTTTGCACTCTACAAATTTGTATTTGTATTTCTTCTAAACTGAGCCTAATGTTCAAATACTACAACATATATACCAAAACCTAGAGACTGAATTATACTATTACGTACCACAACCTGGATTAACTTTTGTTTTCAAAAGAAGCAAAATCTCCGGCCGGCTGATGAGCTTTGATAAGATCTCCGGCCCCCTAACGTTCCTTGCCAACGTCCTTATTTATAGCTTCTTTTCCTTTTGGGGTCTCCGGCATCTGCATCCCCTTCTTTGCTCTTTCTAAGGCTTCCAGATTGCTGCTGCGGCCATCAACTACCAGTGCCCTTGGGCTGTTGTGAAGTTTTGGACCATCGCTCTCCATATGTTGACGTTCCCATTCTGCCTCCAACTTATCTTCTTCTTCTTCTTCTTCTTGGTTCTGATGATCTCCTTGTTCTCCTTCCACGTTGACTTCGTCCTCTGCCATGTCTCCATCTTCAGGGTCATAAGCTTCATCGTCATCTTTGATCCAGCAATTTTCAAGGTTCAGTCCAATCGAGTAGTCTTCCTTAGCTTTTGGGTTCTGATCAGGGCTTTTGATCACCCAGTTTGCACCCCCACCCACTAGCTCTAGAGAAATAAAGCCTGGTGCAATTGCTCCGGCTCCGGCCTTCCTCACTAGCTTTTTGGTTCTGCTGCTCATGCTCATGGGTAGACCCGCTCTGTCATTCCTAGCAAACAACTTCGTCCTTCTATTCGATCTTTACCTTTTGCCAGTTGAGATGCTTATAGTCTTTTCCATGCAATTAATCCATCTATGGACGTAGTAGTTTCTTCAAGAGCAAGAGGGACTCTCCAGCTACAGTTTCCTAGTTTATATAAATTATGATCTTCATCATATCTAACTTAGAATAGAATAGCAAGTCAGTATATCTTGAAGAGGAAAGGAATGTTGTATTTGAAGAGGAAAGGAATCTCCTTGAGAGATTCTCTCATTATTGTTTTATCCTCAATAGAAGCACACAGGTACGTGAGTTCACATCTCTGTCCCCTTGGTACAGAGAATTTCCTGTACCAGATCAATAGCAATCTGCCACATCATTTAAAACAAATCATTTTAATTTTAAAATAGGGACAACAGGATGATGTGGCAGATTGTTATTGGTTCTGCACTAGGTTGGCATTTTTCCAGTTCGAAATGTACACTGAAATTGATAAACGTTTTTATGTTTTCTGACGGTATGGCCGGATAACGGGCGTCCTGAATGGGTTTTTCCGACCCATTGTTAATAACTTTAAATATTATCTGCAAATTATACCCGTTTTTTCTCGATTCGGAAGGGGATGAAGTTGATGGGTTTTCTCGACCCATTAGTGGTCAAGTCGAGGTTCAACCCGACCCATTTATTAACCAACCTACTTTATAGTTTTGGAAAATTAAGATAGGTACCTTGGCCTGTACCTTACGGGTACGTAGTAAGGGTGGCAATATTCCCATTTCCCCGATCCCTACGGGGACGAGGCAAGTATGGATGGGGATGATTTCCCCTCTAGAGAAGAGAGATGGGAAAATTTTTATCCCGAGTTAATTAATAAGTAAACTCATTTAATCTAATTAATTATTTATTTAAATAATAAATTTATTAATTTATGAATAAATTATAATAAAAATAATTAATTAACAGTAATTATTAACAACTTGAAAGCAAAATAATATTAATTAAAAATCAAATGAAGTATAAACTTTTCAAAAGGCCTTTCTTTCAGAAGCCCAAGTGAATTATAAATAACAGTAATTAATAGTAATTAGTTTAATATATGATTTTCTTATTTCATAGTAATTAATGAAATTATAATTATATAATTAAAGGTTTAATGCATTAAATTTATAAATAACTAATTTTGAGTTTTAAATTCACTAAACAAGCACAATTAACTAATTTTATATGTAACACCCCCTAAGTTTATAAACTCAATAACATAATCAATTAACTAAAGATAAGTTAACTTATAACTTAATTAAATTTATTTAACTAAATTATCTTAATGAATTATTAACTAAAGTAATTTAATTAAAATAAATTATTAATAAAAATGTTAGTTTTATAAATATTTTTTATTAATTTAAAATCCAATTAAAATAATAATAATTAATGAAACCTAATAAAATAAAGCTTTATCTTATAATAACAAAAACTATTAAATTATAATAAAAATAATTACAGATTAATTAATAAAAATAGTATATTAACTCATATAACATTATTTTCATTAACTCACTTGTTTAATTATGTTTAATTAAAAATATTAATTTCATTATGTTTAATTAACAAGCATAATATTGAATTAGTTTCCTTCAATTTTTCATTTTCTCAATAGCTGATCTTCTAGAAGCAATTGGAGCTCCAGCTAGCTCCAAATGAACACTTGCTTCTCTATATACTCTTGGCCTTATAACAGAGTTTAAATCTTTTGTAACTGCCAATATCAGGGGTGAGCAAATGGACAGGTTCTACCCGAAACTGAATGGAACCAACCTTGAACTGACCCTACCCAACTTGTTACATAATGTTTATATTTCCAGTCTTTCTAAAAAATCTCCTTTAAACAGTTTCTTAGTTTACCAAAGACAATAATTCTTATTTTTACTTTCACCCTAATTTTTTCTTTGTTAAGGATTGTACTTTGGGGAAATTCTTCTTCAACGGCATAGTATGAATGTGTTATATCAACTAGCTTTTGGCAATAGTATTTCAAATAAAGATAGATAATTATATCTCTTATAGGTGAATGTGTTTCTATTGATCAGCGGCATTCATGTCTTAGTAATTCTGCCTTCAAAATTGTTCATAGAATCCTTGTTGGAAGGGTTAGAAATCAAGTTTGACATGGCCGAATCAGGTTTGGTGGCTGGCTGAATTTACAAAATTTTATAACCCAATGCAGGAACCAATTTTCCAGTAATTTTGAAATATAAATTTTTTTTTATCGATCTTGGACTAAACCAGACCAAATTTGAAACCCAAATTAAAACTGATCTTACCTGATATGGAGACCACAAAACACAAAGATTTTGTGGGACCCACAAAGGTTTCATACAAGTTCATTTGGGTTTGGGCCTACCTCTAGAAGAGATTAGGCCAAATTCGTTGCTCAAGGTAGTGAGCCCCTGACCCAATCAACTTGGGCTAAGTTTGGGCCTAACATTTAACCTAAATGATCCTTGGATTCTGCCACCCTATGAAAACCTGAGGATAATGGACTTATGTAAGATAAATCCTATCAAGTAATCAGCCCTATAATGGTTTCTTACACCTAACCTCTCAGCCCATAATCATCAGAGCACTGCCCACAAGGAAGGCCTCTTCCTTGACTACAAAATGCAGTGCCACACTCTCTACTATGATGGATTCCGGGATTAAAACCTTTTGCAAACCCTTTTCATAAAATAGTAATTTAAAATATAAATACATTTTGAAAATCATATTTCAAATATAGTTGAAATCCACTACTGACAATTTATGTTTCCATTAGAGAGAGTGCAAAGCCTGATATTCACTTTGTCTGACAAAGGGGTTGATCCTATCACTATGATCACCCACTCAAGTAATTTCCCAAACTGCCCCAACATGCCCATGTATTTGACCCTTGATGAATCTCACTAGTTGGCACATCAAAGACAGCTCAGTCCAATACCTAGTGTAGTATCATAATCAAATCTATGGTTAAGTGCAACTTTCCAATTTTACCCATCTATTTCCAAGTCCAGGGCATAACTGGATATTTCTTCAGGTTCAATGTTTCTTTTAAACAACCACTAGCTGTGCTTAGGGCTAACCCTAGCAACTAAGACAAGCTACTCAACTAATTCAGCAATACACTAGTGTCAATCTTGTTAGGATAAAGTCCACAAGTCTTTCCAATGATTAAGAACATTCTAAACTAACACGAGTCTCATAAGTGTCCAGTTTAAGGAGTAATTTGGGCATACACTTTCTAACAATCCTTAGTCATTTGAGCTTACAATGTTACCCAATACTACTACTATTTGTAGTGCCAATCAATTTGATAAAAATTCCTTGTCTTCCCATCCCCTTCCACCCACCCTTTCTCCATCCACTTCTATTGCACCATTGGAATTGTTTTTCTCTTTTTTTTTTTTTTTTGATGTGTAAGGTCCTGCTCCTACTAGTTCTATCAATGGTTGAAAGTTTTATGTTGTTTTTGTTGATGACTAGAATATATACTTAGTTGTTTCCTCTTACTCACAAGGCTATGGATCAGTTAGGATCAAGTAGGCACACATAGTGAGCACATTGACTAAGCACTTTTCATACAATTGTCAAAATAGTTATTTAAGTTCTCATTGAACATGCTTAAAAATGTTGTGCCTACTAGATCCAAACTCACTTTCTATTGCTAAAGGTGTTTATAGCCATAGGTTAGAAGAAGAAGAAGAAGAAAAGTGAAATAAAAGTGGGTGGTAATGTCTATTGTCCAACCCTAATTTAGTATTTAAAAGATATTTCAAATGTACAAGAAAGGACAAAACTACCCCCATTAGTAGGCAGTTAGCAAGAAATAAGTTATATAACATAAGCCTAGGCCCTTTAAGCAATACATGAAAAGAACATTACAACCCAACCTATATACTTTATATCCCACAACAATCCCCCTTAAGTTGAGCATAGACACCTATCATGTGCAACTTACACAACAACGCCTTAAATTGTTGAAAACATTGGTAATTGTTTCCTTGAGGCTATGTAAAGAATACATAGATCTCCAAATTCAAGTTTTTCTCTAATAAAATGTCTATCGATTTCTTTATGTTTAGTCCTATCGCGCTGAATTGGATTGCTAGAAATATTGATAGTTACTTGATTTTCATAATAAATCTTCATGGGACCAGAAATTTCCATTCCGAACTCCTTCAACAAGATCCAAATCCACAATAGTTCATCCACTCCATGTACTGGCTCTATGTTCTTCTACAACACTTGATCTAGCCACTCCATGTGCCCAATAGTAAATCTCTTATCTCCTGTAGATCTTGGCCAATCAGCATTGAAGTATGCCTCACATTCTATTATATCATATTTCTTAAACAATAAATCATTTTCTTGGGTAGGTCTTTAGGTATCTAAGAATTCTTTCAACAACTTTCATGTGTAAAACTCTAGGAGCATGAATAAATTGACTCACTATATGCACAATATATATGCAATAAATACCTTGTCTAGTGAGGGGTAGGTAAAGAAGCTTTTCCACTAGTCATTGACATCTCTCCTTGTCATGATATAGCTCCTCATCCCCCTCTCTTAACCCATGGTTTCATTCAATATATAGGAGTATTAGTGGATCTACTCCCATGCTTCCTAGTTGTTTCTTTCACAAAATCCAAGGCATACTTCCTCTGAAATTTATAAATTCCCTCCTTGGATTCTGTTTCTTTGATTTCAAGGAAATATCCTAGAGAATCCAAGTTCTTAATTTGCAATTATAAGGCTAAGAAGCATTTCAACATTTGAACCTCATCTACATCATTTCTAGCCACCACCATTTTATCAACATATATAACTAATGTAATAAGTCTCTCATTTATCCTCTTATAAAGTAAGGTGTGATTACCACTAATTTGTATCCCATACTCTACATTGTCATACATAGCCTCTTAAGCCAAGATCTAAGAAATGATTTTAGATTATACAAAGCCCTCTTTAATCTACATACTACGGATAGAAACACTTGTAAATTTCTTCCTGGTAATTTCCATTCAATAATGCATTTTTGACATCAAGCTAATGCAATTCCCAAGAGTAGTTAGCTACCAAGGATAGAAGCACCTATATAGTATTCTCACAACTAGAGAAAATGTTTCCTTGTAATCTATGCCCTCCTTTTGTGTGAACTTTGCAACTAGCCTTTATATCTCTCAACCGAGCCATCAACTTTAAAATTTATAGTAGACACCCACTTCACCGTATTATGTCCTTCCCATTTAGTAGATCCACTAAATCCCATGTATTGGCCTTTTAATAAAACCCTCGCTTCCTTATTCATTGCTTTTCTCCATTTAGGACCAGAAATAGCTTCAAATTACTTGGAAAGAGTATCAATTAAAGATAAAATAAACATAAAGGAGTTATAAGCAAAGGATAAGTGAGAATAAGAGACAAACCATGAAATAAGGTTAATAACACATGAACAAATATATTTATGTAAAGAAATGGGAGCATCCAAATATAAAATAGAAAAAGTACCTTAGCCATGTGTGGTGGCAACTAAAGTTATAGGAGCAACCTCCTAAGGCACATCAAGACTCGATAAACCAAGAGAAGAAGGAAAAGCTAGAGTAGGTGTTCCATTAGGAGTAAGGGTTTCCTCAAGCTCAAGCAACAACACAAGGAACTAACCTCTAAGGAAACCTTTTCCATCCACTAGTCTCCCCTTGAAGGGAATTTCGGCAAGGTTCAAAGAAAGATTGTGAATCAAATAAGGTGACATCCTTGGTAATGAACCTTCTTTTAGTATAGAGATCAAGACCTTTGCAACCTTTTTTAGTAGGAGAGTAACTGAGAAATACCTCCTACATAGCCTTATGATCCAACCTTGATCTTTCAAAATCCTTGACATAAATAAAACATACATAATCAAAAACTCTAGGAGGTAGAAATTTTAAGCAAGTTAAGATGACGAATAGAAATAAAAGTATTCATGTCCAACATCCTGAATGACATCTCGTTAATTGGATGAGATGCTGTGGGAATTACATAAGACCATTATTTCTTTGAAACTTTGTGCAAAAATAATAGTGCTAGAGTTATTTAATATAAATGGTGGTTCTTCTCTTTAGTAACTCCATTCTATTATGGAGTATAGGCATAGGAAGATTGATATAGAGTGCCTTCATCCTCAAGGAGTATATTTATAGAATGTTTAAAGTATTCAACAACAATGTCTAAATAAAACTGTTTAATCTTCTTCCCAAGTTGGGTTTCCACCATCTTATAGCAAACCATAGAGATTATTGGAACTTCACTACAATCTTTCATCAAATAAATCCTTATGAATCTTGGGAAATGATCAATAAACATAATAAAGTATTGATAACCATCCATAAAGATAATAGGTGAGAGATGCTACACATCAAAATGAACATGATCAAAAAATGAAGTGACTTTATTCATAGAACTTGGATAATTTGTTTTACAATGGTTTGACAACTGACATACTTCACAAAAAAAAAAGACTCTTAATAGACACATTTTCAAACAACCCAAGTAACAAAGTTTTCAATAAAGGAAAAGACAAATGCCCTAATCTATCATGTCAAAGATAGACCTTAGTAACTAACTCCTTGCTATTTTCTTGAAAAGCTATCTTCATGTCTTCATTGAGGTAGTAGACTCATAACTTGATGACCACTGCCAATCAATTGCCACGTCACTTAGTCCTAGAGAACATAATGAATAGGAAAAAAGTCATACTATAATTCAAATTCTTAGTTAGAAATAGAAACCAAATTAGTAGTGAAATTAAGAACATGCAACATTGATTTAAGAGAGAGTTATGACCAAACCTAGGGTTTTAGAAAAGTAGTTGTCAAAAATAAGAAAATAAAGAAGGAAGATGAATAGGAAAAAGGAGAGGTGAAACGAACAACTTAAAGAACAAATTAAAGTGTTCTTATACAAAGGTTTTTAGCTATATGTAGGTTGAGAAGAATTAGTAGTAGTAGTAGTAGTAGAAGAAGAAGAAGAAGAAGAAGAGAAGTCAAATAGAAAAGGGTGGAAATGTTATTGCCTAGGCATAACTTAGTATGCAAAACAAATTTCAAATATATAGGAAAGAACTACCTCCCATTAATAGATAGTAAAAAGTGTTGGTACTTTTTTTGGGTTTTGTGTGATTCAAATTAAATGCACATTGCTTTCTATTTTCTTTTCGTTTTGTTTGTTGGTGGAGTGTCTTGAGTCCCACATGGACTGGGAAGAGAAATCCCTTTGGTTTATTTATTGTTTTGTACACTTGGTTTATGTCTTAAGGGACTTCTAGAGAGTGCATTTGGATCAAGCGCATGCGTTAAAATTGGTTCACACACGTGCATCGATGCCCGTCGCACTATGTCGTGCTGTGTTGTGCCATGCACATGGGTCCAAGGATCCTATTTCTTCTTATCTTTATTTATTTTTAAGGTGTTAAACTTTTTAATTCTTCAGAGTCCACTTTCTATAATTCCTTTTGTAACTATACACTCTCCTAATTGTGGGAGAACTCCCATGTTTTGTGGAGATGTTTTGTTTTTGGTAAGCATTTTTAAGGCATTACAACTTTGCATCTTGCAACTTGCTTTTTCTCTTGGAGTTTTACACTTTCCTACATTGTTTTTTCTCACTATTGAATCATATTGGACATACATAACACATTAGCTTGTTACTTTAGGTTGTGAATGCACACAACCCCAAGGCTAAGAGTTGTATCCTAGGAACCAACTACTAGAAACCTTTTACACTGACAGAAATACTCTAAGAGACGGTGAAATCGGTTTTAAGGAGAGAAAACACTTGAGACAACTTAGTTGTTTTTGATAAGTTTACACCCCCACTGACAGAAATATTCACATGTCTTATGCAACATTTGGTCAGCCTTTTCATTTCTTTTGGTTTTTTAAATAAAATAATCAAAAAGTGGGGTTTCTTTTTGGGGAATGGGGTCATTGAATCCTATCATCACCGCCCACTTCTTTAATCTTCATCGCCTTGCTAAGTTTGATTGATCCATGTAAAATAATTATGTTTTCTATGTATATCAGAGTGAATATACCACGTGTCTTTGGTCGGTGGGCCTCGATCGATCTGGGCCATCGGATCATGTACATAAATGGAGAGCAACAGACCAATAACCGGTCACCTAACTGGTTTCATTTAACCCTAAAACTATTTTTTGGCCAAAAACCATTGATTTGGTCTGCAAATTACTAAGCCGAGTGATTGAACCATCAAACTTTTTGACTCAAGAATGGTTTTTATCTGTTATTTGTGTTTTTTATTTTTTTTTATTTTTCATCTGAGCAAGTTATCTGTTCGGACCTGATAATCAAACCATTTAACCCAAAATCAGACCCATAGAAAGCTATTGTAAGAGCTATTGGGAAAACCAAAAACCAAAAAACCCAATCCTAACCCTATCGACACTATGATCATTACTTGTAGTTTGACGAGATGACTTAGTCCGACATTCAAGCTGTCCGCCAACAGGGTATATATTATAATAATATTAAATATAATATTTAATGGCATAGGCCACTTGGCCAAATGCCCGGTCCGGGCCTGGGGTATAGCTATTATCATTTGGTCCCAAACCCAGCCTAGCCCGGCCCATGATCACCCCCTCAGTACTTCGTTGTTCTCAGTTCACGTACTTGTGAGAGTAGGAACCCAGAAACCTCAAAGCTGAAACCCTAACTCCAGTCTACTCGTCTCCTTTGATTTTACCTTTCACATCTCATCGCATTCCTCTTTCTCATCTCCATTTGTATTCGGTAAGAGTCCGTTGCTACTGTAAGCCAGAAATGTGAAGATGAAATCTATTTTTCACAATCCAAGAATGCTGCTGCCAACGGCCTAACACCGAAGTAGCCTATAGCGGTGTAGCCAAGTAAGTTTATTTTGAACTTTGAAGCCCATGGAATGATGGAAACCTGATTGAGTTCCCTCATACGGAGCCAATTTTACCAATGCTGCTCATTTTTTCCTGAAAGAGATTTTGTTCACTTCACTGCCCAATAGTTGATTGAATTAGTTTTCATTTGGTCAGTTAAAAAATTAGTTTTCGTTTTTTTTTTTTTTTTGTATGAGAATGAATTAGTTCTGTTTCAAGTTTTGACAAAATCTCCATAGGTACATTTCCACAACAATTGGATTGTAATGGGATATCTGACAATGTTAACAAATCGTATTCCAATCTCAATTTGGAAAATCCTTCGAATTCTTATCCAATAGAATCGGATATACCTCAATTGAAATTTGATTCTATCCGTCTAAGGGCTACTAAAGAACTTAACAGTGAACACTGATGCATCATCCGATATGTTACAGGAAGGAGGGTGAGGCTCACCCAAAAGAAGAAGCTGGAAGACCCATTCCGCGCTTGTTCGAGCTCCTTAGTCTGCAACCACTCTAAATCCACTCTAATTAAGAGGAAGCAACCTCAACTGTTCTAGAATCAAGGTATCATTATCCAATCCAATGTTAATTCTCTCTGAGATATTACCCCTTTCTTCTATTTGTCTCACTCCATCTCACCCTTCATTTTAAATTTAGAGCCCAAGAAGATTTTTCTGTTGGCGACCTTCAATAGACTCCTCGTCTTCCCCCGGATCAACCATGGGAGAAGTTGGAGCTCAAATATTCGAAGCTTAGTTAATGTGGTTGTTGCTGAGATCCATCCCGCTTGGGCGAAAGAAGAGAATGCTCAAGATCAGCCCTTTTTTCTTTCAAAGGGGGTTAGACAGTTTCTCGACAGTGTCGATAGGGTTAGGATTGGGGTTTCTAGTGCATCAGTAGTAGGAACAAATGATGATGTAAGCACGGAGACTTGTAAATCCTATGCACCACTAAACTGCAAAAAAAAAACATTTTGGTGCTAGAGTTACTGAGGTTGTTTGGAAGACCTCAAAAGTTGGCCATGTTCGAAATGCAATCCTTGCCAAGCCAAAAATTGGTGCCAAACCTGTTCCTTCCCATCCAGCTGAATATAACAGGTTGATGAACGCCTTCAGTCGGGCTGGTAATGTCAATGAAGTTCTTTGACTCTTGCGTGATATGAAAGAAGCACAATGCCATCCCAATGTTCTATGCCATAACACTGTTCTTAATAACTCTGCATTTTGATGCCTTAAGGGCATCAATTCAGGGGTATTTTCTGCCTTAGAATAGTCAAGATGTGTCTTTTTCCTAGTTAAATGCAATGCTTTGGCCTCTAAGGGTCTCTGTGCAAATTCTAGGGAAAATTGTAAAGTTTTCATGGCTGAAATGCAGATTTTGGGAAGCTGGTGTGAAGTCCAACTGAGAAATGCAGTGTTTTTGTAAAGAACTGAAAGCAGGAGGGTGCCTCCTAGCTACTAAACCCAGTTTGGCGCCCCTCCTACTGTATTAGCATGCTCCCCACGCCTTAGCAAACCCTAAGGTGCCTTTTAACCCATTCTTTTCACTCTTAACAAACCCTAGCCACCCCTAACTGCTAAATCCTCACCTTCCATCCCTTCTAATCTCCACCATCCATTGTAGGATACTCTCTTTTTAGCACTCTAACCCTAAGAGCCACCTATTCTACTAATTCTCACCATTCATCTCCCCACCATTAAATCTTAGCCACTCCCCCCATCTTATATCTCAGTCGTTCAATCTACGGCACCTCATATTCTTTTAATCTTAACCTTTCAACCCTAGATGTTCTAATCTACACCCTCCATTTCTGGGCGCCCAAATCTCAGCCTACATAATATTGAGTGCCCTCTCCTTCCATCTTCAGCCATAGGATCACCCCAAAACCATCTTAGCCATCCATTAGAAACCCTAGGGCATCCCTAACTTTGTTAAATCCCAGCTGCCGCCCCCCCATCTTTCTTTCTATTTCCAGTTGTGTCCACCATTCTCTATAAAAAGGGTCTCAGGGGCTTTATCGAAGGGGTTGGTCAATTCATCCAGTTACAAGGCTAAGGTTTCTTGAGGAGTTCAAGGGTTGTAGAAGGGGAGGATGCCCAATTCTTGTTAGGAGGGATTTTTGCAAGTTGCTCAACCATTCTGCAACTACCGCCACTAGATCTAATCAACCATTCTTTTCTTTTCTTCTATTTTTATTTCTGCAATCTTTTAGATTTAATTATTGTTCATTTCTCTGTTTTGAAGATCTGAATTCGTTCGGTTCAAGGCTAAGGTGTCTCGAGGGGTTCGAGGGTTGTAGAAAGGACGGACGCCTGGTTCTTGTCAGAAGGGGTTCCTGCAAGTTGTTCAACCATTTTGCAACTACTGCCACCGGATCCGGATTCTAGATCATTTTTTATTTATTTCTTTTATTTCCTTTCTTGATTCCCATACTTTATCAAATTCTGATTTTTATTTATTGTCTTGTTTAAATTCGAAACATTTAATTTCAACAATAATAGATTTTATTTTCGTATTTTCTACCATTCTCGATTGCATTCTCTTGTCCGGATCTAAGTGTATATTAATTTTTCACTTGCTTTCCTATGGATACAACCCGTTCTCACCCATTTACTACGTTAGTATTTGTTTGAGAAATGGTAAAAATTATAAATGTTTAAATTGGTGTTCTGGGGTGTTTAACGACGCGCTTCCGGACACACCAGTTCTCAATTGCCTTGCAGTGGCCAATCGCTTTGATGACATTGATGATGTGTTGGCGGAGATGGACTATGGTGGTATAGTTCCAAATGTATCCACGTTCAACATCTTGGTAAAAGCGTACTCTTGCCATTCTTTTCTGTTTAAGGTGGCTTTTAAGGTCTTAAATAAGATGTCTGAACATGGGTGTAGTCCATGCAAGGTCTATGCAAGAAAGGAGAAATTCAATACACTAAAGATTTGATTGAGACCATGTGGAATGATGGTTTCCCTCCAAATACTGAAACTTACAACATCTTGATTGATGCGCTTTGCAAGTTTGGGAATTTTTGTGAGATTGAGCCAATCTTTGAGGAAAACAAATCAAAGGGGTGGAAGCCAAATGCTTTCAGTTATAATATTTATTTGAATGGTCTTTGTAAAGCAGGTAGAGTCGAGGAAGCTTTTAGAAAATTAGAAAGCATGGTGCATGATGGATTATATCTCACCACTTAGACTCTTAATATCATTCTCAATTGCCTCTGCTATAATTTAAAGGTTTGTGAGGCAAAGAATCTCTTAGACTTGTGCCATGACTTGGGATGGGATGTGAGTTCTGTAAATTATAATACTGTGATGACTGGTTTCTATAAAGTTGGTCAATGGTTAAGCATTTTTCCACTCTTGACTAACATGTTAAAGAAGGGGGTTTCTCCTAACACTAGGACATGTAACATTGTGACTCGCAGTCTCTGCAAAGTTTGAAAGCTGAGGAAAGCAAAACATATGGTTGAGAGCAAATCACATGGGCTTTACAGTGCAAGAAACATAGTTGAAGCTGATTACTTACTTTCTAGAATGACAACCAAAGACAAGATTGATACTGCTATGTCAGCTAATAGCATCTGGATTGGGATGCTCTGTAGAAAAGGACAATATGAAATGACAAGATATCATTTTGACAAGTGTCTCAAGAAGGGTTTCCAACCTAATGTGGTTTCATACTCTATTCTAATTGATGGATATATGAAAAATGGTCAGATAAGAGAAGGATTGCAGCTACTGGATAGAATGCTAGATCAGGGTGTGGTTCCAAATATTGCAGTGTATGATTCAATAATAAGGGCATTCTATAGCCAAGGTTTCTGCCATAGCAGCAAGATATTGCATATTCTGACAACCATTGATAAAATGCTTCAGAAGAGTTAAGCTGGTTATCATAAACCTGGAAAGAATGTCTCTTTGCATTTGGAGGTCCGAGCTCATGACAGTTAGTATTCCTCTTTGCTTTCATTTAGCATACATGTTAGCATTTGCTATACTTTCTATATGATTTTTTTTTATAAAATAGCTTTATAATTTCTGAGTTTGGAAATTGTAGCTGTTACATTTTCGAGTGACTTCATTTTTTCTTACTTTGGGCATTACTTTCTTTCAGGAATTTAGTCTTATACTCAATAGTATTACTTATGTGGCATGATAAGCGGTTTTATATACATGCATCCTTACCATGGTAAGTCCATTCTCACATATTAATTTTATCCACAGTTTCAATGTGTTAAATAGGCATTTGTAAGTGGAAATATGTGAACATTCATTTACAAGTATTGGTAATATGTGAACATTCTTTACAAGTATTTCCTTACATATGAAATATAAGATAAATAGCATGTTCAAGAAGAGGAAATATGTGAACATTCATTTAATTGGTAATATGATGATGCTTCATTTTTTTATCATATGGTGATGCACAAGCTAACTCAACTTTCAAGGTATATTGTTCAAAAAAGAAAAAAATTGAATATCGACATACATTAATTTGGATTGGTCCAATATCCATTTTATTATTGCAAAAGCAAATGGTTTGGATTTCCATAATTTGGACTTTGATTGGATTGAATTTGGATTGGAATTATTGGTTCCTATCAGATTAGATCAGATCCAATCCATTGACAGCCCTAAATGTCATCAAATTAAGCTTCATTCTATTGTAAGAATTTAATTGCTTACCTAAATCTCATAAAGTTATTTAGCTCCAAATATCCAAAATTTACTGCTTTGGCCCTCCTTTTCCTTATAAGAAGATTTGGTGGTCTCACATTCCTCCTAGAAGTGGACAAATATATATAGAACAAAGCATATAAAAGTGGATAAATATATATTTCATAAGAGAAAGGGTGACATCTAGAGAAATGTGCCTACCATATGTTGCATCTAATTTACAACTAGCTGATGTTTTCACAAAAGGAGTTGCAAGAAATAAACTTGAACATGATCTAGGCAAGTTGGGAATGTGTGGCATCTACTTCCAACTCAAGGGAGAATGTTGAGATTCAACAGTTTCTTTTTATTTTCTTGTTTATAATCATTAGTTAGTGTTATTGGGCCCAAGGCCTAGTTGTGTTGTTTTCTCGAGTTGTTTTTATGTTATGAACAGTAGACACCCTATTAAGGGTGTTAGTCTTTGTAATGAGTCTTTTTTATATGTATATAAGATAATGAGAGGGGTAGCCAAATTATTATTGTCTTCTCCCCATATCTTCTTCTCTTCTTACGAAGAACTCTCTCTTTCTCTCTTCTTTTTAATTGTTATCAAATCATATTATTGTTTTTTCTTTTCTAGTATATAAAAGATAAGTTGAAAATCAATTAAACACGGAAATAAAAGAATAAGATCGGATAAAGGTAGGGAATATGAAAATGCACAATTTCTCAAATATTGTGAAGAAAATGGAATAATACATGAAATAACAAATCCGTACACACCTGAATAAAATGAAATAACTGAAAGAAAAAATAAAACAAGGAAATGTTAAATGCAATGTTAAAAAGTTCAAGATTAACTTCCAATATGTAAGGGGAAGCTATTATGTCTGCTTATCATATACTAAATAGAACTCCCTCTAGGAAATCTAAAAAAAAAAGAACCTTACGAATTATGGAGAGTACACACACTTAGTATAAAATATCTAAAAGTGTGGGGGTTTTTATCTAAAGTGGACCTTCCTAAACCTAAGAAGAGGAAACTAGGACCTAAAAGTAGTGATTATGTATTTATTAGGTATGCTAAAAATAGTGCAGCATATAGATTCCTAATTCTACAAACAAAATATAATACATTAGAGTTGAACACTATAGTTGAATCTAAAGATGCAGAATTTTTTTGAGAATATGTTTCCAATGAAATGAAGGAATATAGAAAGGACAAAATAAATTAGGCAAACTAGTGAACAAACTAGTAAGACAAATAAGAGTGTGATGAACAAGAACATAGGAACAAGAGACCTAGAAAGGAAACAAACTTAGAAGATGATTTCGTTACTTATTTGGTGGAGGATAATCCTAAAATGTATCAAGAGGCTACAACATCTATAGTTCATCCTTTTGAAGAGAAGTTATTGATAGTGAGCTAGAGCCAATTATGGCGAACCATACTTGGGAATTGGTAGACCTACCTCTAGGAACTAAAATTATTGGTTATAAGTAGATGTTTAGGAATAAACAAAAACTCAATGGAACAATAGGCAAATTCAAGGCAAAGGGGTATAAATAAAAATGGGGTGTAGATTATTTTGACACCTATTCTATGGTAACAAAAATAACAACCATCAGGGTCCTAATTGCCATAGCTTGTATATATAAATTATTTATACATCAAATGGATGTAATTTCCTCAATGGGGATTTACAAGAAAAAATATATATAGATCGGCCCAGAGGATTTAGATCTCTAGGACAAGAACATAAAGTCTACAAACTAGTTAAGTCCTTATATTTACTTAAACAAGCTCCTAAACAATGGAATGAAAAATTTAGTAGTGCTCTAATAACGAATAGGTTTATAGTAAGTGATATAGATAGTTGTGTATATAGTAATTCATTGAAAATTAGGAGTTATAATATGCTTATATGTAAATGACATGTTAATTTTTTGTATGATTTAGAAGTGATTAAAAAACAAAGCCATTCTTTTCATCTATCTTTGACATGAAAGATATGGGAGAAGTAGATGTAATCCTAAGAATAAGAAATCTGATGGTTGGTGTTGACACAATCTCATTATATTGAAAGAATGTTAGAGAAATTTAATCAATCTGATTATGTGCCTATAATAACACTTTATGATTCTAGTGTTAAATTAAAGAAAAATAAAGGTGATGTTATTTCTCAACACGAGTATGCTAGAATCATAGGTAGTTTGATATTCTTGATGAACTATATATACATGGATATTGTGTTTTTTGTTGGCAAATTAAGTAGATATGCCCATAATCTCGAACATGAGCATTGGAATACTTTAATTATAAAGTTATCATGATGGGTATCTATTACATTTTAATAAATAGCTAATTAACTGTATTAAAAGGTTTGTTGTGATGCAAATTGCATCTCAAGTTTAGATAAGACCAAATCTACTAGTAGTGGAGTCATATCATGAAAGTCCACCAAACAAACTTATATTGCATGGTCAATAATAGAATCTGAATTCATTGCTTTAAAAAAAGCTGGTGTAGAGACTCGATGGCTTCGTAATTTATTGACTGACCTGCCTTGTGGACAAAATCAATCCCTTTTATTTCTTTGTATTGTCACAGACAAACAGCAATTTCTAGAGCCAAAAGTAGTAGCTATAATCGAAAGAGTCAACATATTCAACTAAGACACTACATAGTAAGAAGATTACTAGGTGATGATGTGATCGCACTTGAATTCATGAGGTCAAAGAAAAATTTAGCAAATCCTCTGATAAGGGACCAAGTAGAAAATTAGTCTTAGATACATCAAGGGGGATGAGTTTAAAGCCCATAAATTAAACAAGCAATGTGGTGGCAACCCAACCTCTGTAATTGGAGATCTCATGAAAGAGGTTCAATGGATAATAACAAGTCACTATAAATTGGTATAGCACTACCATAATATGTTTTGATAGCGGCCAACCATATGGTGTAAATAGTACTACTACAATGCAAGGAGGTTGAGTAATTTACTTTTAATGAATTAATAGCCCTTATGGGTGGTGTAGATAGTTGTAATACACACTTGATGAACTAACCTATACGAGTGTAGAGATGGGACTGCCTCTTATGAGAACACAGGCTTTGTTTTCTAGAGCCCTAATGAAAATCCAAGCAAGAGTGCATGGCCAAAATGTACCAAACTATTAGAACCAATTGCTATAGAGGGTGAAATGTGTATTGTAAGTGCATGAATTATAGCCAAGGAATCTGGTTCAAGATTTAGTTTTACCAAATTTTAGTAGTACATCCCTTATATGCACTAGGTGTCGATTCAAGTCTATAAGACATCACCACTAATTTGTTTTCTTCTCAAAGTATGCCTAATCAATGTTGTTTTAATTTGAACCATGTGGAGGATTGTTGATGCTTTCTGTTGGGTTTTGCATGATTCAAATTAAATGTACATTGCTTTCTATTTTCTTTTTGTTTTGTTTGTTAGTTGAGTGTCTTGAGTCCTACATGGAATAAGAAGGGAACTCCTTTTGGGTTTATCTATTGTTTTGTGCATTTAGTTTATGTCTTATGGGGCTTGTGGAGAGAATGCACCTGGACCAATGCATGCACGCACAAATCAGGTCAAGGCAAGCCGGGTTGTGCTCACATGCGTGCACCTGCTATGTTGTGTGATGTCGTGCTCTATAGTGCACGTGGGTTCAGGCTCTTATTTCTTCTTAATTTTATTTGCTTTTTAAGGTGCTTAACTTTTAAATTTTTTAGCCCACTTTCTAATGTTCCTTTTGTAACCACCATGCTCTCCTAATCGTAGTAGAACTCTCAAGTTTAGTCAAGATGTTTTGTTTTTGGAAAGGCTTTTCAGTTGCCAAGGCAATTGAAACTCTGCATCTTGCACATATTGCTTCTTTTCTTTGAGTTTTGCTCTCTCCTACATTGGTTTTCTCACTGTTGAAATGTATTCGACATACATAACATACTTATTCGCTGCTTTAGACAATGAGTGCACACAATTTCAAGGCTGAGAGTTTTTGTATCCTAGAGACCAAATGCTAAAATGGGTCCATTGACTGCAAACACTAGCATAGCATTGAGACTATTCTTTCTCTTTATTCATCTATTGGGATAATGCAGTTCAAATTGTGGTCTATCTAATTAGTAGAATGTGAACACCCATTTTAAAAAACTCTCCCCTTATGAGAAATTGTTTCACTCTACAACTATCGTTTTCTTAAAACTTTTGGTTGCCTCTGTTATCCTTTGTGTCCTTACAACAAGCATAAATTTGATAATTTTCGTTCTCTCCGTTGTGTGGTGTCTCAGCTATCGTGAAATTTTTATGGACTGTTCCATATTGCCAGCCTACGTCCTTCTGACCTACTTCCTCCATGACTCCATGTGTTGACATGTCCCTCACTAGCTGATCACAAATATGATCTTTAGGCTGTGTTTGGTTGCAGTGCAAATCTATTTATACTGGATGCAAAATTATGCTAACACATGATTTGAGTGTCTTTTTTGTTTCAAATTTCATCTTAACTTGAACTCCTCTCTCTCTCTCTCTCTCTCTCTCTCTCTCTCTCTCTCTCTCTCTCTCTCTCTCTCTCTCTCTCTATCTATCTATCTATCTATCTCCGTTGGTTCTCTTTTATTCCCACTCTCTGGCCATAGTGGATGGATGTTGGTACTTTAACACACATTCTACTACTACATGTCTATTTGATTTTTTTACTCTCACAATATTTGCATCGTAAAAGGACAGCCATGCCATGCAAATGATTCCTCAGAAGCTGAACTCTGGGCAATCATCCAAGGTTTAAGAAGCCTAACTCTTTTGGGAATCCTGAAAGCCACTGTTATATCTGATGCAAATTAAGTAAGTCTTGATGAAGATAAAAGGAACCGATGAAAACATTAGATGGAATGAACAAACTCTAATGGACCATGGCAACTTTCTTCTTACTCTTTTATAATATGAATCTGTTAATATGTAAATGTAAAGGATGTAGCTGTCGCTCATGTTGCTCATAGTTTAGTTAAAAAAGCTAATGTAAATAGAACTAAATCTTTTTGTACCAACTTACCCCTCCAATGGCCCAATCCAATACAAATTCAATGAAAACTATAAAAGAAACTACAGAAAATATATTAGAAACTTCACAAAAAAAAAAACATAACATACAATACAAAAACTAAAAGAAAACATAAAAATAAAAATAAAAACCATAAAAACTAACAAATAGGGGTGTCAATGAACCAGTTTTTGGGTTGGACTCCGTCCAAATCAAAATCAATTTGGATGGATTAGACAAACCAATTTGATATATTGAATTAGACCAGCCCAAGTTTAATGGTCTAAAGTATTTATTGAATTGGATTGGGTCTGATCCATCCATAATGGATTAATATTGGATTGGGTCAAATTGAACCAATACTCAATCTACTAATAGAAGAAAAAAAATACAGGTTTCAATGGACCAAGTTTGGGTTGGAACTGATCTAAATTAAAATCAATTTGAATAGATTAGACAGTTCAGACATTAAATTGGACCAAAACAAAATGACTTATATTGGATTGGACCAAATCCGGTCCAATTGACACTACTGACAAATAATAGATATTATAGAGAAAGAGAGATCTAAAGCGGATGAAAAAATAAACATTCAAATTGGAGTGAATTCAAAATCAGTGTTGAGCTGTCAACTGTAGGATCGGAATCAGAGTTGATGCATCAAGCATGTTGAGATGCAGGACAATCCTGGTGTCAGGTGGATGGATTCCAATATAACGGTTGACTGTGCTTTATTCCTTAACTTTTATATTTAATTAAATGAAGTAAAGAAGTTGGTATTGAGAGAGATGGAAGATTGGAATGGAAAAAATCGGAGGGGGAGAATCGAGATTATGAATGGACAACTGGGATTTGGACGGACCATTGAACATATGAATTATGTGATATGTCCACTCCAATCCGAAATAAACATTCGACATTTGATTCTGGACTGGTCCATCCACCCCGTACAAGTGGGATTTGAATTGGATGGGGTCCAATCCCAACTTGGTCCATTGACACCCTTTAACCGTAGGGGTGCCTTCATACGGTGGCCCCTTGGTAAATGATCATCAGATCAACCTCTCACTCCATCATCCACTTCCACTATGGACACATCTACTCCATCTTCTTCTAAAACACTTATGGATGCCCACTCCTCTCCCTTTATGGAAACTGCCACTTCTATTACTACAGAATTTGGTTCACCGACTCCCAAAATGCCTTCCACAGTTCCACTGATTCCATCTTGGCAATCTATTGAGAACCAGCCCATGTTGACTAGGCTGGTTCTCTGTAGATTGCCAAGAATCACTCTAATGGCTACTTGTTCACATGATGATATTAAAGCCATGTGCAGTACAAGATCAAGGTTCAAAAAATTGTTTTCCCAATACACCCCTACAGGGGTTGTATCGGGTCAGGGCCTCCATCAGAAAAAAAATAAATGTGGAACTAAAAAAAGGGGCAGCTACTGGCCGATACGCCCGATACTTTGAACCTTGCACAAGATATCCTGTTCCTCTAGTTCTGTTGCATAATGTGGATTTTATTGAGACTACATGCTTCACAACTATCAACAAGGATCCCAATCCCAAATGGCGAGAGGCAATACTAGCAAAAAGAAAATTACAAAATAGCAGAGATTCAAAACATTCAAGGCAAAAATAAATGACATATTTCTAACTTACAATACCTTTTTCTTCAATTGTACATCATTTAGTTTAACATACCAGTTACAATAAATAAATTGGATTTTCTAACTATCCATCAACAATATCGCCCAACCCACCCAAATAGACTTGATACGCTTAAATCACCACAACCAGCACTGAGGTTTCCAACCAGTGCTGTCCTCCCAAGTCAAATGAGACCTGCCTGAAAAGAAAATCTGGAGAACTATTGGATTTTTCCGTTTTATTATGTTTCATGAAACATTTCATCTTCACTTGGTAGCGACTGCTTGATGTATGTGGGGCTTGCTAGTCCGCTTCCTTCTGTCATCATCGACCGAACTGCCTGCACAACGATATCTTTTTTTCATGTTATCCCTGAATAAGATGGTAAAGACAACAAGTATACACTTTCAAACAAGGGAGCGGCTTGGATCTGCGGAAACAGGGAAGTATTCTCTGATACACAATAACTTGCCACCTGTTGTAGGGGCAACTCAAGTACACCAGGAATCAGTAGAAAGACAGTTGCAACTCAAAAGCCATCTAAGATTCATGAGCTATATCTAAATAAGATTGAAGTTTTGACCACATCCAGATCTAAACAGTAAAAGCAAGAAAGACACAGCTGTGTAATGCTTCAAACTGAATTTAGTCCCAGCTAAATTCAGTTTGAAGCTTTAAGTCTCAACTGGCCATGCAAGAATGACCATCTTTTCTTTATCTTGGTTTAAAAGGATAGGGATGTAAGTACCTCTCAATCTTTCCATATTTGTTTATACAGATTACAGATAAAATTGGATTAGTGGCAGATCAAATCCAGTAGGCTAATTAAGTGATTAACCTCTCCTTTGTCAATATAATTGAATCTGCTCAGATGTTACTTAAATTAAAAGAAATAAAATCTGCACCTTCTCTATTTCATTGCTAATGAGAGGGGTCTCTCTCAAGAATTGTAGAGCTCTGTCTCTACCCTGTCCCAACCTGCTCAAATATTTAAAAACATGAGACCCAATAACCAGCAAGATCATAAAACCATGCATTGAAACATCTAAAAGCAAGTCTTTACTTTCTATCATTTCCATGTGTGTGAGAAACAGAGTAATGGTCCGTGATACAGAAAAAACATAACAGAAATTCCCAGTATTCAGCATCTTCCAAGTGGTCAAGAAAATTTAAGTTACTATAGAGATCGTATTGCAAATTAGAAATTTTGTGCTTGATCCATCCAGTGCATACATCTGGATGTTTCTTTACAGATTTTGTGAATAATTTTGAGAGGAAACTGTTAGTAGGTTAAACATGAAAAAATCTTGCTGAAATTATGCAGGTTACCCAGTAAAGCATAAAAATATTGCCCCAAATGCCTAAACCTTGACAAAACATTGCCTAGGTGTTTTTTGCACTTCAACATGGTGCTTCCAAAAGGGACAACACATATCAAAAACCAAAAGAGGCATTCCTAAGAGATAAGGCATAAAATTACATGTTATTTCCATATAAGGAATACCATCAAAGTGTTATTGAAGGATGCACTTGGATACATTAGGGAAACTCGTACAAATCCCACAACTACATTAATAACATTAAATTTAAGGTTGAAATAACCATGAATAAGATCTACGTAAGAAATGCATACTTTAGTTGTACATATGAAGAAATACATAACAATCAATAATTCAATATACCAATATATGGATATATCATACATCTTCATTAATAATGCATCAATCAAGAGTCCAAGACACATATTGCATTGATTCTTACAAATTATTACATGCCTGAAGCCATTATTTAAGTTCAATTATCAATTAAGAAAATTACAAAAATATATAATTAACTTAAGACGTATATTAAATTCATAAGAATGTGGAAGATCCAAAACATAAATCATGTGCAACTATTACATTTAATTACTAAATCAATTGTTTTCTATTTTATTAATTTTTATATTAATAAAAAAGTAAACTTAATCTTAAATTCTCAAATGTTTTCTAAATAATATTTTTATTTTTCCAGATAATAAATATGTTCTTATTTAATGTAAACTAAAATATCAGTTAATAATTTATAAAAATATATAATCTTAATTAAAAAATATCAGATCTATTAGAATTTCTATGATACATATCATATGCGAATTCATAAATTTTAATTACTAAAATAATTATTCTATTATTAGTATTTTTATTTCTATAAATTTTCCAAAAATAAAAATAATTACTTGATATATTCATATAAAATATTACTATTTAGATCACATGTGCCCCCAAGTCAAATGAAACTATGTTATTTTACTCATTAGCATGACATGGGAAGATGGACTAGTGTATGATCATACTTCTGATTCAGGTGACCTAGGTTCAAATCTTACTAACTGAAAGTTGAAATTTTTATTCTGTATTTAATAAGGAGAAATAAATGGCAAGACTTGAAAATCTATAATTAATGGGTGTTAATGGTGGTAATTAAGGGGTCTAATTTGAAATTTGACATGTAAGAAGACCATAATTAATGGGGCTAATGGCGATAATAAATAGACTGGAAATGAGTAAAACACAACTAATGGCACAATTAATGAGGCATGATTTGAATTTCACAAAAAAAAAAAAAGAAAAACAAATGGTTTGTATCGGCCCATATTGGTTTGTTCCAGCCAATACAAACTTATACAAGGCCAATACAACTGATATTTTGTGGCACAAGTGGAATAACTGGCACCATCTCGATTCCACCTGTTTTGCATATCATATCAAGTGTCCAGGATACTGATATAACATGTCCATATTGAAAACGTTGGTTGCACTGATACCTATTTTAAATTTTTAAGTGAGCAGTATTGATTGGACTGATATTTAAAAGAGGATATATTGAATGGTTAACATCAAGGAGCAAACATGCATATCAAGTAAGAGAAACCTTTCACCCTTGTAGAATGTAATGCTGTAATAGATGATTGGTTAGCTTATAAGACAAACCTATGTTCCCCATAGCTGTACCAGGAACCCTTCTTTACCACAACATCCATCATTTCAGCACAATCCAATATGCAACCCTGCAATCCAAATCAATCAGACCAGATATAGTATGGTTTGAAGTTGCAGACAGAAAAAAAAAATATTAATATTTCTTGATAACGAAACTGACCAGTTTATTTACACCTTCTCCAAATATGATGTCAAACTCTGCTTGCTTGTAGGGCCTTGACACCTATACAATTAGCTAGTAAGAAACAGATCTTAACATTTATTTTTGATAGGTATTGGTAAATTTATTGAATATGAACAAAAAAAATTGAGTATGCTGAGGTGTATGTAAAGGAACAATAGGTAATTTATGTGTATTTATACATGCCCAGTTATCACCATATGGTAAAAGTGGTAGAAGGGTGTACGCCTCCAATATATTTCATCTAATAAAATAAGTGAGAGGATAGCTTGACATTCTATTGACCTACCTACATTTCCTGTTCTCCTTTTTCTCTCTTCTCTACTCTTATTGTTCTTCAACTCTAAGGCAATAATAGCTGCTAAAAATAATCTCTACATAATCCTAGTTCGTATGATACTGTCCTGATTATAGAAAGGATTCTTCGCCACCAGTGACCTGCTCACATCAGCAGTCGTACAGGCATGTAAACTACAGATCAAGAATAGTTTACCATTCATCAGAACGTGATTTTTGAAAGATTTACATTAAGTTTCATGATCAGATGATGAAAGCTTATATATTTTTGTATTTACTGGGGTAAAAATAACAGAAAATCAGTTCTGGATTTGCTAAACCCTATATTTTAGACTACGAACTATTTCGGTATGAGATTACAGGATTTTTTTTTTATTGGAAACGGTAACTTCAATAAATAACTTTAAAATAACTTTCCAGATTTAAGTACAGCTGTCAACCCCTAAGTAGGTGTTGAAACCCAGTTATCTTTTTTACAAAACTGCCCAGAACATACTCTCCCTCACAGTCCCTTGTTTAGCCAACGTGTCAGCTAAACCCTTAGCTGATCTCCTTGTCCATTTGAAGCATGCACCGATCTCCCTTGTTGTATTGTGGATTTCCCTTATGGGCTGTCTATAAATCCAGGCTCCCAACTTACCATATTGCAGCCACTCAATCAACAATTTAGAGTCTCCCTCAATCTCAATTTGGTGTAACCCCAACTGTTTTGCATATCTTACACCTTGAAGCAAGGCCATCACCTCCGCTCTCAATGAGCCCCCCACTCCTATTGGTCTTGAAAACAAAGCCACAATTCTGCCATTTTCGTCTCTGAAAACTCCTATACCTGAAGGGCCCGGGTTACCTCTTGAACTCCCATCAAAATTCAATTTCACTCTTTAATGTGTTGGTGGGGACCACAATTCCTGCACAATAGGTTTCATGGAAGTTGTAGAAGCCACCACTTCCCAATTCCTGTAAATGTCCTCAGCTGAGAAGTCTTAAAACAAATCCAAAATTTTCAACCAATGAATAGTCATAATAATTATCCTTTCTACAATTGCCTCGCACTTCTCCACGCCTTTAAAGATTCTATTATTCTTTTCTTCCCAAACTGACCATAAGATAGCTACTCTTGTGGCTCTCCACATTAATCTTCCACACCTCTTTGGTTGCCTGAAAAAGCTTGGGTCAAAAAGGCTTGCCACATCTGGGGGAGGTGTCCACCTACAACCAAAGATAGAAGAGAACCAAGTCCAAATAAAGCATACAAGCCAGATCCCAAGCAGAGGCTACAAACATGGGGTGATAGACAAACATTTGGCCTTTTTCTTTGCAACAAATCTAGAGTATTGATTTTTTGGATAACCACCTCCCAACAAAAAGCTAGAACTTTTAGGGGTACAAGCTGACACCAAATATCCTTTGAAGGAAAGCTCCGTTCAGGGTTTGATGATTGAATGAGGATATCAAAAAAGGAAGAGCAAGTGAACACACCAGAAGGGGAAGGTTTCCAAAGAGATTGTCCACACAAGATTGATCCAGGTAAGTTGACCCTAGAAGTTTAATTAATTCATCCATCATTGTCATTTCCGACTCCCTTAGACCTCTCCTCAAACCCAAGTCCCAAGAGTTATCAGTAAAGACTGAAGAGATCACTTTTCTTTTATTTTCAGAGAGTGAATAAATAAAAGGGAACCTTTCATTAAGGGAAGTGTCTCCAACCCAAGCATCTTCCCGAAATAAGACCTTATTTCCTGCACAAGCATCAAATTTGACATAAGGAATGAAGGTAAAATACCATGAATAGCTTTCCAGGGAGAGCACTGGGAAATCCCTGGGCCGACTCCTGCATCCCAACCATTGTCGGCCAATCCATGAATGCTAATAATTACTTTATGCCAAAGTCTGTCATGTTCCAAAGGCAATCTCCACAACCATTTCCCCAATAATGTTGTATTTCTTAGCCTAAGATTTCCTATTCCTAGTCCCCCTTCATCTCTACTTCGAGAAACCACCTCCCACTTCACTAGGTGGTCTCTTTTGGTGTCTCCTGGTTCCCAAAGGAAGCCCCTCATAATCTTCTCTAGCTGGTTTGCTACTTTCACCGGTATCCTAAAGGTAGATAGGAAATACACCGGTAAGTTAGCCAACGTCAACTTTATCAGGGTTATCCTATCTCCCAAAGAAATGTAATTTCTCTTCCAATTCGCAAGTCTCTTTGTAAATCTCTCAATCACTGGGTACCAAAAACTATCCATATTAGGATTTCCTCCCAAAGGTAGTCCTAGATACTGTAATGGCCAATCTCCTATCTCACACCCCAATATTCCAGCTTATCGAATCACCTCTTCACTCCCTAAATTTACTCCTGCCACACAACTCTTGCCCCAAATGATCTTTAGGTTAGAGATCCTCTCAAATTTATGGACTATCCTTTTTAGGTTCATGAGTTCTTTAGTTTTCCCTTCACAAAACATAATAATGTCATCTGCAAATTGTAAATGTGTAACCACCACTTCATCCCTTCCAACTCTCCAGCCTCTAATCATATTGTTGGCATCTTCCCTTATGATCAACTCACTCAACACATCAGTTACCAGAGTAAATAAGAAGGGAGATAGAGGATCTCCTTGTCTTAGGCCCCTTTTGGCAGGAAAAAAATCTCTTGCTGCTTCATTTACCAGAATTGAAAAATGACATGAAGTAATGCAACCCTTCACCCATTTACACCATCTCTCTCCGAAACCCCTACGCTTAAGAATCTCCAACAAAAACTCGCAATCCACCATGTCATAGGCTTTCTCTAAATCTAGTTTGCACACCAGTCCCTTTTGTTTTTTCCTTCTTCTAACCTCTACACATTCATTGACAATAAGGATTTGATCAATTATTTGTCTTCCAAACACAAAAGCCCCTTGATTTGGAGAAATCATCGAGGGAAGAACATATTCTATTCTTAGAGCTAAAACCTTGGAAATGATTTTGTACATGCTACCTATCAGACTTATGGCCCTAAAATCCTTCGGTTGAATTGCATCCACTTTCTTTGGAATCAAAGTGATGAAGGTTGCATTTGCACCTGAGTTAAATTTGCCCCTCTCATGGAACTCATCAAACACCTCCATCAAGTCACCCCAATTATTTCCCAACAATCTTGATAGAAAGCCATCGTAAAACCATCAGGTCCTGGGGCTTTTGATCTCGCCATTGAGAAAGCTGCATTTTTGACTTCCTGAACCTCAAATTTCCTTTCCAAGGAGTCCAACAGCTCTCGGTTCCCAACCCCCCAATCCAGGTCAGGATATTGAGATCAAATGGAGAACAATACTTCACTGCAATCTATTAGGATACTGCAATTTATCAGGATGTTCATATCTAGCAAATCATCTGAAGTAATTTCAAGTGCCAACCATCTGCAGTGGTCACAATCTATCAGGATGTTCATTGGAAGGGAAAGTTTGGTTATCATAATGGAAAGTCCAAGGAACCAGATGAAGATCCTGTCCATTATATGTTGGAGTTGGAGAATCTTATGAATATGTCCCTATTGCTGGATTCAATGCAACCTGATATCTTTAGTTGTTTCTTTTTCTTAAAATGGACTTGGAGATTAAGCATGCAGTTTTTAGAAACCTATTTTCGGGTAAAAAAACTATACCAGGATTTATTAGCTTAGCCAGAAAACCACTCACCATCACCAGGGGGAGAGGACCTTGGCTAATTAGTTTGCATCATTGAGACGAATGTGGAAGGAACTAGATTACTATGGTTCCTATACACCTATGTGTAAGGCTGATTTTGCTACATATAAAAGCAAAGTGGAAAGAAGTTATATCTTCGAGTTCCTGGCTGATTCAAATCAAAATTTGAGATGGTGAGAATACAGATCTTAAGTAGAGAGGAACTCCCCACCTTGAACCAAGTCTATGCTCAAGTTCAAAGTGAGAAGAGTAGGGGAATCACAATGGAACATTATGAGACTCCTACTTTTGAGAAATCTGCTTTGGCTACAGTTCCACTAGAAGGATTGACAGGATAAGGGATCCAAAACTGATAAGGAGAAGACGGAATGTACCTACAGTGGTAAGGATTGACATGACAGGGATCACTATTGGAAATTACATGACCATCCTCCTGGATTCAACAAAAAGGGAAAGAATTATTCTGCCAACAAGTCTACAACATATTCCTCTTCTCAGTCTTCATCTAGTTTGCCATCATCCTCATCTCATTTCAAGGTGTATCCCATGAAACATCTATTGGGAGTTCTAAGAGGCTGGTTACTATTCCAGTATTCCCAAAGAAGAATTAGAGACGCTTCACCAAAAGGCATCTCAAATGGAGAGTGTTACAACCTGAGAATAAAGGGAGAAACAAGGAGAAAAAGAAGGGAAAAAGGTAGAGAAAGCTGTCTTGTACAGTAGAGAACAAGAAGAAAGTGAAATGAGAAAGAAAAAGGGTCTAAAGGAAGAAGATAAGAACCATTCTCTTCTCCTTGTCGACCTGCACTGTTATTCACTTCTTTAAAATATGCAAAAGTACAAAAATGCCCTATCAAGTGATTCTTAACAAGGGAAAATACAATGCCATGTCAAGTGACTAAAATGCCCCTTACAGGCATACATTTCAACACTCCCCCTCAAGCTGGAGCATATATATCATAGAGATCCAGCTTGTTACAAATATTATCCATCCTAGTACGGCACAAGCTCTTGGTAAACAAATCTGCCAGCTAATTTTCTGAGTTGATATAAGGAGTAATAATATCACCATTTACCACCTTTTCCCTTACAAAATGACAATCAACTTCTATATGCTTGGTCCTCTTATGGAAGACCGGATTGGAAGCAATGTGAGTAGTAGCCTGGTTATCAAAAAACAACTTCATAGGCTTCCCTATAGGAATACCTATCTATTGAAGTAGATATTTCATCCATATCAACTCGCAAGTGGTGTGGGCCACTGCTCCATACTCAACCTCAACACTACTCCTAGCAACTACACTTTGCTTCTTACTTTTCCAAGTAATGAGATTACCACACAAAAAGGTATAGTACTTTGTAGTAGGCCCCCTATGGACCCTATCCATTAAGGAACCTACCCAATCTGCATTGGAATATCCCTCTATGGTTAAATCTCCCCCTTTCTTGTATAGTAACCCCTGGGCTGGAGAACCTTTCAAATATCTCAACACTATTACAATACCTTCCCATTGAATGACTGTAGGATTCTGCATGCACTGACTCAAAACCCCTACACTGAAGGAGATATTCGAACGGGTGATGGTAAGATAAATCACATTGCCAACTAATCTTTGATACCTTCCAGGATCACTGAATGGCTCCCCCTAACTATTAGCCATTTTCACATTAGGATCCATAGAGGTCTCAACTGGTTTGGCCCCTTGAAGACCCATCTCATCCAACAAATCTAAGACATACTTGCATTGTGACAAGGAGATTCCCCACTTCGAGCGAGCTACTTCAATACCTAAGAAATACTTCCTTTTGAAGATAAAGGAAAAATTTTAATAAACAGAAAAGAAGATACAAGAAAGGTGATAAGCAATCACCCGAGAGGAAACAACACTCCAAAGAAGAACGCAAGTGAAGTTGACAAAGGCCCAAACAAATAGGACCAACCCAACTACAACAAAACCCTTACAAAACCAGAAAATGAAAAACAAGAACAAACAAAAACAAAACCTTGACCCTAAAACCAAAACTGACACTTGCAAGAACAACAAACCCACACCATGTACCCAACCACACAAAGGAGTCCCGATCAATAACTTTTCTTATCAGTTTTTTGAGAGCAGTCTTCTATTCATTTTCTGACTGATCTTTTAGGATTTTGACGAGCTTGTTAGGCCCTATGCCAAACAAACCTCCTTTTATCTGTGCAAAAACCTTAGAAATCAGGATCTGCTGTTGACTTTTTCTATTCTTTTGAGTTCTAAATCTTCTAACTGTATTTAGAGCTCCCATGGCTTCTTCCAACCTCCCCACCGACTTCTGACCCCTATCTGAACCCACCACCTCTCAAAATCTTCTTCAGGCTTCTTGATAACATCCCCACAACCTCCAGCAAACGCTTTCCTCTCTTGAATGAGTGAGTTACCCGATTTGCAGTCAACCACTGGAGCAATAGGTTCATCTTATCAGCAAACGCTTTCCCTTTCCTCCACAGACCTGAATGCTTCCTTTACCCCCCTTTACCCAAGAAAACCAGCCCCGAAATTTTTCTAACTACCTCATGGATCTCATCCGGCATCGGTTCATCTTCACTATCCTCCCCTAAATTAGCTTTCAACCCCCCCCTGCTTTCTTCTAAGGGAAAAGTTCTACACTTTTTCCTTTTGTATGTTCTTACCCCACGCCAATCTCCCACATCTCTCTTGAGACCCAATATTACCTATGCCACGAGTGTAGTCTGCAAATGCATGCCCCCAAGACCATACAAGCTGCCCAAGGTGCCTAAAATCATCATTCATCACTAGACTAGAAAGGGTATAATGTTTTCTAATCATGGACATCTCAGCATTGAAGTATATAATGATATTGATTGAGACAAATTGGTTACTGACAAGATACCTACTTCAAGTTATTCTGCATTTATGTGTGGCAACTTCGTCACGTAAAAAGAAATTAAAAAAGAAAAAACTTGGCCACATGACTCAATAAGAAACAACCTGGAGAGGCAAGATCTAGTGCAGAGGCTGAACTCAGATCTATGGCTTAAGACACTACTTGCAGAGCTAGGCTTTGTTACTGATTGACCTGAGTTTGTACTATCATTGAGGATATCAAAACTGATAATAAGCTGGTTAATAAATGAGGAAAAAGTGAATTGGATATATAGAAATCTTATGAAGAAATTCTAATGCTTGACCAGTAATATTCAAAATAAGGTTCAATTGGTAAGTAGGGTGGCAAATGGCATGGATTATTCTTTGGCTAAGCAAGTAGTAAATAGAAATCACGTTCTCTGGGCTGAAATGAATTTTTTCCTTTTGGGGGAGATAGCAGGGCTATCATCCATTGGGTTTTTCCTTTGATGGCTTTCCTGCATTGGGTTTTTGTTTTCTGGGGTTTTCCTCTATTGTATATTTTTGTAAATTTTACTAATGAAAAGTTTCTGTTACTGATCAAAAAGAAAACAAGACAGATATCACTATGGCTCATAACCTAGTACAGTTCTCTGGGCTGAAATGAAAATTTTCCTTTTGGGGGAGAAAGCAAGGCTATCATCCATTGGGTTTTTCCTTTGATGGCTTCAGTATTGGGTTTTTGTTTACTTGGGTTTTCCTCTATTGCATATTTTTGTAAATTTTACTAATGAAAAGTTTCTGTTACTGATCAAAAAGAAAACAAGGCAGCTATCACTATGGCTCATAACCTGGTACAGATTGATCATAATAAACATATTGAGGTAGGTCATCATTTTATTGAAGTGAAGCATCTAAGTGGACAGATTTGTATAGCCTATATTACTACCCAATTGCAATTAGTGGATACTCTTACTAGTGTTTTAAAAGCGCAAGGTGCAAAAAAGGCACAGGGGCCAATTTGTGCCCAAGACACAAGGCGAGGTGCATGCCTGTTTGAAGCAAGGCGCAAAAATACAAAACAAATGCTAAAAATTCAAAAAAAATATGTCAGAAAATTCAAAAAAATCAAAAAATCAAAAAAAAAATATTAAACATAATATTAATAAAAAATATAAAATTAAATTTTAAAATAAATGTTTTAAAAACCTATTATCTAAAATTAAAATACATAAACATAACATTTAAAGTGTATTCAAATGAAAATCTAAAATAAAATCAAACATATAAACCATTTTCAAGCATGTAAAACCCACAATCTCTTTTTTTCCTCAATTGCATTACTTCGAGTAGCTAATGTGATGTAAAACATATTACATTCCTGAATCTAAGAGCCGCCTTTGTGCCACGCCCCTCAAGGCAAGCCCAAACAAGTCCATATTAGGGCATAATGGGTAATAATGGTTATTTATACATGCCAAGTCATTGCTATATCGTAAAAGGATAGAAGTACATATTCTTCCAATATAGTTGATCTAAAAAAATAAGTGCATGGATGGTCAGACATGACCTATCCATGTTTCCTATTATCCTTTTCATCTTCTTCTCTATTCTCTATTCTTGTTCATCAACTCTAAAGCTATAATAACTCCCAAAAAAAAAAAATCTCTACATAATCCTAGTGATATTGTATGAAGCTTTTTTTGTAAGTTTTAGTACAAAGCTTCTTGCTAGTTGCTAGGACACCAACAGATGTTAATAGAAAAGTACAGCAACAGTAAATTAGATTGTAGCTTTTTTTGGATACATAGATGCCTTGCATGTCCACCATGTGTGGTTTAAGGATGATGAAGTGTTCCTAATAATAAAAACAGGGCAAGTGAGTTAAAAATAAAAATCCCAATTCCATGCTTTCTTGATATTCCTACGCTCTTTTAGAATCTTCTACTTGCACCAAGTCACTCCTTACTGCCAGTCATTGGTTGTCCATGCACATGACAATCTTACAGGGAGTCATGAGTGTAACCAGAAACTGTCTTTAATCCTGCCACTAATTGGGGCTACTCCTTGATTCTCTTTAATGAAGTCATTTCTAGTTCTGTCTTATTTTCTCCACTCATCCTCCTCAACTACACTATTTTTCTAAACATATTATTTCTTAGCACTGAGTAACATATAACATTGCTTGTTTTATAGCCATCGGATTAAAATTTCCTTTCAGTTTTATTTGTACGATCTGGTTATAAGACACACCGGATGAAGATGTTCTGCATCTATGTTTTGCCAGCTGATATGTGAAGATTATTGGGATTATTTTCTCCCTGTTCAAAATAGAGATGTGGTTTCCAAGGTCACCAAAAGAGATTTTTGCTTTTTTTTATCAATAACAGTAACTTTTATTGAAATAGATTAAAGAAAGATACAGTATAAGGGAGGGGTGAAAACGCTTACCCCCCCTAGCAATAAGGATCATATTACAATACAGCCCAAAAAAGATTTTCTCTTCCCACCCGTTGTTTAGCCAAAAAATCTGCCAGAGAATTGGCACACCTCTTGGCCCACTGAACCTGAATTTGCATGTTTCGAGTAATCTGGTTGATTTTCTTTTTTTCATTTGAGAACTTCCACATGCTAGAATCTTCCTCCTGCAACCAGTTAACTGTCAGCCTTGAATCTCCTTCCACCAACAGGTTTCTGATTTTCAACTGCTTGGCTCTTTTGATCCCTTCCAAAGCTGCCAAAATTTCAGCTCTCAATGAATCCCTCCAGCCTATAGGTGCTGAGAACATGGCAATAATTCGACCTTCTTCATTCTGGAACACTCCACCTATACCTGAAGGACCTGGATTTCCTTCATTGCTACCATCAAAGTTCAATTTAATGTATCCCGAAGCTGGTGGAGTCCAAGCTGGATTGGGAGAAGAAGTCAAGGGAGCAGACCAAGCCACTTCTTCCCACTTTCGAATGATGTCTCCTGCTGAGCAACCTTCAAATATCTTCATAGACTTGACCCAATGACCCACCCTAACATATATTAATTCAATGATAGCTTCCCTACTTCTTTCTTTCTCATGAAAAGTTCTTTGATTTCTTTCCTCCCACACACTCCAGAAAACAGCTTCTCTAGCACATCTCCATAGGAGTTTACCACTCTTTTTTAAACCCCTCACTGATGTAGTACTAAATAAGCTCTGCACACTTGGAGGGGGGGTCCATCTGCAACCAAAAAGAGAGAAAAACCAACACCAGATTTCTGCTACAAAGGGGCGAGAAACTAAAAGGTGATAACAGCTCTCACCATTCTTCTTACATAAAATGCACCAGTGCGGGGATAAACACCAATTAGGCCTTTTCTTTTGAAGTAAGTCACAAGTGTAACACTTTTCTAGGATAGCTTCCTAGCAAAAGGCACCTACTCTGGGAGGGATTGGTCTACCCCAAACTTTTGAGACTGGGAAAGGAGAACCTAGGATCGGATTGGACTATGTTAATTCTTTGAAAAAAGAAGAGCAAGAAAAAATACCCGACGAAACAAGAGACCACATCCTACTGTCCACTCTAGAGGGGTCAATAACTACCTCCTCCAGAATCTTAAGCAAGTTAGAGATGGAAGCCAATTCAGAATCTCTGAGAGCCCTTCTAAAACCCAGATTCCAATTAACTACCGAATCAGACAAAGTAAGAAAGGTAGCTACAGGCTCATTTTTAAACCTTGAGAGGGAAAACAAAGAGGGGAACTGCTCTTTCAAAGTAATGTCTCCCACCCAAATATGTTCCTAGAACCTCACAGACGTACCAGAACAAAGGTCATACCTAATAAAAGGAAGAAAAGAAGGAAGGATGCATGAATAGACTTCCAAGGAGACGCCCTTGTAGCCCTAGATGAGATCCCCGTGTCCCAGACGTCTGCCTCTTGCCCATGAATACTTAGGATTATTTTAGTTCACAAGTTCTCCCTTTCTTTATTCAATCTCCACAACCATTTCCCCAAAAGAGCTTCATTCTTCCTCTTTAAGTTACCCACACCCAGACCACCATCACTTTTGGCTTTTGTAACCAAGTCCCACCTAACTCTTTGGTTCCTTTTCTCCTCCCCTGGCTCCCATAAGAAATCCCTCATTAACTTCTCCAAAATCCTACATACTCCCTCAGGAATTCTAAACACAAACAGAAAGTAAACTGGAAGGTTTGCCAAGGTTGACTTTATGAGAGTTATCCTACCACCCAAAGATAAAGTAGTTTTTCTTTTCAAGAGGCTAGTCTTTTTGTGAATCTATCAATCATCGGGTTCCAAAAGCTCCTGTTGGTAGGGTTATCCCCTAGTGGAAACCCCAGATATTTCAATGGCCATTGAACAATCTCACATCCCAAAACTTGGGCCCTTTCTTCCACCTCTCTGACACTCATATTGATGTCAATCACACAACTCTTATCAAAGTTTACTTTGAGGTTAGTCACTTGTTCAAAAACCTTGATCACCATCTTTAAATTACTAACCCACCGAATTTCCTTCCCACCACAAAACAGAATTGTGTCATCTGCAAATTGTAAATGAGTGATCGGAACCCTGTCCCTCCCAACTCTCCAACCATTTACCAATCCTCTAGCATCTGTTTTCTCAATAAGCCTCCCTAACACTTCAGCAATCAAGGTAAACAGGAAGGGGGAGAGGGGGCCCCCTTGCCTAATACCCCTTGTAGCTGGAAAATGATATGTCACCCTCCCATTCACCAGTATAGAATAGTGGCACGTTCTAATACACCCTTTTATCCACTTGCACCACCTCTGCCCAAAACCCACGAACTCTAGTACTTCTAGCAATAAGGACCAAACAACCAAATCATAAGCCTTTTCCAGATCCAATTTGCATACCAGCCCTTTCTTCCCTCTTCTTTTAAAATCCTCTACACTCTCATTTGCTATTACAATTTGTTTAATCTTCACAAAAGCACCTTGATTAGAGGATATGATTGTGGGAAGCACCTCTTTAATTCTTCAAGATAACACCTTAGCAATGACCTTATAGAGGCTATTTACCAAACTAATGGATCTAAACTCTTCAGGGTGGCAAGCTCCCTCCTTTTTTGGAATTAAGGCAATAAAGGTAGAGTACAAACCTGGATTCATCACCCCTCTTTCGAAGAATTCCGAGAAAACACTTTGGATATCAGCCTTAATTATCTCCCAACAATCTTGATAAAAAGCCATCGTGAGACTATCAGGGCCCAGGGCTTTAGATCTATCTATAGAGAAGATGGCATCCCTTATTTCTTTCAAATCAAACTCTCTTTCCAATGAGATTTTTGCATTTTGTCCAGTCCTAAATGGAAGCATGAAGACAAAGATATCTTCGACTTGTGTGCCATTTGCAATCTACTGGCAGTTGTGGAAGGAGAGAGAGAGAGAGAACAATTTTTGCATACCAACACAGATGTCATGCCCATCTTGTATCAATCATTGGTAAAAGGATTTTTGATTGGGTTATGATTCTTCCAGAATTTGCAGATGATTGTAAAACTCTTTTGGATTCGGTTTTTTTGTCAGTTTTAGAACTGGATTTTTTTTTTTTTGGGGGGGGGGGGGGGGGATTCTTGATTTATCTAGGTGATCCCTCGTCACCCACCCCTCATACTCGTTTTCTTTTCATCTAATAAAATATTCACTACCCAAAAGTATAGGACACAGGAAATTCATCACTCCACTTAAACATGCTGCTCTAATACTACATACACCATCATCAACTTTTCCCTCATTATAGATAATCAATCCAAGGTACCAGATGTGGTAACTATGGAGTACCCCTAAATCACAAATTTTAATTACAGAACCATTTTTACTAGTATTTTCACAAAAATTGCAATGCATGTACTCTTAGTCTGACTTAACTTGAAACAATTTTATTAGAAAGCATCTTTCCATTGTTCTAGCACTGCATTCAGCCCATCATTAGTCTTATCAATCAAACTAAATGAAAGCGCTCTCCATATTGCAAAATACAAGACCAACACTCACAAGATTTTCTTATTAAAATCCAAGGTAGGTCTATTTGTTTTACTAAGTAGGCAGAAGATAAAACTTTTGGGAATTGTAAATATTATGTCAAAACAAATCAGAAAAAGAAAAAGAACCAAGGAACATAATAGATAAGTATGAACCAACAAATTATATTTTATAACTTTTATGTCATAAACTGGGACCAACATTGGATAATGGCCTTTTTTATATCATATCTTGCAAACTATAAACTAAAATCTTTTCAAAAAAAAAGTGAATATTATTGTCAACTCCAGGATTTTCAGGATTTGCAGGTGTTACTCTTGGCATAGATGCTATGTTTCAAGTATATTAGGTTTACCTTGCTTTTTTGCACTCTGGCACGTACTCTAACCCCAATATCTTCATCACCTTTAACCTGCAACAATTTATGATTACTTATTGAGCCAGATTCAAGCGAAACTTTCAATAAACCAGCTATTAATTTGTAAGTATTCTAAGCATTCAGGTTCCTTTGGGCTTACAGACTTTATCTTCCCTGTAGGGCGTATCTCAAGACGAAGTGAAGCAAAGAACTTTAAAGCAATTCCTCCACTGGTAACTTCAGGATTCCCATAAAACACCCCAATCTTACAAAATGCACATATAATAAATTGGCCATCAAATGAGAGATAATTGCAACTTAAGGAAGTTATACATCATTTATAAGAAGTTAGAACCATATAGGTAAAATGTGAGGCACAGCCAAGAATGCATGGCACCTAAAAGAATTTTTATACAGGCATCCATATAGGATTATGGTGATACTCTGATTTATTGCTCTAGAGACAAGCATATAAAATTACAGTTAACAGTCCATAGAAATAGAAATGCATAGATTGTCACCATAACTGAACAGACTTATCTATCTATATATATACTAAAACAAAGCAGTCTAGAAATTTTCTCCTTCTTTTGATATTTTTATTATTTTAGTGATTTTATCTCTAACCAATTAACTTCCTGAATTTGATTTGTTATTGGCCACATCTGATGGCTTTCATAGAGCCATGCTTCATCACAATTCTAAGAGGTTTATCATGTCTCAAACCTCTCCTAAATCGTGCCCAACTAGGAAACCACTTCTCACCATCACAACTCACATTATTTCTCGGTTTTTGACAAAAAGAAGCGGCTGAACAGAATTTCCCCAACTCCTCTTTTCTGTTCTTCACGATCAAACTTCCCCAACTCCTTTGAACTCTCTTTGATACTCTTATTTTGGACGAAAAACCATAGTGAAATGACTCTGTTTTGGACAAAAAACAGGGGTGGAAGGTCAATAAGTCATTGCCCAAACAGGTAATATCCCCTTCCCCATCTCCTTTATTCTTCCTCTATTCCAAACCCACATTAAATATCTCTGTTTTGGACTAATAATAGGGGCGGAAAGGCACTGTCTTGGACAAAAAAAGAGGGGGCGACACCACTTTGCAGGCATTAAGAATTCGTTTTGTTCTTGAATCCAGATACAAACTACCATTTCCTCCATTTTTTGAATTCCAAAATGTAGTGCAAACATCGTAGATGTGATTATGAAGAAAATATTTATAAAGAAAACCAAAAAAAAAAGAAAAAAAATTGTTGTAAAATAACCCGTTTTAACAATCGGGTGAAGAAGATGAGAGAATACGGGTTGACATCAAGCCACCAACCCGTTTTTGAATTCAATTATTATATGACAGGCTGGCATCGGCCCGTGTATAAATAACAAAATAACTCAACACGGTTAAAGTGTTAAACATGTAATGTATACATGGTTACATGCGTTATACATGTGTAATCATGTTTAAATATTACTAAAATAACATTATTCCTAAAACATACATAGTTACACGTGTTATACATGTGAAAGCATGTTTGCACTATTACTAAAATTTTTTTTTTTGATCATCTATTATTACTATTACTAAAATATATACACGGTTACAAATAAGATATTTCAATTACAGATGATTAAAATATATTAATTATATAAGTTAAAATAGAAATACAGAATAGTAAGTTTAATTATTTCATAAGGGTTAACAAATTAATTATATTAAATTACTTAACTAAAAATATATTTAATTAATTAAAAATAAATTCGCTTAGAAAATTCAGATAGAAAATTCATATGATAATTTACTATGTCACTGGAAAATAGGATAAATTTACTAGAAAATAAATATGATAATTTATTTCATAGAAAATAATATGATAAACTCACTAGAAAATATGATAAATTAATAGAAAATAATTTCACTAGAAAAATATGATAATTTCCAGAAATTAATAGAAACAATACAAAATTACCAATATTTAAGAAAAACTGTCATAATTACAAAAAAGTGTCCAAAAAATACCAAAAATGAATTAACATTTTTTCCAACAAATATGATGAATTACCAAAAATCAACAAAAATAATTATCATTAATCTTCAAAAAATAATAGTAATTAACAGAGATTAATTAAGAAAATAAAAAATTTACAAATATTACCAGAAAAATATGATAATTTCTAAAAATTAATAGAAACAATAGAAAATTACCAATATTTAAGAAAATTTGTCATAATTACCAAAAATTGTCCAAAAAATTACCAGAAACGAATTAACATTATTTCCGATAAATATGATAAATTACCAAAAATAAACATAAATAATTATCATTAATTTTCAAAAAAAAATAATTCTAATTAACAGAATTAATCAAGAAAATAACAAAAAAATAGTATTCAATTGGTAGACCAAGGTTTAAAGTATCAATACGTATTGCAGTTATCGTGTGTATTGTATCAGTATCAAAGGTCACCGGTACTTGAAATACTGAGTTTGGGAATTTTGAATGCCCGAGATGTTAGAAGTCGTCCTAAGTAGACCATATCAAGCAAAAGAGCATCTAAAACAACTAAAAAAATACCTTGTGTCTTATTTGGTTCAAGAAAATGAGAGTACATCCGGCTTTTGAGGCATTGCCTGACATTTTACGCAAAGCTTGGCTCATGAGGCGTGCTTGCAGACCCATTTGTTGCATCCCAATCTCCCCCTAACAACAATCCAATAGGGAATGCATGAAATATTGTTATCTGGAGGGAACCTTAAGTAAAAGATCAATTTTGATTACTTACTTCAATTTCAGCTCGTGGGGTTAGAGCTGAGACCGAATCAACACAGATGAGATCTATGGCACCAGATCTGCACATACGATCCGCAGCTGAGACGAAATTATGTCAGTTAAATCATTTATTGGCAAGTATCTCATCATTTATAGTGTACAAAATTCCATGTCAACTAAACAAGCTTCAGATCCAGGATGTGATCCATCAACTAGAAAATCCAAGACAGTGAAATCAAGGTCAGAGAATAATTATTTACTTTCCAATGCCATCTCCCCACTATCAGGTTGGCAAACAATCAAATTTTCAACATCCACTCCCAAAGCCCTTGAATATGCTGGATCAAAAGCATGCTCTGCATCAACAAGCATGGCATTGCCTCCTAGTCTCTGTGCAATTCAACATAGCAATGCATCAGGTTGGTCTCTATACAGTTATCACCATATAAAGGAAACACATCATCTTACACTAGAATTAGAAAGCAAAAGTAAAACTCAAAAAGTACATCACCTGTACTTCTGCAATCGCATGGAGTGCTAGTGTAGTCTTACCACTACTCTCTGGACCAAATATCTGGTAAGTCAGAATGTTAAATTTTATAAGACTTTTAAAGCCAGAGGATCTCTTAATGAGATAAATTTATTCCAAAATCTAAATAACACACAACTCAATATAGAATAAAATCATTTCATTAAAGGTCAAATCCTACAATCAATTTATATTTTTAAGGTCAAAACACTTCCTATCTTCTCTTTTTTGTTTTTTTTTTCCTTTTTGTTTTTTTTTTCTGTTTTGTGTATGTGTGTGTTGGGGGTAAAGGGGTCATATGCATACCAAAATATAATACAAGAGCTTAAAAGTCAATAGAATATTAACAGAGAAAGTATAGGAAATTAACTTGAACTACGCAAATTGAAGTATAAAGAGTCATTAGTAGGGCTGGCAATTTTGACTCAAACCCATTTGACCCATCCAACCATACCCACCCATTTGAATAGTGGATCAATATGGGTCAAGTGACCCATTAGGATAAGGGGAAAATGGTCAGGGTGGGTTGGATTGAGGGTGCCCATTGGGTCACAGAGGGTTAGGTGTTTAGCATTTGAAAATTTTTTTCTTCATTTCAAATTTTCTACCCAAAGTTCCTAACTTCACCTTCCCAATTTCACAAGAAGTGAAAAAAAATTGTTAAACCCAATACAAGGCAAACCCAGAGTATATTAAAGGGGTAATCCCAAGTATATTAAAGGCCACTTGCCCTTCTCACACCCAGAGTCTCTGCCATGGAACCCAACACCCCTTCATCAAGATTGATACCTGCCACCACACTTTTATCCCAATTAACACTTAGGTTGGACACAATCTCAAAAGGGTTACAAAAGATCAAAATATCATCAAGAAGGCGAGTCACCAAAACAATATCTATCCCCATTGTCCAACCTCTGAAGAGCTGCAAGTTATTGACTCTTGAGATCAACCTACTAAAAAACCTAAGCCACCAAAGTAAACAGAAAAGGTGAGAGCAGATCACCTTGTTTGAGGCCTCGAATGCCCTCAAAGAAATCTACCACTGACCCATTAACAATGACTGAGAAATGACTTGTTTGCAAATATCTTTAATCCACTTGCATCACAACTTCTCTGGATGTTAATCAGGAAATCCCAGCCACTAGACCATAGGCTTTTTTTATCAGCAAAAGATTAATTATATTAATAGGTGAAAGAAATAAGTTATAGAAAAGTGGATATCCATTAACCCAAGAATACAAAGCCCTGATGCAACGATGGCCAATAACAATTTACAATAGAGCCCAAAATAATTGCTGCCTAAATACCCCTTGTTTAGCTAAAGTGTCGGCCATGCCATTAGTCATCCTGCTTGTCCAAGTAAAAGAGGCATTCAAGTCCCCTTTCAGGCTTCCTATCGCTCTAAAGCCATGCCTATAAATCCAAGGTACATTATTTCTAGAAGTGGTCCAAGAAATAACCACTTTTGAGTCTCCTTCGACTTCTAGGTTTCTGAAGTTTGATTGTGTAGAGAGACTAGGCCGAATGAGCCCTAGCCCATTACTATCTTATTGTTAGTTCTTCCTTGTTGTTTTGTTCTTAATGGGCCTTTAATCCTTTTTTATGTTTTCTAAGTATGTTAATGAGATGGACGCCCACTTAAGGGCAGACTTGTAATTTATTTACTTAGAAAGATTAATAAAAGATTAGAGAGGTGGAAGAGGAGATTATCAAACTCCTTCTTTCTCTCTTCTTCTCCATCTTTCCTTCATCTTCTTGCTGTCTTCTTGTTCTTCTCTTCCCCTTCTGCTATAATCTTTAATATTTCTACTGTTTTTTATACACTGAATCATATCTTGGTATCAGAGTAGGTCTTCCTTCTCTTTTGTTTTTTCTTTTCTTTTCCCATACACCCTTCGATTAAAAGAGTGTATGGAGAGATATGTTGCTGATTATTCAAAGAACTTTTATGCCTATTTGGTAGAGGGTTTGGAGAGTCAAAATATGGTTGTAGATTGCCAAGAAAATGGGGCTGCTGATTTTTTGCCCAAAACCCTATCCGTCTAGAGAGTTTCCAATTACAGGTTGAAGAGACTGTTTGGTGTGGCGCTCAAGGCTTAGAGGGTTCCTTTTGATCTCCAAAAGTGGGTGGTTGCAGTTGGAAGAGGTTTGGGAAGCTTTGGTTGGAACGGCTGCTTCTTCTCTCTTTCTCCCCAAAGGCAGAGTGCAGTGAAACCCTAGCTTTGGGACTTTTACGTGTTAGACTAACCTCAGCTAGGTCTATAAAGTTTGGAAACCTTGTTTTTTTATTTTCATTTGGTCAATGGTGCAATCTGGAAGTGAGATGAAGCAAATCCCGGTGTCTGGGGTTGGTCCATTAGATTCCATTTTGACAGGAGTGACTACAATCAAACTGGATGACTTCAGCCAAGGAGATTTGGGATAGTGTTTCATAAACTTATTCTGGGGTTGGTCCATTAGATTCCATTTTGACAGGAGTGACTACAATCAAACTGGATGGCTTGCAAGGGCCTACAAGCTGAAGAATGATGTGAAAAGTCTGAAACAGGGGGAGAAGAGTATAGCCATCTACTACTCAATGTTGAAGTCACTATGGCTAGAGATTGATGTTATGGAGCAGTTATATGGGAGAGCACCAAGGATGCAAAGACATTCAGAAAATTTGTGGAAAGAAAAAAGGTGTTTGAGTTTCTTATAGGACTTAACCCTGAGTTTGATATTACAAAACAAAATATTCTAGCCAAGGATGAAGTAACTTGCTCAAGCATATTCTATGGTAAGCAGTGAAGAGAGCAAACGACAGGTACAATTACAAGGCCCACCACCTTCAAAACATTTTGCACATGCTGGAATAAAACCAAAGGGGCCAACTAGGAAGAAAGAGGTGATATGTGAATACTGCAAGAAGTCGAAACATACTAAGGATACTTGTTGGAAACTTCATCCAGATCTTCTCCCAAATAGGTTCAGAACAGCAATAACAACTTTAAGAAAGGTGGTTAGTCTGGAAAGCTCAAGAATGCAAATGTTTCTACAGCATCTAAAGGAGGAAATAGAGAAGGCGAAGAAAAATCTGTTGTGGAGGCAGAATTTGAGAGATATTGGAGGTTAATTAATCATTTGGAGACTACTATTGCAACTTCCTCCTTAGGCAACACCACTTTATCCGCATTTGCCCATTCAGGTACTCGTGCTTCTACAAATCATGCTACGGCCACAGATAATCGTAGAATTCCTTGGATTAATGATTTTGGTGCTTCAAACCATATGACCAATGTTAGACGGTGTACGCCCTTAGCTCCAATCAGATTGATGTACAGATACATTTATTATAAATGAATAAAAGTACATAATTGTTTCACGTTATCATTGGTGTGTTTCTATATAATTACCCCTTAAACTGGACACTTATGAGACTCATGTTAATTTAGAATGTTCTCAGCCATTGGATAGACTTGGGGAGTTTATCCTGCCAAGGCTGACACCAGTGTTTTAAAAGGCATCGGAGGCGTATGCCTAGAGGTGCGCCTCCAGGCGTGGCGCTTCCAAAACACCTTGAGGCGTATGCCAGAGGCGTTGACACCTCGCCTCTTGCGCTTTTTTTACGAGGCATGCTAGAGGCGTACGCCTCATGCGCCTCATGCACATCTTATATAAAAAGACAGAAAAAAAGGAAAAAGAAAAACAAGAAAAGGAAAGGAAAAGAAAGGGAAGGGAAAGAAAAGGAAAGAGAAGAAAAAAAGGAGAAAATGAAAGAAAAGAAAAGGAAATCCATTTTCCAACTATGCCCTAGACCATGGAGACTGATGGGCGAAACTGGAAAGTTACACATGACCCCTAGACTTGATTATGGTACTGCACTAGGTGTCGGATCGGGTTTCTTTGATATGTCAATCAGTGAAATCCTTTGGGGGTCAAAACCTGGGTATGTTGGGGCAGTCTGAGAATTCACTTGAGTGGGTGATCATAGTGATAGGACCAGCCCCTTTGTTGGACAAAGTGAATGTTCGGTATTGCACTCTCTCTGATGGAAACCAAAACTGTCGGCAGTTGATTTCAACCGTGCTTGAGATTTGTTTTGCAAAATATATTTATATGATATATATATATATATTATTTTTTAAGAAAAGTGTTTGCAAAAGGTTTTAATCCCGGGACCCATTCGAGCAAAGAGTGCAACACTGCACCTTGCAGTCAGGGAAGAGGTCCTTCCCTGTCAGGCGGTGTTTGATCATTGTGACTGAGAGGTTGAGTGTAAGAGACCATTAAGGGTTGCTTACCTGATGGGTTGTATCTTACTTAAGTCCATTATCCTTGGATCTTCATAGGATGGCTGGACTCGGGGATCATTTAATTGTAAATGTTGGGCCCATTTTGAGCCCGTACTGATGGACTCGGGTTCACTACATCTAGAAGTGAATTCGGCCAGGCCTTTTCATAGAGGTTGGGTCGAACCCATGTGGGCTTATGTAAGGTCATTGTTGGGGTCCCACACCATACAAATTGAACCTAAATGGGCCAACATCTATTTGGGACATGAGCCACTTGCTTAATGGGCCTAAGGCCCATGATTAATGTGATTAATCAAGTGGTCACATAACTACTTAAGCTATCATGTGACTTGGGCGAATATGGGTTTGGAGCACCCATTCTCATAAGAGGATAAGACTTATCCACTAATAGAGTCCAGATCCAAATAAAGATTTGGATTACAAACCTCCTAATTCAATTAGGAGTGGTGCTTCTCAAGGTTTAAGAAAAGAGAGATCGAACTGCTTCAGATCACTCTCTGCTTTTAGTTCTCTCTCTACTCTTGCCACCCAGAAACCCTGGTTCGATCTCCAAGTCTTGGGAATGATCTTGATCAGTTCTACCTCTGATTTTTGCAAGAAAAATTCAGAGAAATTTCGTGCTCACTTCCCTTGTTCGACCCATACAGTTGGATTGCAGTTTTGCTGAAAACTGCGTTGTTGAACCGACTTCACTCCAAGCTGCGCCATCTTCAGTGGAAGCTGGTTTTGGGATTCAATTTGGGCGTGAGCTACCACTTTGGGAGCTACATCTGTGGAATTCGTATCAGGTATACATCTCCCTCCTTTTGGTTTCAAACCTGATCTGGTTTCGATGCAAGAACGATCCTTGAAAAATGCAGTTTTTCTGAAACAAGGGAACACGATTCCCGAAAGGCAGAAAGAAATTTTGAAATTTCGCCCAACCGTCTAGCATGGTTCGGCCATCCATGTGATGGATATTACCTTCCTTCAACCAACATATGACATATCTAACATTTTTCGTTCATATCAACTCCTCTCTGGTAGAGAGAAGATTTCCCTTGTCGATAGGCCTCTTGCTCCCATCTCTAGCAAAGGGAATATTAGAGCCTTTGACTCCGTTGTTTTATCCCCTATCCTTCATGTTCCCAAACTTAACACTAACCTTTTATTTGTTGATAGCTTAACTAAATCAATGAATTGCAGCGTAACCTTCTTTCCTACTCATTGTATTTTTCAAGACCTAAAAACTCAGAGGATGACTGGGAGTGGCCATGAGAAATATGGAATATATTTGTTGGATATCTCTAGTCGAAGTCCTGGACCACCTAGTGGAGTAGCTTTGGAGTCTATTTCATTAGAGTCAGATGATAAAGTCATGTTATGTCATTTAAGATTTGGTCATTTGTCTTTTTCTTCTTTGAGTCATTTGTTTCCAGAAATGTTTTAAGGGAATATCCCTATTTGAGTCATATGAACTTGCAAAACATTGTAGACAACCTTTTTTAGTGAATAATAAAAAAACAGTTTCTCCTTTCCATATTGTGCACTCTGATGTGTGGGGGCCATACCATCTATCTGCTATAGGGGGTTACAAGTATTGCATCCTTTTCATTGATGATTTTTCTCGTTACACTTGGACTTACCTTACGAGATCCCGGGATGAAATGCCAAATATTGTACAAAAATGTCATGAACTTAATCTTACCTAGTTTAATACTCGGATCAAAATATTCCGATCTGATAATGCAAAGGAATATTTTGAGAAGAGCCTTTCCTCCTACTTTGATACCTTTGGAGTTATTCATCAGAGTTCTTGTTCCTACACTCCACAACAAAATGGAGTGGCAAAAAGGAGGAACCGACATGTGGTTGAGGTTGCTAGGAGACTCCTTTTTGCTTCTCATGTTCTTGTTAAGTTTTGGGGGGATGCTTTTCTTAGAGATACATACTTGATAAACCGGATGCCTTCCCGAGTTCTGGGTTTTAAAACCCCCTTTAACCTCTTAATTCCAAATCTCTTCTCTCTTCCTCTCTGTGTGTTTGGGTGAATTTGCTATGTTCATGTTCACAGTCATCAGAAACATAAGTTTGAGCCTAAAGCACACAAGTGTGTCTTCTTAAGATATGCCTCCACACAAAAGGGGTATTGTTGTTTTGATCCGGTTCGTGGCACTTGCTTTGTTTCCAGAGATGTCACATTTGCTGAGTTTGTTCCTTTCTTTGGTACTTCTCCTGAGGGGGAGCATTTAGAGGAGTTATTTGCTATGTCACCATCTGTTCCTCTTCTGATCCCTATTGAGTTCTCTATTGAGTCTCCTCTCATCGAGTCTTCTATTGGGTCTTCTTCTTGTGTTACTGCTCCCCCTCCTCCTGCTCATCCTCCCACATTTACTTCCCATCCTATTGTCCACAGGTGGTACTAGAGACAAAGACTCAGGGATGTGCAAGTTGTTTGCTATGTCACCTTCTACCACTTTTGATACCTTTATTGACATTGATCTCCCTATTGCTCTTCGCAAAGGCAAACGGAAGTGTACAACTCATTGCATTTCCAAACACCTGTCCTATAGCCTTCTTTCCCCCATCTATTATTCCTTTCTTGCCTCTACTTCTTCACATATAACTCCCAAATCTGTCTCAAAAGCCTTGTCCAAACCAGAATGGAGGGATGCTATGATGACTGAATTAGATGCTTTGCATAAGAACAATACTTGGGAAATTGTGGATTTGCTTGCAAGAAAGGAACCGGTTGGTTGTAAGTGGGTGTTCACTATCAAGTATCATTCAGATGGTACAATTGAAAGGTTTAAGGCCCATTTGGTTGCTAAAGGATATACTCAGACGTATGGTATTGATTACTTGGAGACCTTTGCCCCAGTGGCTAAAATGACTTCAGTTTGAGTTTTGCTCTCTTTAGTTGCTACTTTTTATTAGCCACTATGTCAATTCAATGTTAAAAATGCTTTCTTGAATGGAAACCTACATGAAGAGACCTATATGCCTTTACCTCCAGGGGTGTATGAGAAAGAGAAGCAGGGAAAAGTCTGTAAACTGAAGAAGTCTCTTTATGGCCTCAAGCAATCTCCTAAGGTCATTGTGGGAAGAAAGAAGCTTGTGTATTTTTTCAGACAAGGGAAGAACCCTAGAAGAACTGTTAGACCTAATCCTTCTAAGGGTTGTCCACTTGCTAAAATCTTTAGAGTTGTTTTCAAACTTTCCTATGGATGACTTACAAAGAAATTGGAAAGAGATTGCTTCCATCGCTAGGTGCAAGAGGACTCTTTGTCCCTCTTGGTCCCCCCTCCACTGGGTGTTATAAAGTTAAATTTTGATGGCAGTAGTGTAGGGAACCCAGGGCCATCAAGGATTGGAGGAGTCTTCAAGAATGAGGAAGGGATTGTTATTGCTTTGTTCTCTGGCCCTATTGGAGAAGGCGACTCTCTTAGGGCTGAGATCCTTGCTGCGCTTGAAGGAATTCGTAGAGCAAAGGAATTAAATATTAGTCGTTTGATCCTAGAAGGTGATTCGAAGGTGGTGGTTAGCTGGCTGAAGAAAGAGGATAGCGAATTGTGGAACTATAACAATGAAAAGAAGCAATTCTTATGGTTATGTAGGGACATTGAGATACAATACAGTTGGGTGAAGAGGAGTACCAACTCATTTGCAGATGGGCTGGCCAAGCAAGGGGTGAATAGGGAGTCTTTTTTTGGGCTAGTCTTTAATTTTTTCTCTTTGTATTCCCTTTGTTTTCAGTTTTTGGGGAGCTAAGGTATTTTATCTCCCCTCTTGTATCCATAATCCTTCTTTTCTTTTAATTAATGAAGTTGTTGTTATTGATCAAAAAAAAATCTCCTAAAGCCTAGTTTAACAAATTTCAGGCTGCCCTTGTTACTTTTGGTTACACATAGACTCAGTCTAATCATACCTTGTTTGTTAAGAGGAAAGATTCCTTAGTGACCCTTTTGATTGTCTATATTGATGATAATGTGGTTACTGGTAATGATACTTAGGAAGTTACCCATCTCAAAAGATTTCTTAACACTGAGTTTGAGACTAAAGACTTGGGTGAACTCAGATATTTCTTGGGAATTGAAGTTGTCAAGTCTAAGGATGGTATCTTCATTTCTCAACGTAAGTATGTTCTTGATCTTCTTGCAAAGACTGGCAAACCAAGTGTTAGACCAGCTTCCACTCCTATAAGCCTCAATCATAAGTTGTCAGCTACTAATGGTGAACTGTTGACTGATAGGGGAGTGTTCCAAAGACTGCTTGGGAAGTTATTATATCTTTGCATGACTCGACCAAATATTTCCTATGCAATTAGTGTAATTAGTCAATTCATGCATTCTCCAGAGATACACATTTAGCAGCTGCTGAGAGGGTTCTGTGTTATTTGAAAGGGACTCTAGAGAAGGGTATCTTGTTTGCTAAGCATGGACAATGAAGCTACAAGCATACACTGATGCTAATTGAGCTGGATGTATTGATGATAGGAGGTCCACTTCAAGTTATTGTGCTATGGTGACAGGGAACATTGTATCATGGAGTAAGAAGTAGTCTGTAGTGGCTAGATCCTCGGCTGAAGCAGAGTATAGGGCAATGGCACATGGAGATTCAAAACTTTTGTGGTTGAGATCACTTTTAGAATAATTGGGTATTGACTGTGAGAAACCAATGATACTAGATTGTAACAATCAGGCTGAATGGGAGGGGAGTGTAGAGAGACTAGGCTGAATGGGCCCTAGCCCATTACTATCTTATTGTTAGTTCTTCCTTGTTGTTTTGTTCTTAATGGGCCTTTAATCCTTTTTTATGTTTTCTAAGTATGTTGATGATGTGGATGCCCACTTAAGGGCAGACTTGTAATTTATCTAATCTTATTAAGATTAATAAAAAATTAGAGAGGTGGAAGAGGAGATTATCAAACTCCTTTCTCTCTTCTTCTTCTTGTTGTCTTCTTCTTCTTCTCTTCCCCTTCTGCTATAATCTGAAATTTTTTTACTGTTTTTTCTGGACCGCATCACATCTGATTGTTTAGCAAATTTTAAGCCTTGTAACAATGCCATCAGTTCAGCCTTTAGTTTGTCCCCTTCTCCTATAGGTCCCAAGTACATAGCCAACATTTTGCCTGAGGAATCTCTAAAAACACCACCAATACCCAATATTCTCAGGTTACCCATAGAGTTCCTGTTAAAATCTAAATATATCTTATCCCTTGCTGGGGGCTTTCATTCCATCATCTTCCTTTCCTTTGCTTTAGAAGAGTGGGCCACCAAATTCATGCCCTTATTATATCAGTCGTTGTAAAGTAAATTTTGGAAGATATCAAGAGTTTTTATCCAATGAGCCACTTTTATCTTCCTCCTTTGACCTATGTTTCTCATTAAAAATTCTTGCATTTCTGTCCTCCCAAATGGTCCACACCACTACTGCTCTAACCGTTTTCTACATTATTACCCCTCTTTTTGTTGGCTACCTTAGGAAGTTTGGATTGAAGAGGCTGACTACATCTTGAGGAGTTGTCTGCTTGCAACCAAAAAGAGAGCAAAAAGACTCCCAAATAAAAAGCACAAAGGGACAAGAGATAGTAAGTGGAGTAAGGATAAAACAAAAGAAGCACACATGGAGAAAGGCATTTATTCGGACTCCTCTTTTCACGCATTTCACAAGTTTTCACTTTCCCAAGAAGCACAATACTTAAACTTTGGATGGTATGTGCTTACACCCAATCTTTTTCACAAGGATACTTGTATAAAAACATCCTTTGATCCACTTGCACCACAACCCTCCAAAACCAGAACTTCTCAAGATGTTAATTAGGAACTCCCAATCCACTAGATCATAGGTTTTTCTATTTTTTTATCAACAAAAGATTAATTATATTACCAGGTGAAAGAAATAAGTTACAACAGAGTGGATATCCATTCACCCAAGAATACAGAACCGTAATACAACAATGCCCGATAACAATTTACAATAGAGCCCAAAATAATTGCTGCCTAAATACCCCTTGCTCTAGAATGTCAGCCATCCTACTTGTCCAAGTAAGAGAGGCATCCAAGTCCATTTTCAGGCTTTTTATCTCCCTTAAGGCATGTCCATAAATCCAAGGTACGTTATTTCTAGAAGTGGTCCAAGAAATAACCACTTTGGAGTCTCCATCAACTTCCAGGTTTCTAAAGTTTGATTGCTTAGTAAATTTCAAGCCTTGTAATAGTGCCACCAGTTCAGCCTTTAGTGAGTCCCCTTCTCCTATATGTCCCGAGTACATAGCCAACAATTTGCTTGAGTCTCTAAACACACCACCAATACCTACCATTCTCTAGTTACCCATAGACCTCCTGTCAAAATTTAACTTTATCCCTTGTTGGGGGTTTCCATTCCATCATCTTTCTTTCCTTTGCTTTAGAAGAGTGTGCCACCTCATTCCATGTCCTTATTATATCAGTCACGTAAAGTAAAACTTTGGAAGATATCAAGAGTTTTTATCCAAATCATTGTTGTCTTCAACCTCTCACCCCAATCCCCATAGTGGCGCTTCAAGTTTTTTTGTAAGCCACACTTTGTGCCACTCCCCATCAAAGGATACATCAACCGATCAAGCAACCAGGTATGGCTTCACCTCTGCCACCTTGAGCTTCACTGCTCGAAGGTTAATAGTCTCAAATTCAACTAGAACACCGCCCAATGACTCTGCTATCTTCTCAAAACATGGAACCTTCCACAGGTTGAATGGAAGACCAAGGTTAATTTCAAATGTTCCCACATCCAAATCTCCAATATTACAAGAAGGGAACCAATTTTTTATCAACACTAGCCCCATGCCAGTCTCTACTATATAGAAGTCAATCTTCCCGCCGTCAATGTCCAATAATGCTCTCCTTTCATCAAACGGAAAGAGATAAACTTCAGAGTGAGCTTCCATTTTTGATTTAGTCTATTCCAGGATAAACTCCCAATCTATCATTTTGTTTGGAGCCTTAACTATCCTTCGCTTCTCCCAACCTTCTCTGTCATTGTTCAATACCATTTTTTGTAGATTAATGGCACTACTTATTATTAAGCCCTGTGAGTTTTCAGGTTGCGAGTGTTCTTTTGCATTTCCCCCATTCTCACCTGTCTTACTTGACTCCAAGGAGGGCTCCAATAAAATATTCATAGCCACTCATACATGGGACAAAGTATGAGCCCCAAACATCAATGTGTATCAAGTTGAAAGCAACATCAATCCTTCTATTACTTATAGGATATATGTACATTGTTTTCAGAGATGACAAACTTCACATTGCATACTCAAACCAGACACAGACTGACACAAGTTCGGAAACAAAAACTTAATGGACTTAAAAGAAACATTATCGAGGCAACAATGCCACAACTTCAAAAGACTCAAATTTTCATCTTGACATGACTCAGTTTGGAACAGTATTCCTTGCTCAAAGGCTTGATCAAAAAGATAAACTCTATCAGCTTCATGCCCAGTTCCAATCATCCTCTCGTTTCAGGTCCTAGAAAACACCATGAGAAGGGGAAAAGGTCACTGAACAATTACAAGATTTGGTAGAGAGCTAACAGATAAAAGGTTTTTGTACAACTGACGAGCGTGAAGAACAAAGCTCAAGGAAAAATCACGAGTAAGTTGAACTTACCCCAAACCAAAGATTGGGGTCTGAGATCAATCAGCTATAGTGATTTTGCCATCCCACGGAGCCAATTTATAAGAGGTGAGGTGGGAAGGAATACCAGTCATATGTGCACTAGCTCCAAAGTCTACAATCCATAAGCTAGTAGAAGATGATTAACAAGTGCAATACTTGTTTTTGCAAAAGCACTGGAAGGATTAATAGAGCTAGTAGAGGTAAAGGACTTATCAAGCTAAGTCAGTAGGATCCTAAGTTTCTCCATCAAACCGGAGGGATCATGTGTGGGGGATTGTACATTAGAAGGACAATCAGCTCCAATAGTAGCAAGATGAGCATTACCCTACTTTGTTATTTTAAACTTTTCAGGCTTCAAATGTAGATTCAATTTCCAACACTTGTCTTTCGTATGTTTTGGCTTATTGCAATAATCACATACCACCTCATCATGCTTTTCATTAACACCCTGTCTATTTGTACTCGACTTGAATTTTCAAGACATGTTGGTGGAATGATCCATCACTGAGGTCTGCATCATGGCAACCCTTCTACTCTCCTCTCCCTGTACTAAGGAGTATGCAGTAGCAAGAGAAACAATATTTGCACTCAAAATATGTTGTCAAGTAAAATCATACTCACCATTCAACCCTGCCAAGAAGTTAAACACTCAATTCTTCTCAACATACTTCCGGTATTGCTCACCATCCTCAGGGTTCTTCCATTCCAAGGCCTTCAAATGGTCAATTTCTTCCCATAGAGACTGCAAAGAAGAGAAGTACATGGCTACATATTACAAGCTTCTCTTCGAAGTTGGTAGACTCGGTTTGTATTTTTTTCCTGAGAGTATATAGTTATAAATCGATCCCAAATATCCTCAGTACAGTAGTGGAGAGGAACATGTAGTTATGGGCAATATGTGGCTGTATCGAACACACCAGCCATGGCATAACCAAGGAATTATCCTATTCCCATTTAGTAAGTTTGGGGTCGTCAGATTTCAATTTCCCCTCTTTACCAGTAATAAATCTCAGCTTACCCCTCCCTCCAATAGTAAGCTTGGCTAATTGAGACCACTCTAGGAAATTGGTTCCATCAAGTCTTACAGTGGTTATCATACCACTAGAGACATTGACATTGCTCGAAAGCACTCTGGAAATAGTCTGTAACTCCTCGAGCATGTCCATTTGAGTTGGGTAGGCTTCTTAATAGCTCTACAGCACTCCAACAACCAACCGACATGCACAAGACCCACCAAAAATGGGAAACACTCAATTGGAGTCCAATAAAAGGCCCAAAACTAAATTGGCGGCAATATACGAGGGGGAAAAAGCCTCCCGAAGAAAGATTAGGGATTATAAAATTGTGGAACCACTTACCATACCTCCAAAAATGTCAAACGAACCAAACACAAGTTTCAAGCAAGCATCGAACTCAGACAAAGAGGAAAAAATCCAAACATTGAACCAATAATTTTATGTAATTTCCGATTGTAAAATCCGGGAAAAATTGTAGGAACATCAGGTGAAGATAAGAACCATACCAAAAGTCCCTAAAATCAAGGCACACCAAAGTAGACCAATTTCAACAGTTGTCACTGTTACCTATACTGACTGCTGGCATCATCTGGTTGTGATCTAACATCGGCAGGTCTTCTTAAGTTCAGGAGTTAACAAAAAAACTAATCCAAGGTTCCTTCCCGCTCCGATACCAAGTTGTAAGAGTGTGGGAGGAAGAGGAGAAAAGGAGACGAAGAAGGTGTGTCACTATTCACACCCAAAACATTACTTTTTATATTAAATATAGTAATTACATCTATGTCCCTATATGGGTGCCCAAAATACAAATAAAGAGAAACGACAACAATACCCCTAAGCCAAATACATATTCTCAACACTTGATATTGTGCAAAGAGTTCAGTATGCATTTATGTAGTTTCTTTCATTGTACCAGACAGATAGAAACACCTGGTCTTGTTTATGTTTAGATCAGGAGAGCAATGAGTTTGAGTATTCCAGATAACCCCACGAGTATCTTATGAACAAAAAACCAATAAGCTTATCCAAAAGGATATAATTATAACATGAAACTATCAATTAAATAAAAAAGGTAGGGAGGAACATGAAATCCCAGAATATTCTTGTAGAAAGAGACTCAAAGGTAGTAGTGGGCTGGACCAGCTGGCTGAGAACAAACAGTCAAGGTTTATGGGAATACAGGGACATAATGAAGGAGATACAAATGCTGTCAATGAAACTAGATGTCACATTTCAATGGGTAAGAAGATCTGCAAAAATTTTGGCAGATTCATTTGCCAAGCAAGGAGCAACTAGATATCAGATGTTCTTCAGATTTTTCCAAATATTTGTAATATTTTATGTAATATAGGAAAGGCGTGCAGGGCATTTGTAAAGAGGGATATCTTTGTAGGTGTACTTGATTATAAACTTTTCTTTTTCATTTAATAATAAAATTCTCAGTTATATATCAAAAAAAAATATCAATTAAATGAACAAGAGGAATCAGAAAGTAAACAGAATTTACCTCTACAATTCTCCCTTTTGGAAGGCCACCACCCAGGGCAATGTCTAATGTCAAACAGCCACTTGGAAAAGTTTCACTGCACCAAGCACACTTTTTAATTTAACTCTACTTTCTGGATTAAATCATAAGTGGGGGATATGATGATGCAAGGGCCATCGTCATGGAAAAATATAAAATACTAAAAGACATGGATACTGATTAGAGCCAAGCCCAAATATCCAGAAAGAAAGATGCAACATCCATGCCCTTCTTTTCCTGATCCACAAAGTTCATGTCCTTTTCCACTGCAGCATGCTGTGGATCCATCATCTAACACTTAAAGGATAGATAACATACACTAGAGCTCCACCAGCACTTCCCAATCTTGTAACGCTTCCTTTTCCAAATGAATTGTTTATGTCGTTCATTGCTGCTTCCAATGCTTTTTGCTGGGAGAAAATATTAAAATGGAGATCTTTTTTATTATTGTTAACCATAAGTGTTTAAGTAAACCATTTTGCATCAGATTAGTTTTCATTTGAAGGAAAAGTTAATGCAATCATGAGATTACAAAATTAAAATAATAATGATAATAATAATAATAATAATGTTCTCTGTACTACAAGTATTCGTTGATAGGACAAATAATGTTCTCAGCCAGTTTAACCTAAGTTTGTAAGCCAAAACAATGCCATGGATGCTCTTTTTCTGACAAATATGTGGTAATATTTTTATTACTGTCTGTTGAGAAAATGTTCATACCATCTTAAACAAAAATTGCAGAATACTGTCTTTGTTGGCACATACATTTTGCTACATGAAGAAGATGATAAGCACTCCACATAGCTCTAGTCAACAAATAAAATAACCACATAACTGCTTATGTACAATTATTAAGATCCTTGGAAATTTAAAAAAAAAAAAAGGCGTCTTAAAAATTGTCATATCCCTCCTCTGGGACTAAACAACTTCTTGAATATTCTTGTTTTGGGTTTTCACTTTGGACAATTCATTAGCCCAGTTAAAATCACGGCAATATCACTGTGCCCAAAACCATACTATGCAATTGAGGCAATACCAACCACTTCACTAACTAGTCAAGTCAATACTCATGATGCAATCACTTGAGACAACTAAGCATCAACTAGGTTGTCGAGCTGACTAACAACTAACAACTACTCAACCTAAACAAACATAACGTTATTTTTAAACTTTATGTTTAAAAATGATTGTTTGACAGTATATAAATAGAAATAACGCATATAATAAAAGAAGATGGTCACTGAGTTCTTTTTTCTTCCAATTGGTGGTATGCTTGTAAGGAGTTGTTGTACACAAAAAAGCAAGCAAATGGTCAAAGATTGAACTCTTCCTTTGAAAAAAGAACCCTATAACTCTTTACCCTAGCCTAACCCAGCCTTCTATATATTTTCTAAACAAAGATTGTAAACTATATGTTCTATGTCACTCTTTTATTGCATATTCGTAGGCTATGTTTAACTAATATATGAGATTCAATAAATATCATAAATGATGATGCAATAGCCAATGCTAGAAAATCTGTGGGAGAGACATCAGATTTTGCAATTACAATGGGTTTTCACCAAGGTTCAACACTTAGCCCTTATTTATTTGCATTGATCATAGAAGAATTGACAAAACATATTAAGGAAGAGGTCCCAAATGCATGTTCTTTGCTAATGACATTATTTTAACTGATTAAAATAAACAGCAAATGTATTGTGCACAACTAATAATAGGGTGGTGGGGTGTGTGTGTGTGTGTGTAATGCAATGGTTAATATCCATTGTATTTTTTTTATGAATAATAATAAATTTACCCCTTGCTTAGCTAACATATCTAACAAAGTATTTGCTGATCTCCCCACCCACTGTACAGTGACCAACATATTCCTTGTCAACCAACTGAATTTCTTCATTTCATTCTTGTATCGCCACATAGCCTCTTCAGAATTTTTCAACCAACCCACCACCACTTTGGAGTCCCCCTCAATTATTAGTTGTTGTACCCCCAGCTGGTTTGCAAATTGCACCCCTTGTACAGCAGCTAAAAGTTCTGCCCTGATGGAGTTCCCAAATCCCAAGGGACCTGAGTAAAGCAACAAAATCTCTCCCTTCGCATTTCTCAAAGCACCCCCCATTTCGGATAAACCTGGATTACCCATGCTACTTCCATCAAAGTTCAACTTTAGTGAGCCTTCGGATGGAGGAGACCAGTTGTAATTAATTTGTCCTTTAGAGATGAACTCCTCGCTATTGCTGACCAATTTCTCCAAAGGTCATTAATGGAGAATTGATGAAAGATTTCCAAGGTCTTCAGCCAAAGTATTGCCCTATTGTAATCTCTTTTTATTTAATCATTCAATGAAATCATTTTGTGTTGCTGTTCAAAAAATAAAAAAGAACATATGATAGTAACTTTAATAATAATAGGAGCGCTAATGAGGATACACTTAGGATTGGAAATTAAGAGATAATGTAATGTGACCTTTTTTGGTACCTTGGTTCGATAGTTAATGACAAAAGAGAGATTGATGAGGATGTTGCCCATAGAATTAGAGTGGGATGGGCAAAATGGAGAGGTGCATCTAGAGTGTTATGTGATAGACGAACACCACTTAGATTGAAAGGAAAATTTTATATAACTTTTTAAGGCCAGCTATGTTGTATGGAGCAGAATGCTTTTTTTTATTTATTTTTGAAGGGCTACACAACGGGGGGTAGCCCATCCCCAACCCAGGTGGCAAGCGGGATTCGATCCCAATTCTCAGCTACACCTAGCAGGAGACCTTACCAACCAGCTGGTTGGCACCTTTGCTTGTACGGAACAAAATGTTGGGCAATCAAGAAACATGTCCAAAAAATGAGTGTGGCAAAAATGTGTATGCTGAGATGGATGAGTGGAAAAACTGAAAAAGAATAGGATCATAAATAAAGTGATTTGAAAAGAACCTAGGAGTAGATCCAAGAGGTGATAAAATGAGAGAAAATAGAATAACATGGTTGGGTCACATGCATAGAAGACCAACAACAACACTTGTAAGAAGAAATGATCTATTTCAAGTTGAAGGGGCTAGAAGGGCTAGGAACAGACCTAAAAGGACATGGGTCGAAATAGTTGGAAATGATTTAACTGCCCATAATTAAACAATGGATATGGAATTAAATATAACAGAATGACAAAACAGGATTCATTTTGCCAACCCCATATAGTTGGGATGAGGATTGGATGATGACGATGACAATTTTAGGACACGAACAACTAGCCAGCATAACCACACTGCATTAATAGCAGTGAGTGGATTGGGGACAGGCCTAACCTTTGGCATTTTTGCATGAAATGACTATTCTCATATTCAAACCCATATCTCATGCTATCAGCCCAAGATTTTACCGTTGCACCAAGCAATGACCCCCTACTGATTTACTGATTCAAAGGAACCAAGTAGCAGCTTCAATAGATGATTTGGTCAATGCAAAGAAGACCATCTACAGCACCCATAAGAAGTGATATGTTACAAGTTGATGGGGCTAAAAGAGGTAGGAGCAGACCAAAATGGGCATGGGTTGTAGTACGAAATGATTTAAGGGGTCATAATTTAACAATGGATATCGCACTGAACAGAATGGAATGGCAAAACAGGATTCATGTAGCCAGATGATGAGGATGGTGATGGCAATGATCTGCATACTTGATATGGAAGTAGGTATGCACTATCAGATCTACCTCCATAAGGTTAGCATAGTCTGCCAGTAATAAACAATAATAACCAAATATGACTTCATGACAATACTATCATAAAGGTACAGCCTTCAAAAATCTATGAATTATAAATTATTTTGCAGGGGTTCACAACCATATCAACTTTTGCCAGAATAACCATGGCTATTTTCCCCCGTCAATTTTTTCCCCACTTGTTTCAATGCCTAGACAAGTTAATCTCAGTTCAGATATTGTGCCTTTCACATCTAAACTGCATATTGATTGAAATAGTACAGGCTTCTTGTTAAGTATTTGATAAACACATGTCTTCTTGGAAATAAAAGGGACCTACTACTGCAAGTCTGCAGATCTCCTTCCAAGTTTTCCAATGTGCTGGAATTAAATTAACTACAGAGATCATGTTACGGTATTTTTTTTCTCCTTAATACTTAAAGCATGTAACTGAAAAACTGACCAAACAGTTAAGACGTAAGAAATGTTCTAGTCACTATGTATTTAAAAAAAATGGAGGAGAGTGGCCCAAGCAAAAAGGAAAGTGGCCATAGCATCTTCTTTAAAAATCAATATATTTTCACTCTTTAGAATATAAAGGACTTCTCTTATTCTATAAACAAACCTATAGCATCAAAACTGAAAATATGAAAACAATTAAAAACCAATGTATACACTTGAAATGTCAATTCTGCAATATGTAAGGTATAACTTCAATTAGATTTACATTCCTAAATTGGCAACCCCATGATAATGTTTGTTGTCTTTGGACAAAGAATTTATACTTCCAACCAATGCCTGAGGTAGGATTTACAGAACACTCCAGCAAAATCATGCAGCCATAGGCATCATTCAAGAAAAACCCCAGATTGGATTCAAATACTGTAGGAGAGACCCAAGTTCTAAGTTACATATTTGGTGATAAATTTGGATTAGTATTTGCATCTTACAAGCAGAATTCAGCTAAGGGTTTACATTGAAATCAGAATTTTCCAATCTACATGCTTGACATTAGAGAAGAAAAAAGAAAGCTAGAGGTTTTTTTATAATAGATAGACTTTAACATTATGAGGTTTCTGAATGCTGTGATCATGAGTTTGCTTTCTTCCCATCAGGTCATAGTTGTAAAATACTAAAATCACTTCCAGCACAAAAGCTTCAAAAGCAAAAGTAGAACATGAATGAACTATCAAAAAAAAAAAAAAGCAGAACATTATTGATCAAAAAAAAGGCAGAACATAACTGCAATCCAAACAAAATCAAGAAGGTTTCAAATGGAGTTTCCAATACGTAGTTGTATAATGTAGAGAATAGTATATGGAATAACAAATATGATAACTGATAATAATTGAAAACCAATGTGCTCCAAGTCTGAATGTATACTTCCAACTAATACCAAAGATGGGATTTACAGCATTCCAGCAAAACCATTGACCATTTACATGTCATTCAAGCAAAACCAAAATCGGACTAAAATACTGTAGGATGGACCAAAGCTAAAAGTTCTATCATTGGTGTGAAATTCGTTTCCATTGACCATTACACATGGGCGTTTCTTCTTCCTACCAATTCCTAGTTACAAAATCACTTCAATATTAACACTTCAAGAGTAAAAGCACAACGTTACTAAATAAAAATCAACAAGGTATGCATATTAAGCATGGAATAGCATCCGATATCTCTACTAAATTTTTGGTCAATAGGAACCATGGGACTAATTTGAGCAAAGAAGAACCATAGAATCTGAGTTTTACTAAATTGTATTTTAAGAAAACAGAGATGGGACTACAGTTTGAACAAACTCTGACATGGATTCCTATCGAGATAGTTACCTGGCGATAATAAGACGTCTTCAACTACATACAGTTACATGGGGACTGTGAAAATGAGAAGAGAGAAACTTACTCGGTCGATAGAACGGGGGTCTGTGTCGCCAAAGAGAGCACCATTTCCTTTTACTTCGAACTCACATCGGATCCTCGAGAACTTCCCCGTGAACTCCGGCGAGAACGGGAGACGAGAGGATGGAAATTGCAGAGTAGAGGAAAAGAATGTTGTAAAAACATGAGAAGGAAAGCAGCTAGTTTTTATTGGGAATATCCAAGCCATACCTTGCGTACGAGAGAGAGAGAGAGAGATTTTAATGGAGGCTCTGCAACAGAGTAAAAGATACTTAAAAGTTAAAACTTGAAGACAAGAACAGAAAGTGATTTTCTGAGAAGTGAGAAAGTGAAAGGTCACTTTAGTCATTTTAGCTTAGAGCACAGGGAGATGGTTTCGCAGTCCGAATCGTCTGCGTTTCCACTTTCGACTCGAACAGATTTCCTTTGAGTTCGATAAATTGATGACACGTTGTCGGATTTATACGTCAGCAAAACCTTTATATGCTCCCATGTGAATCTAATCTAATCCATCTAATATATACCATGTATCTATAATATTCTATATATCAATATAGGCCACGTTTCCATTACCCTGTTTTTCCTTAATTCTATATATCTCCTCCTCAGTACTCTCTTCTCTCATTCTCTATTAGAATTCCATCTTTTTCATTTTCCTAAATCATCACCGCTTAGCTAATTTCCTCCTCGAATTTTTTATATGTTCATCTTTTATTATTATCCTCTTTTTTCTTCTAAATTATCTTTAATTCATATTTATCTATCTAATTTAAGAAAAACTTTTTTCTCCTAAATTATCTCTAATTCATATTTATCTTTTAAATTATCTATAATTTAGGAAGACTTTTTCCTAAATTCTCTCTGATTCTTATTTATCCTCTCCGCCATTTTTCATCTGTATATACTAAAGAAAGTTTGAATTAATAATTTTAAATATTATAACAAAATTATATAATAACTTTAAAGTATTTATTAAAAACAAAAAAAAAATATGATAGATTTAATGATATTTAGATTATTAATAATTTTATATTTATGAAATTCATAATGAAATTATGTAATGATAATATAGATTATAATTATATGGATTAAAAATTATGTAATAACAATAAAAATTATAATTTTATGGATTAAAAATTTTAGTAACAAGATTATTTAAATAGTAAAAATTAAAAAAATATTATTTAAATATTTTAACAACAAAATATTAAAAATAGCTAAATAATTATATAACAAATTATTTAATGTTATGTAATAACTAAATAATATTTTAAAATTTCAACAACAAAATTATTTAAATTTATTTATAAAACTTTAAAATATTTGAATAACTTAATATTTTAAATAATAATATTAAAACAAATAAATAATTATATAAAAAAGTGTTTAATATTATGTCATAACTTTCAAATAAATAAAATTTAAACAATGGAAAATTTTAATTATTTATTGTACTTTCATCATAAATTTATTTTCAATAATTATGCATTTTTGTTATAAATTATCAATAATTATTGGAGATTAAATTATTGTTATTTACTAGAGATTTAACTATTAATTTAGTTGAAATTAAGAGTGCTCATGAGTCAGGTCGATTCAATTACAAATTGTTTAGCCAGCCAAACTCACTTGGTAGGCTTGGGGGCATGGTCACTTAAAATTGATCGACCATTAGTGAAAACCGGCCAACTCAAGTTGTATTAGTTTAGGTCAGTTGGTTCAAAAGATTTAAACTTAAAAAAAAATAATTTCAAATTTAAAGAATTACAACAAATATTATTGAAAAAAAATAAATTAAAATTTTAAATTTATAATATAAAATATTTTAGACTAAGAGATATGTGGATTTTCCCACTTCCCTGTATTAGAAAAATTGTCCTTAAAATATAACATTTTAATAATATATCTATGGCCGGATTAGTTCGATTTTGGTCGTTTTACAAATGTCCAAACCAAAATTGACCCAATCTAGTTAGGTTGGGAAATTGTTGAACTAAAACGATTGGAAATACTAGAAAGCTGATCAACTCGGGTTGACTTGGGTCGGTTTGATGAACCCTAGCTGAAATTAATTATTATTATTATTATTATTATTATTATTATTATTATTATTATTATTATTATTATTGTATTGCAATAATTATTAAAAGTAGTATATAAAATATAAATAATTATTAGTTGTTTAAAAAATTAAAATATAAAACAATTGTCTACTATTATGTATTTATATTGTTCAACTTTCACTTAATAAAGCCCGTGCATCACATGAGTCCCCGCTAGCATTATATCTATACATCAAGAGCCCTCTCCTCCCATTTTCCCTTTTTCTCTTCTCTCCTTAAATCTCGATCTCTCCTTCCTTTCCCCATCCCTACTCTCTCTCTCTCTCTCTCTTTCCTTCCCTTCCCTTCCCCTACTCAGGCCCCTCAATAGGCCACGTCAGCAAGGTTGGCCTCAACCATCTACATACAAACCACACTATTACACCGAAATCATAGTATACTAGAGAATCATCGTTCAGTCGAACAATGACTGTAACAATCATTTGGTTCTCCTTCGACCCTGTCATTCTGTAAGTCATTGTATCAATTGGTTGAAAGTATTACATCTATTTCAATCCATCGCTTGAATAGATGTTAGAGCACCCCACCGCTTGCAAATCATTCATCCATGTTTGTCATTCACTTTCAATTTTCTTTAGTTGTTTAAATAACTTTTTTAAAACTTTTAATCACTTCCTATGAATGAAATGGAAATATTGATCTCTTGGAAATAGTAATTTTTAGTCTTGTGTTACTAGAGGTTTAGAATGATTGATTTTGGTATATGCAGGTTTTAACTATGTCATAACCTTTCAATTTTTTTTTATTTAACTTTGAATAATGACTAATTTATTAAGATTTTGGATCTTCATGCCAAGTGATGATGCACAATCTGGCCAGTCTTAGCTATCGATGATCTTGCCCCTGAACTGAGTAACAGGGACCTGAAACGGAGGGAGAAGAGAAGCTCCAGGGAAAACCCGGCGTAAGGGCTCCGAAGCTCAAGTTAGAATCCTTCAAAGGCAAGAATAACCAGATAGCGCGAAAGTTAGCATACCTCGTTCCTAGGGGGTAGAAGCCTTTTATAACCACCTCGCACACTCACTTTCAGGCTTCCGTCAGGTCGGGCATGATTACTTCTGAACTCCTGCTAGTTCGGATGTCATTTCCTCTGGCCGGGCAGAACCGCCACTGTTCCTTTTGTCGGAGCCGTCTCTGCGGCTAGTGACGACGATTGCAGGTGGCGGTGGCAGGAAGCCGTTTGAAATGCGGCTATCAAGCGTCAGATCCCAAATCAGTCAGGCGGGTCGCCCTTGGATACGGACGTCCTTGGTGTCGGGTACGTTTGGCTGGCCTGGTGCTTTGGAAGTGGTGTTGGAGTGGCGAGCGAGGTGTCTTGAGTTCGGTTTAGAGTGTTCCGAGCTGCCATGGGCCAGCTCGGGTCAGCTTTGTGAGGCTTGGGGCCCAGTATAGTTCGTGCTCCTTGCAGGGAGCTCAGGTTCTCAGTAAGGAGCTCGCTCTTAATAGGGAGCTTGGACTCCCAGTAGGAAGCTTCTTAATAGGGAGCTCGGATTTTAGGGAGCTCGGGTTCTTACTTAGGGAGCTCGGACCCTTAACAGGGAGCTCGCTCTTAACAGGGAGCTCGGGCTCCTAGTAGGGAGCTCGGATTTTAGGGAGCTCGGGTTCTTACTTAGGGAGCTCGGACCCTTAACGGGGAGCTCGCTCTTAACAGGGAGCTCGGGCTCCTAGTAGGGAGCTCGGGCTCCTAGTAGGGAGCTCGGACTTAGGGAGCTCGGGTTCTTAGGGAGCTCGGACCTTTAACAGGGAGCTCGCTCTTAACAGGGAGCTTGGGCTCCTAGTAGGGAGCTCGGACCTTTAACAGGGAGCTCGCTCTTAACAAGGAGCTCGGACTAAGTACAGCGGTCTGGAGTTCGGGCTTGGTAGTGAGCTTAGACTTCCTTCTGATGTTCGCTGGGCGCTCTACTGTCCCAAGCTGCTTGCCTTTGCCACGTGTCGGGTGATCGCGAGGTCGGGCCAAATTTCCCTTCATCACCAAGTGTAGTCATTAGATTGCAAAGCCATGATACTAACAACGCCTAGGTTTTCAAGCATGGCATCTTTCATGGAAACTTACAGCTCCAGAACCTATTGTTTTAGGTGCTTCTCCAGCCAAAGCCACAAGATGAGAATGTGAATGTGAACTTGGATGGTGCACAAAATTTTATATCTATTTTTTATTATATTTTTAACACCTAATTTTTGTTCGGTCCATCGCCTGAGCCATCAATTCACCTCAAACACCCGATCAGACCATTCCAACCTCTCTAAAACACCCAAAAACCAAAAAAAAAAAACCTAAATTTCCCTTGAGAGCCCTCAGATCCACCATTAAACCTACCCAATACCTAATTGATATCCCCAATCGGCCCTCACTTACACCTCAACCATTAGATCAGACACAACCATCCGATCCAAAACATCCTAAAACACTTACACCTGAAATTTGAACTCAATATTCCTTCGTTCACCTGTCCATCAAACAAATATTCCATTTCAACCATTCTCGCACCCACAACCCATATATCTACTTGATCCAAACACATATAGACCAATCAAACTTTTCCAATCACCCCATGATACCAAAAAACCCCTACATATGAAATTCCAACCCAAAACACCTCCATTCACCCTTAATCATACTAAGATTCCGTTTCAAGGTTCCAAATCGATCAGATTACAAACCTGCCCGATCCGGGCCTAATTGACTGAATCTAACCCTACCAATCACTCCAGACTACCAAAAAATCATATTCTATGAAATTTCACCCAAAATTGCCTTTTTTTGCCCCTTCATCACACAAAGATTCCATTTTGAGCCTTCAAATTAATCGAATCAAGCCCTCTCCTTATCCTCCCAATTCAGGCCCAGTTGGGCCAATCCAACCCTACCAATCAACTTGGAATGTCCAGAAACCCGGTCCCATGAAATTTCATTCAAAACTACCCCCGTTTATCTCTTCCTCCAAGAAGATTTCGTTTCAGCTAATTTCACTAGCCCTCACCTATAGAACCCCTCATCTACGGTCAGACCCATCTCAACCCTCCATTTTGACCCAAAATCTTACCCATTCATCTGAAAACCCTGGTCTAATCTTCATCGACCCTCGTAGACCCAGTTTAACCCAACCTGCTAAAATTACTAAAACACCCCCCATTTTCACATAAATTACGAAATAGCCCCATCTCTTCTAAAAACAAAAGATGCTCCAGCGGCTGACCTTGCTTCCTTGCGTTTTTGCTCGATTCCCTCTCTTCTTCATCCTTTCTTTCCACAGTTTTCGCTTCTTCCCTCTCTCTCTTCTTTCTCTCTTCTCCGTTCACCGCTTTCTCCCCATGTTCTTTTCCATTCGAACTGGAGGCGCAGCAAGCAACGAAGGTCCCTTCCACCATCGAACCACCCCCCTTCTTTCCTTTTCCAGCTTACCTGTTTAGGAAATACAATACCATTAAGTCTTGTTTCCCCATCTTTCGGATCCCTGCTCTTACTGTCACCCGTACCACTTCCAACGCGAAAGAGAGGAGTTGCAGAGCTAACTCCTGCTTGGAACGAACACTCCTGTGCAGCATCGGTGCCTGATTACGCCAGACAATCCGGGACTCTGTGAGATCCTGAAGTTGACCAATCTTATTCCTATCGAAGTTCGGCCAACCTTTGCAGTATCCGGCGACGTCCTGGGAACCTGCGCAATCAGGTAACCTCTTCTCGACCGTTTCTCTGATTTTCCATTTATGATTGATGGGATGAGGAAGGCGAAGAGCCGATACCCTGTAAGCTCATGTAACCTTCCGAATCCTTCCCAGTTCGATTATTAGCTTTGAACATGGTTGTCTGTTCTTCTCTGTGATGCCGGACTGCTTATCTGTTTCCCCGCAATGCTAATCTCTTCCTCGCATGAATCTTTCCTTTTTTTTTTAGTTATATTCGTACTCTCCTTCGTTAATTTCATTTTTGGAATTTATCTCTGATTATCTTAGTATAAATCTTAATTTCAGGTGTTCTATGTTACTGTGTTGGTATGGTTGTGTTTAAATCTTATATGATGAATTTTGCCAAACTATCAGTATGTCTGTAGCTTACTTTTCTTGCCAAACCGCCCTCTTCTTTGATGTATTTCACCAGACTATGGATAGCAATTTTGCAAGCAGTTTTAATTCGGCATAGATAGTTTTAATTTTATGCTAAGAAGTGGATGCTGAATAGAAAGTCAGTGTTTGTTTTATTTTCTACTCCATTGTTCTTTTTGTTTCTTTGTCCTTTATTTTTTTGTTTTATTTTATTCTATTTTATTATTATTTTCTGTTTTTATTCTGATTCTATATGACAATGCATCCTTTTCATTATCTCTAATCAGGGAATTGTTTCTGGTGTATTCAGCATGTGAAGTAACTGTTATGTTTTTTCTCTTTCTATTGTGATAATCGGTTGGATGCTTCTCTTTAGGTTTGCTTGCCTTTAGTTTTTTTATATATAGTCTGTATATACTTGTTCTCAGCACCCATGTGGGCCCCACCTTTGGACCCGGGAGAGGGGTGCTTAATCCCTTCTCTTTCCCCTCCGAGACCTGCCCCGGACTGGATGGACCAGTGCCTTGGGCTGCGGGAGTCACTATTGAGTCAAAACTGTTTTAAAAATCATTCTCGGAGGTCCCATTATCTCCATTTTCCAATTTGATGGGTGGCAACTCCATTTCCAGCCCAAGTGGCAAAGTGAGCCGGTTTTTATGATGCTCACATATATTATTATTATTTTCTTCTTGCTTAAAGGCAAAGTGTCTTGGAGGCAATTAATTGCTAGAGCTTGGTAGGTTTTATCAATTTAGTTTAGTGGCCCTATAACAACCTCAAAAATGATGATGCAATTCCTAATTAGTATGAATTGCAATGTTTCTAAACGGTTCTCTTGGCCCTAAAGTTTGTAAGAAAATGTATTGCTTCCCAGCTACAACCAAAGAGTAACAGTGAAAGGTTGGTTTAAGTTGCAAGTTTGTGTGCACTTTTTCTTTTATTTTCTTCTCTTTAATCTCTTATGTTCTTCTCATTCTTGCATCTTACTTCTTGTCTTTTTACTAGATAATAACCATCTAATAGTATTTTATTCAAAAGTTTCAAGTTTGTGTACACTTTTTCTTTTATTTTCTTCTCTCTAATATGCTATGTTCTTCTCATTCTTGCATCTTACTTCTTGTCTTTTTTACTAGATAATGACCTTTTTCTAATTTGCACATGAAAAAAATTAGGATTTATAGGTTTGTTACCTGAATATCACCGAGAAAAATGGACCCCAGGATCTTCCATGGGTGAGATGCAAAATTGAATGGCTAAAAGTGTTGCCTAATTAATGGTAAGGGTGCTTGAAATTGTGCTTTAAAGAAATGAACTTTTACAGATTTTAAAAAAATTTGTATTGAAAGCTTACATAAGAGGGAAATTAACTTCTACTTATTCTATAAATTTGCACTTGATTCCATGGGTGAGATAAAACTAAATGGCTAAAAATGTGGTTCATTTCTATAGAATTGTGCAAAACAGTTTTCAGATTATGAAGGATTGGATCATTTTTATGGAATTAATCACGACAAATTTTAGTTTAGGAAGGATTGTTTTATTCATTTTAAATTATGAAGTCATATTTACCTTTGGAGACCATCCGTGAATCTTTTGCAGGGATTAGAATCTTATTCTTTTTTGTTTGTACTAAACCAAAGCAAGTATTTATTTATATTCAATGGATACAAGATTCATTCATGTTACCTGTTTTTCCTTTCCTTCAACAAACCAGGAGTGGATGCATAGTGGATTGAAGAAACACTAAAGCATGATTAACAAGGTTGCATTTCTTACAGGTATTTTTCTTGCTTTTCTTCTACTAAAGCTACTTTCAAACCCTGTTCCTTCCTTCCATCTCTCTCTCTCTCTCTCTCTTTTAATTTAAAGCAGCTAGGTTTTATTTTCTAATTCACCATTTTTCCATTTCTTAAACCCACTGCATGGACCATTTTTGTGCAGGAGAGGCAGTGCCTGTTGGCATCAAATATTCTCAAGTGGAACCATGACTGGTATAGTTCATATGTTGAGTAATTTCATAAATGGATAAGAATGTGGCTATCTTGTTAAAATTTGCCCCTTCTCTTCATTTTGATTTATCTGAAATCCTCCCTAACAATTAAAGTAAATGGTGTATTTTACTGTTCCACTTAGGATGATCTCTTGATCTTTTCTCTTTTGGTTCATATTTTTGGTTTTTGGAGAAACTTGTCATCATATTTTGGATTTTGAGTTTGATACAATCAACAAAGAAGTAATGGGGGTTAGGAGATAGAATTTTGTTAAATCCTATCTATGTGGGTATAAAGGTTGTAAAACAATGTTAGCTTTTGAAGATACAAATTTAAGCAAGTCCTAACTAATGGAGACTCAATTTCCATTAGGAGTTAGGAGGCCACTGTCACACAATCCCCAAATTCCTTTTGCATCGGTGGTATGGTTTGGATCTCCTATGCAATTAAGATTAGGGAATATGTTTCAAAATTCTTGGATTCATTGTTTGTATTGCCATATTACCTCCCTTTGTACAACACATGATATTTTTGTTATTCTTGGTTAGATTATATTATATTTTCTTGGTTGTTGATCCTCATGTTCATACATGTTTTTTGGGAATGGGCTGAAGCCTGAAGGACAAGTGCCAAAAGAGAATAATGGGTTTGGCTACCTCTTTAAGTATACCGAATTACCTGTTCATTTCTATTTGTGAAATGTGAATATCATATGGTTTTAATAAAGCTGAAATTCACTGTTCATTTCTCCCAAGATCCAACTCTCCAGGTCTGCATATTCTGCCTAGCCTACGAAGCTCCTGATTACGACGGATAGAATCTTTTAACTCATGAAACTCTAAGTGGGGTTTAGATTTTGTATATCACTCACCTAGCAGACACCTCTAAGGCATCAAGAATCTTACACGTGGCAGCACATCCAGAACGATGGCCCCAATTCCATATCTTTCTTCTACCCCATTGCATAAAAGATGACACACCCGTTTCTGTCGGTTTCTCAAATTTTCAACGGCCATTACCACCCAAAAGGCCAAAAGAGTTGATTAAGAAAAAGGGGCCCACAAAGCTTTAGATTGGCCAAATCACCCTCCACATGGCAAAAATGGATGCAATGCATATCATACTCACGTGTCCTATGCAGCATTTGGTCAGATTTTTCATTTCTTTTGGTTTTTTAAATAAAATAATCAGAAAGTGGGGTTTCTTTTTGGGGAATGGTGTCATTGAATCCTATCATCACCGCCCAATTCTTTAATCTTCATCGCCTTGCTAAATTTGATTGATCCATGTAAAATAATTATGCTTCCTATGTATATAAGAGTGAATGTACCACGTGTCCTTGGTCGGTGGGCCTCGATTGATCTGGGCCGTCGGATCATGTACATAAATGGGGAGCAACAAACCAGTAACCGGTCACCTAACTGGTTTTGTTTAACCCTAAAACTGCTTTTTGGCCAAAAACCGTTGATTTAGTCTACAAACTACTGACCCGAGTGGGTATAGCTGTTCTCATTTGGTCCCAAACCCGGCCTGGCCCGGCCCATGATCACCCCCTCTCGGTACTTCGTTGTTCTTAGTTCACATACTTGTGAGAGTAGGAACCCAGAAACATCATGGCTGAAACCCTAACTCCAGTCTACTCATCTCCTTTGATTTTACCTTTCACATCTCATCGCATCCCTCTTTCTCATCTCCATTTGTATTCGATAAGAGTCTGTTGCTACTGTAAGCCGGAAATGTGAAGATGAAATCTATTTTTCACAATCCAAGAATGCTGCCGCCAACGGCCTAACACCGAAGTAGCCTGTAGCGGTGTAGCCAAGTAAGTTTATTTTGAACTTTGAAGCCCATGGAATGATGGAAACCTGATTGAGTTCCCTCATACGGAGCCGATTTTACCAATGCCCCTCATTTTTTCCTGAAAGAGATTCTGTTCACTTCACTGCCCAATAGTTGATTGAATTAGTTTTCATTTGGTCAGTTAAATTAGTTTTCTTTTTTTTTTGTATGAGAATGAATTAGTTCTGTTTCAAGTTTTGACAAAATCTCCATAGGTATGTTTCCACAACAATCGGATTGTAATGGGATATCCGACAATGTTAACAAATCGTATTCCAATCTCAATTTGGAAAATCCTTCGAATTCTTATCCAATAGAATTGGATATACCTCAATTGGAATTTGATTCTATCTGTCTGCAGGCCTACTAAAGAACTTAACAGTGAACACTAATGCATCATCCGATATGTTACAGGAAGGAGGGTGAGGCTCACCCAAAAGAAGAAGCTGGGAGAGCCATTCTGTGCTTGTTCAAGCTCCTTACTCTGCAACCACTCTAAATCCGCTCTAATTAAGAGGAAGCAAGCTCAATTGTTTTGGAATCAAGGTATCATTATCCAATCCAATGTTATTCTCTCTGAGGTATTATCCCTTTCTTCTATTTGTCTCACTCCATCTCACCCTTCATTTTAAATTTAGAGCCCAAGAAGATTTTTCTGTTGGCGACCTTCAATAGACTCCTCGTCTTCCCCCAGATCAACCACGGGAGAAGTTGGAGCTTAAATATTCGAAGCTTAGTTAATGTGGCTGTTGCTGAGATCCATCCCACTTGGGCGGAAGAAGAGAATGCTCAAGATCAGCCCTTTTTTCTTTCGAAGGGGGTTAGACAGTTTCTCGACAGTGTCGATAGGGTTAGGATTGGGGTTTCTAGTGCATCATCAGTAGGAACAAATGATGATGAAAGCGTGGAGACTTGTAAATCCCATGCACCACTAAACCGCAGAGAAAAAGATTTTGGTACTAGAGTTATTGAGGTTGTTTGGAAGACCTCAAAAGTTGGCCATGCTCGAAATGCAATCCTTGCCAAGCCAAAAATTGGTGCTAGACCTGTTCCTTCCCACCCAGCTGAATATAACAGGTTGATGAAGGTCTTCAGTCGGGCCGGTAATGTCGATGAAGTTCTTCGACTCTTGCGTGATATGAAAGAAGCACAATGCCATTCCAATGTTCTATGCTATAACACTGTTCTCAATTGCCTTGCAGTGGCCAATCGCTTTGATGACATTGATGCTGTGTTGGCGGAGATGGACTATGGTGGTATAGTTCCAAATGTATCCACGTTCAACATCTTGGTAAAAGCATACTCTTGCCATTCTTTTCAGTTTAAGGTGGCTTTTGAGGTCTTAAAGAAGATGTCTGAACATGGGTGTAGTCCAGATGTGATTACTTACTCGACATTGATAACTGGTCTTTCTAGGGCTGGAAGACATCAGGATGCCTATGCTGTGTTAGATAGGATGCTTGCCAACAATGTGCTTCCTAATGTTTATACTTATACTCCTCTTTTGCAAGGTCTATGCAAGAAAGGAGAAATTCAAAATGCTAAAGATTTGATTGAGACCATGTGGAATAATGGTTGCCCTCCAAATACTGAAACTTACAATATCTTGATTGATGCGCTTTGCAAGTTTGGGAATTTTGGTGAGGTTGAGTCAATCTTTGAGGAAAACAAATCGAAGGGGTGGAAGCCAAATGCTGTCAGTTATAATATTTATTTGAATGGTCTTTGTAAAGTAGGTAGAGTCGAGGAAGCTTTTAGAAAATTAGAAAGCATGGTGCATGATGGATTATATCTCACCACTCAGACTCTTAATATCATTCTTGATTGCCTCTGCTATAATTTAAAGGTTTGTGAGGCAAAGAATCTCTTAGACTTGTGCCATGACTTGGGATGGGATGTGAGTTCTGTAAATTATAATACTGTGATGACTGGTTTCTATAAAGTTGGTCAATGGTTAAGCATTTTTCCACTCTTGACTAACATGTTAAATAAGGGGGTTTCGCCTAACACTAGGACATATAACATTGTGATTCGCAGTCTCTGCAAAGTTGGAAAATTGAGGAGAGCAAAACATATGGTTGAGAGCAAATCACATGGGCTTTACAGTGCAAGAAACATAGTTGAAGCTGAATACTTACTTTCTAGAATGACAACTAAAGACAAGATTGATACTGCTATGTCAGCTAACAGCATCTGGATTGGGATGCTCTGTAGAAAAGGACAATATGAAATGACAAGATATCATTTTGACAAGTGTCTCAAGAAGGGTTTCCAACCTGATGTGGTTTCATACTCTATTCTAATTGATGGATATATGAAAAATGGTCAGATAGGAGAAGGATTGCAGTTGCTGGACAGAATGCTAGATCAGGGTGTGGTTCCAAATATTGCAGTGTATGATTCAATAATCAGGGCATTCTGTAGCCGAGGTTTCTGCCATAGCAGCAAGATATTGCATATTCTGACAACGATTGATAAAATGCTTCAGAAGAGTTAAGCTGATTATCATAGGCCTGGAAAGAATGTTTCTTTGCATTTGGAGGTCCGAGCTCATGACAGGTAGTATTCCTCTTTGCTTTCATTTAGCATACATGCTAGCATTTGCTATATTTTCTATATGATTTTTTTTTTTATAAAATAGCTTTATAATTTCTGAGTTTGGAAATTGTTACATTTGCGAGTGACTTCATTTTTTTCTTACTTTGGGCATTGCTTTCTTTCAGGAATTTAATCTTATGCTCAATAGTATTACTTATGTGGCATGATAAGTGGTTTTATATACATGCATCCTTACCATGGTAAGTCTGTTCTCACATATTAATTCTATCCACAGTTTCAATGTGTTAAATAGGCATTTGTAAAGTGGTTTCTATTTTTACCCTTTGTGTAGTTGCATTTGAGATGGACCTTCCAACTTCTGATTGACAAATTTTACATCTGGCTTCTTAATTTACAAAGATGACATGCATTGGTAACCATTGAAACTATAGCCATTTTATTTTATAGTTGCCTAGCTTCCCATAGGCCGACATTTTATCAAAATAACTAGGCATTATGTGAGTTAGGAGTTGGGCTAAGAGATGCGAGTTAGCAAGATCAGCTAGATACCTAAAAATAAAAGTTTTTCTTTACAAGTATTTCCTTACATATGAAATATAAGATAAATAGCATGTTCAATAAGAGGAAATATGTGCAACATTCATTTAATTGGTAATATGATGATGCTTCATTTTTTGATCATATGGTGATGCTCAAGCTAACTCAACTTTCAAGGTATATTGTTCAAAAAAGAAAAAAAAAATTAATATGGACATACATTAATTTGGATTGGTTCAATATCCATTTTATTATTGCAAAAGCAAATGGTTTGGATTTCCATAATTTGGATTTTGATTGGAATTATTGGTTCCTATCAGATTAGATCAGATCCAATCCATTGACTGCCCTAAATGTCATCAAATTAAGCTTCATTCTATTGTAAGAAGTTAATTGCTTACCTAAATCTCATAAAGTTATTTAGCTCCAAATATAAAAAATTTACTGCTTTGGCCCTCCTTTTCCTTATAAGAAGATTTGGTGGTCTCACATTCCTCCTAGACTCAATTTTTTTTGGAAGCTAGGCTTAGAAAAATAAATACATGTGGTTTGGTGCAAAAGAAGAATTGATGCAGGTTATACGTCTCTCCTCGTGCTTGTACTTTGTGCCTTGGGGATGGGGAATTGGCAGAGCACATCCTTCTTCACTGACTGGAAATCAGGGAACTTAGCACCATTTCCTCAACCTTGTTGGTTATAGTTGGACCATGTTTGAGCATATTATAGATCTTATTTGGCAATGACAAAGTAAAGACTTGGAAAGAGGGGATGTGCCACAGTTTCTCATGCTGTTGTGTGTGATGTCTGGGTGGAAAGGAACAATCACATGTTTGAGAACAAGGTGATCTCTTGATGATGTGATTGCCTATATTTTTTTTATTTATGCAACATTGCAACTTGTGTGTGGTAAATAATGAAGTTTTCAATGGCATCTCTTTGAAGATATGCAGAGAAAGTTGGTGGACATTTTATTTTATTCCCCTATGAGTTCTATTCCCTGGGAGTCTTCACTTTCATTTGCAGAAGCTCCGACGCCGAATGGAACGCAAAGTAGCTTTCCGGTGACCTTGAAGCCTCGGCTGCATCAACTTATGAGTTGCAGAGAAAACTTGTTCAAGCTGCTCTCGCGAGCAACTCTTTTCTGGCGGGGTTCAGTCTTCCTTCTCCTTGATCACTCCATCCTCTACTGTCTTTCAGGTGATTATTGGTGGCGGAGGTGGTGGTGCTTTCATTGGAGGTGGAGCTGCTGCTGGAGGTTCTGGAGGCGGTGCTACAGCTGCTGAGGCACCTCCATCCGAGGAGAAGAAGGAAGAGGAAGAGAGTGATGACGACATGGGATTCTCGCTCTTCCATTAGTCTGTCTTTCTACACAATACCCTAAATTGTTAGCAAGTTGTTTTACTTTTACCTGATTTTATATCCGCCTGAATTTACTCGAGAATTTGTATAATATATTGGTATTGCAGTTTTGAGGTATGAATTTATCTTTGATGAATATTAAACAAAAAAAAGAAAAACCACTGGCGGATGTTAGATAGTGAAAATGGGGAAGACTGCTATTGATCAAAAAAAAAAAAAATGGGGAAGACTGCCCAGTGGTTTCAAGGACTGTTAGGGGGAAAGAAAGAAGAGCCGCCGGCTGGGGCCGGTGTGTTAGGGGGAAAGCCGGAGAAGGAGAAGTGGAATTTTGTCAGATCTTTTAGGGACGAAGAGCGTGTTGTGCCAGCTATTGTGAATGGGGAAGAAAGGAAGGTGCTTCATGTTGGGACGTGGACGGTGAGCGACTGTGAATGGGGAAGAAAGAAAGGGGTCATACAGGGAAGGAGCTTCGTGTTCCTACGTGGATGTTGTTGAACAGAACAAACATGCGATAGCCATTGCCGAGTAATTGCTGTCGTGGCTGAGGCTGTAGTAGCTGCAGCCCAGTCCGCTGTGGCGGTTGTGAAATTGACGAATAATGGGCGGTGCGCCACCGCGTACGTTAGCAGCAACAGTGGGAAGAGAGAAGTGTTGGTTGCTGTTAAGATTCAAGTAGCTTTTCGAGGTTATCTGGTTAGTTAGTATTCATTTCTTCCATTCTGTTTTTCTTCCCTCTAAGAAGTTCCATGAATTTTTTTCCAAAATTACCAATGCTCCCATCTTCAGAGCCGAATGGTCGTGATTTTCTCGTTTTCAGTCTTAAAATCAGAATAAATAAGAAAGAAGAGAAAACAAATGGGGGCAAAACTGATAGGGTTCGTATGTGAATGTAGTGCTCGGAGTCCAGCATTTTTCTTCGTAATGGCCATTATTGCTGTCAGATTGTGGTTCTGATTCGAGAAACCAGGACAAAAGCACTAGGCAATAACGTGTTAGATATTCTGAGAGAAGGTTCTGATCCCCTGAACTTCAACTTTTACCTTCTTTCTATGTTTATGTTTGGGGGGCCAAGGGGGACTGAGGAGCTCTTTTTCTCCGTAACTTTTATTTGTTCGCCATTAGAGAGATCAGAGAGAAGTCGATTCTTGTTATCTGAAAGTAAATGATTTTGGTAATCGTCTTTCCCTCCCTTTTTTCCCGTTTTAATTTAGTTCGTGAATGGGTATTACCTGGCTCTGTTTCTGATCATAACTCTAGCTTCTTACTAATCTCCATTAATGGACACTGGAAACACTCAAGCTTAATTAAGAGTACATACAGTACATACTGTCTTAGAAAATGGATGGGATTTACAATTTTACAGAGCAGGATTACACGTGCCTATGATGTGGGCCACTCTTCTTAAGGAAGCAATAGCAAGAGACGTTTGAAAGGTGGTGGTTAGGAACAATGATTATGAATTTGTCTTTGCAGGAGATAAATTAGTAATAGGTGAGCTTCTGGTCTTTAACTTACAACAATGATTATGAATTTGTCCTTGCAAATTCAAACACCAAGAAAACAAGAAACTTGCCTGCCCGTACGGACACCCCTGCGTTCGACACAGTACCCTTCAAAAAGAATTCAGAATTCTTGTTAACGATAAGTCGAAATCTGTGAAAAAGAGAAAACGTTTCGAGGCATGGAGGCCGATTATGGTACTAGAAAAGCATGATACGTAGAAAACTAATGACCAATCGGCTGCAATCCCGCAACGAATCAGCTGGTATTCAACAAACTCGAGCAAGGTGTTGTGATTGGTCAAACAATTAACGTTGTTCCTTTTATCACACCTTTCCAATTCCAACATCTGTAATGTAGTATCTTCTATATCTACCGTAGCGGAGCAAGTTCTGGATAGCCCATTGCAGCGCCATTCGAGTTGCGCCTACATCCTCCACTACAACTACTATTTTCCCATCTTCGTCGCCACCTCCAACCCCAACTCCTCCTCTACGACTTAATTCCCCTCCCACTTCGAGCAGACCTGACTTCTCTGCCGTCGTGTCGCCAACTGGTCGTTCTCGAGCTTTCTAAGCACTACGGATGAGTCAATCGGCATAAAGGGCACTTGCTGCAAAAGACAATCCGCGACCATCGGTTGAACAACGGACAACAGGCTCCCACTGTCGTCTATCGACATCCACTTCTCGCTATCGGAGTGACGGATTTTTTCTAAAGATTGATGCCAATTCATAGCATAGCATTGTGTATAAAGTGGGGGTTTTTGACATTTTGAATGTTTATAGCTTTGCAGTGGAGGCCAGAAATCTGCATTGGGCCTGTTTGTACTTTTTTTTTTTTTTTTTTTTTAAATTATTTATTTAGTTAGAAAGGAATCATTTACTAACAAACTATAATTACTAGCAAAGAGGTAACTAGATTAGGGTTATCAATGGGTTGGATCTACCTAGATCTATACCCGGCAACCCGTTATTAAGTCGAGCTTGGTCATAATTTTAGGCCCATGGGATCGGGCTCATGCCTCAAGCATTGGGCTCGACTTTCTTTTCGGGCCAAGCTTGGGCCTAAAGCACCGAACCCGACTTTTTTTTTTTCGAGATGGGTTCAGGCTTTCTTATAAAAAGCCTGGTCCGAGCCTGAGCCCAACTTGATACTATATATTAAATAATAATAATATATTTTATTTAATAAATATATATAATATTTTTTCATTGTTTTTCTTCTCTTTTTTTTCAAGTAATAGTGAGATGTTTATTATTTTTGAGTTTTTGATGGTTTTTAATATAAATAAAACACTTTTTATTAAATAAAAAAGAAAAACCTTTCTAGCCGATCTCGGGCTTGGGCCCAGACTTCGGGCTTTATATGAGGGTCGGGCTCTGACTCAAGACTTAGGCCTGATGGTTAGGCTGGGCTGGGGCTCGGGCCTGTATTCTGTTGATACATATACAAAGCCCAAGCGGACCCATGAATAGGTCTAGGTCTACCAAATGGATCCAAACTGGCCGAACCTATTATAACAGTTCAGTTCTACGATTTTGTCTCTATTAATGGTTGGGTTTATTTTGTCTTGTATTGAGCATCAAACACCTACATGGGTAGTATCCATGTTTTTCTTTATCTTCTTTGCCCGTAGCACGGGGCCTTTCTGCTAGTATATACTTATTACGAAACTGTCTTTTCTCCTTGCGCTAAACGGGTCACTGCAACTCTGCAAGGAGCTCGTGCATGTATCCAATCGCATGAGACACACGTATCCGAATTTCACTTCTCCCATTTCTTTTTCTTCTTCATGTTTTGTTTCCCATGCTCCCCTCCCTACCTCTTTGCTGCCCCCTCTTTCTCTCCTGTCGAGCAAGCGACTCCCTCTTCAATTCCTCTCTCTCAGTTCTCTATCTGTATCTCTCCTACTCTCGGTTGCTTAGTGATAGTTGCAGTTGCCATGTTTGTGGTTCCAACAATCCATATCTACCTCGGCCCATCGTCTTCATCTTTTCCTTTGTAGCTAAAAAATGATTGAACCCTAAAATAGGAGGTTTTGGTAGGGGCTTTTGGCCATGGAGGTAGAGGCGATCGTAGCCATGGAGAGGCCGTGGTGGTGGCCGTCGTGACCAAGATAGGGCGACTGGTTAAGGAAGGAAGATCAGAAGCTTAGATCAGAAGTGGGTCCCTATTGCCTTAGTGACAATAACAACCTTCCTCAATGATGGAAACTGCTATTTGTGGCACATTATTCTGGCAAAACTGTCTGTGATTCCAGTAAGGAGGGGTTATTGGGGTAATACCTTCGACTCAGAAGTTGTCAACAGAACTCCGTATTTAGTGGATGGATCTCAGTTCAGGTTTGTATTTATTTATTTTTTCTTTCTTCTTCCCCATGGCTGAAACAGGGCTCTATCCCCATCTTCTTTTTATTCTTTACTAGGCTGAAAACAAGGTATTTTGCTCTTGCTACTACAGGGCTCCTGAACACATATTTAGTGCAACTGGATACACAACATCCATTGACATTTGGTCAGCTGGTTGTGATTTTGCTGAGCTCCTTCTGGGAAAGGTAGGCAATTGTCTACACACCTTTGATGTTAAATCCCACATTATCAGATAGTGATCAAATCAATGTTTTAGCATGGTTCCTTTAATCTTGTGCTAATTCTCTGGATTTCTAATGACTCCTCTTTTGCAAATTGTGATTTCTTAATTTTTAAATATTATTGGATGAATTATTATTTTCCTATAATTTTTCATTGCCACATTGGTCAAAACTGAGATGGATTTCTCCCTTTCGAATTTGTCCAGGTTGGTTTGTAAATCAGATGGTCATGACGTCTATTTCTTTTATCTCATTTTAATCAATCATCAATTATAGGGGCTTCTACTGAATAAAAGCATTCATTTTCATTGGGTTTGTTTCAACATAAATTGGATAATTTTTTTTATGCTGCAATATTTCAACTTTGCAGGCTTTATTTAGATCTTTTACTTTCATTGTTATAGATTGCTGGTGGGAGGTGTAAAAAATATAGATGCAAGTTCATTTCGTGTAGTGGTGCTCAGCATGTAAGGAATTAGATTTGTTTTGATGAATGCATGTAAGGACTCAGATTGTTTATGGACTTTTGGTGGTAGTACACTTAGCTAGTTAGGATGCGTTTAGTACTCTGATAACTACTTTTTCCCCCAATATTTGGTGAAGGGTACTGGCAAGAACTTCATTCTACTTTTTTCCCCAATATTTGGTGAAGGGTACTGGCAAGGACTTCATGTCTTCATTCCTAGAGTTTTTATAATTTAATTGCTCTTGGATTTTGATATGTTTATTTGATTAGGTTATGTAATTTTTGACTTTAACCATTAGTTAGTTTGTCAATAATTTTTGTTTTTTCTTTTTAAATCTCTTTATTCTTAGAGTTGTTTACTAACATTTCGCTTTCTGATAAGGACCGGTCTACTCTTATAATTTTCTGCTTTCTGTTGCTTTTATCTCTTGCATATTCCTAACTCATTTACCAGGATAGGTTGTTTCTGTACTCAAAATGATGAATGATATGAATTGCTTATTGTAACCATATCTAACTATTTACACTGCTGAATTTTGTATCTTTGACAAGGCAAAGATGCAGAGTGGAGTGATAAGGATCTTGAACAAACTGCGGAAGCTGTTGGTTATGGGGCTGTTAAGTGAGTTATCTATTCCTATTCCTTCCTGTTCTCTTTTCTTTGGGACTTGGTTAAATATTTCCTATGATGTGTAAGTGGCAAATTAGTTGCACCCTTGCAGGAAGATTCTACAGAGAAGTCCCACCTCTGTTGCTAATTTGGAATCTTGCTCCTTTAAATCCTGCTAACATTAGCTCAACTTCTACTTAATATAAATTACTTCTACCTCCCTTGGGATTTCAATGAAATACTAAGATAGTAAGACTTCCTTTCAGGTTTACCTATTATTTTATGCTCCCTTTAATCATGGAACCACAGGGGTTTTGTTAATTGAAGAGACAAAATTTAGACAAAAATGCAATTTTGCCTCTTATATGTTTTGAAATTGGTAGAAGTAATTTATATTAAGTAGTTCTTTGTTACATTGAACCATTGAGTTGCAAAAAACCATTGATGGTCAATGACATGGTGACTGGTTGAACTACTGAACTGTTTGACCTAGTCAACAGGTCATGGATAAGAGATTTAATCTTTTTTTTTGTTTTTTATTTGTAATCATTATTTCTCATTTATCACACTTGTTTTTTGTTTATATAGTGAATATATAATATTAGAGATTGCCCAAATTCTTCTACCTTTTTTTGTAACTTTCCATAATTTTCTGTAATTTTATCTATTTATAATATTTGTGTTCAATTTATGATGTCATGGGTTAACCAATTTGAATCATACAATTGAACTACTGACCCACCACCTGGATGGATCCTTTCTCTATTGTTAGGGAAAGGAACAAGCCCTGAATAATAATAACAAATTGGAAAAATGCTGTTATGCTGTATTGTGAAGTAAAGTTTGACAAGAAATGTGAGATTTATGGTATTTTAGTATACATTTTTTGTATCATGAAATGTCCTATGACAGCACTTTGTATTTTTGTCCTTTCCTTTTGGCTCAATAACTGGGTTATCTTGTGCATATATTCTAACTACTTCAATAAGAGCATGCTTTTGTGCTAATTTAATTCTGATATATTGGTCACTCTAGGCCTTCTTATTCTTTTTCTAAACTCTGTTTAATTTGCTTTTTGCAAGTCTTATTTTTTTTTGTTCGAATCTAATGATTTGGTTCATGAATCTTACAATTTATTATGATTTCATGTTTCTTTACTATGTTATTTTTTAGTAGGTTCATTGGCAAAGTAACTTTTTTTCTAAGATACTTTCACTGAAAAAATACCTTCTCAACTTCTTTTTTTTCTATACAATAATTTAACTTCTCCAAGCCCCTGCAACGCAGGGGCCCCTCCACTAGTTTTAATAATTATTGGAATAGTTTGCTAAACAATAATTTCTGAAATTTCTAAACAATAATTATAATGTCAATTTATTTTGATATTTTTCTACATGATTTTTAATAAATTTACAATTACTGAAATTTTTTAATGAATAACAATTATGATTAAATATCTGAAAATCACAGAACTTTTCAATAATATTTAATAATTATTGGAATATTTCATTAAAAAACAATTTCAGTAATTGTAATATCAATTTATTTTGACATTTTTACTAAATAATTATTATTAAATTATTAAAATTATAATAAAATCATTGAAATTTTCATGAAAATTAATGAAATTAATTTTATGCAAATTAATTTCTATTGTTAATTTTTTTATTACCTAAAAATTAATGAAAACAACAACAATAATAAGAATAAGAATAAGAAGTTAATTTTCATTGGATTTAAGAAAATAGTAAAAACTATTTTTCATCAATATTTGATAATTTCATTTAATTTCAGAAAATAATTATATTTAATATTCACTAATTATTGAATTCTGAAAATTCCAATAAATATCTAGAGATATGAAAAATTTCTTTGGAAATTCCATCATGATTTTAAAATATTGGGAACTACAATAAATATTGAAAATTTCTATAAATACCTGAAAATACGAATAATTTCCTAATAAACTTTTAGAAAATTTAATTTTCACTAATATTCTAAAAATATTTTAAAAGTTTGAATATATGATTATTATTAGAATAATTTTAAAATTTTCACTAATATTCGAATTATTATTTGAATAATTTAAAAATTCCAATATAAATATGAATATTTGATTATTATTGGTAACTAATTTTTATTGATTTTCTGAAATTATTAGTAATTAATTTTATTTGGGAATTCCATTAAATTTTTTAATTCCAATCATATTTTCTAAAATTCAAGTAGGGTCCATTTGCTTCACATTCGGAATCAGAATGGAAATCCTTCATAGTCATAATTAATCAAAATGTTTATTCTCATAGTTTGTTTGGTTAAGATAGAAATGGGAATGGGGATTAGAATTAACAGGAATGGGATTCCATTCCCAAGAGAGGGGCTGGGAATGGCCATTCCCTCAATTGGGGGAATGCCACTCCAGTAGAAATGGGAATGGGATTCTAATTCCACCCAACCAAAAAGTTGAATTGGAATAGCCCATTCCGATTCTAATTCCAAACCCCCTATTCTTGCGAACTAAATGAGGCCTATTTTCTTTCATTGCATATTACTTTATTTATATTTATTATACGTCAAATACCAGCTCATTGAATGTATGATTAATATTTACCTATTATTGATGTATATTAGTGTCCATTAATTATTATTTCTCATCTAATGTTATTTATTTTTGTTACACTATTTACTTTTCAATAGTTGATAATTTACTATATCTTTTTGATCATTTTGTCATTAATTTGAACATTGGGTTTTCCCGTGCATTACACGGGACCCAACCAGTATATATATATATATATATATATAGCAAGATAGTCCACATCACCTACTCACCTTGCTTTTCCTTGCTCTATTACCCAAACCCAACATACTCCTTGACCCTCTCTTCTCTCCCCCTTCCCACCACTCCCAATTTGCCATCTCAGCACCCTCTCTCTTCATTCCTCTCCCTTCCCATTGGGTTCTCTCTCTCTCTCTCTCTCTCTCTCTCCCCCCACAACTCATGTCTCTCAATTTCTATAACAACCTAACTTGTCTCCTTAATTTGCTCAATATATGTTTTATCCTCTTCTTCACTTCTATCTTTAATTCCCCTCTATTATCTCCACTTTTCCATAAAAATAGAGCCATAATTTATTAAGATTTTGTTTTCCAAATGAAACAATATTTATATCTATAGACGTAATTTCAAGCAAAGAGAGGGGAATAAGGGGAATTCAATGTTTCCTATATATTCATGGCATTTTCCATTATGGTTAAATAATCTATTCTTAAATAATAATCTATTGTTAAATAATACATTAGTTATGAAAATTATTAAAAATTTCTAGTAAATATTCCACCAAAAATTATGAAATAATTATTTCAAAAATCATTCATTATTTAATAAATATTAAATAATTTAATAATCTACCAAAATTTAATAAATAATCCATTGTTTAATAAATTTTGGTTATTAATAAATGTTCAAAATTTTAACGTTTAGCGTAATTTACATTAATCATCATAATTTAATAATTTCTCATTAAATTTTTACAACAATAATTTATTGATAAAAGATATTATGAATAAGCATAATTTACCAATTTCTATAAACTCAAATAATTATAGTTAACAATTATCAAATAATTTAGGGAGACTCTTTAACTAATAATCCCTAATTATTTTTTAAATAAGTAATTAAAAAAATTAATCTATGAAAAAATTCTCCAAAATTATTTAAATGATAATCCATTATTATTATTCAACTAAATAATTATGAAAAAGATTTAGAAAAATTAAATTAGGAAATTAATCTATTAGAATTTGTTTCATAATTATTTAAATAACAATTCATTATTTTTATTTCAACAAATAATTATTAGATAATTTAGGAAAATTATTAAGTCTATCCACACCGATCTAGATCACTTGGTTGACTTCGATCGTACTTGGTTTTACATTAATTGACAAGAAATGGCTTACTTTTAATTAAAAATAATGTAATTTACCATAATTACATTAATTTACTATAATTATATTTAAATTGATTAATAGTAAATAGTTTACATTAATTTACTATTATTGTAAATAATTAATTTACTATACATTACTACTAATCAATAGCAATTTTAATATTTTTTTTTGGAAATTATCATAAAATATTATAATTTATTGTTATTTAATTTACTATTAGTTAATTAGTTATAGAAAATTATTAGAATTGTAGGGATGGCAATTTTCCCTATAAAATTGGGGCCCTACCTTGCCGCGCCCCAAATGGGGCAATTTTTCTCAAATCTTAAACGAGGACAGGGCAGAGACAGGATGGGAACAAAAAAAATATTTTTGCCCCAAATTAGGGATGGGGTTTGCATATAATTCCCCGAACCCGATGGTAAATTAGTAAAATATCCGTAGATTTAATATTGATTTTTAAAATATCTCTAAGTTTCCTCGTATTCTTGTAATCCTAGGATCCCATAATTTCTTTTATAAAATACCCCCAATTTGTCATAATCCTATTTGTAAAATATCCATAAATTAGATTTTTTTTAAGTGGTTGCATTAGGGTGGGGAAACTTTGGGGATTCCCTATCCCTGACGGGGAATGGGTGCCTCGCCCTGAACCCGTTGTCCTGTGCATCGCACGAGCCCCCACTAGTATATATATATATATAACAGGTCATGTCAGATGGCCTCTCCTTACTCCATTATCCCAATTGAGATTTCTAAAGGGCGTGCAAGATTCCCATTAGAAGCCTTGGAGTTGCCATCTCAGTATGACAATCTCCCTTTTTTCTCCTTTTTTTTAGGAAACTAATAAAACTCATATAGTTAGTACATATTTTGTAGGAAAAGATATAAGAATCTTTTGTAAAGCCAATCCTTACTAAAATTTGTTCCTATCCCCCACTAGCCACATGGCACCACTATCCCCACTTTCTCCACTAAGTTATCTTTCTTATCTCTAAATCCTAATTATCTCATAAATTACATTTAATTTAGGAGAGAGTTTCTACTACATAATCTATTAATATTTTGTCGGGATCAATAGTTCAACTTTTAGGTCAAATGTATTAATATTTGATGTCATAATTAAATAATAAAAATTAAGAAAAAGATAAAATGAAAAAAATAAAAAAATTTGCAATAAAAACATTTGTGTACATCTCTAATATTGTATATTCATCATATTAAACAAAAAAAGTGTGATAAATAAGAATTATTTTTATACATATGGAAATATAAAAATTGTCAAAATAATTTGAAAATTGTCCATTTTTAATTATAAGGGAAAAATGTAATTTTAACTATTATTTTTCACCTCATTCAAATCCCTCACATTAAGTTATATATTTGAGGAGTTAACACCCATTCTCTCTTATTAAGTCTTATATTTAAGTTATTTTTTCACTAATAAATGCTACTAATTAGATATATACCCAATACTTTTAATAATATAAAATCATAATCCAAGTGATGACTAAGCAATATCAAATTGGTCAACCCATGAAGCCATAGTTGGACAATAAAATTCTTAAATATAAATAAATATAGAAAATTATAAAAATGTAGAAAAATTAGACACATTTATGATATTTTTATTAATCAAATTAAAAAGTAAGATTAATAAATAAGAATTATTTTTATTGACGATGAAAATGAAATACATAATCTAAAACTATCAAAAAATGAAATTATTATTTTCCTATTGGACGGAGATCAATAATTCAACTTCTGGGTCAAATTTGTTAACCTTTATTGTCATAATTAAATAATAAAAAATAATGAAATATAACAACACAAAAATGAAAAAAATAAAAAAGTTTTACAAAAAAAGAACCTTTGGGCACATGTACAATATCATATATCTATCATATTAAACAATGTTTGTATACACACAATTGAATACATCTATTATTCTATATTTATACTACTACTAAAAACATGGATAAGATTGTAGAACTTTCTTTTGACTAATTGTGTGGTTTAAAATGTAATTTCAATTGTGAATTTGGACTAAAATTACACCATTTTTTGAATTTAATATCTATTTAATTGTGAGGTTTAAAATGTAATTTCAATTGTTAATTTCCACATAATTCAATTTCCTCTCTTTAAATCTTACATTTTTTTGACAAATGAACAAATAAGATACACTACGAAGATAAAGGATTACAAAAAGAAAAGTCCAACCAAGTAGCTAGGCCTATCAATGATACCTAAAACCTTGTAGCCCAATATGAGGTGTTCACATAATTCGATTTGGATTTTGCAATATGCATTCAATTAATAATAAAAAACAAAAAATATTTGATTTTTATAAAAAGTTTTGGATACATTATTATTGCTATCATTATGATCATTTAGAATTGCCACGCGCAAAGCACGTACATACTTACTAGTAAATAATAAAAGGCAAAGCCAAGCCCAAACCCAACCCATGAGTAGGTCTAAATGCAGCTAAAAGACATGCTAAAAGTGCTATTAATATAAAATATTGAACCATGCATTGATATCAATTCAAAATGGTTTGGATTTAATTTATTTGAAGATATAAAGAAGTATTCGGAAACTAGTGTTTTAACCAGACGTTGACTCGATCGGTCAAACCGTCCAAATTGTCACCGAGCCAAGATTCTAGGTCTTGACTAAAACCTAGGATTTGCTCAAAACTTGTTGACTTGGTCAAAACTATTTTGACCCAGGCGGTTGAACTATTGACTCATTCGACCCAATCACTAGGCCACACGTTGTACTCTCAATGTAGATGTAAATTTCAGGAGGTGATAGCTTTGCTCTTGGATGTCTGATTGGGGTGATTTTTGTTTATCATGGGTAACTTTTTGAGATCTATACATCCCAATGAGCAAAAAGCCTTACCCCCTTTTTGGCCCCAAATTGCAATTTATACCTTTTTTTACAAATAAAATATTAAAAACTAAACTAAAAACATAAAATAAGATGAATTTCTTAAAGTACCCCTATGGTTTTGGAAATTGACGAACTCTACCCTTATTGTTTACATATTGTCTTAAAGTATCCCCAAGTTTAGAGGTGTAAAACGGGTTGTCCCGCCCTCCCCTAGGATAACTTGGGGGGTTGACATGGCACGACCCATGGCCCAAGCTTGTGCAGGCTCATGCCGTGCCGTGGGCCGGGTTGGTCCGTGGGCCAATCCTTGGGCTAGACCGAGCCGTGGACCGACCAAAGCTATTTATTTGAAAATTTTGCCTTAAAATTTTAATTTTATATGAATTTTGATGTATACAATTGCTTATATACAATAGTTAAATAAATTAGTACAATAAAATTGAAAACAATTGTTTATTTTATTAATATGTTATATACTATATATTATTATATAATTTTTATTTATATAAATATATTCTATATTATATATATAAATATATATAATATATATGGGCCATGCTGGGCCTTGCCACGGGTGGCACGGCCTGCTTCCGCAGACTAAAACCCCAGGCCCAACATGGCCCATACAATCATGCCGGGCTTAACATGACCCGCATAACATCGTGCTGAGCCATGCCAAAGTCGGGTCACCCACGGCCCGATTTACATCTCTACCTAAGTTTTCTGGCAATTGACATCATCGATAAGTATTAACAGAAAAGTGAAAGGTTGAATTTTCCCTACACTATTCTTCAAATTTTCAAAATAAAATCCAACTAATGAAATATTTTAGGAAGATGAGAAAGTGTATCACAACTCCGAAAATGATGTTTCAGAGACGGTAAAACCTCTCAACGTCACGACTCTGACTAACTCTCGACCGAAGTGGCTTTGTTGTCGCAGCTAGAAGGGGGAGATATATCAACGAATTGGCTGTAATTTACACTGATAAATGAGTGTGAGTATGCAAAAACAAGAAATTTTATTTTCACTGCGTAGACTTGTGTTTGACTACTCGTTCAAGATGGAGAGGACTCGGTTATCATGATTAGCTAACTTCAATTAGATGCTTTGGTAATCCTGACCTAGGAATCTACGATTTCAACAAGTCTGAATCCTGAGTTAGACCTTCAAATTCCTGAACTCTAAGTAATTATAAATTATAAACTACAATTGAAGTATGGTTGATAACGTTAAACGGTTGAGGCCGAAGCTGTGGATGATGAGGGAGTCCGAAACTTTTCATCTAAGTCAAAGTCCCAGACACCTCCGATGAGGGGAAATCAATGGGAGATAAGGAAGAAATCAGATAGTTGTGATGCTAAGAACTTGGTTTAACAAACCTCGGAAAGAAGCTAGAACCAATGAGTTGTTGATGTTGTTGCTACTGAGGTTGTTGTAGTAGTAGTTGTTGTTGATGCCAAAGAAGTTGTCAATTCTAGTTCCACTAGGGATCATTTGCTGATTTGTTCAGTTCATCGAGGAAGGACCATTGGAGAAAAAGTATCAATATGAAATTGTGATTTGTTTTGAAGTTGGCCATTGTTGTTTGACGGCAATATTTTGCCACTAATTCCCATGGAGCTATAGAAATCAATGCTCCTGGAGAACTTAGACATCATTTTTGGTGAAAGAACAATAAAGAATTGGAAGAGAAAATTGGACTTTTAGCATCAGAGAACAAAACCAATTAACATCAATTAATTAATCATTTAGAACATGGATTTATGTTTCTCAGACACTCTCTCTCTCTCTCTCTCCCTCCACTGGTTTGGTTTCATGGATAAAACAATTACAAAAATTAAAATGAGTAAAACAAAGAGAAACTCGTAGATCTTGTGGAAAAGGTCCCTAAGAGAAAGCTTGATTGATTGACATAAAGGAATGAGGAGTGGTTACATTTATAGGGGCGGAAATAATATTATAAAAGATTCCATTTGAGAGGTAGAGTTCATGAGAGGTTCAACTCTACAAATGAAATGTATGTTGTGGTAGTGTTACCTAAAACCCAAAAATCAATCTAAGTCCAGAATCATTCTATTATTGGCATTGAAAGCAAGAGTACTAGTCAAACAGTTTAAGAATTCATATGTTTAGGAATTTTAAAATGGTATTTTAGGAATTTAAAAAGATATATCAATCACATGGTCCCACATGTGAACAAAGTGTGACAAAAAGTTAACGACAAGAGAGGTTTTAGACAATTATCAAAAAACTTAAGGGTGCTTTAACACTATACGTAAATAGTAATGGTAGAGTTAATCGATTTCCTAAACCATAGAGGTACTTTAAGAAATTTGCCCTAAATAATGCATAGATTACATGTAGAATATAATAATACATTAATTATTGATAAAATATATGTTCATACCTATATATATATATATATATATACCTACAACAGACATGACATTTACCGATAGACAAAATATGTCGCTAAATGGCATAAATCTGTCGGTATATCCATATCCAAGTTATACCGACGGATAATAATTCTGTCGGTATTATACCTTGATGCTATAAGGATATACCGGTGAAATAATGACCATCGGTATAGGTGCATTGCCTTTATCAATGGTTAAATTGTCCGTTCTAATAGCATATAGTGACAAATTCACCATCGCCATAGCATGGTTGTAGATGGTTGGATATTTGGATTTAGTGATTGATATTTCTGTCGATATAGTTACATTACCTTTATCATCGGTATTGTATAATATATTATAGAGACAAATGCCAATATTTGTTGGTATTTTATAAGGAATATGGTGATGGATTTAGTATATGTCGATAAAACATACTTATACCAACAGGTTTTAACTATTTGTAAATATCATCGTTGGTATAAATGTAGTTTTGGTGACAAATAAAAATTTCATTGGTATTTTTAAAGATATATAGCGATGGATGCCAATTTTCATCAGTAAAACGATATCTATATCGACGGATTTATGACTGTCAGTAAAGGCGTCCGTCAGTATATGTACATTTTTTGTAGTGATATATAATTTTTGTAGTGATATGTGGTGTGTGTGTGTGTGTGTGTGTGTGTGTGTGTGTGTGTGTGTGTGTGTGTGCGTACACATATATAATTTTGTTCACATTCAAGGTCTAACTCATTTGACCTAGATGGTCAAACTGGTGACCCATGTCTCGGAGGAAAACATAATGCGAGCATTGCTATTTCTTGCTCCCGTGCTAAATTTTTTTCCTCTGAAACCCTACATTCGTCTGTTTGTTTTCTCACATAGCCGGAAACAAAAATTGATTCTTTTGTCATTATAACTTCTAATGAGAACCAATCATTTATCTTCTGATATAGCCGATTAGCCAAAAGTGATTCCTTTTACTTCTCAATTGTGGTTTTTTGATAGTAGTTTTAACACAATTTTTCCTCAAAATAATTCAATTCTATAAGCTACTAAAATCGATTTCTTTTGCTCCCTAAGTTTAGGGTTTTTTTTATTCACATAATAGTCTTAACAGGAGCAATTTGCTAGTCGTTCCATCCCACGTTCAAAACCTTGCTTCTACACAAGCTTAGAAGAATTAGTGACAATGACCATTCCCACCTGTTAGGTTGTTACTACGTGCATCGCTGTTAGCAATAGACTTAACTTAAATGTTGGTGATGAATAGCAAAAAACTTCAATATGGTTGGGAGTAGCAACTTGCAGCTAGAAAGGTAGTGGTGGGCTTAGTTTAGAGGAGACTCAAATTACTTGGGTTCAAAGTGTTAGAAAGATAATGGAATTAATTAGGTGTTAATGGATGGGTAGTTGTAAATGGGCCCCTAATTTTAGATATTTCAAAACTAAGGGTAAAGAAGTATCGGTGTTTTCATAACTTCATGATCGATTTATTAGTTAGGGCATAGTTCTATTTGCATAAAGGAAGGGAAACACATTGATAATCATGGCTTCTAATCCTTGATGTTTCAAAGCCTTTGCCTTGGCTTTTCCACATGTCAACAAAAGAAACCTATAGCTTTAAGCTCAATAGTCTGTGTTGAGGATCTATTGATGGTATGTTTTTATGTATTGTCTTTCTTGATTTTTGTTTATTAAATATATTATTCCTTCTAATTTTGTTTATATGAAATGAGTTTGCAATTGAAGTTATTGGAGTTGTGTTTCCTTTTTGGTTACTTGGTTTTTGTTTATTATATGTTTGCAAATTATGTTGATGACAAGTTTATTAAGCTAATTTTGAATCTCAAAAAATGTTAATTAAGTTGACTCATATTAAAATAAAAAATGTTTCATAGGGGAAGATTTTTCCTTGAAATTTAAAGCATTCTATAGGCGCTTTGTTTAATACTTAAAAGTGGTAGATTAATTTTGAGGGCTTGCTTCAAGTACTTAAGTGTTTGGAAAGCATTAGGTTGGTCCAAGGATTAATTTCCAAGTCTGACCTCATCAAGAATTAATTTGCATAACAGAATCTTTAGCCATGCTTTGAGTAGTTTTGTATAGTTGTCAAGAATAAGGCCTTGGATATACTATGGTGACATTGTTCTAGAATTAGGCAAGCACTAGTCAAGTGGTTACTATAATTTTTTTTTGCATTTCTATTTGCTTATTTTCTTGTTTATGTTTTATTGAAATCCATACTATTCTGATATAATACGTTTCTATGAGATGTTTGCATATTGTTGAAAGTAGCATGGTTTTGTTAATCAAGTATATAGAGAATAACAATATAGAGCATATCTTGCTTGGTAAGCCTCTATTTAATCAAATCTCCTTTCATATTCAAGTACAATATTTATGGGGTTTATAGTATTCAATATTCTATTACTTGGATGTTAAACTTTATTGGTTAATGGTAAAGTAGAATGGTTTTTTGTTACATTTAAGATTGGACTAAATTGTATTAGAATTCTTGAATATAGCTATAGCTTAATCTAGAGATTTACAAACTGACCTATTATACTAAAAATTCTTTACTAAGCAATTCATGACAGGAACTTTATGGTATAATACTACTTTTTATCAAAAGAAAAGTATCTTCACATATTGGAAGCGCATATTAGGAGTCTTTTAATCCAATTACTTTATATCGTACCATTGGAGAGTAATACTAGATATGTGCAAACTAAACTAGTGATTGCACAAATGGGTTTGATAATCTGTTTTGTTTCCTTTGTTTGGATCTCTTAACTCAAACCGCCATTGGATTTCTTTTCTACTATATCATTTATATTTTGACCATCTAACTTAAATAGCTATGAATTAATACATTAGATGTTAGTTGTTTGGTTACGAAAAATATCATTATTTATATTGGTAATGATTACAACCATCACTATTTATCAAAAAAAAAAGCTAATTACCATCGCCATATTACCATATATGGAACAATATGATTTATGAAGTGAACTACAAAACTAACCACTAAATGTACATACAAGTAGTGGTCATTGAATATATTTCCCCCCCCATCCCCTTTCTTTTATGCTTTTATATACTAATTGAATTAATTTTATGCAGATCTTGAATGACTTTTTTATTATGGATTGAACATGATCTAGGGCTTTGAGGGCCTCTTTATTTTGTAAGTAGCATTGTAGCTGCCTTATCATATTAATCTTTCTTACTTATTTGTAGTGAATCTCCATTATATTGTACTTGGTCTTGGGTCTCTTTTGATGTATGGGTTTAAGTTGATATCTTTCATAAATCATATTGTTCAATATATGATAATATGGTGATGGCAATAAGCATTATCTATGCAAATAATGTTATTTCTCAAAACAGCAAATAACTGAAAACTAACATATTGATTCATAGTTATAAAGTGAACTACAAAATTGACTACTAAATCTATGTATGATTGATGGTCATTGAATATATTTACTCCCTCCCCTTTCTTTTTTGCATTTATATATACTAACTAAACTTTTTATGTAGATCTTGAAGGATTTTTTTTTTATTATGGACCAAGCAAGATCTAGGGCCTTGAAGGCCACTTGTTTTATAAGTATTGCTGTAGATGCCTTTTTATATTGATCTTTCATATTTATTGGTAGTGGATCTCCATCTTAATGAACTTCGTTTTAGCTCTCTTTTTGAAGTGTAGGTTTATGTTGATCATGATTCTTCTCCCAATTACAATAACAATTATTTGTTGATTTGGGGAAATTTGCATTGATATCACATTTTCTCTCAACATTATCTAGGGGATCACTCACCTACCTAAGCCTTTTGTGTCTTTGTTTTCTTAATTATATGATGAAATTAATACTATTAATGAATACCTAAAACCAGAGTATCACACACCTTGTTGTGTGGAGAAATTAACACATGTTCAGAGGTTCTATTCTTCAATGATAAGTGTGAGTTAAGTCTAGGCATCTCCAACCTTTAAATTTAATTCAGAATTAAACATCTCATCCCCAAGTTAAGCTTCAATTACTTGTGGTTCCCATTATTTTTTCAAATTTGAATATGAAGCTTCAATTTCAAAAATAATATCAAATCCTTGTTTCATAGCCTTTACCATTAGTCAAACTATTTTAGCTATTTAAGAAATCCAATTTATTATTGGGAGTTATAGTGGATTTGAAGTGTTGGTAGCCCTAAAAAATGCAACCTTCCTATATTGTAAGAAATAATAGAACCAGCCTATATAATCCCTTGATCCACCTCAATATTACCTTTGTACTACTACTACTACTTGTAGCACTTTTTAGCCTAAAATTTGACCATTGAAACCTTCTCTAACCTGTTGTAAATGACAATAGGTTTTAACCTCCTTTTGACCCTTAAAACAACTTCATATTGCTTCAAATCACTACAATTTTGTCTTGTTTTACCCTTGGAAACTCCACTCTAATAAAATAGAAAAAAATGTAAAATCTTACTTCTTTGGAAAGGGGAATGCATTCAGAAAAGTAAACTGGGTACAAAGATTAATTAATGGATTGTGGGTTTTATAAGGTATAACTTTAATGGGTAAGCTCTAAAATTTATAAAACCTACTCTTTAAATTTTGAAGATTTGTCTTTAAATTTAGGCAGATGTAAACTCTTATAAAATACATTACCTTACAACTTTTTGAGAACACAATAGTTCTGAAGTTCAATACAATTAGTTGTCTATAAATGAGAGTGGTATAGATTATAAGTGACTACATGCATATATTTATAATAAGGTCAAATAATGTCTAAATTATATGTAATTCCCCCTCCATAGTCGAGTGTTGTAATAGCTAACAATATTAGAAAAAGAAGAGGTTCCTCTATGTTTATGTTCTGTGTCATGAGCCGCTAGGCTATTCTTGGTTTCAAAGAAAATAAGAGAGGAATAGAAAATTGAACTGAGCTTCTTGTGGTTTTCCATAATAAATTACCATCAATTTCTTTGTTCTCTCTTATGTCCTATTAAACTAAATATATCCTTAACATGTCTTACAAAAATGCATTAATTGAATAAGAACTTCCTACAAAACATTTATTTCTCTTATTTCCTATTAAATTAAATGTTGCCTTAGCTTCTTTTGCAAGGATACAATAATTAGATCCAGGATTGGGTGCTAGTATTGTGTAAGAGGTTGATAGATGTGGACTTTAACATTAAACTCATTCTCATGGACTTGCTAAGTAGCAGATAGATTTAATGTTATGATAGGGATGGAAATTGAACAACTCATTTGGTCGTGGCGAGAAAAGGCTTTCAAAATCTTTAAAAAATGGGTCAATGATCATTCAACTTAGTTGCTTGATGTTTTATCACTTGATGTTTCTTTTGGTTTTGTTGTTTAGTCTCTAATTTATTGATTTAATTTTACTTGTATTTTTATGTTTTGTTTTATTTAATGAATTACCAAAATAGATAATTAGTTTGTAATTTATTAAGAGATGACTTCAAAATCAATATGAGGAATTTCTTATGATACATCAGTGTAAAATAATATATTTTAAGCAATCTTTTTTAATTAATTTTCACCTATACTCGTGGTTATAACCCATTGCAAAAAATGTAGCTTTATAACCTATTCTTATGCTTAAACCGCATATAGAAGTCCTTTTGTAGTGGTTACACCGATGGATTTTAACAAAAAAAAAACATTAGTATAAATTTTTAAATAACTTTTTACAAAACATTTATCAATGGATAGGAGAGTCAATAAAAAAATAATTGGATTTCCGTTGGTAATGGTTGTACAAATCCATTAGTAAAAATAATAAAGTAGGTTTTTTTGCCTCTTTACTGATGGTTGTAGTTGCAACTATTTTAGTTACAACCATCAGTATTGTACATAGGTTTATATTGATGGAATTCAAATCTATTGGTATAACACAAAAATAGTTTTATCAACTAATTTTTTGTGTTCTACCAACACATTTGCTCCATTGGTAAAAGTCACTCATTTTGTAGTGTAAAGTTGGAGTATAGATGTGAGTTGTATATTTTCCACCAATAAATTTATAGTATTAGATAAAGCATAAGAGGCGTTGTTTTTCTTTGAAGACCTCAAGTATGTATATGGTTTACTTAAAATGCCAAAAAACTTTGACACATAGAGGCTAATGTTTTTTTTAGGCATAGGGTGTTTTGCTTATTTGAGTCTAGACAAGATTGTTATATGAGACTTTGTTGTGGTTAATATTTGGATTATTCACTAACAACTTGTCCTTTTATACTTTAATTTTATTTGTTAATGTTCATTTTATTTTTTTGGATTAACTTATGAATTTTTATGATGTTATTTTTGTGTATGAAATTCTTAGTCGTTATGTTGATAATTAACCTATGATAAATGTATTTTGACAAAGTATATTAATATGATGTATGTATAGGGTAATTCATATATATATATATATTTATACATATATATATGTGTATATGTATATGTGTATGCGTATATGTATATGTATATATATATATATATAGCGAGAGCAAGAGAGAGAGAGAGAGAGAGAGAGAGAGAGAGGTTATTGGAACCCACTAAATATATGTCTGTAGAGGAACACATGCTAATCTTCTTGATGACAATTGGACATAATGAAAAGAAATAGGAATATTAAAGAACAATTTCAACATTTTGGAGAGACAATAACTACACATTTTAACAATGCATTGCTGTCATTTACTGCATTATCCATGAGTAACGTAAGGCCCATTGATTTCATAATCATCCCTTGACACATTTGATATAACTAGAGATATTGGTCCTACTTTAAGATATCTCATGGTAATTTTATATAATTAAAGTTACGTAGTTAAGTGTATAATATATTTTTTTATCATATACAATGCAAAATTTCATTGGAGTGATTAATGATACACTCATTTGTACTTGGGTATTAGAATGAAAGTAAATACCATATTGTAGTGGGACAAAATTAGAGTGCACTTAAAATGTAATGGTTGTAGGTGATTTAACTTGCACTTCACATTTGTAGTAGTTCTGAGGGAATTGCAAATGGTTTACGTGCTTTTGTAGAGACAATTCTTAACCCAAATATGAAACTTTCTAAAACCTACTTTAGTAAGCAGGTATCATCTAAATAAACTCAATTGTTTTATTAAAGTATCCATTACATTAAATTTATGATATTTATATGGAAATATTATATTGTTGATGTGGGATATCCAAATATGAAGGGGTGATTCACTCCATATCAATGTGTCTAATACCATCCCATCTCCCTAACTTTTGACGTGGTGGATAACCAAGGGCTAAGGAAAAACATTTCAATAATTTTTACTCATCACTTTATATTTTTGTAATGTGATCGAGCAATGTTTTAGAGTTCTTAAAAACATTTTTCTTATTCTTAAATGCATGTTATCATACCCAATGATGTCGCAAGTTATGATAGTATGGCTGACAAATACTTCAATGACTGTGAAAATGAAGATGTTATATTGGATGAAATTACAAAACCAAACAAAGTTGAACTTGGAATTGTCAACAAGAGATGATAGTTACTTAGATTATGGAGAAAGAGATTCTACCACCGCTGGTTATATCTGGGCATACCGCTACAATCATTGCAATGACGAAAAGAACATCTAAGGTGGTCGAGGATGACTTGGAGGGGCGATATAAAGGAATGGAGACATAAAAGGTGGGAGAGAAAGGAAAAAGAAAAGGGGAGAGGAATGTGTGAAGTAGCCGAAGGAAATGGAGAAGAGATTGGGAGAGAGAGGTTGTTGTCACCACTTTATTCTCGTTGAAGGATGAAGATGAATAGTAAAAATAGGCGGTTAAGTTAAATCGTCTATTGTTGGAATGGTCAATGGTATTTGGTAATTTTTTAAACTTTGGCAGTAGTTCAGTCATTTTTGGTTCAAGCCCGAGATGCTAGGTGGATAACTTGGATTTTGGGTTAAACAAAAAAAGTGTTGATATGGGTCTAAGAGTGTATAGTTGTTTTGTGTGTGTGGGACAATGAGATTGGGTGAAACAAAATATTTTAATGTGGAGGGGCAAATAACGGTATTTATTGTTGAAATTTGACAGGGTAGGGTTTTTATGCATTTTGAATTGATTGGAAGGTCAAGTTGTCCCAATTGGGCTCAGATCAAGCATATACGAATGTGGCTTAATTCAGACATTGTTGAGTCTTGAAACAGAATATTTGTATGATGGAAGGGTAATCAACATATTTTAGGCTGAAATTTTGTTGGTAATAATTTGAAGATGTCTAGGGTTTGATGGAAGCCCCTGACGGATTCAAGAGTGTCAAGATCATAGGAATTTGGGTCAACGAGAAGTTTTAAGAAGGAATATTTGGTTTAATGAAGGGCTAAATAGGAAAGTTTTGGGTTGAAAATTTATGGGTGGGTATACTGACCTGTCTAGAGTTCAATGGTGTAGTCTAATTGGTTAAGAGGTATTAGGATCAAGGGAATCTAGGTTGTGGGTTTTGATGCCAATGGGAAGGCTAAAAAATGGAATCTTGGTTTGATGGAGAGGTAAACGGAGTAATATTAAGTTGAAATTTCATGGGTAGGTATTTTAGGAGGTCTTAGGTCTGATGGTAGTGTATAATCTAATGGTTGATGTGTAAATAGAGGTTAATCGAGGCCATTGGATTGGGATTAGGTAGGTTCAATGATGGATTTTAGGGCTTTTGGACTAAGATTTGGGTTCTTTGGGTGTTTTAGTGTTTTAGAGGGATCATGAATGTTTGATTAACTATTTGGGGTGAATTAGGGGTTCAAGTGGTGGACTAAACAAAAATGGGGTACTGACAACTGCCCTTCATTGTTGCGAGGTAACCAACTACAAACCAATAAAGACCAAAAGAAGCACATAGAGATTTTTGCGAAGGATAAGCTTGGAAGAGGGTTAATAAGAAGAAGGCAGATTAAGGCAAAGAAGAAGGGTTCCCATGTTGCATTGTTCTATCGTGAAAATGCCAATTATTCTTGGTAAAGTGACTCCTTATAGGTATCAAGAGCATTTCGAAATCAGGGTTTATTTAGCATAAAGTAAAGCAACATTTTAAAGAAACAAAACATAGCATTAAAAGTAGTTCATTGTTCTAGCGGTGCATTAGCTAGCCGAAGCTGCAACTTGTTGGCTCCTGTGGCCAATGTTGTCAAGCTATGTTAGCACGTATCATCATTGCTGCTCATGGAAAGGCACCCCAAGGAAGCAAAGTCCTATACAAACATGGAGACATGCCCCGCCGAGGAAAGGGGAACCTTCCAAGAACCTTTTGAGAACCCCGACGAGAAACCTAATCCCGACGACCCAATGGAACTCATCCGACTATGGCATGAATGTTTGGATATATAAAGGCATCTCCCCTTTGAGGTAAAGGACTTTTGGTTCTCAATCCACTCTTCCTTTTATTTCATAAACTACAGTTTTGACTAGTCTGACCTCTTTGGCTTGTCCTAATTGATCATCCTCCCCCCTTTTATTGACATGAGTGTCGGAGTGCCTTCACGAGGAAAAACTCCTTGGATTAGACAAAATCAGATTGGCATTATCTCTGGTCCCGACCGCTTTTGAGCTCGTTGCCCATTACGGGGATCCTGGTCAAAGTGTAGCTCCCCTCCATAGGAAGGTCAGCCACAAGCCCAGGTCGACCCCATCCAATTCAAAACTCTACAATAGGGACAAGTCCCCCCAATAGTATAGGTGCCCACGACAGTTGCCTTGGACCGAGGACCCCAAAAGGCGCCTTACAGACCAACCGAAGATTAGGAACGAGTGCGAACAATCCCATTTGTCTTAGAAGTCCGTCTCCCAACCTCGGACTTGAGGCAACGATGCTCACACTTAGTTCCACCATGCCAGTACTCCACTCCCCTCAAAAGAGCGACTCGACCAACATTCACATCACTAGCAACCATAGATCTCGCTTACCAAGTAAAGCTCCATCCGAGACTAACGAGTATCGCCCAAGATAGAGAAAGCAACAGATGTTGGTTAGGCTGACTGGAATGCAAAAATTAAGAACATACGAGAAAGACTAAATGAGCTGGAAAACACCCAAACAAACTACAACACGACCCCTCCAGTATCCCGTCCTACAGAGCAGTGCTATGCAAAGGAGTCAGTCTTCATGCAAGTGACCGTAGACGAACTCCCTCCCATCGAGTGTTGGCCCCTACAGTTTGAGTAATATGATGAGACATGGGATCCTCGCGATCACATCAAGTGATCCAAGGTTGTAAAGATGCTGCACAACTCATCCGAAGGTGTTATATGCAAGGCTTTCATCATGACCCTCCAAGGCATGGCTTGGATGTGGTACACCACCCTACCACCACAGTCTATTGCCTCTTAGGAGCATCTTGAAATATGATTCTTGGCACAATTCACCACTAGCCGCCAACATTGGAAGACCTCGACCAACCTCATGAAGGTGCGACAGAAAGAAGGTGAGACGCTAAGGGATTACTTGACAAGGTTCAACACCGAGGCCCTCCAAGCCCATCATGAATGGGATGTGCTCATCTAGGTTTAGCTTCTCTCTAGAAAGGAATCCTCCTCCTACTTTGATCATGCTCATGACATATGCATAGACATACGTGAATGTTGAAGAAGCCCAAGCGCTGAGCAAACAGGAGGAGATAGCTTGACACGACTAAAAGTGCCGAAATAGGAACAATGGAAAGACAAACCAGACAACAAAAGGCCAGACCGCCATGGAGACCGAAAACTAAGAAACCCACCGTTGACATACCATAACTTCACCCTGTTTAACATATTGTGGACTGAGGTAGTAATGCAAATCCATGACCGCAACGTCGTCTGATAGTTGGAGAAGATGAAGTCCCAGGGCAACAAGAGGAACTAGGACAAATATTGTGACTTCTATCGAGACCAAGGTCATGAGACCCAGAGCCATCGTGACCTCTGCCACAACTTGGAAGACCTTGTCCAATGAGTGTACCTCAATGGGCATCAAGGAGCAGAGACCGAGAAAAGAGCATTAAGGCTGTTCATAAGAATGCCCAACCCGACCAAACTGACCAACCCAGACCGACCCAACCCGAGTCGGCCGGGTTTTCATTAGTACCGGTCGGTTTCGGGTTGGGAAAATATATAAACCGATATATTAGGTCGGTTTTGGTTTTCTTGTGTGAAAACCGAAACCAACCCGACCCGAACCGAACTAGTCTTCTTCTAGTTCGGTAGTTCCTAGTTTGAGTAGTTTCCTACTTAACTATAACTAGTCTTCTACTAGAATTAGAAGGCCCATTAGGCAATTACAATTAGAATTGGCAATCTATCCTAATTTCTAACTTTCTATAATCTTTTACACCAAATAGGTAACCCATTAGGCAATTACGATTAGAATTCAATTAGGTGTCCTTTTGTACAAGAGCAAAACCGAAACCGACCCAAATCAACCCAACCCGACTCAAACCGACCAGGTCGGTTTGGCCTATCAGTGGGTCGGTTTTGGTTTTCACCTCAGGTAACCCGACCAGGTCGGGTCGGTTGGGAAAACCTCAATAAACCGACCCAACCCGACCCGTGAACACCCTTAAAGAGCATGCAACACTAATGTGCCCATAGCTCGAGCCCCTCCTATTGAGATCATCGTTGTTATCTCAGGCGGTTGGCCTTGGGAGGTGAGAGAAGCTTGGCTCGAAAGGCCTATGGCTGGTTGCACCAGATCGTCGATGGGGTATCGAAGAATCCGAAGCAGGAACCTCCATTACCTTCACTAACAATGACCTCAGGGAGGTATAAGTGTCACATTACGATGCCTTGGTAATATCGGCGGAAATTGCCAACTTTGAGGTATGTCAGATCCTCATGAACATGGAAAGCACAGAGGATATTGTATTTGAGGAGGTGTTTGAGAAGCTCGAAATAGGGAAGGAGTGCCTGTTAGGCAGTTATGCCCTTAGCTCCAATCAAATTGATGTACTTATTAACATTTACTATAAATGAATAAAGTGCATAATTGATTCATGTTATTTTGGTGTGTTTCTATGTAAGACCCTTAAACTGGACACTAATGAGACTCATGTTAGTTTAGAATTTTTATAGCCATTGGATAGACCAAGGGAGGTTTATCCTGCCAAGGCTGACACTAATGTGCTGCCAAGAAGTTTGGGGAGGCTAGTCTCAAGCCACCAGGGTGAGACCCAAAGCACATGTCGTGTGGGTTTTCTTGAAACTCTGAACTAGACCATTTTCCAGTTATGCCTTGGACCTTGGAGATAGATGGGCAAAACTAGAAAGTTACACCTAACCTCTAGACTCGATTATGGTACTACACTAGGTGTTGGATTGGGCTGTCTTTGATATGCCAATCAGTGAGATCCTTAACGGGGCCAAAACCTGGGTATGTTGGGACAGTCTGAGAATTCACCTGAGTGGGTGATCATAGTAACAGAATCAACCCCTTTGTCGGACAAAGTGAACGATCGAGGAATGCACTTTCTCTGATGGAAACCTAAACTACCGACAATTGATTTCAAACTTGTTGAAATTTGTTTTGCAAAATATATTTATATAGAGATATACTTATGTATTATGGTTTCACAAAATGTTTGCAAAAGGTTTTAATTATCGGGATCCATGTGAGTAGAGAGTGCAACACTATACCTTGCAGGCGAGGGAGAGGTCCTCTCTTGTTGGGTAGTGCTAGATCATTATGGGCTGAGAGATTAAGTGTAAGACCATTGAGTGTTGTACCTGATGGGCTAATCTTGCATCTGCCCACAGTCCTTGGGCTTTTACAAGATGGCTGGGCTGTGTTCTGTAGTGAATTCGGCCAAGCCTAGTAACAAAGGCTGGACTGAACCCATGTGGCTGATGTGTAGATCAATGCTAGGGTCCTATGCCAAACAAAGAGAGCCAAACTAGCCAGCATTTAAAGGGTAAAGTGAGCAGTGTGACTTAATGGGCCTAAGGCCCATTTCGAACTGGGTTTAAGTGTTTTAATTAAATGGGCGAATTTTGGTTTATAATCTAATTAGGATTAGCAGTTGGATAAGATAAGTCTTATCCACTTGAGAGTCCAGATCCAAATATTTTATTTGGGTCAAGAAACTCCTTCCTAATTGGATTAGGAAGCTGATCCAGAGAAGGTTATAAATAGGGGCGGATTCTACAGAAAGACTTCTTCTTTTCTACAACCTTTTTCTCCCTCTGCTCTTGCTGCCTTGCCTAGTTCGATCTCCACTTCTTTGAGTGATCAAGAACTGTTCTTGATATTGTTTCTTGGTGAAGGAACAATTTGAAGTCGTGCTCACACAACCCTACTCGATTCTTACTGAAGAATCACAGGTTCTTGCTAAAGAACCCTTCTTGCTGATCCTGCCTCAACATTCACTATGTCATTTTTAGTAGAGGCGGATTTAGTGACATCTTTGGGTGTGAACACCTACGTTGGGAGTTACTGTTATTCCGTATCAGGTATATCCCTCTCCCTCTTTTGGTTTCAGATTTGGTCTGGTTTGTTTCAAGAAAGATCCTTGAAATGTAGTTTTCCTAAATTAGGGAATACGATTCCCGGATGGGAGAAAGAAATTTTTGGAATTTCTCGTTGCCATCGTACATGGTTCGGACATCCATATGATGGATATCCCATCCCTTTAGTGGTATTAGAGCCATGTTCAAATTCTTGAACAAAATCAGACCTGATTTGAACCTGCGCAAATGGGCAGAATCGGTTCTACCCGATTTGTGCAGATTCCAGTTTTTCTGGGAATTGGTTCCCAGTTGTGGGCATATGATCTGAAAGATAAATTCTTTATTTTTTCTGTTATATGTATGGAATTGTTCTATGGATGTTTCTTGAATTTTGGGCTGCATGTGTGGTGGAGATCGAAATCTTTTTGGCACCAAGTGTAGCGCACCCTATTTTTCTATTCGATTTGGTCTGTAAATATTTTTTTTTTATTTTTATTTTTAGACAAATTGTATAGGATTTGATCTGATGTAATAATTGAAAATTAGGGTTTTCTATTTTTTTATATCCGAAGAATTGCTAGAGCGCATGTAGGAAAAGAAGACTTTTCGTAGATACAAGATCTACTATCTACGTTTTGCAAAAATCAATTCTGCTTTCTGCAATTAATTTGTTTCTTGCAAGTTTGCAGATTGTCCAAGACTATCACACGACAACCCTCTGATTTTGTTTATTGCTGATTTTGATTGTCTTGCTTAGTTTCTTTTATTTTTCAGATCATAATCTTGAATTGGATCTTGCAATGGACACCAAACCCTAGGACGATTTGATCCAGATTGGACCAAACTAGTTGGACCGAATCTGTTGTTCAATAGGGACTGTTCTCTGCCCTAGGTTTTGATTATGGGCCAGGGGTTTGATGGCCCATTACAAGATGCAATTCGGCCCACCCTGTAAAACCCTGTTTTGATTAGTTAAAACTGCATCAGCCCTAATCTAGCATAAATTGCTATATGGGCCGAACTATTTTTTGCAGTTTAGCCCATATACCTAGATGATGTTATTAGATAATGCTATGGGCTCTAATGGGCCAATATTGATTTAACTTGAATTAATTAGGGTTTTTTTTCAGTTGATTTATTTGATTGGATCAATTATGTGATGCATGTGATGTATGTACGTGTGATGTGCTGCGTACATGGGCCATAAGAACTTGGCCCATGTTCATTTGATTAGTGGCTCTCTACGCACATCATGGCTGAATGCAAATCATTGCCATGGTGTCGATAAGATCATTGGATGATCTCCCTTCTTGATGGGCCCCATATCAGCTTCCTCCTCAAGAGGAACCGTGTGGAACCCTAACCCGTTTAGGGCCCATCTAAATTTGACTTTAAGAAAGTCAGTGGGAGCCACTTTGGTTTGACCTAAATAAGAACTAGGGCATAACAACTTGTTCCCCCCAGAAAAATATAAGTGCATGTGATTGGGAGATTTATATGATGAACTCTCTGAAGGCCTTCCATCATTAGCATGAAGATGGGCTTATCAGTTATGAGGAGATTGGTGCGCCCGAGATGCGTTGTCAAACACCCGGGACACCAGTTTAATAATTTATATATTTCCAATCCTCAGAACTAAATAAAGAATGTAGTTTAGTGGTGAGGAAGGGGTCGAATCCTTAGGGAAGCAAGGTTAAAAATTATTATTTTCTTCTTGACAAATAAGAAAAAGAAAACAGATTTGGGATTTATAGAAAATAAGAAAATAAAATTTATTAAAGCTGAAATTAAATATTCGGAATTGAAAAAGACGAAATTAAATTCAGAAATTAAATAAAACTAAAATTAACAAGAAAATAAATAAAAATATGCTGAAGTTCGGATCCAGTGGTGGTAGCTTTTCGGGAAGAATTCAGATCTGCAAAAGACAAAGAAAGACAGAAATTAAATCAAACCAAAATAAAAAATTGCAGAAATGAAATTGCTAGAAAAACTGAATAACAAAAAGAAAGAAAATAAAACAAAATAAAAATGGTGGAGCAGCTCCAGTGGCTACAGTTACAGGTTGGACGAACTGCTTGCAGGAACCCCTCCTGACAAGAACTAGGCGTCCTCTTTCCTGTAACCCTTGAACCCCTCAAGAAGACTTGGCCTTGTGAACTGGGCTAACCAACTCCTTCTCAAGGGCCTCTGGGGTGGACAAAACTGAAATTAGAGAGAAAGAGAGGGGCAACTAGTGGGTTTGTGCAGAAAATGAGCACCCCTAGGGTTTAGAAATGGAGGGTTAGGATTAAACCAGATGGATCCTATGGCTAGAGTGAAAAGGAGATTGCGCCTATAAGTATGGAGGGTTGGGATTTAAGCTCCTTGGATTGAATGGTGAAGATTTGGGCGCTTAGGGCTGAATGGTGGAGATTAAAAGGAGTGAGTGGCACCCTAGGGTTAGAATGCTAAAGAGATGGCACCCTAGAATGGAGGGTGGAGATTGGAAGGTGAAGATCTAAGGGTATGGGAGGTTGATAAGGCTTGGATTGTTGAGATTAGATGTTAGGGAGGAGTGGAAGGTGAAGATGATTATTTTCTATCCATCTATCTATTTATCTATCTATCTATCTATCTATCTGTCTATCTATCTGTCTATCTATCTACATTATTCATTATTTATTATAAGTAAATTTTTTCCACAAAAAACTTTTAATTAAAATGTTTGGCAACTCTACTACTTAATTCTATATTGCCCCTCCGAAGTTCCTACCATACTCTCTCTCTCTCTCTCTCTCTCGGTCTAAAATTAGGTCTATCAATGGGATAGGTCTGGTTTGGGATAGCTTGTACATGTCTCATCCCAATAATAAATGAAATTGTTTTGATTTATTTTACTAAATGAAATTATTCATTTATTTATTTTAATAAATTAAATAAATCATTATCCATAATTATTTATTTATTTAATTTACTAACATCTCTCTTTCCTACCACAAGCCCAATATTTAGGGTTGTCAATCGGTTAGATTTGGTTTTAGATAGCTTGGACCAATCTTGTCCCAATAATAAATGAATATTTATTTATTTATTTTATAAAATTAAATTAAAGTAAATTATTATTAAAATATTTATGATTATGCCACTATATAAAACAAAAAATACTATGACAAAAGTCATCTCTCCCTCTTTCACTCTCTCACATAATTATTTATTTATTAAATTTAATATATTACTATCAATAAAATTCTATTTATTTAAATTTAATAAATTATTCACTAAATTAATTTATTTTACTAAAAAATTATCTCTCTCTCTCCTCAAACCCAATATTTAGGGTTGTTAATGGGTTAAAGTTTGGTTCAAGATAGTTTGTCTTATTTATTTATTTCAATAAATTGAATAAATTATTATCAATAAAACTTTATCTATTTAATTTACTGAATTTTTTGATTAACAATTTATTTAGAAATAATTTACTAATAAAATCTTATAACTAACAAATTATTATTGCTACCATAAACAAGTGCTAATAAATAAAATATTCATTTTTATTTCTAAAATATAATTAGTGTTAATAAATAAACTTTCATTTATTTATTAATATTATTAAATTAAATAAATTATTATCCGTGAGCTATTATTTATTTAATTTAGTAATTAAATAAATATAAGCCTAAGATTGGTGACCCACTTTCCTAAATTGAGACTTTTTAGTTTCGGGCTAGACATATAAGCCTAAGACTGGATGGGGCCAAACCTCATTCAGAGGCATTTATTTTTGTATATAAAATATTTTATATTATTTGTCATGTTATAAGAGATAGGGGTTGTGTGGGACCCAATGCCATAAAAGAGAGATAGGGGTAAGGATGACAATTTTCCTTGTCCCCACTAGATACACGTATTCTTGACCTGATTGGGTCATAAATGGAGACTACCTTGATGAATAGGGATGCACTACAAGAAAAATGGTCAAAACAGGCGTTCCTTGACTCTAATTAATTCTCTCATTTTCCTTTTAGGCCCTGTTCACTTTTTGGTAAGTTATTTATCCGAGTAAATGCAATTACCTGGGTAAGTTTTTCCTGGGAAACACTTACCCGGGTAAGTGCATTTACCCATGTTCCTTTATTTCTCATGTAAACAAGGCAATGACCATTTTAGCCATAAAAATCCATTATTAAAAAGGGCATTTTTGTCCCATTCAAGTGCTGGCAACTTTTCCCCTATGTGGGAAAGTTATTTACCCACCTAGGAGATGGGTATTACTTACCCAGGTAAGTGATACCCAGAAAAACAAACTTTCCCTAGTCCCCGCTAATTTTGAAAAAAAAAAAAACATGGGATTCTTGGTCAATGGGAACCAAAATCCCATTGACCAACTTCCCCCCCCCCCCCCCCCCCCCCCCCCCCCCCCCTCTTAAAATCCAAAAAAAACAACAACCCCTTAGAAGAAGACCCCAGTGTAGGACTTTTTCTTCTTTTTGTCCTTCTATTATTGTAACAATTAAAGCATATTTCAATCATTGTCATGGGTTGGTTGTTATGTTACCTAGGCAATAAACTCCTCCAACAATGAATCTAAATGTTAATTTAATATCTTTGTATAAGCAACGATGGCAGGATCTACTCCATAGTTCATAATTCCAACAAAAAACTTGAATTGTAAAAATTTTCATTTTATTTCAGAGAAAAGCTAAAATTTCCTTGGTGGGATGAAATTAGAATTAATCTTAGCTTTTAATAGCAATCATTAGTATTGTACAATGATTTTAAGACTTGTTCTTGAACCTAATTGCTTTTCAACAAAATGAAAAGAAAAAACTTTTATTACAAACAATGGGCAGCTATGAATATTGTTGATGCTCGGATTGGCTGAGGAGAACACTATAAATTTGTTTTGCTCTCTGGACGGGCTGGCTAGTAGATGGATCCGAGAGGCGCTGAGGCTGAGGGCTAGAGGAGCTCGAAGTGTGCTGTGGCTGAGGGCTAGTGAAGGTCGGATGAGGTCAGCTAAGGTCGGTTGAGGCCGAGTACCTGCGAGAAAGGGAATGTCAGAGGTCCCGAGTGATAACCCGAGGCGGGGATTCCAACAGTCAAGTGGGTGCGGGCATAGTAAATAGGGTGGACGAGGTCCAAGGAGTTCGAATGAGGTTGATAGAGAGCAAGAGAGTTTGGAGAGATGAGAGTTTGGGCCAGAGAGAGAGAGACCCCTTACCTTGGGAGTGGCATGCCCTATTTATACTTTAGGTCGCCTGTAGGTGGACACATGTGGACGGTCAGGATGTGATCCGACCATGAAAGGGTGGTCATCCGAGCTTGCCGCATGGGCTGATGCCATTGGTCTTGTATTGGGCACCGACCTCCGCCCTACCAGACGGGCTGATTGGCTCCACCCTTGGCCACGTGTCAATGCGCCAGAGGCCTCCCTAAAGCACCTATATCATTTCCCCCCCCCCCACTCTCTAGGCAGTGATGGAGGTTTTAGCTAAGGACCTTGACTTTGGCCGAAGAGGGTGTCGTTCTTACTGGGAGGCACTGAGTGGCCTTCTATGGCAAGGACCTCAGCTGTAGCTAGGCTGGAGATAGCGGTCTTCGGGCACAGAGGTGCTGGTCCCAATTTCAGAGTTGCTGAGGATAGTCTAGCTTGGGAGCGTGGAGACGTCGGCTATAGCCAAGGCCTTGTTGGAGGTAGTCTGGCCTATGGGCGTGTAGACATTGTCCTCGACTTCGACGGGCTTCTGTTAGTTGCTGTGCTGATCCCAGTCCTTGGGGAGGTTGTGGAGGGCTGAAGAGCACGGAGGCACTAGCCTCGGCTATGGAGAGCTCGATACCATGTCCTCTATAGGTATGAGGTGCATGTGCCCCCCAGCCGTGTGCTTCAGATGAGCTGATGAGTCCGTGCATGGGTCAGGCATCACCGTGTGAGGTGTAGACGACAAGTGGGTGTGTCATGGTTGTGCACGAGATGAATTCCGGTGCTGGGTGTTGTCCGTGCGCATGACGGGTCTCGTCATTAAAAGTCTGGACTGTGCCTGAGGTGGGCATCGGGTCGTGACCGTACGTGAGACAGTGGAGGTGTTTCCTTGTATCTAGTATAGAGGGCTGGACGTTTAGGTCAACTTGGTAGGTAGTCAAGCTGAGCCTTAGATGACAAAGGAAGCTTTGACATAGGCTGGCCTCGGCTTCTCTTGCCTAGGTAGGAGGACTCCTATCTTTGGCCCGACACGTCGACTCGCTTTCCCATTGGTAAGCATCAATTAGCTCATGCTTGCATAAGGATGTTGTTGAATGCTAGGGACTTGCTACTTAACTAGGCATTTGGCAAGGGCCCATTTAGTAGACAGGTCAAAGGGGTGCCTTGGCCAGGAGTATACCTCGGTTGCTACGGGTTGCTTGTCATGTTGTCGGATTGCGGCTTCTATGCGAGGAGGACGACATACATAAAGATGTATGCGTCTGGGGTGACGCTACCTTGAGTTGAGGGTACATGCCCGTCAAGAGGTGGGTAGAGAGAGAGCCGCCGAGCTGGGGTTGTCGCCTGAGGTGATGATGCTTCTAGGTGAGGAGGTGATGTCCTCAGCGAGGAGGAGCTACTGAGGTGCAAGCAGCGCTCGAGGTGGAGGCAGGCGGCGTCCAAGGTGATGGAGCAAGGTGAGCTTGGATAGTCGTCGATGAGCCAAGTTTTCGAGGAGGTCACCAAAGTTTGAGACCCGTTCTGAGTCACCTGGCATGGAATGTAACTTTTGTGTATCTTGTGATTTTTCGCGGTTGCATTCTTTCCGAGAGGTCGCCAGTTGTAAAAATTCCATCGCTCAATAATCCATCTGCTTAAGCACCCAGTTGGGTATGGCCGAAGCCGAGCTTCACCACCAAAAACATGGGGCCCCTTCCTTAGAAAGAATGAAAGGGAGGCACATGCAATAGCTCTCCTGGCTACCCATCCCATGGGGGACAGGGCACATAAACCCGTGCACATCCTAGGCTGTGTGGAGCCCAGTCGGCATCGCAGACCACCCTGGTCTCAGCAAGATTGCGTTGTTCCCTTTTGAGAGGTCGCAAGTAAAAATTCCATCACTCTATAACCCATCTGCTCAAGCACCAAGGTGGGTAAGGCCAAGGTTGAGCTTCGCCACTGAAAACACGGGGCCCCCTTCCTTAGCGAGAAGGAAAGGGAGGCACATGCCATAGCTCTCCTAAATACCCATCCCATGGGGTACATGGCGCGTAAACCTGTGCGCGGCCTAGGTTGTGTGGAGCCTAGCCGGCACCGCGGACTGCCCTTGTCTCAGCGATATGACGTTGTTCCCTTCAGCATGTCTATTCTACCATGTATTGAGTCAAGCGGGGGGGTGGGGAGGGGGGAGGGGGGCGATGCCAGCTCTCGAGCTTGGATGAAGACTCACTTGCTTAGTCTCTCTGAGGCCGAAGCCAAAATCAAGGGCCACCCCGTCAGTTGCGGCCGAGGTCCAATTGCCCCCCTATTATGAGGGGTGAGTAGGCGTATGACCTCCAGCAGGTCGTATGCCTTGGGCCGACGTTCGGTCCGGGTATGTAACCTTGGTGAAGGTTGTATACCACGGCCAGTCGATTGCCCAAGGGTGTGTGGTCCCCAGAGGGTTGTATGCCTTCGGTCAACATCCGGTCCGGGCGTGTAACCTTGGCAAAGGTTGTATGCTGTAGAAGGTTACTCGGTCGAGACGAGAACGTATATGCTGAAGGTTTGAGGCAAGGTAAGAGAAACTTGCTTTATTACTAAATGTTTACATGGCCAGCCGAGGCCGAGCTTTTGAGGTTACATGGTCTGACCTGCGGGCATGCCCGAGGTCGAGGTGTCAAGGATGAGTGACTGACTACAACCGTTGCTGCTAGGGCACAGTGATGAGGTCGATGTCAACGTACTTCTTCAGGTATTTGCAGTGGATGAGGGACTCGATCTCCTAGAGGTTATAGTAGTCTTCAGTGTTGTGGCCGATGCCGCGGTGAAACGTGCAGTATTTTGTTGGGTCACCCCTCTTGGGGTTCCTCTTTCTCTTCCCAGGCCACTTCATATACTCCTCCCCTCCTACTTACATGAGGATGTGTGCTCTAGTGGAGTTGAGCGGTGTGTACTGGTCGTATGATGATGTCGACAGCTTCCTACTATTGTCATCACCGTGACAACGGTGCTCGTCGGTCGAGTCTTCCTTGACGGTGATTGGTGTGTCCAGAATTGAGTCGTTAACCATTTCGGAACACCAGTTTCAATATTTATAAATTTCTCGATTCTCAAAATAACTACAAAACGCAGTTAGTGGTGAGAAAGGGGTCGTATCCATAGGGAAGTGAGGGAAAAATTGTTACGTACTTCAATCCGGAAAAAATAACAAGATTTGAGATTGCAGAAACACAAAATTTAATTAACTGAACTGGAATCCATCAAAATAAAATTCTAACAATGCCGAAAGTAAAAATTACAGAAAAATAAATAAATAACAGAAATAAAAAAACTATATAAAAAATTCGCAACTCGGTCAAATTTCAGATCTGTAGAAAGGAATACAAAAATTAAATTTGAAAAAATAAATTGTAGAAATAAAATAAAAACTGAAAATTAAAGAACAAAAAATAAAAACACACGTAAAAAGTAAATCTAAAACTATGGAAAACTGGTTGGGATCCAGATCCAAAGGTGGCAGTAGTGGCTAGCAAACTGCAAGCAGGAACCCCTCCTCTTGCCTAGGCATTCTCCTTTTCCTCTACCCTTGAACTTCTCAAGAACAACTTTCTGTCTTACCTGGGAGCAACATCCCACCCCTTCTCAGGACCCCTTGGGTCCTTTTTCTAGAGAAGGAAGGATAGGTTTGGGATTAGAGAGAAAGAGAGGGGCGGCAGCTGGGTTTTTGCAGAAATATGGGTGCCCTAGAGTTGAGAATGGAGGGTTAGGATTGTTCTAAGGTGATCCTAAGGCTGAGAAGAGAATGATAGGGCGCTCAATATTATGTAGGGCTGAGATTTGGGCTCCTAAGGTTGGATGGTGGATATTTAGGCATGTAGGGCTGAAAGTTGGAGATTAAAAGGAGTGGGTGGCACCCTTGAGTGAATGGCTGAGATAGAGAGTGAAATAGAGGGCTGAGATCTAGTGGCTAAAGGTTGAATGGTGGGGATTAGATGTTAAGTGAATGGTGGGGATTAGACGTTAGGTGGTGCCCTATGGTTAGAATGCTAAAGAGCGGGCGCCCTAGAATGGAGGGTGGAGATTAAAAGGGATGGAAGGTGAGGATTTAGCAGTTAAGGGCAGCTAGGGTTTGTTAGAGGTGAAAAGAATGAGTGGGGAGGCGCCTTAGGGATTGATAAGGAGAGGGGAGTATGCAAATACAGTAGGAGGGGCGCCATTCTGGGTTTAGCAGATAGGACACACCCTCCTGTGCTCTGTTTTTTACAGAAACACCCCTCTCTTAGATGGAATTCACACCAGCTTCCCAAAAACTTCATTTCAATGCTGAAACTTCCCCAGCTTTCCCAGGATTTGCACAGGGACCCTCATAGGTCACAATATTGAATTTAACTTGGAAAATGGCTTATTTTGACTATTCTAAGGCCTAAAATACCCCTAAAATGATGCCCGTTAAGGCATGAAAATTCAGAGTTATCACACCCCCAACTTGATCATTACTAGTCCCTAAGCAATGCAGCCTTAAAATTACACTGAGTAAAAAGATCATTCCCATTACAAGATCATCCCTAACAAAATTAGCCAAGTATCCTGATTTTAGAATTCTCAAACTTTGTATAGATCAGTATTGGGTTTAAGGGGTAAAACTGTCATACTTTGAACATTACAGAAACTTGCCTTAAAAATCTTATATACTCTTCCATTTGCAGACTGTCTCAATAAGCTGAGACTGATTTTTAAAATTAGGCGGGTATTCTTCTTATCATTTATGACAGTGGATTTCTACCCCTAAACGTGATATACACACATTTTTATTGCTACTTTCCGCCGTTTGACGTGAATCTCGACACTTGCCTTAGGTGAAGAGACCTAGTTACTAAGTGTTATGTAAGTGTCTCTGGCCTTCCCTTTCCCGTTTGTCGTGAATCTTGACACTTAACTTAGGTGAAGAGACTCGATTACCAAGTCTAGGGTGTCCATTGACCTTTTATTTATTTACTATTTTTTTGAAACACTGTTCTAGGTAGTCCATTGTCTTTAACAATTTGAAGAATTTTTGTTTAATTTCTCAATCTTTCTCTTCTTATCTTTACAGGGGAAAAGTTATGAGTGTTTTCAATTTCTAAACGGTTTCGACAATATTCAAATAAGATCAATTTAACTCCTATCACTTGCTACCAATTTCTACAAAATATTCTTTTATCAGTTTCCTTAACTTTTCTGTTCGGGAATCTCTTTTAATGAAAAAAAAGATTTTAAAATTTTCAGTGAAATTTTAATTCTACATATTTAAAGGCTTAGTTTTTCAATTTTTTTTTTCAAAATTTTGTCTCTTTCCTCACCCCCCAACTTAAATTCCATTATCCTCAATGGCATAACTAGACTGATGCAAAAGGGTCTTGGGGCAAAGGAAACAATCAAGAGGGTTTTTTTTCAAGGGGTTTAAGGTTTTCCAACTAGTCTCGAATTAAGAAAAGAAACCAAAAACTCTAATCCTAAAACAACTATGTTGGGTTGCCTCCCAACCAGCGCTAAGTTTAACATCTTCAACCAGATGCATTCACTCACTTTTCTCCTCTACACTCCCAGACTTGTGTTCTTCTTTACACAAACAGGGCTCAGTTTAAGCTAACCAAGGGGTAGACAGGGTATCTAAAAGATCGTCTACTCTATCTACCTTGAACTCATCTTCCCCTTGGTTTGGATACTTAGTGGAACTAAATACATTTAATTGCACTTTCTACTCCCCAAATGAAATGTCCATTTCTCCCGATTTACAGTTCATGTTTGCATTGGCTATTGCTAGAAACGGATGTCCTAAGATTATTGGGTTATTGTTCAGTTCCTCAGTTTGGGTCATGTCTAGGACGATAAAATCCACAAGGAAGTAACAGTCCTCTACCCTGACAATGACGTCCTCAATAACACCTCGAGGAGTCTTGACTGACCGATCAACAAGTTGTAGAATTATCGGGGTAGGTTTTAACTCACCGATCCTGAACCTTTCATAAATGATAAAGGGGAGCAGATTTACACTGGCCCCAAGATCCAATAGGGCCCGATAAAAAGTGATTCCATAGATGACACAGCTTATTAAAGGAGCACTAGGGTCTTTCCTTTTTCGGGGGAGTTAGTTTAGGAGAACCGCATTAACATATGCCGAGAGCATCACCTTTTGTGGGGTCGATCGTGGCTCCCTCTTTTGAGTACATAGCTCTTTCAAGAACTTGGCGTAGGTTGGGACATGTTGGATCACGTCGAGGAGAGGGATGTTAATATGGACTTGCTTAAATAACTCCCTGATCTCCTTGTTGTGAGTCTCTTTTGTCTTTCACAACGGCCCAGCTGTGAGTGTGGTTGGAAAGGGAACTTCAGGTCGGTTCACTATAGGTTCTTCTAATTTTTCCTTTCCTTTTTGTTCCCCCCCAACTTATGGTCTTCTTGTTCCTTTTCCACTTCACTGATGTTTTTAAGTGTTTTTTTCTCATACAGGTCCTCTAAAATCCTCCCTCCTTAAGGTCGCAATGGCCTTGGAATTTTCAAACTAAGGGTTCTTAAGAGGGGGTTGAACCTGCTGTGGAGGAAGACCCGATGGCTGATTTCTAGGATTCGCAACTGTTTGACTCAGTAGTTGACCTACTTCTCTCCTCACATTGACTTCAGCTAGTTGTCATCTAGCAATGTATTGTTGCTGAGTTAGGACCAACTTTGAAGTTGCATGAATTTGTCGTTGACTGTAGTGGTCTGAGGAGGCTGTGGGTAAACCTGATACGGTTGGACCGGCTAGTTCCTAGGGTAAGCCTGCTGAAATTGGCTTTGCACTTGTGGCCTCTAAAATTGCTGGGCCATAGAGTTAGATGAATGGTACTGTTGGGACTGAGGGTAGGTTTGACATGGCTGAGCCAATTGAGTCCCAGGGTAATCATTGTACTCATAGTGAGTCTGGGCTTCAAACTATTGAGAGCGCACATCTGTTAGGGTGGTTTCTTGGGCTTGGGCCTTATAAGTGAAGTTGGGCTGATTTTCCCACCCAAGGTTATATGGGCAGAAGAATGGGTTAGAATTGGGTTGGAAAAATCCGTTGGCTGCTTATACTTGGTCTAGAATGACTGGTTGACATGGGCCCACTGTAGGGCACTGGCTAACATGATGGGTCGAGCTTGCACAGATGGAACATGTTGGGTAGAATGACAAGGTTGGGTATGTGCCAATTTGTTAACGAAATGCAAGTACTTGATCAAGTCTTTGGGCAATCCCATTAAATCGTATCTAGTTGTTGAGATACATGGTTCCAATCTATTCGTGTCTCAGGTTGGAAGTAGTTTCTCATTGCATAAACTTCGGCCATTGAATTCATTTTATCTTATTTTGTTTTAACCCCCTTTTTCTTCTTCATTTTTTTTTGAAATTTGAAATTTAAATTTTGAATTTTAATTTCAAATTTAGATTTTGAAATTTAAATTCTGCAATTTAAACTCAAATTTGAATTTTTTTGATTTTTTCTTTTTTTTTTTGAAATTTGAAATTTAAATTTTTGAAATTTAGATCTTGAAATTTAAATTCAAATTTGATTTTTTTTTATTTTTTATTTTCTCTTTTTTTTTGAAATTTCAAATTTAAAGTTTATAAATTTAAATTCTAATTTAAAATTTAAAATTTAAATTCCTGAAATTTAAATTCAAATTTGAATTTTTAAATTTAAAAAAAATGCAAGCAATTAAAACACACGAACTACGGGCTGACCTAAGGTTTCCTAAACTAGTGGTTCAACCAATGTGAATCCTCTTAGGTTCACTTGGAATTACACCACTTCCTTTGGTTAGCCAGGTAAGAGGTGGGGATGTGGGAGGCTCCCCTTGCTCTCGCAAGGACCTAATTAAGTAACCACAAAACCCACTTAGGCTTAGTTGTTTAACCTCTTTCCTTAGACACCAACCGCTAGTTATGGAAAGTAATCACAAGCTCCCCTAAAATTCAGCACACTTTTGAACCAAATGTGTGGGCCCCCTAAAGGATCTTGCTATCCAACTTTTAAATTAAGGTTTAGGGTGAACCGCACGTGAAAGGGTGGTGATTTTTGGGCCAAGGAAGGGTGATGAAATCCCCACCTTATCTTATTTAAATTGGATTGCCCTTAAATGGATTAACGGAAAAACATAATAAACAAAATAAATGCAACTAATTACAATGCATGAACGGTTATCTCTAATATGCAATTCAACAATTTAACATAAAATAATAAAACAAACTAATTCAGCAAAAGGAGCAATTAAAGATGAAAAACCCTAACACATTAACAACTAACAAAATAATTTCAGTAATTAAATAATCCTATATGACGCATGCTCTAGAACATACCAAACCCTAAATGTTGGAATGCAAATGCAAAAATTTTAAAATATTAATTACTCATTCTTTTTAATTTTTTAATTTTTTTTTAAATTTTTTTGAAATTCAAAATTTAAAATTTAAATTTAAATTTAAATTCAAATTCAAATTCAAATTCAAATTCGAATTAAAATTCAAGTTTTGAATTCAAATTTGAAATTTAAACTCAAATTCGAAATTTTGAATAATTTCCTATTAACAATTAATTATTCAATTAAATAACTAATTAATTAAAGGGGCAATTAAGTAAAGTAACAAATAATTATAATAAACAGAAAATAAAAGGATTAATTATGCTAAAAAAAATTAACAACTACAAAAATAGATGCTAACAAGGGAAATCGCTATTCTAGGGATTAAATAGAAAATAACAAAAAAGAATATGTGACAATATATAAAAAAATAAAATAAAAAAAGAAAGTGAGTTTTTAATCTAAAAATAAAGAAAGAAAAATAGAACCTAACAATCCTAAACAAAAATCTATTGCGCTCAAGAAATTAAAACAAAGAAAAATAGATCTAAGAACAAAAAAAAAAATAATGCTAAACAAATAATTAAATTGTATCTAAAAAATAAATTAAAAAAATTAATTAACTAGGAATTTGAAAACCCTATTTTACCAAAAAGAATTCAAAAAAAAAAAACAAAAAAAAACAAGAATAAATTGGGACGACTACACCTGAATTGCAAAAGGTGGGGTACACGCTATTACGTCCTGCAAAATCAAAGAGAAACAAGAATTAAAATGAGATTACAGATCAAGTAATCAAATGAAAATAAAAAAAATAATGAAACAGATCTGGACCAAGCAAATTAAAATTTTTCTCCGTTGCTTCCTTGGCAACATCGCCAAAAACCGGGTGTGTCGTTAACTACTTCGGAATACCAGTTTCAATATTTATATTTTTTTTATTCTCAAAATAACTACAAAACACAGTTAGTGGTAAGAAAGGGGTCGTGTCCATAGGGAAGTGAGGGAAAAATTGTTACATACTTCAATCGGACAAAATAACAAGATTTGATATTGTAGAAACACAATTTAATTAACTGAACTGGAATCCATTAAAATAAAATTCCAACAATGTTGAAAGTAAAAATTGCAGAAAAATAAATAAATAACAGAAATAAAAAAAACTAAATAAAAAATCTGCAACTCGGTCAGAGGTAGCAGTCTCTGGATCTATCCTTTGACCCTTTAACTCCTCGAGCTAGGCCTTCCGTCTTACCTGGCCGAATTTCGGATCTGAAGAAAGGAAGACAAAAATTAAATTTGATAAAAATAAATTATAGAAATAAAATAAAAACAGGAAATTAAAGAATGAAAAATAAAAACACGCGTAAAAAGTAAATCTAAAACTATGGGAAACTGGTTGGGATCTGGATCCAGAGGTGGTAGTAGTGGATAGGCGAACTGCAAGCAGGAACCCCTCCTCTTGCCTGGGCATTCTCCTCTTCCTCTATCCTTGAACTTCTCAAGAACAACCTTCTGTCTTACCTGGGGGCTGCATCCCACCCCTTCTCAGGACCCCTTGGGTCCTTTTTATTGAGAAGGAATGATAGGTTTGGGATTAGGGAGGAAGAGAGGGGCGGCAACTAGGTTTTTGCGGAAATATGGGCGCCCTAGGTTTGAGAATGGAGGGTTAGAAATGTTCTAAGGTGATCTTAAGGCTGAGAAGATGAGAAGAGAAGGAAAGGGCACCCAATATTATGTAAGGTTGAGATTTGGGCTCCTAAGATTGGATGGTGGAGATTTAGGCACCTAGGGCTGAAAGGTGGAGATTAAATGGAGTGGGTGGCGCCCTAGAGTGAATGGCTGAGAAAAAGAGTGAAATAGAGGGCTAAGATCTAGTGGCTAAAGGCTAAATGGTGGGGATTAGAGGTTAGGTGGCACCCTAGGGTTAGAATGCTAAAGAGAGGGCGTCCTAGAATGGAAGGTGGAGATTAAAAGGGATGGAAGGTGAGGATTTAGTAGTTAGGGGCAGCTAGGGTTTGTTAGAGGTGAAAAGAATGAGTGGGGAGGCAACCTATGGTTTGCTAAGGAGAGAGGAGTATGCTAATACAGTAGGAGGAGTGCAATTCTGAGTTTAGCAGATAGGAGGTGTCCTCTTGTGCTCAGTTTTTCACAGAAACACCCCCTTACTCAGCTGGAATTCACACTTGCTTCCCAAAAACTGCATTTCAGCTCTAAAGCTTCCCTAATTTTCCTAGGATTTGCACAGGAACCCTCACAGGTCACAATATTGAATTTAATTGGGAAAATGGCACATTTTGACTATTCTAAGGCCTAAAATACCCCTAAAATTATGCCCGTTAAGGCATCAAAATACAGAGTTATCAACGATGTACTTCTGTGCCCTTTTAAAAAATTCTACTTTGGTTCTAGGTGGTGTCTTGGTGGCAAAGCACTTTAGGTTTGACCTAGGGAGGAGGCCTTGGATTGCTGCATGCATGGAGACCATGGGTTTAAGGTCACGGACCTCAAATTCTTCTTTTTTGAAGTAGTCGAGGTAGGACCATAGGCTCTCATCGTGTTGATGTCGAACAACCATGAGTGAGATGGTGCTCTTCTAGCATCGTCGGATGCTGATGAAGTGGGCGAGGAAGAGGTTGGAAAACTAGTCCTAGGAGCTGATGGATAAAGGCGGGAGTCCAAAGAACCAGTGCCAAGCAACCCCCTTAAAGGCCGCCTGGAAGGCTCGACACTTCAATGCGTCAGAGTACCCGTACAGAAATATGAGTGCCCAGAAGCTCTCCAAGTGTTCGTCTGGGTCCGAAGTGCCATCGTAAGTTTCCAGTGTAGGAGCTTTGAAATGCCGTGAAAGAGGTTCCGAGGTGATGGCGGCAGTGAAGGCATCCATCCTAGTGGAGGGGTACTGATTTGCTGAGGTGTCACCTAGGCTCTCCTTGACTTGCTGAATTTCATCCTTCACCATGCCGAGCTGTGCCTATAGGTCGGCAATTTACTGGCCAACGGGTACCTCGACTTCGTCCTGGTCTCCTCAGTAGCGGGATGGGCCGGTCGCGTCTCAATCCATTTTGGCCCATTGGTTGTCGAGGTAGCCTCGGAGGTTCGAGGTGTGAGGTGGAGGAGGTGTTTCTTGTCGGCAGCGGTGCCCTTGGCTTTGGCATCGGTTGCAAGATCGTGTTGATTCGTTCTCCCATCGGCCGAGAGGTTGGAGGGTTCTTGGTGACTGACTCACACTTTGGCTACTTCCACCAGATGTTGAGGGGTCGGTCTTGTAAGATCCGACAGGGCGCTTAGCCGGTGGATCCCGCAAAGGGTGTCCATGGCAATGCCCTAGGTTTCCAGCGGGGCAGCCACCCTACTGGTCGCCCCACCTCGTCCAGCCTCTACGTGAGGTGGTCAAGCTAGTTGAGGACCGTTTGGAGTTGGTCCCTTGTGACCAAGTTCTATGGAGATCTCTTGTTTCTAGCCTTTCTACTGGAAGCTGAGTTGTAGTGCTGGAGGGAAGGCTTAACAGTCGTTCCCACAGATGGTGCCAATTTTTTATGCTCAAATTGTCCGAGGACAACAAATAAATTTGTTTAGCTCCTCGGACGGGCTGGCTAGTAGATGGATCCAAGAGGCGCTGAAGCTGAGGGCTAGAGGAGCCCGAAGTGTGTTGTGGCCAAGGGCTAGTGAAGGTCGACTGAGGCCGAGTACCTACAAGAAAGGGAACATCAGAGGCCCCGGGTGATAACCCGAGGAGGGGACTCCGACGGTGAAGTTAGTGCGAGCATAGTAAATAGGGCGGATGAGGTCCGACGAGTTCGGACGAGGTCGCCAAAGAACTAGAGAGCAAGAGAGTTTGGAGATATTAGAGTCTGGGCCAGAGAGAGAGAGAGACCCCTTACCTTGGGGGTGGCATGCCCTATTTATACTTGAGGTCGCCTGTAGGTGAACACATGCAGACGGTTAGGATGCGATCTGGTGGTCATCTGAACTCGCCGCATGGGGTCACGCCATTAGTCTCGCATTGGGCACCGACTTCCACCCTACCAAATGCATTGATTGGCTCTGTCCTTGGCCATGTGTCGACACGCCAGAGGCCTGCCTAAAGCGCCTATATCAAATATAAACTTGGAACACCCAAGAAGGTAGACAACAAGATGAGTGTCAATAACACAAGAGTATTGCTTATGAAATAAATGCAAGCAGGTCATGCCACTAGCAAATAGCTCTAAATAAGGAAATTTAACAAGCCAAGCACCAGACCAATAAGAACTATCCTAGATAATGCAAACAATCATAATTTTTCTCCCAACAATTACTCATATTTGTTTTGATGTCTAGAAAAAAATGCAAAACTGGAATGTAAATAAGGCTCAGTTTGAAAAGAGTACAAATACAAATATGTACAATGCTAATACATACAAAATAATACAAAATTACAAAATTGAAGATTTTGTACTCTACAAATTTATATTTGTACTCTTTCCAAACTGAGCCTTAAGAAAATTGGCTGGCCATTTTCACCTAAGAGAGATTTTGCCTTTCCCTTGGATTATAATCATTGCTTGTAGACAGTCCTACAGTATCAAAAATTAACAGTTCTAGAAAAGGGTACAATCAACAACTAGAGGGTTCCCATCAGATATTACAAATCCTGAAGCATTTTTGCTTGCTGCAATAACCATTCCACCCAATCCATTACCTGATCCTAGCTCCAATATCTTCTTGGACCTTAATGAATTTAAAAGGAACAAGGGCTCTGTTTGGAAGGAGCAGAAATACAAATTTATAGAGTACAAAACCTTATATTTTGTATTATTTTTTATGTATTTGCACTGTACATATTTGTATTTATACTCTTTCCAAACTAAGCCAAAGGAACAATCACAATGAGTTGAATGCATAGAGATACTGGCATCTGTTAGCAATTAATGCAAAATATCAAAAAACAGGAGATGCATTTTTTAACTTTCAAAACAAAATCAAATTTTCTCAAGAGTCAAATATACCAAAATTTTAAAAAACCTGAAGATCTGCATGTGACGAGCAAAAATAAACAAGTACATCTTCTGAGGACCAACGACCTGTACAACGATGTAAATTTATTAGTATACTGTAAAGTGATTTTAAGACTTGTTCTTGAATCCAGATGCTTTTTCAAGTGGACAACATGGTAGTTTGAGATTTCATGGTCAGATATTGATTTGAGGGAACCGATGCTCAGTTCTAACTCTCCACTTGCCCTGGCATGTCATACATACAAGTTCTCCTTGTATATAGTATTGAAGCTAATCATTCTTCTATTTTTCATCTTCCAGGTTTTGCACTTGATCCTACAAAATGTAGTCAGTTGAGCTTGGAAGAGAAAAGGGAATTAGTTCATGAAATTTCCAAATGGTCAAATGATGCCCATAAATCCTTCGTTCTTGGAGTTTCAGAGAGCTCGAAAACGGTAATCAGCCATATTCGAAAAAAAAAAAAAAAGAAACACAGATGGCCTGGGGTTTCATTTCTTAACAAATTTTCTCTGAAAAGTTTAGTGGTGGGTTTGGGGTTGTTAATCCTTTATTTGGTTCAATATTGATTCTTGGGGAAGAAGATGATGAACAGTAAGGATAATTTTAACATTTCCAAAAGTTTCAACTCAGACATTTCATCATGTGATAGAGATAATTGACGGACTGTTAATGGCAGGGACTAAATTGGCATGTTTTGAAGTTTGGAAAACAAAGTGAGACTAGGTCCAGCGCACACGGTACTAATCTACAGTTTTCCCTTTCCATACTTATTAGTAGTTTACATTGGTTTTTTGCATTTATTGGGTAATTTTTAATAATTTTGATAATTCCTTATTAATAATTTACAGCTGGTTTATAGTAATTATTAAATTGGAAAATATTGGGGAATTTTAATATTGATAATTTATATTTGGTAACTATTAATAATTTTCATAATTATTGGTAATTTACATTGGTTTTTGGTATTTATTGGGAAAATTTTAATATAGTTATTTCATTAACTAATTCATGTTTGTGACAATTTAATTTAATGAAAGCTAATTTAAAAAAAATAATTTATTGAATTTTTTATATTTTTAGTAATTAATTATTCATGAATTCATAATTTTTTTTTGAAAATTAATTTATTCATATCAATAAATTTTGAAGAATTTATTCCTATCGAGTCAAATTTATTCATAAATTTTTGAAAAGTAATTTATTTGTATCAATATTTGGTAAGGTGTCTTGTTGGTTGTGGCAAAGACTTGGGATCAAATCTAGTTTGTGTTAGGGTAAGAGGTTTTATGGGTGTAGAGGATGATCCCCCATGGTTATGTGTAGCCTTGTGAACAACAAAGCTTGTGCATCACATGGATCCTTGCTAATATTTTATATATAAAAGACTTAGGCCATGAATCAGGCCTAGGATATAGCCTTTATTATAAGTGTAAAGCCCAATTCATCCCAATATGAGATCACCCATCTCTATCTATCTATATATCAATCAATCAATCTATCTATCTATCTATCTATACACACACACACACACACTAAAACAAGGAAGTCTATATTTTTTTTCTCATTTTTTTAATTTTTTATTTTATTTTGTATCATATTATTATTGCAAACAACAAATACATAAAGAAAAGAAAGATTTGCTTCCTAATGTCTAACCAAGTAGCAGCACTATCCCCCACTTTCTCCTAAATCAACTCTAATTCCTTTTTATCCTCCCCCCACTTTTAATTTATATCAATTTAAATCAAGTTTGAATTAAAAAATTAAGATTTATTTAAATATTATAATGAAATTATGTAATAACTTTAAAATATTTATTTAAAACACAAAACTAATTATAATAGACTTAATAATATTCATGTTATCAATAAGTTTATATTTTTATGTAATAACAATATCAATTATAATTTTGTGGATTATTCAATTTAATAAATAAATAATAATTTCAAAGTTCAATAACAAAATCATTTAAATTATATTTAAATAATAAAAAATAAAAAATTAACAAAACAAAATATTAAAAATATCTAGATAATTATATAAACAAAAATATAATATTACATAATCACTTTAAAATAAATAAAATTTAAATGACAAAACATTTTAAAAATTTTACATATTATTTAACTAAACATTTTAAATAACAAAATATTTAACATAACTAAATTTTAAATATTTAAAATAACAAAAAGTAGAAAAATAATTATAATATATTTCATAATAATAAAATTAATAATAATTATATATTTTAAAAAATTAATACGAAACTATGCAATAATAGTATAAATTACATTTTTATAGAATATTATTTTCAATAAATAGTTAATGTTTTAAAATTTTAAATAATGATATTATTTAAGTAACTAAATGATATTGTAAATAACTAATTTTTAAATATTTTAAATATATAAAACTTAATAACAATCATATTAAAAAATGTAACACAAAATTAATTATAATATATTAAATAATGTTTGATAATAAGAATATAAAATATTAATAATTTTTTTAAATATTATTGAAATAAGGAAAATATATTAAATAGTTTAGACGTATTAAAGCTTCATAAATAATTTTTAATACATATTAAAAAAGAGAATAATAATTGAAATTGTTAATGTACTAATAGTAAAAACATTATTTTACGTATATCAATTAATACCTATAGAAAATAACTTTCAAAAAAATAATATTTGTTAATAATAATTTTAAAATCCTAATCTATATTTATTATATATTTATATATATACTAAAATTAATATTTATTGTATTTTTAGTAATTATTAGAGAGAGAAAGATATTTTAGGTAATTTTTTATGGGGAAGGAGATCATCTCATTGGTTGTTTAAAAAATGACATGGAATAAAAAAAATGAGAAAATTTCTAGAATGATGTGTTTTAGTGTCTATATATAGATATATATAGACAAGAGTGGACAATTATTTTATTTTTTTTACCTTTTAACTAATTAATAATTATTTATATTCTATATATAACTTTTAATAATTTTTTATAACATAATAATAATAATAATTAATTTCAGCTAGGGTTGTTCATAAAACTGATGAAACCAACCAAACTGACCAACCCGACCCAACTCGACCCGAGTTGGTCAATTTTCTAGTATTTCCGGTCGGCTTTAGTTAACAATTTCCTAACCTAACCAGGTCATGTCAGTTTCGGTTTAGCCATTTATAAACCAACCAAAATCAAATCAACCCAACCATAGTTATATACTAATATATTACATTTTAAATATAATTTTTTAATATGAGAAAAATGGGAAATATTTCATATTTCTTAGTCGAAAGTATCTTATATTGTAATTTTAATTGATTAATTTATTTTTTAATAATATCACTATAATTTTTGTAAACCTAAATTGTATTTTTTAAGTTTAAATCTTTTGAATCGACCGACCAAATGTATACAACCTAAGTTGGTCGGTTTTTCACTAATGGTCAGTTGGTTTCGGGTGACCAACTCACCAACCTGACTATGTTTATTTCAATGGCCAAATAGCCTACAACTGAACCAAAATGACCCGTGAATACTCCTAATTTAAACTAAATTAATAGTCTAATCTCTAATAGTTATTGAAAATTTACAGCAAAATTACACAATTATTGAAAATAAATTTATAATGTAAATACAATAAATAACTAATAAAAATACAATAATTACAAAAATGAAGAAATACTAAAAATATATTAAATTAGTAAATAAATAGTATAATATCCAATAATACATTAATCTATAATAAATATTAATCAATAAATTGCAATGAAAATACATAATTACTAAAAAAATATTTATAGCAAAAATACAATAATTATGATAAATTAAATTTAAAAATTTAAATAACAATAGTCTATCTCCAATAATTATTGAAAATTTCTATTAAATAACAAAGCAAAAATAGATTTATACGTAATTATTGAAAATATATTTATCACAAAAATAAAATAAATAATTACTAAAAATACAATAAATATTAATTTTAGTATATGTAAATATATATTAGGATTTTAAAATTGTTATTAATAAATATTATTTTTTTGAAAGTTATTTTCAATAATTATTAATTTATATAAGTAAAATAATGTTTTTTATTAATGCATTAATATTCAATTATTATTCTCTTTTTAATATGTATTAAAAATATATTTTCAATATTTACAACTCCAAAAGTTTTTTTCTGCTAGTTTAGAAAATAGAGCCTAAGAGAAATTTATTACTAAATTTTCTTGAGATATTGACTTGTTAGGCATGGAGTCGGGATCTGCTCCTCACACAGCGCACCTCACAGCCCCATCCCACCATGTATTGGGAACATTTCCCGTCCTTGTGGGGAGATGTTCCAAATACATGGTGGAATGGGGCTGTGAGGTCCGAGTGAGGTATGCTCTGTGAGGAACAGATCCAGACTCTACTTCATGTTAATTATTATTTTTGGTTTAATAGGATTGCACAACAGGGGTAGCCCATAACTTATAATACATCTGTAGATGTAGTAGGTAGATTTGGTTGAGTTCAGATCTGTGCCCCACAATGTCCCACAGCATATCTCCGCCGTGTATTGGGAACATCTCCCGATGGTAACATCATCAGTTCTGGTACTATCATCAGGAGATGTTCCCAATACAGGGCGAGGATGTGCTGTGGGATGTTATGGGGCGCTCCCTTGTGCGGCACAGATGTGAACTCGATTCAGTCCATGTATAGGTGTAATGTGGGCTAGCAGGGCGCACTTTTTTCGTATTGCCTGCACAGTAGACAGTAGTGGGCCAAGGGCCATACCAGCACGGGTCCATATAGGCCACAGGCTATGCAGGCCTGTGGGCTCAACCCACTTGACCCAGCCTGGTACTGTAAAACCTAGGCCATGCCGGCCCATGGACGGTGGGGCGACCTGGCCTGTTTAACACCTTGAGTTTGTCCATACAAATCCATACGGAAGAGAGATTGGTAGCTGGATTTGCATGGTGGACTCCCCAATCAAACAGGAACAGATCAGTGATGGATACATTTCCACTACAACCAACCAGCCAAACACCTTATCAATCATAGGCCCGGGTCACGGTTCAATCAGTTCAATTGGGCGATCCGATCTGATTTTTTAACTGCTAAATCCCTTTGGATTCAATAAAGAAAGAAAATTTGGCGACTGACAAAGTTGGGGTTGGCAGACAACTTTAACAAAAAAAATCGCTTTCAAATACTTTTTGCATCTGGGACTGCACAAGTACTATCTTTGTGATTGGTACCAACTCTTGTACTGCAGGACGATTACGTGCCCTATCATGATTGGTGCTCCCCTCCTAAAGTGCAACTTGCACTCCTCCAAAATCTGATTTCGCATGGGTCCTTCATAGAAAATAAACCTTCTCTGTGCATAAAATTACATGAAGTATATAGTACAACTAGTGGGTCGGGTTGGCCCGTAAATCCACTTTGGTTCAAGCGTATTGCGTATGGGATTGTAATCGAATTTGTGGCAACCTTGTTCGGGTCTAGAATCGGGTTCTGATTATGTTAGCTAGCTTAACCAACCTGCATTAGAATTTGGTCGAGTCCATGTTGAATTTCCAAGTGAGCATATAGCTTTGCTACCCCCTGTTGTGTAAGCCCCATGAAGCAGAAAAACAACTTTTATTTTTCCATCTCTTGATTAACATATAAACCACAAAATTTTTAGATGAGTTGGTTCTTGAACATGCCACACAATTAGTGGTGCAATGTGGGGGGACTGAGGTTGAGAATTTGTCAAAATTTGAATGAAGGCCCTGTTTTTTCTTTCTTTTTTTTTTTTTTTGTGATGTGTGTGTGTGTGGGGGGGGGGGGATTTACCCCACTAAATGCACTTATCCAAGTGTTTCCTGTTGGGTAAGTGCATTTACCTATGTTCTTTTATTTTCACGTAAATAATAAAATAACCATTTTAGCCATAAAAACCTATTATTAAAAAGGATAATTTTGTCCCATCCAAGTGTTAGCAATTCCCCCCTCCCCCTCCCAGGTGGGAAAATTGCTTACTCACCTTGGAGATGGGTATCACTATCACTTACCTAGATAATTGGTATTCAGGAAAAATAAATTTTTCCTGGACTCTACATAAATCTAAAAAGAATATGGGTATCTAAGTCAATGAGAACCAAAATCACATCAACCAACTTTTCCCCCCTCTTAAAATCCAAAAAAAAAAAAAATCCAAACCATCCCGAAAGTTAAGTTTGATACAATGTAAATTCTTCAACTCAAGTGCCCAATTGCATTCCTTTCCACAACTATTGGGCATTTTGTTTTAGAGTGATATGTTTTGAAACCAATCAAGATGGTTCTGATCTACAAAATATCATCAGTTTTTGTTCATGGCAAAATGTTGTAGTTTTTATTTATGTAGACATTACATTACAGCTTTTCTTTTTTAAAAAGCACTATGGTGATTCCAATCAATTCAATAAAATATTACAATATCTCGCCTTCAATCAATAACCCATTAAATCAAAGTAATAGCCCACCCGGTTATTGTCTTATTTTGAGAAACGATGGGTTCACCAACTTATAAGTTTTAACTTTTTAATTTAATATATCACATAATGGTACTGAATAGAATGCTCTAACGTGATTCCAATCAATTCAATGAAATATTACAATATCAATCCATCACCCCAATAATCCTTCCCGATTAGTATCCTCTACTTTGGGGCTAGTGTCATTTTGGTTTCTAAACTTTAAAACGTGACAATTCAGTACTCAAACTTTTAAAATGTGTGGATCCAACACCTGTCGTTAACTAATCCGTTAACTAGTTGTTAAATGATATTTGAAAAGACACAAATACCCTTTGAATGTCATATAATTTTCTTTATCAACTATTCACATGTTGATAAAAATGAACAGTCTCGAATCCTTACATTTTCTATTCAAGAAAGTTGGGGTTACGTCACAGTGAGCATTTTGGGGGCCCCAACTTTCTTGAATAGAAGAGGCAAGGATTTGGGACTGTTCATTTTTTGTCAATGTTTGGAAGGTTGATAAAGAGAATTAGATGACACTCGAAGGGTATTTGTGTCTTTTCAAGTGATACTTAACGACTGGTTAATGACCTGGTTAACGGTAGGTACTAGATTGATACGTTTTAAAAGTTTGGGTACTAAATTGTCACATTTTAAAGTTCGGGGACCAAAATGGCACTAGACCCAAAGTACAAGGTACTAATATGGAATTTTCCCTAAATCGAAGTAGTAACCCACTTGGTTATTGTCTTATTTTGAGAAGTGATGGGTTCACTAACTTATAAGTTTTTACCCTTTAATTTAATATATCTCACATGATCCCACTCAATAGAACATAATGGTGAAATAGGACTTATGTAGTCGAGTAAATATGACTGAAAAAGGTTTAGATGATAATGATGATCTTACATCTAGACATTTACACTTGGGGCTGTTTGTTTTTCGAATTTTGAGAAGGGGGAAAGCTTGTTAATGGGATTTTGGTTCCCATTGACGAGTTACCCATATTCTTTTAGATTTATGTGGGGTCTACTGAAAATTCATTTTCCTCAAGCATTAGTGGGTAAGTGATACCTAGCTCCCAGGTGGGTAAGTAACTTTCCCACTTGGGGGGGAAATTGCTAACACTTGGGTGGACACAAGATTGCTCCTTTTAATAATGGCTTTCTATGGCTAAAACAGTCATTGTTTTATTTACTTGGGAAATAAAAGACCATGGATAAATGTATTTACCTAAATAAATAACTTCCTAAAAAATGAAAAGAGCCTTGATGGTCAATTCGTCAATGTAATCGGGTATATTGTTCTACATATGTGATTTAGTCACACTATAGTGGGGTCTAGTAGGTTCAATTACCACATTTATTTGAAAGAGGACAGTACTGAACATAATGGAGATCGAGGTGCTGGCCAAATGGCTCAAGCTAATATTCCCAAATATTCTTAAGATCCTTTGCAAGGAATCGGTGGACCAATGACTAGGGCAAGGACAAAGATGATGAAAGAGGTTCTACAAGGCTTCATCAGGGAAGTGCATGACAAAGAGGCTGTTTTAGAATATTCTAAGACTGTTCTACCAGTTTCCAAAACTTCACCAAGGATAATCACATATCTTTATGTGCAAGGCTTAGAACTTGAAGAACAAAGCTTGATGGGTTTGGCGCATAGACATGATAAAGAAAATGCCCAATTCACATGCTAAGATGTATTGATGGGCTTATTTTTTTATCTTGTTTTGTTTATTTTGACTTTTCTATGCTTAGTTGTCATTAGTTGTAGTTTTTTAGGAGGATTCCTATTTTAAAGCAGATTTGTTTTCCTAAATTAAAGGGATCTTCATCAGTTAGGTGTTTCCTGATAAGATAATCATTAGTTAGGAGTTTCCTTATAAGATTAGGAGTTTCCTTATAAGATAATGATGTTTACATGCCTATATAAAGGCCACAATTATGTAACACGAAAAGCAATCAATAATACAGTGGTATTTTCAGCAAGCTTAGCTTTGCCTTCTTGTGTTCTTGGTAGAACAGTTTATTTTCTAGCTTCTGGGTGCGCATAACAACTTAATTCAAGAGTTCCTAGAGCAAGTCGTCTAGTGGGTTCTTATCAGAACACCCCCTAAATAGAAAAATAATACTTCATTATAGTATTAATGGCCATCATTTGAGCCATTCCTAAGGTTGCATTTGTTTGCCGTGTAATACCAAACTAATGTTATATTACACTCTGGTCAGTTTTATAGCAATTCGGATGGAGTGTAATTAAACATAAAAAATCAATGTAAAACTCCACTCACTAGGGCTGTTCACAGGTTGGGTTGGGTCGGTTTACTGATGTTTTTTCAACCGACTCGACCTGGTCGGGTTACCTGAAATTGAAATCGAAACCAACCTTATATTAAGCAAAACTGACTTGATCAGTTTGAGTCAGTTTGGGTTGGTTTGGGTTAGTTTTGGCTCTACTTAGTGGCGACTTAATTGTTGTTCAAGTGTTCATTTCTGGCTCTACATTCCCAAAGGAAACCAGCATTTTCTTAATGTTTTCTGGCCCATCCATGGATCTAGTTGTGGAGGGAGCAGAATTTGAGAGTACTATTTGCCAACTGGTGTCCACTTACACTATAGAGATGAGAGATATATAGTGTAACTAAGTAGGTTGTAACTACTAATTAGGAACAAACTACTAAGTCGGTTTGGTTCAGGTCATATATAGTGTAACTAAGTAGGTTGTAACTACTAATTAGGAACAAACTACTAAGTCGGTTTGATTCGGGTCGGTTTCGATTTTTACACATAAAAACCGAAAACTAAACCAAATCATCGGTTTATGATTTTTTATAACCCGAAACCGACCGATGTTGAAGAAAACCTATCCAACTCGGATTGGGTCAGCCCGGATTGGTCGGATTGGACTTATGAACAACCCTACCACTCACATAGAGAGTTTTGCATCGACAATTGATGTAAACATTAACTTCCATAAAAACGATATAAACATTTTACATTGATAATCCTAGTTTTCATTTACATCGTTCCTAAATTTTAAATTGATCAGTATATAACTCCAATGGTGTAAAAAGTACATTTACACCTCATTTTAACGTCAGGCGAATTTTTCTTAGCTTAAGTACCAAATGATTTGATTTGAGTCATAAAAAATCATTAACTCAAACCAAAAACGGGTTGGCTCGGAAATTAATAGCAAAACCATCAAATTGGACAAAAACGATTTGGTCAAATTTTAGGGTCTAAAGAAAACCATCAACTCCTAAAAATGCTAAATTGAAACATACCTACTAACGCTGTGGTAGGGAAACCTTTACAAAACCTTGTAAAGGTTTTGTTTGGTTTGTGGGATGGGAAGGGAAAATATGGAATATTCCTCCCTTTCCAAGTTTGGTTTGTGGGATGACATGAAATGGGATGGGAAAAATGTTGGATTTATAGACCTCAATTCTTGGGATGTGGAGTCTCATCATGTTGGTGAGAAACAAGTGGGAATGTAAGGGAAAACTTATTTAACAAAAGAAATAAAAACACCTGCCTTGTTTTATTTCTAAGAGTTAATAGAAGGTCCATGACCCATAAATAAATTATTAATTATTTAATAACATATTAATAAATTAAAACAAATAATAAATTAATAAAAACATTAGTCAATAAATAATATAATGAATAATTATTTTTTATAATAAACTATTGAAATTATTAATTAAATCATAAGTATTATTAAAATAAAATATAATAATTAAAATTAAAATATTAATTAATGTTAATAATTAAAAAACTAATTAATATCAAATTAATAATTAACAATAAATACTAAATCATAAAAATATGATTAATTAATTAATAAATAACAAAAATGTTAATTAATTAATTAATTTACTAATTAAATAATTATTTTATCATTAATAAATTAAAAGAAATAAGTTATCAATAATTACAATATTAAAATTATTAATTAAGTCATTAGCATTAATAAAATATAATATTAATAATAACTTATAAACTAATAAAATGTAAAATGTGAATTAATTAACTAATTATAGATTTTAAATAATTAATATATAACTGATAATAAAATAAGAAATAATAAAAAGTCTTATTAACTAATTAATAATTAACAAAAATATTTAATAATTAATTAATGAATAACTAAATAAGGATTTAATTATTAAAATTGTTAATAGAATTGTTAAATAATTAAACATTAAAATTGTTAAATAATTAAAATTAATTAATAATAAAATAAAATTATTAATTAATTAATAGTAAATATTAATAAAATAAAAATAAAAAATGTCGATTCTTAATTAGATAATTATCATTATTAATTAATTATAAAATTAATTTATAGTTTATAAGTAATTAATAATTATTAATAATATACAATAATAAAATATTAAGAACTAATTAATTAATAATTATTACTAGGGTTGATTTTCCCACTATCTTCCCTTTTGCATCCACATAATGGAACATGAAAAGTTTCCACCCATTTTCCCTTTTGTGAAGGTTTTCTACCTTTTCTTTCAAACCAAATATAGCCTAAAGGGTTAATTCATTCAACTAGGGCTGTTCATAAGAATGCCCAACCCGACCAAACCGACCCAACCCGAGTCGGTCGGGTTTTCATCAGTACTGGTCGATTTCGGGTTGGGCAGATTATAAACCGATATATCGGGTCGATTTTCGATTTTCTTGTGTGAAAACCGAAACCAACCCGACCCGAACCGAACTAGTCACTAGTTCGGTAGTTCCTAGTTTGAGTAGTTTCCTACTTAACTATAACTAGTCTTCTACTAGAATTAGAAGGCCCATTAGGCAATTACAATTAGCATAGACAATCTATCATAGTTTCTAACTTTCTATAATCTTTTACACCAAATAGGCAACCATTAGGCTATTACAATTAGAATTCAATTAAGTGTCCTTTTGTATAGGAGCAAAACCGAAACCGACCCAAACCAGCCCAACCCGATTCAAACCGACCAGGTCGGGTCGGGTGGGAAAACCCTAATAAACCGACCCAACCCGACCCATGAACACCCTACAGTCAACTGAAATTTTGGAAAAGGCTCACCAAAGGGAGCCTCAAGAAGACAAGAACCCTCTGCAGTGAATCGGCTCCTCACACCAACCTCACAGAGTATTGGGACTCTTCCTATTAATAATAAATACAAATACCGGAGAGGTTCTCGATGTGTAGTCAGAACATGCTGTGAGGTTGAAATGAGGCGCGCTTTGTGACGAGCAGATCCGGACTCTATGCCCTTGACTACGTCGCTGAAAAATCCAAAACTCCCAAGCTTGAAACAACCGTTTCTTAACTTTCTTTAAAAAAAGCGGACGGCAACTTCTGACGGAATCGGCTGTGTCCGTTTGTTCCGGTGACGTCAGTTCCGACCTCAGACCCACTACGAGGCAAACCCTCAGTGGCGTTTCCGTAATTGAAAGAAAAGTCGGGAGTCCCTTTACTAAAGCTCCGCCGGTTTGCCCCATCCGTTGGATCCTGCTCAGAGATCCAACGGAATCTATAATAGCATTACGCAGATCGAAGATATAGCTTATCATTTCCCCGTTGAATAAAGGACTAGCGAGCTTCTTATCCGGAGCGACAGATGGAAACTGCGTTACGGCCAGAGGAGAGAGAGAACAAAACCATATAGAGGTTTTACAGAAAAGGAGAGTTTGTAGAGACTGGAGACCGTTTCTTTTCCTTTTTTGGACAAAAAAAAGTTATTTTTATCCGTTTTACTGATTGACCGCGCCGTAACATCGTAGACCGGATTCAAGTGGTCTATAGTCAAAGATGTAGACTGCTGTAGTAACAGTTGGATTAGAATCCTCTATTTTGGGTTACATATGGGCAGTCTGTAGACCACTGATATTATCCGTTTGATTGGAGGACTTGATATCTTTGACAAAATAGATTTTAATCCAACAGTGGAGGAGTGAGCATGTAGGAACTGGGTGTGTCTTAAGTTTCGTCGAAGAGAACGAAATATTCCGAGGTTGGCTATAAAAGGGAGAGAGAATTTCGGGAGTGAGAAATGAGTAATGTGGAAGAGAAGTGGAAGCTCTCTCGCTCTCTCGCTCTCTCGCTCTCTCTCTCTCTCTCTCTCTCGCTCTCTCTGATCTGAGCGTAAGAAGGTTTCTATCTGAGTAAATCTGCGACGACAATGCCTTGAGGGATGGTTTCTCTGCCGATTTCCAGTGGAACTCGGTGAGATTCCGGCGATTGTCGAGTTAAGTTCTTGACCGTTTGGTTTTTTGATTGTTTCCCGCGATCGGTATCCAAGGTGAAGGTTACGACGAGAAAGCCAAAACTTTTTTATTGGTTTGATTTTTTTCCGGTGGTGATCTTGTGATTTCTTGTTGACTTAATTGGCGGAAGTTGTTTGTGATTGCAGAGTTTTGATTTGAGTTTATTTGATTTGTTTTATTTTTTGGGAGTTAATAGACTGGTTCTTCTGAAAAGAATTGTCATTTGGTTTTGGTTGTTTATCGGTTTTAACCGATACTTCAGTTGTCCGGCAGCCTGAATCTGTGGTTTCTGGCGGGTTGTTAGAGAATTTTGGCCTGACGACGGAGAGATTTCCACCAGAAAAGGTGAAGATTCGTTCAGAATGTCATCTTCAAATGTGGAGACCTATTCGGATAATCTTCTTTGGTTTAGCGGAATGCGACAGTGAAGTGAAGCTCTTTTTTGATTTTACTGAGAGCTTAACATCTCTATGATCTAATGGCGAAAGCTAGGTTTCTGGATTCTGAGTCAAGGAAGCACGACAATGTCCTGATTATGAGATTCTACAGCCGATAGATCTGACATTTAATATTTATCTGCTTGATTCGATTTCTTCAGGTATAACCTTACTTGGTCTTACTTATAGAATCTGTATGGAAAATGCACCTACTGGTTTTGATAAAAAATTGAAAAAATTTAATCTATATATACAATTAGATACTTCCTCTCTTTCAGTTCGATGTTTGGTTTCCATTAATTGCGGTTGAGTACCGATTTCTGCTGCAACGGTAAAAAGGCTCCAGCATACAAGCATGATGAAGTGATGATGTTTTGCTTTTTTGTAAGAAGTTTTATTATATATATGTAGTTAATTCTGTTTCTTTTTCAGTTCTTTTATCACTTTTTCTCCCCCTTCCCCAGCACACTTGTAATTGTAAATATGATTCAGAATCACTCAGCCTTCTTGATAGTCTACCTCTCCTAATATTCTTACTTTGCTAGATGGTTCAAGCAGTGTTTCGAGAAAACATAAGCTTTTAGTTGATGTACTTCTTGCATCTTGCCTTGAGTTCATAGTTCATTACGCCAGTTTACTGGCCAAAACCATCATGATTATGGGTTGAAGTTCATCTTACCCAATATAGAACAGAGGATTAATGTTGTAGACAATATTTTTGGCCTATTGATTTATGGATTTGTCTTTTTTTTTTTTTTCTTTTATGTTGGTCTGTTTTTTTACTGCACATTTGTTCTATCCAATGAATTAAGATCCCTTTTACCCTGGTAGTTGATCTTCTTGGTTGATTCTGTTTTGTGTCACGACATAATTTTGAATTAAAATGTCAAGGTTTTGGTCCAATTAACATTTAGCAGTACGGACCTGTTTTTTCTGTTATTGCCACGTATAGATTTAGTTGATATTCGATGTAATAAATGTTTGGCATTTCCTTCGTTCACTTTGCTTTTGTGACAGACGTCAAATTAAGATGCCAAAAGTTATAATCTGGATAGATTGGACAATTCAAACATATTCTATTTGTTTCCATTATTGGATACTGCCAGATTCATTGGATATTTGTAGAAATAAATATGTGGCTCAACAAACCCATAAATTAGTAGTTGTTTCCTGTACAATTTGTTGCTTCTGTTACCGATTTTCTAGTTCTTGAAATAAATATGTGGCTTAACAAACCCATAAATTAGTAGTTGTTTCCTGTACAATTTGTTGCTTCTGTTACAGATTTTCTAGTTCTTTTTGACTTTGTTTTGTTTCCTTCTCTTCTTCCATTTTTTTGGCCAGTGTTTGATATTGCAAACTATCTCAGATGGTTTTTAGGTATTTCTTTGATGAACTGAAGAGAAATAAGGACGAAGTGAAGAGAAATAAAGATATTCCAGATTTACCAGCTATGGTTGGTGCACAAGGATGTGTTATTCCACAGCTCCGTACTTCTTTCAATTGTGGCTCTGAATCTTTCCAGATAAATTGGTATTTACTAGGTTGCATGTTATTGGCAAGAAATAAAAACCTGACCAGTGATGACATACTTGACAAGGGAACTGACATGCCTAGTTTGGATCCTATAAAGTTAAAGAAAATGAAACACACAGTTACAGAACACTCAGGTGATAAAACGGGCCGAGCTTCTGATGACAGTTTCTTACCTGGCCTTAATGATGATATGGTACTAGATATTCTTGCTTGGACCAGCAGGGCTGATTACCCATCACTTGCATGTGTGAATAGAAAATTTAAGTCATTGGTTTCTAGTGGATATCTGTACAAACTGAGGAGGCATTTGGGTGTCATAGAGCATTGGGTATATCTGGCATGCATTAGCATGCCATGGGAAGCTTTTGATCCTGTAAGATGCAAATGGATGAGGTTACCTGCATTGCCATGTGACGTTTGCTTTAGTTCTGCAGATAAGGAATCTCTTGCTGTGGGAACTCAGCTACTTGTCTTTGGTCAAGAGTTAACAGGATTTGCAATTTGGAAGTATAGCTTGATTACACATGAATGGTCTAGATGTCCCCTGATGAACCTATCTCGCTGTTTGTTTGGTTCCAGCAGCCATGGAGAAATTGCTATTATTGCAGGGGGAAGTGATAAGGATGGAAATGCTTTGAAGTCTGCTGAGTTTTATAATTCTGAGCTGGGTGTTTGGAAAAACTTGCCTGATATGAACTTACCACGTAAAATGTGTTCAGGCTTCTTTATGGATGGAAAGTTCTATGTCATTGGGGGAGTGTCGGGCTCCGAGTCCTTAACTTGTGGTGAAGAGTATAATATTGAGACAAGGACATGGAGGAGGATAAATGACATGTACCCTTGTCCCAAAAGACCTTTGCAGTGTCCTCCTCTGGTTGCTGTTGTCAATAATCAACTCTATGCTGCTGATCAAACAACAAATGAGGTCAAGAAATATAACAAGATGAATAATACATGGAGTGTTGTGGGAAGGTTGCCTCTCAGGGCTGATTCTAATAATGGCTGGGGTTTAGCATTCAGGGGATGCGGTGACAAGTTATTGGTGGTAGGTGGACAACTAGGGTGTGGATATGTTGTGCTCCACTATTGGTGTCCTGAGGATGGCAACAATGGAGAAACAGAGTGGAAGGTGCTTTCCGTCAGGGAGCGATCAGGTGCTTTCGTGTGTAACTGTGCAGTGATGAGTTGCTAAAGCTCATTGCCATGTTTATTTTGGATCTTAATATTCTGCTGGAGAATGCCAGATGCTTCATCAAATTGGAGAAGCAATTATGTTTTCATGGTGTTCTCTATTTAATAACTTACATTTATTCTAATACCCTTTATTCGATTTCCTGGATATCAGATAATCAGAATATATCATTTAATAACATGGATTCTTCTTTTCTCATTTTCTCAGTTGTCATTAATAGAAAGATCATTAAAATTTATACTACGAGGAAAGAATTACTTCTGACTGTGCCATTATGCTGTTTATGTTTGTGGATTTCTTTCTGGGTGGAAGTTCTCAAATATTTTGATGCTTCTTGAAAGCATTGCTTTTCTGTTTCTTATGGTCTTTGAAAGAAGCCCTGCACAACTAGTGGTTACTTCTTACTATATCACCATATAGAAGAGGCTTGAATCCAAATAAGATAAGTAGGGAACTCTAAAACTGTTAGTAACTCCATAGAGGTGTTGTAGAAGAGGTATTATTTCCTTTCTAAGGAAGTAGAAACTTGTGAATGATTAAGATTAGAGTATCTTGAATGGGAACAAAATGGAAGATCATTTCTTTATTGTGTTTTTTTTCCTCTTTGATATTCAACTTTGGTGAAATGGCAACTTTTCTGCCTTACTTTATTTTTTAAAGTAACTCCTATCACAATTTAATGCATTGGTGGATGCATATTCACCCTCTGATAGCTCTTATACTCTTATGTAAAATTGGGTGGTTTGTTAAAGTTGTATACCCATTTTTAAAAATTTGAAATATGTATATGCAACTCGTCTACTCCCTGCAGTGGTGGAAGAATTGCAGTAAATTGAAAGTATAAATTGGATAATTTGTCTTATTGCAAATAATAGAGGAGACTCTATTTAACATTTAACAAAGGTGTGTAGTAGGGGAAACTCCATTACATTATAGATATGCAGTGACAATTTGGAAAGTTTGCAATTTTTCCCTCTTTTAAAGGGAAAATGGCATATCTATTAATCATATACATGCAAAAAAGTAAAAGGACCCAAATATCCAGTGCATAATAACCTTACATTGTTAGTGAGCAAAAAGGCACCATTAATGCACCATTAGCAACATACCAAAACCATTTCTTTTTTCTGAACATTAGCAACACATACCATCACTTAACCTTTATTTTGTTCTTTTTCTGTCTTATGCTCAGTTAAGATGCATGTTTAAGTCACAAGTATCAAATTTTTACATTTTTATTTATTTGTTGCAACTACCCATGTTTCTTTGGATTATTTTGAACCTTTGCTATATTCTGTTGTTTTTTGTATGCTGTGGTTCACAGTTTTGGAAGGAGTTGTTTTTGTTTTGTTTTGTTTTCTTTTAATTTTTCCTAACATTATGGTATCACATTAAATATCATGTTACCTGTAAGATATGGGCTATTTCATGGTTTCTTTTCTTATCATTAAATTTTTTTGATCAGTTTTTCTTATCATTAAATTGGTAAATGCTTCAAATGTTACTGTATGTACATTACTATCTGGTCTCAGTCAGTCACTATGAAATGTCAAAAAGTTCTGAGCTTTCCTGTCATTACATTAGGACATAGCTCATATATCATGGTCTGCCTTTGTACCATTATCTTGTCTAAAGTAATCAATGACTATAAATGGATCCCAATTCTGTTCCCAAATATGCTTTTCTGCTACTGTTCTTTCTATGTAGGTTTTTCTTTATAAATTTCCTGTGTTTTCCTATGTAGTGATATCTATTGTTAAAAAAGGTCACCTTTCTTTTCACATTTCGTCCTGTTATCAGATCAATCTTTAAGTTTGTTTTCGTGAGGCAACATTGTACGGTTCCCACTTATAATATATAATAGTTCATGTTTGTCAAGAGTAAGACGCTTGCAATATCTAACTATCTGTTTTTCTTAGTTCAGCACCTGATGGCTATTGACTAGATCTAAGATGCTGGAAGATGGGTTTCTATACTACATTTCCATGAGTTTAGCAGATCTCTGGACTTTGTAATGGTATGAAAAATATAAGGGCCAACATATTGAAGTAGTATACCAGCTTTTTAAATTATCCTTATGGTGCAACATCTCTAATATTTACTTGGTAAACTGCTCGTGAAACATGAAAGAGGTCCTTCAATTAGTCATGGGCTTCTGCAAAATCCAATCTGTAACTTAAAGTAATTTTGTCAGCACACAGAACCACATTTTGGATTTCTCTAACTGGCTTGTTAAAAATAGTGGTAGCTCTTGCAAGGTCTAAATAGTACCTGATGTCCTTGGGGGGACATAAAGACCAGATTTTAGTAGGAGAAACAAAATCCATCATCATGTACAAAACCATTACTTTCTTCATTGCTTGCTTTCTGGGATTTGCATCAAATTGGTCGCAGGTGATTCTTTTTCTTCATCCCAGGCATAATTGCTAGCTACGTCTTCTAAGAACCAACTACCTTCATCCTTCTCTGGAGTACCTGAAAATAGGTTGTGATGGGTCCTACAATCGCCTTGATACTTGTATGTTAAATTTTACAGCTAATAATTGTCTATAAGTTCTTCCATCATGGATGTAATGGTCAACGTATTGGTTCTAAAACATTTCTGAGAGTATAACCAAGATGTATGCTCTGGGCAAGATGTATAACAATTGTCTAAGACTCTATTTTCATTATATCATACACTCTGGGCAAGATTTATGCTCTTTCCAGTTTTTCTCGTTGTTTCCTTCTTAAATCTAGTGAAATAATGATGCTTCTATACGTAATACGTAATTAAAACTCGAAAGAGTAAAAGGTTATCTGCCCCTGCCTACTCTCAAACTTTTATCTGGAAGATGTAAATCTCAGACCATGTGCAGAGCACATTATTATCTTATTCTGAAGGCCCCATTAGGAATGGTTTTTAGCCGAACACATCATGAGTCTCCAAGTAAACCTTTCAACTTCAAGCCGTTTTACATTCTCCCTCTGGCACAACACTTTGGATAGAATATTGGACAGTGCAATGATTGTTTATTTCCAAATTACTTTCCTTTTCTTAGATGCTCACCTATAGAAGAATCCAAATCCCATTATGCTTTAAAATTATCATCATTCAAGATTCTCTTGGATGTTTCTTTCAAAAAAAAAAAGATGAGATTGTTGATCAGTTTCCTCCATCTCCACAGAACTATTACTCATGACAGCAACAATCATTCCAATCACCTTTCCATTTGGTTGCTTGTAGGTTGGACATACTTGGGGTAGATGACATTGTTTAATGGTTATCTTTTGTCATTATTCTGCACTTGGCAGCCAACATCAAGAACTGACAAACATGGAAGGTCGTCTAATCATTCAAAGAATTTAAGGCTTTCTTATTATTTCCCATCTATGCTGCTCCAACATACTTCTCAAGTCTTTTCATCTAATTCAATTGTGAGAATAATGATCCTTGATGCTGATAAAAAAAAACCAAATTTTGATCCTTGACTGATTTTCAAGCATTTATTATTATTTTTTGAATGTTTATTTTCATGGTTAAATTGGATGTTAGGAGATTTTGATCACCCTGGATCCAACAAATATGACCTCAAATATAAATGTTCTACATAGAAAGATTTTTCTAGATGCCTTTTTTCAATAAAGGAACGCATTTGATAGTTGAGAATTTGGAAAACAAAGCTTTTCATAAACTTAAAACTTCAGTACTTGGCCTTTTCATTATTTATATATATTCTATTCTTTTCATCTCTCAACAAAGAAGAGGGGAAGAATTATTGACTTGTGTTTCACAACAGAGCAGGGAAAAAGGTTTTCTGCTTTCCTCAATTACTTGCCTTCTACGTCACATTTAGCATCTTGGCTTTCTACAAAGGATCCATTAAATCATATTTAAAACCATGCTGGAAACTCTTATCTCCCTGGATGACTCATTTGACTCCCTCCAACTTACCTTTTCATGATGAAAGTGGTTCTGGAACAATTGAAACCAATTTGTCTCTCAGAATGTTTGGCTGGGAAAATTTTAATTACGAAAGCTTGAATAACATCATCTACTTATTTAAACCATTAATATATGCATATATGTATAGGTAAAGGAGTTTTGTTCTTGTAAATATTATTATTCTTATTACTGGCTGAACTGCAATTTCAATTCAAAATCCTCTCCTATTAGTATTGACAGGCCTCTGATCTCTGTTACGCCAAACCTTCCCTTCCCATTGAAACTCACCATCATCCCTGAGTTCCCATTCAAGTTTCTCCCTTTCATGGCCAAGCTATATGTCTTGATCCTCCTCACTTGTTTCAACCCTACAAAACTTACCTTCTGTATGATCCACTTCTGACTGACAGCATATCCCCCATTCTGAACCTCTGATCTGATCCTCATCTCATTCTTGAAGACCTTGCTTGCAAATCTCACAAAGCTCCATGTTCCTCCCACCCCTCCCATCTCCACCTCCTCTCCATCGTCCAAGAAAACTTCTCCTGTGGCATTTCCACTGCTGTCAACTGCCACCAAGAGCTCAAAACCAGTTTTACGGGCTGCTTCTGTTGTCGTGGCTTCTTCTTGCATGGCCAAAATATTGCCTTCCCTAACATGCACATTTATATGCTCTGGTGGGGCATCAAGTGTGACGTATTTTCCATATTTTGCACTCACTGATTGTGAATAATCAAACAGGTCAAACCACTCTCCTGCTGGGAAATATGCATCAACTGAAACCGCTCCTGGCTTCAACACTGGTGAAACCATTACACCTTTACCGATCAGAAACTGTGAGCTGATGTCATAGGTCTTGATGTCCTCAGGGAATGAAAAGAACAATGGCCGTGCAATGGGGGTTCCCCTTGTGTGTGCTTCATACATTAATGTGTAGAAGTAAGGAAGTAGGCGGTAACGAAGCCCCAGTGCCTTCTTTGCTGCAATGGAAACAGATTCCCATAGATAGAGCTCTTGTCGGATCGACTGCTTGTCTGAGTGGTCTCTAGAGAAGGGATAAAAGGCTCCTAGCTGCATTAAATTTAAAACAAAGGACATGAATGAGAAGGCCTGCAGCAACAATGTGGGGGGGGGGGGGGGTAAAGATTTGCATAGTCACTGTACTTGTAGTCTTATACCTGAATCCAACGACTGCAGAGCTCTTCGGTTGTATCCTGCATAAATCCACAGATATCAGCTCCCACCATTGGAATCCCAAATAATCCAGAGTTCAAAATTGCTGGAATTGAGTATGCTAGGCCATCCCAAGAGGCGGCATTGTCACCAGTCCAGTGTGCTGTATACTTTCCAGATCCAACAAAAGTCGACCTGGTCAGTATAAATGGTCTTTTCCCAGTCACCTTGATCAAGGCTTCATTTGTAGCTTTCGACTCTAACAACCCATAGAGGTTATGGACATTGTATTCGGTCAGATTACCAAAGTGAAGGGCTGTTGCGGGGACAGTTCTGCTAATGATGGGCCGTCTCATTCCAGCATCGTTAATTCTGTAAGGGGGGTCATCCAGTGTAGACGAGGGGGAAGGAGGGGAGGTTATGAAGTTGGAGATTTCATTCATGTCAAGCCAGAGGCCATCAAAGGAGATAATCTTCCTGAAGGCTGCAATTTCACCACCCCAAAAGATAGCAGCAGCTGGGCTTAGGAAATCAGGGAAGTAAACTGGCCCTGGCCACACACTCCCCAGGTAAGGAGTTCCATTACGCTTTATGTAGACATCTGCTTTCATACCTCGAATGTATGTACCATATGTCTCATTCACACTAATGCCTGTCACAAATGAGAGAAAAAAACTGATTAGTTATTCAAGATGGAGAACAACAATGGCTGTAGCTCGTTGGTTCTTCCTGTGTTTTAACAGATTCTAGACAATAGCAAGAAGCAATGTTTTAAAAAACGACCAGGAGCCAGAGCTGGAACCGTTCTGGCCACTGGTTTTTGAGTCGATGGTTCAAACGTTCAATTCAAACTGATGGCCTGTTCTGACAAAAGCTTTAAAAATAATTATAATAAAAAATGGCTAAAACTGTTGAACGGGTTGACGGTTCGATCACTTGGATTAATGGGTTGTTGATCGATTTAATGGTTTTTCACCAAGAATCGGATTTGGGGTAAAATGGAACCGGTTGCCTGGATGGTTTCTGGGCTGAATGGTCCAACCGTCCGGGTCAATGGTAGTTCGAAAACCATGGCAAGAAGCTTGGGTCAAAATCAAAATCAACCAAGTGTCTCCTCTGTTTGTCACCTCACCTGGATCTAAGATGAGTACATATTTCTGTCCATTCTGGTGAAGTCGATCCACAAATTTACTCAACTTGTCTGCGGGAAAGTTGACGGGATCAAGTGTGAAATCTTTGTATCCATCCATATGGTCTATATCTGTCCACATAACTTCTAGAGGAATCCCAGCTTTTGCATACCCCGCAACCACTCCCTCAAGATCAGACACATTTTTGTAGCCGTAACGGCACTGGTGAAACCCTACATAGAAAACACAGTACACACACATAAACATTGCTATATACATTAAATAACTGAGAAAAAAAATGAAAGAGTTTTGGACAAAGTTGCATGTTTCTTCTTGCAAACCAAAACAAGATAATGTCAAATTTGAAACATCCATTTTTACTCACTTGCATTTGTACTAGTGCAATTAAAATTTGTAGTGTAGGACTTGTTTACATCGAAATGCACTGTGCCACTTTTGGTCATTGGAAAAGGCCAAGCAATTAGCTGGTAATGTCACTGGAATGATGGATTGGCTTTTGTAAGGTTGTATGAGTTTCTATTAGGAAATACAATCTCGAATACAAGCATTCAATTGTTGACATTTTATTAAGAAGATATTAAAAAGGCGGGTGATTCAAACCTGATTCGGGCACATTCCATTTTATTTTGAAAAAACCCGTAACAACATTACATTAAAATAACTTTTTTTTGTTGGACTTTTAACAATAAAATCAGGAGTTAAACTATAATGTACTAATACTGAATGCAGTTAAAGTTTGTTAAGGTGTCAACCAGCTGGTTGGTAAGATCTCCTGCTGATTGTTGTAGCGGAGGCTTGGGATCTATTTAATCCCGCCTGCACGTAGAATGGGTTGGGAGATGGGCTACGTCGTTGTGTAACCTTCAAAAGAAATAAGAAAAAATGAATGTAGTTAAAGTTTACTTATTTTTTATTGGTTGACATTTTACAAATTATATTTCCACCTTTGATAAAGTATATTCATCAGCACATTCAACCAATCACCTCTTTTGCCCTGTGATTTAATTTTTCCTAAAATCAATGGTTTCTTTTCCTTTACTGGATGTGTCCGAATTGCTTTAATATATTAAATGATAAAATTAGTAAAAAATGACAAAATAAGTGTTTTTATTTTCATTTTTTTGGTGGAAAAATATATTTTACATATGAAAAAGATATGATATCTGAAAAACTTCTGACCAGTGAACTGGAATTACAAATGTGATAGTCAATGAGGTGTTATTTATCAAAATTCATGGGTGAGTTTTGATTGGTTAAAACTCTTCCCAAATCATATCTTTTCCGCATCATAGATTTTTCCCTATTCAATTTACAAAACTTAACTAGTCAAGCTTTTGCTTTTGAGATTTAGGCCATGAAAAACAAAGCCACAAGTATTTTTAAGCCTCATGTAATTGGAAAGCATTACTGTTTGAGGTCAAAACATTTAAGGCTCAGAGCCTAAAATTGGGGTTTTTTACATTTTGGACAGGAAAGCAACTTCGGATTACCTCTCACAAAATTGGTTATCACACCCACCTCACAGCCCTTGCAGCTGTATTGACAGGGAGATATTCCCGATGCACGGCTGCAAGGGCTGTGAAGACCAATTTTGTGAGAGGAAATCCAATTAGGGGAGTTGAAATCAGCCCCCCACAAGATAATTTCCCACAATGTCCCACAGCTCATCTCCGCCGGGTATTGGGAACATCTCCCGATGATGCTTCATCGTTTTTGGTATTATCATTAGGAGATGTTTCCAATACACAGTGGGGATGTGCTGTGGGATGTTGTGGGGGGCTGATTTGAACTCCGATTAGGGTAGCACAAATTAAGAAGTTTATCCGATTAGGGGGACTGATTTGAAGACCAATTTTGTGGGAGGAAATCCGATTAGGGGAGTTGAAATCAGCCCCCCACAAGATAATTTCCCACAATGCCCCACAGCTCATCTCCGCCGTGTATTGGAAACATCTCCTGATGATGCCTCATCGTTTTTGGTATTATCATCGGGAGATGTTCCCAACACACGGTGGGGATGTTGTGGGGGGCTGATTTGAACTCCGATTAGGGTAGCACAAATCAAGAAATTTATCCAAACACAACCTTACTACTTAATTACAGCAGTAATTATTGAATCAGTTTTAAGACCAGCAAACGCCAAATAGAAACAGAGTTCAGGTTTCTTACCAAATGCCCAGTAAGGAATGGGTGTAGGCCGGCCAATGAGATTAGTGTATTGCTCCATGACGGATTCCGGCGACGGTCCGGCGAAAAAGTAGAAATCAAGAACACCTCCAATTATCTTGTATGTTATACGGGATCCAGTGTATACAATGTCCATACCGTTACTGTTAAGTAACAGAACACCGTGAGTCAATCCTGCTTGAGCTTTACCATCAATTAATGGTGATCTGACGTCCATGTAGAATGGGTGAGAACCATATAGATTGACATCTAGATTTGCACTTGCAATGTCGGCATTCCACATTGTCAGTGTCTCATTGTGGGTTAGCCGGAATGTCTTCTTGGTGTGCTCCCCTAAGCCAAAGATGGAAGATTTGTCCGCCGGTAGTGACGATGAGACTTGTATGTATTGATCTTTGAACACAAGCACAGTGCCGGAATCTGACTTATCCGGTGAGGTGTCAAAGAGGACATCACCAGTGGAGCCACGAATGATGCGGAATCCAAATGGAGAGGAGGAGCTAAAGGTGAGAATCAGGTCGGATTCTGGAATGGAGAGGGAGTAGTTTTCTGATAATAGTTGGTGGTTTTCTAACTGGTTGTACCGACTCTCTGGCAATCTTCGTTGAGAGAGGTGGGTTTGGCGTGGAATTATTTCTTCTGGGATTTCCCATCTCTGGTGGTTGGAATCAGTTATACGGACTCTCAACTGTGTATCAGTCTCAAAGCTGCAAGGAGAAACAAAACATATTAAAACAAACTGTGCTCTTCTCAATTTGCATTTTTTTAATTTCCTTTCGATTTCATTCACAAATCTTAATCCAAACAAAATGCCATAGAAGCTGAAATGAAAGAATTCTAATTTCTCCACAAATCTTATTAACCCAATCAATCCCACATCTCTTGGATAACATAGCATGCCCAGTAAGGGACATAAAAGCTAAAACCAATGCAGTAATGTTCTTCCTCCATTCTGAAATAATACCCATTTCAAGCCATAGGTTTATCCTTCAATCAATATATTGAAGTAGGAACCATCACTAGAGATTTCCTTCAGTTTCATTAGCTACTCAATACATGAAAGTAAGAAAAAGAAAAGGGAAGAACTTCAAAGAAGATGCACTGAATAAAACTTATTAATTACTTTCTTCACTACTTTGTTAACTGATCAGGAGCCAAAATTAAATCAATTTAGAAGTTTCTTAATCTAGAAAGAGGAGAAAGAGTGAATGGAAACCAGTTCAGAGGGGTTCGTGAATGCAAAAAAGGTGGGTTAGGGGCGTTGATTGTCAAGGATAATCCAATCCAACGTCAAAGCAGGACATCCAGGTGGGGGACCCTCATCGATCAAAATCTAGAACATCTTTAAAATGTCACCGACAAACAAATTTCTGTTGGCCTTATCTCTTTTTAACTTGTTTTCTGTAAATTGTAATTACTGATTCAAGATGTCTGCTAAAAATGGGTTCTTATATAGTCGTAAGTGCCTATAAGATCAAGGAAGCTTCAACTTCCTCCTACTTGTAATCGATGCAACGAATGCTTAGTTTCCAAAAACATTTAGAGTGACCCCATCAATCAGACGCCATAGATTCATAGAAATGAGACTAAGAATCGTTTATCAATGAAGAAAGAAAGAGTACAATTTCTGGGTCTTCTTACCTTGCCAGAAAGCTGAGACTCTGAACATCCGGCCCGAAGACAGATGAATTCTTTATCAACTGGAGCTGGGCGGTGAGCGATTTCCCGGAGGGACCGACGTTAATCCATTTGATTTTGTAGCCAAATCCAATTGGTTCTTCACCTTCTCCATGTGACAGAGAGAAGAAAGAAAGAAAGAATAAAGTGAAGATGAGACTCATTTTCCAGCTGCTACCCATGAACTCCACTGGCAGTAACAAAGAAAACCAGGTAAGGAAGAATATCAATGGCGTACATTTATAGATTATAACCCCACACGACGTTTCTATCTAATCCCATTATTCCACTCATGGACTGTTTGCTTTAAAGTAATTAAGGCTTCAACTACACATGGGGTTATAGATTATAACCCCACATGACTTTTTTGGAGATTTCTTGTTAATTTGTAAAGTGACTCACAATTGACTTCGGATCTCCTGTCCACGAGAATTCTGCCCACCCTTATCCATAATACACTATTTCACTTGAATTGGGAGCATCTCCCCTTACATAATACTGTGTAGAGGATGAGATATTCTCCATATGTGAACAGAGGTTGAGATTCTGCAAATCGGAACTGAAGATAAAGGAAACCTTTTTTTTAAGATTGAGAAGAAATCTTGGTAATATGGATATTGACAATCTATATTTATTGTCACTCATGTTCTACCGGTGATGAATACTTCTCCAACATTGTTGAGGAAGAAGAAAATAGAAAGAAGAAAGAGAGAACTTTTGGAGTAATTATGCGGTTTCTCTGTCCATTGACTCTGTTATTTATTGATTGAGGAACCTTAATAAAGAAATATTCTGCAAATAGGAATGCAACTTGTTGGGACGAAATTAACATTTTAGACTGCTTACGGGTTGGATTAAAAAGCTATTCTAATTAGGGCTGCAACATGGGATAGCCGTCAGGAACGGTGTGGGGCGGGGACAGGGAGCCTCTACCCATCCTATCATCCCTGTGGGGATATTCATTTCCTGTGCTTCTTTATAATATTAATAATTTTGATTTTGTTTTTTTTTTTTATTTTATTTAAATAAATAAAAATAAAATAATTAAAATTTATAATCCTATTAGAGAAGATTCAAACATATTCAATTATATTTTTAAAAATATTAATATATAGATGTATGTGTACATATATACATATATAACGTATGCATACATATATACATATATATCAGTGGGGATCCCACGAGGTGGGGATCAAGGTCCCCGCGAAACGGGAAGTACTCTCCCCGTCCCCGTTAACGGGGATAAATTTCTCCATCTCCATCCCCACGGGAGAAAAATCACCCCCATCCCGATGGGAAAAATTGACATCCCTACTTCAGGTTGGGTCTATTCAAAATTTGACAATAGTCCAACCCAAGCCGAACAAGTTGGGCTATCAATAGTTTTGGTTCCAGGTATAGAACCATCCAATTGGTTTGGGGTCAAAGAATTGTGTCCCGATTATTATCAGTTTGGGACCAGTTTTGATTGTCTTGAATTGATTCAAACCCAATTTATATATATGTGTATGTGTGTGTGGGTTTGACTATGGTATTGAAAAGATATGATATCTGAAAATTATTAACCAATCAACTGGTATTATAAATGTGGTAGCCAATCAGATGTTATTTATCAAAATTCATGGGTATGTTTTAATTGGTAAAAATTCTTCCGATACCATGTATTCCCCACATCGTAGATTTTTCCTATATTAATATATAATATATTTTATCTTCAGGTTTTATATGCAATAATAATAGTGGTGAGTACGATTGTCCAAATTCGTAATTTTAGGATAGAGATTAAAACGAAAAATCCTTTCAGTCTTTTCATTTGAGAAAAGCTAAGGGGTTAAGTTCCTCTCAGGCTTGAAGCATGAAGTTCTAATCTTCCTTCATTCGAACAAAACTAGAAACCTTCAGAGGCTCAAATCTCAACCCTCGTTACCTAAAATATTTTAAGTTTGAACCCCAACCCTTAGAGTGCCCCTATCTCCCCTAAAACATTTGAATACTGAAACTTGAAACATCAAAATCATAGTTGTTTGAACTTGAAGACATTAAGCACAACACAATAGGGCTTTTCCACTTCGCCAGTTCATGTTCATCTTTGACAACAACAACAATGACAATGAGTTTCTCCTAGCAATGGGTTCAAGTTCCCGAGTGATCTTCCTAGAGCAATAATGTTTCAATACACTCTTCGAGGAGAAGGACAAATAAAGAAATTGGGACATAGAAATGGACTAGCAACTTTTGGGATCTTCTCATGGCTAGGCTGCTCTGTCTACATAGCTGCAGCCTAAGGCAGACTAGATCTCCAACACCAAATTACCGCTCTAAACGATATTCATCTATCACTCTTCATCCTGTGTTAGGCTATTAGGGAAATAAGATAAAGTTTGATGTATGGGCTGCTATGATAAGGGTGATTGGGAGTTCTTAGTACGATAGAATTTGCTATGTTATGATAGAGTTTGAAATGGATTAAGATAGATTAGATAGAGTCCTAGATAGAGTCTAAAAGTTTGAGTTTGAATATGTTTGATATCTATTTTAGTCTATAAATATGATGTAATTATCACATTTATCAATGCATTCTTTCTAGACTTTCTTGAATTCTATCATGGTATCAAAGTCAAAGGTATGAACCTAGAGGCCTCCCGCCGTGCTTCCTATGTTTCCGACGGGTGGCCATAATCCTAGCCACCTACCGGGTCCCCGTTATCTATGTTTATATACTAGATTCCCCGCTATCTTTTGTTTGATTTAGATTTCCATTCATATTTCTTTTTATAACCAATTCTAGTTTATTTTACTTTCACTTTTACTTTGGTTATGTTTCTCGCATTCACCCATCTGCCCAACTTTTCAGCCCACCACCATCACCCACTATTCGTTATTATGAAGTTGCATGCTAAAAGTGAAGATCGGTGTTTCCTTCATTACACCATCAGAACCCAGAATCAGTTATTTTCTACATCACCACCATCAGAACCCAGAATCAGTTCAATCAGTTCTTTTCTGCATCACCACCGTCAGAACCCAAAATCAGTTCTTTTCTGCATCACCACCATCAGAACCAAAATCAGTTCTAGTGATCGTTTATGGCAACCCATGCGACCTCAGTGAGAAATGATTTTTTTCATGTTTTTCTTATCTTTGAACTCCATTAATGGCCGATGAGAAGACACCACTGACTAGATCACCATGAATTCCAATGACCACAGCAATGATTGTTTGCTAGAAGAGACCTATTTTTGGGCACTTTTTTTTTTTTTCAAAACCCATGGCCTACTACATATTGTTGAACGAAAACCTAAATCTCCTCCTAAGGAAATTGAATGTGAAGATGATCCATCCAAGAAAAGACCTAAAACCCATGGGTATGTACAGATCAATGGATATTAAGTTATTTTTTTTTCTAGTGTGCTAGCACAAGTTATTGGCTTTACTACATCGACTAAAGTCTAGGCAGACCTCAGTCGAGCATTCGCATCTCAGTCTCGTGTACGAGTGCTCCAAGTCTAATTACAACTCCAGAATTTAAAGAAAGGATTTTCATCTATCTTAGAATTTAGAGGTCTATTATTGGCCGTTGTTGGACCTTTTCAGATTGGCCCATTGTGGCCCATTTTGTATTGGTTGAAGAAGCCAGCCCATTGAGACATCTTAGTTGACCCAATGAGGTCTATTAGTGGCCTATTTTTGCCTAACTTCAATCTGGCCTGTGTTGGCCCATTTTCATTCTAGTACAAGCCCATAGAGGCTCTTTTCTTCTTGAACAACAAGTTCTTGCCATTTTGACATGGAATTGTCATACCCGGTCATCCATTAATTGCCACGCCATCATCTTTACAGTTGGACACATCATAATAGGTTCTCATCATGCCAACATACAACTGGTCATTTGCCATCATCATTATTCCAGTAGGTTTGTTATCATCTTCACAACTGGACATGATCAAGATCGCCATTTCATCATCTACATGTCGTATCCTCACAACTATCATCATATTGCAGCCATTTGTGATCAAACACATGAAAATTTCTGATCCCCATGAGTTTGAGCGGACGTGTTAGGGTATTAAGATAAGGTTTGATGTATGGGTTGTTATGATAAGGGTGATTAGGAGTTCTCAGTAAGATAGAATTTATTATGTTATGATAAAGTTTGAAATGGATTAATATAGACTACATAGAGTCCTAGATAGAGTCTAAGAGTTTGAGTTTGAATAGGTTTGATTTCTGTTTTAGTCTATAAATATGATGTAATTATCATATTCATCAATGCATTCTTTCTAGCATTTCTTGAATTCTATCATGGGCCTAGGCCAAGTTTCCTATCAATTGGGTTAGTATCTTATCTCTTTCAATTAATATTTCATCCACAACCTATACTCGAGCCATCCCTAGAATGTCAGTGAGTGGGGATGATGGGGGATGCCATAGACAATATGAAAGGGGCTGATCTTAGTGGTAGGATGAAAAGTGGTGTTATACCACCATTCAACAAGTGGCAACTACTAAGCCCAGTTATGTGAGTGAGTACAAAAGCACCACAAATAGGTTTCAAGAGTGCAGTTTAGTATCTCAGTTTGGCCATCCGTTTGAGGGTGATAAGCGGAGCTCATGCAAAACATAGTGCTTTGAATCCAAAATAGTTCCTTCCAGAATTTATATGTAAAAGTCACATCTATATTTCTTACAATCATGATTTAAAAAAATGACCCAAAAATGGAACCGTTCTAGCCACCGGTTTCTAGGTCAATGATTCGACTGTCTTGTTCAAATGAACGGCTCATTTTGAAAAAAAAATTTAAAAAATAAGTAAAAATAAAAAATAGACAAAAAACGTTGAATGGGTCGACGGTTCGACAGCTCGGGTCAATGGGTCATTGGCTGATTCAACAGCTTTTGGTTAGGGACTGGGTTTGGTGTAAAACAGAACCGGTTGCCTGGATGGTTCCTAGGCCGAACGGTTTAACTATTCGAGTCAATGGCGGTTCGAAAACCATGCTTCCAATAGCGGTGGGCATGCCATGCAAGTTGAAAATCCCCTTTATGAATATCTTTGCAACATCATGGGCCATATAGGGATGAACCAAAGAGAGAAAATGTCATATATATATATATATATTAGTGGACTTCTTGTTAGACAAGGGAAGCCCATCTATAAGATCCACATTGATATCTGTCCATATCCATTAAGGAATTGGTAGGGGTTGGAGTAGTCCCAGGCATAGTTGTCAAGGCAACACTTAGGTGACTAGGCGCCCTTGGGGGCTTGCCTCACCCAATTGCCAAGTAGTTTTGTGCACTATGTTATAAAATACTTTTATATTTTTAATTTGTTGACATTATAATTATAAAATGGGCAATTTCATTAAACTACCCCTATTGTTTGCAAAATTGATTAACCCTACTAACGGAAAGAAATGAAATGTCGAATTTGCCCTCCATTATTCCTCAATTTTCAAATCAAAGCCCAACTAATGAGCAGTTCCGTTGATGATGTTTTGGAGACGGATCAAGTTTTTCCTTTCTTCATCCCACCAGGAAGACCCCCTGAGGTGTGCCTAGATACGCCAATCCAGTCTCTAAGGTTGCAAAAGAGTGAGGAGCAAGGAGTAATTCCGAATCTCCATGAAGAAATCGGTTTAAGTGTTTGTTTCAATCACCCAAGTTTTCTATAGTTTCCGAATCATCGTGTTGGAAAACCACAAAGCTCCACTCCTCTGACCACCAACATCTCTCTAAGATGGACAAGCTTCGGTTACTAGTGAAACATAACCCCAAAACCTTAAAATAAATAACCAGAGCAAAGATGAAAAGATAGGAGGAGGAGGAGAAGAAGAAAGTCATGGAAGACATAGAAAACTTGCTTCTGGAAGCGGTAGGAAGAACCTTTGGACCAGGAAGGAAGAAACACTTACATCCTCCACCATTGAGAAGGAAAAGGGACAAATCCTATTTCAACGATGGTAGTGATTCGAAGGATGATGATGATTTAGACAACGATGATCCATGCTACTCAGGTAGAAAACCCTCGAGATCTCAAGTTCCTCTCAATGAGTTGTAACAAGAGTTCATCCTCTCAGAACGATAATGTTGTGTCGTACATAAGATCTTTGGTTGAAACCTCATCCCCTTTGTATTACCACCAAAACTGATATTTCCTCAAAATTCCTACCCAAAGAACCGGTTGTCTTCTCAAATCGACAATCTATGTAACTAGAAGATAGTAAAAGTTTGACAATCTAGAAGAGGAATCAATGATAACTAGTGACGATTTTAGCTGGTTCTCTGACGTGCCATCCACCTCACCCACTGTTCTCAAGAGTACCACTTATCCAGGGAGCAGCAGCAGAAGCTCTAACGAGGCAATGATATTCTAGATGAAAACCCCTTGGTTCTTCCTTCTTTGTGCCATAGCCGCTCACAACCCAGAACTCGTTCCTGATCACCACACCAGGAGGTCATTTAACTGAGTTCTGAAGGAGGTGAGGCTTCTATTGAACCGACTTCCGGGAGGTCATTAAACAATAAAGGTATTTTAGGAGTTTTAAAATAATTATCACTCACGTGATGTCACATGTGAATGAACTGTGACGAAAAATTAACGAGGGAGGTTTTAGACAATTGTTAGAAAATTTAAGGGTACTTTAAGACAATATGTAAATAGTAAGGATATAGTTAGTCAATTTCGCAAACAACAGGGGTAGTTTAAGGAAATTGCCCTTATAAAATAGACATTATTAAACTAGAATACTCATTTTATGTGTTTATGTACTAATTTATTTTTATTATTTTCTTATTTGTTAGGGTTTAATCAACACAAACATTGCTAATTGTTGTATTGAACCCATGGTTCAAAGTATTGATACACCTTTATGTATCACAAAGGTGTATCAGTACTTATAATGATACTCCCCCTATTTTTTATTTATTTGGTTTTCAATTTCATTTTTAAATATATTATTTTAAAAAATGGATTCCCGGAAGAACTTGTAAACATGTGTATTGGGGTGCCAAAGATACAATATAATACACCTGATACGGGAAGTATCGTATCGAAGCTTCAATCCTTGATTGAATCCTCAAAGATTTCAGAACCTAAACCAATAAGCAAGGGAAGAACTTAAAGTTTTGTCTAATCAACACATTTTCTTCTTATAGATCTTCTTCTTTGACTGTTTCTTTTCTTTTTTTCCTATAACAAAAGTAGGGGTTCAACCCCTATATTTTTTGAATTTTCTTTCCTTTGTTCCTTTTCTTTTCATAAAATGTTGATTTTGTAAACTTAAAACATGAAATTTATACTTTTCTTATGAAAATTATGGATAATTATTAAGGAAATATAGTTATGGAACCAAAGGAACTACCCTAGGATATATGGTTTTACTTAAAAAAATCCATCGCCTAGGCAAGTGCCTAGGCGACTAGGTGACAAGGCGCCCCCTGTCACCAAGCCTCGCCTTGGTGCCTTAAAAACTATGGTCCTAGGGTGTTAACATTTCTAGTTTTATTCTTCTATCATTGTTGAACCCATTGCTTGATCTCCTTGTGGTGCCCACATTAATAGCAAGCTCTACTTAGTCAATGTAAGGTGGTTTTCATATGCCAAATGTCCTCCTGTAGGGGAGTTGTGTACTTCCTAGAGTAATTAACCTTCTAAGTTTTAAAGTTGGACTTAAAACATTCCGGCCCTTTCACCACAATTGCCCATTATAGAACACAAATTTGGACTAGGTGGGTGGGTCTTATCGTAGGTCCATGATAATTTGCTAAAGGAAGGTGTCTTTAGCGAGATCACATCTTTGCCCCACAACGCCCCACAGCACATCCCCACCTTGTATTGGAAACACCTCTCAATGATAGTACCAGAACCGATGATGTCATCATCGGGAGATGTTCTCAATACACAATGGGGATGTGTTGTGGGGCATTGTGGGGCGGCCCCTTGTGGGGCAGAGATGTGAACTCGTCTTCAGGTATCTCCTTCTTCGCTTCCTCCACCAAGCTTGGTATTGGTTGTGTTATAGCAAAATCTTCTCCTTCAGGTTGCCTAGATAGATTACATTTTCCTTGTCTCTTTAGGTACAAAGATCACAGTCAAAGCCCATTAGCTTCACCAGTAAGCATTGTTGTGTAGGTGTATGTAACCTCTATTGCATCAGAAACCCCAAACTTTGAAGATCGATCATGGTACAATATTTATTACCTATTAAGTAGTACCTCCACTTGATGAACTACTATGTATGGCAAGAAGCTCCTTCTCATTAGACCTGTTCGCAGTCCAGGCTTTGGGCCCAATTTTACACTGTCTCAGGCTTGGTCTTCGGACTGGGCCCATTAGAATTTTGACAAAAGCCAAATTCGAGCCCGGCCCATGAGCAGGTCTACTTGTCATAAGTTAAAAGGCCCAAGTTCCTCCTGTGTGCTCGACAGCAATAAGCAATAGGCTTGTTATCTTGAGTAAGGACAACATTGACCTCGATGGCACTTGCATCACTTTCTATGGTAAATGATTTGGAGAAGTCAGGAAGAGCCAAAATTGGGGTTGACACCATGCTTTCAGTTGTTCAAATCCATGGGTAGCTTGTTCATCCCATTTTCGTTCTCCCTTCTTGAGTAACATGGAGTAAGCGTAGCACCTTATAAAAGCCTTTGGTAATGCCCTAGGAGTCCAAGGAAACATATCAATCCCTTTATAGACCTCAGTTGGGGTCATGCTACAATGCTCTTGATCTTTTCTAGGTCCATTTCCACTCCTTGGGCCAAGACAATATGGCCCAAATAATCAATTCTATCAATTGTAAATCAACATTTGCTCTTCTTGGCGAACAATTGTTGTCACTAGACAACCTCCAAGGTTGTTTCTAGATGCTCCAAATGATCCTCTATAGAATTGTGTTTTTAAATGTTTGGCACCAGTGTTGTAGAATCATTTTTAGCATTGGTCTATATTATCCAACGTCCAAGATGATGCCACATTGATGCTACATTATTGTCCTGCTGACAGCAACGGGCTGTTTTCTGAGAAAACATTGAATTTGACATTTCTTTATACCACACTTTCCCGATTTCCAAAGCATGGTCTGGAGCAACATTTTTTCTAGAAAAACAGTATCAAATAAGAGGCTATTTTCTAAAGAACTGCTTTTTTCTAATGTGGTGCCTACGTGACACCGTTTTCTTAGAAAATGGCATCATGCCAAACATCATCTAAATGAACTTTTGGAGATGTATCTTGAATATATCATTCATTAGGGCCTGGAATGTAGATGGGGTGTTCGTGCAAAGCCTCTAGCTGTGTAACTAACTAATACTCTCTACCGCTATCATGATTACTACATAGTATGGAGAGGAGGAGAATGTTATACAGATGCTGATGTGGCCACATGGTCCGTGGATTTTGGACTTGGATGAACTTCGAAAGTGGGGTAGGCTGCTAGGCCACTTAGAAGTTGTATCAGTTTCACCTCCAAAATACATTGGAAGATTGCTTTGTTTCCCACCATCCCATGATTCTTATTATTTGGTAAGGTTTACCCCAAGTCCCTAAACCATTTTATCTTCCATGATGCTTGGATTATTTTCTGTTGCTTTTAATCTTATATTGGTATTTAATATTTCAATTTCTTTTGGTAAAGATACTACAAATGCATTCCCTGTCCTTGAGCTTAGATCAGATTTATTTGATTTTTAATAGACGACTCCTTAGCTAAGATTTCCTTTGGTATATTTTCAAGTTTGCTTTGTTAAATAAATGTTTATTTTTCACCCAAAAAATACAGGTCATTCAATAAACGCTTTTTTTCCTAGCAAGAAAAAAAAATATAGGTGTTAAGTGTTAATAGATTTTTTTTAATTTGGTTAGGTCAGACCTGATTGTCCTGGTTACCCTTTAATTTGGTACTGGTTCTGATTTTCTAGAACCGATAGGGTCTGGGTAGTTCTAGTACTACCGGTTTTGGCAATTGGTTCAGGACAATTCTACCCTGTCTCAAACCAGACCTAGACCTTTGACAGCCCTACCTTAGTTGTAAAATGATATTTATTTATCAAAACCTAAATCTGAATACAATTTCTTTTATATATATAACCAAAAGGGGCTACACAAGACGCGGGGTAACACGTCCCCAAACATCAGCAACACAAATAGAAAAAAGAGGGGAAGGAATAGAAGCTAAATAAAGATTAACGGACTCTGAAGGAGCAGATAGAGCTTCATGTGCCAGCCAATCAGTCGCCTAGTTTGCCTCTCGCCCATAGATATACTTATACGCCAGACCTCTTTGAAACTTGTCCTTTAGCTTGATGCAGTTATTGATGATGTATCTTATCTTCCATGGAAATCTGAATATAATTTAGTTAAGGGTAGGGTGAATTTGATCCATTTATAATTGGATTGAATATGGATTACCCTCATCTGATCCAATATAATCCAATTTGATTCAATTTAAATGATATACTTGAAACATACTTAAAATTTATATTCTATGTATTAGTAAAGTTGGTTTGAATGTTGTGTTTTTACTAAAGAATCATTGGTTTTAGTTTCATTTATTTTCAATATATCTTGTTCAAGACATATAATATCAAAGTCATTTTTATTTCATCTTATTAATAATATATAACATTTGATTAGTTTAATTTAATTCATTAAGCTATTCAATTACTCAACAATTGTAACCCGAAATTGATTTGAACCTAGATGTAAATTAACCAAATTTAGATCACACCTTACATCCCATTCAATCTAATCCATTTGCATCCCTAATTGCATGGGAAATTTAGAATCTATGAAAATTAAATACGAATCTAAGTTCACATGGGATGGATTGGACCAACAGTGCAACTTAGCTTAGTGCCTCAATCTACTTTGGACCATCATGATTAAGATAAGGTTGGAGTGTTTGAATTGGGAAGTTAGCAACGTTCCCATACATACACCAGCTACCATGTCGCCGACCAATCAGATGTCAGGCAACAAAGGAACGTGGATGAACACAAGAATCACAACAAAGGAACGTGGACTTGTGATGGAACCACAAACCTAGAAGACCACATAGAGCTTCTGGTCAATTATGCTCCTCCATGGGTTCACTAACACACTAATGTGTTGAGGCCTTCCAGCCACCCTCAAGAGAGCTACCGGAAGATGGTTCTCAAGTCTCCCTCTCCTCATGGAACCAAATTTGCAGACCTCTTACTGTCTCATTTCATGAGTAACTGACATCGTCAGAAGACCTTGGCTACACTCATGGCAATCAAATAGAAACTTGGGGAATCACTCTAGGATTACATCCAGTGCTTTAACGACAAAGTGCTCAAAGTTAAAGACCTCAACCAGACCATGGCTATAGTGGCTGCCACCAACTAAACTTCATGTCATTGGCCTTTAGATTCTCCCTTGCCAAAAAGCCACCTTCAAACATGACAGAATTCCTGTCGTGGGAAGAGAAGTGCATCAACCAAGAGGAAGCCAAAGCAAGAAAGCACTCAATGGATGATGAATGGGTAGACAAGAAGAGGAAAGATAGAGATGAGTCGAGGCCGAGAGGCTCCCACAACAAGGACAAGTCTAAGCAGGCCCCACAATGGTATAAAAGTTATACTTCTCTCAACACTCAGAGCTACATTCTTATGCAAACCAGAAAATAAGAGTTCATGCGATGGCCCTCCAAGTTGAAGAAGAACCCCAAAAGAGAGAACCAAACAATATCATACGTACCACCATGGCATTAACCATGACACGAATGAATGCTACAAGCTAAAAAATGAAATTGAGACCCTCATCAGGAAGGGATACCTAAAGGACGTTATTTTGAAGGACTAACTAGCCAAAACAACCTTGGAGTCAGCTAAATCAGTCAACCCCCAACAAACAAACCCCTGCTCGAGATCATCAACTTTAGTTTTGGAGGAACGTCATGCGGGGAAAGTCCTTCCACTAGAAAGGCCTACACTCGACAACTCTAGATCGGATATAGGCATTAAAAGAAAGATATATTGGAAGAGGTTATCATCATTTCCAATGACGATCTATAGGGGGTTGTCACCCACAATGACGTTGCATCGGTGGTTGCTCATGGTCACCAACTCTAAAGTGAGAAGGATCCTTGTGGCTAATGTCTCTTCATCCAACACCCTATACCATGAGGCCTTTAAGATGCTCATGTTGACCTCGTATCGACTTTAGCCTGCCAACGTCCGCTTGGTCTGTTTCTCCAAGGAAGACATTAAGCCTAAGGAGAATATTACCCTATCTCTCATGTTGGGAACAAAGCCCTAACACACCACTCTGATGTCTGAGCTTTTGGTCATCAAGGTCAGTTCCCCATACAATGCAAACATCATCCAACCAGTGTTACATGCTATAAAAGTGGTGGCATCCTCATACCACCTAGTCATGAAGCTTCCAATAGACAACGACATTGAAGTGGTCAGGGGAGACCGATAAGTTTCTAGGAAGTCATAGTAGCCTTGAAAGGAAAATCAAAGGAATCCCTACTAGTAGATGGGATCAACCTTCAAGATGAACAAACCAGCCGAGATCAACCCGTAGAGGACCTTGTTGTTGTCACTTTAGACAGACTAGACTGAACCCAAAAAGGTTGTGCAAATTGGTCTGTCTTCCTAGGGGATTGTACTCTTTGAACTTGCAAGCTTTCTCAAAGCCAATATCAACATATTTGCTTGGTCTGCCGCTAACATGCCAATAGGAATTGACCCTTCGGTCATGATCACAGCCTCAGCATGGACCCGAGCTGTAAGCTAGTTTATTAGAAGAAGAGGAACTTTGCATCAAAGCAAATTACTTGAGTCTGATTTCAATAGAGAGGTACACTACCTTAATTGGTTCACTAATGTGGTTATGGTAAGGAAGACTAATAGAAAATGATGAATACGTATTGTTTTCAGAGACTAGAATAAAGTCTACCTAAAGATAGTTTCTCTTTGTTGAGGATTGATCACCTCATTTTCACTGCCTTAGGGTACGAAGTTCTTAGTTTCATGGATGCCTTTTCTTATTATAATCAGATTAGGATGCACCCAGACAATGAGGAGAAGACAACCGTCTTTGTAGAGAATGGAATGTATTATTATAAGGTGATGTTATTTGGATTGAAGAACACTGGAGCTAACTACTAGAGGCTAGTCTATAAAATCTTCAAAGATCAGATCAACTGCAATGTTGAGGCCTATGTTGACAACATGGTGGTAAAGACTGTCAAAGTCAACCAGTACATCACTGACCTCAATGAGATCTTTGGTGTTATGGAGATATTAGATGATATAGAACCTAACTAAGTGTGCCTTTAGGGTGACCTCAAGAAAATTCCTTGACTTTATGGTGACATAGTGAGGCATTGACTTTGAAGGTAGATGACTCCTCTAATCTGAAGGGAAGCGGAGTTGCTCTTATCCTTCTAAGTCCATACCACATTACTCTAGAATATGCAATTCGGTTTGGCTTCCTAGACTCAAACAATAAAGTCGAGTATGAACCCTTATTAGTTAGTCTGTCCTAGGCCAAAGAGTTGGGAGAAGAACAAGTCAAAGCTTTCAATGACTCGCAATTGGTAGTGAGCCAGGTGAATGAAGAGTACAAGGGTAGAGAAATAGCCATGTCCAAATACCTAAGAAAAGTCCAAGCACTCACTACATAGTTCCAACACTTCATCTTGTAGCACATACCACGGTCAGAGAATGCCTAGGCTGATGCCTTGTCAAAAATCGACAATTTGGCAAGATTGGACCCAATCTCTGCATACTTGCACCATGACCACTTGCCAAAAGATAGAAATGAAGCATGAAAGGTCACATGTAGGTCAACTCAATACACATTACTAGGAGAAAAACTTTATAGGGTGGTCCTTCACTCTACCATACCTGAGATGCCTACGAGCAAACGAAGGGAATTTTATTCTTAGAGAAATACATGAAGGCCTTTGTGGCAATCATTTGGGGGACAGGGCTCTAGTAAAGAAGGCTCTCAAACAGGGTTATTTCTAGCCCACTATGAATGATGATGCATTCCAACTTGTCCAGAAGCATGACCGATGCCAAAGATACTCAAACATATCACATCAGCCTACAACATCCCTTGTTTCCATCAATAATCCTTGGCCTTAAAAATAATGAGGAATGGACATAATTGGACCGTTTCCTCCTGCATTAGGTCGAAAGAAGTTCCTAGTCATGGAAATTGATTACCTCACCAAATGGATCGATACCAAGTACTTAGTAGTGATAACAACCAAAAATGTCCAAAGCTTCTTCTAGAAGAGCATCATCTTCTACTTTGGCCTTCCACATTCCTTAGTTATAGACAACGGACAATAGTTCAACAACTCTAAATTGATGGACTTCTATGTGAATCTCGAAGTAAAGCAACAGTTCACCTTAGTTAGGTACCTGCAAACTAATCATCAAGTTGAGTTAACCAATGGGACAATACTTTACAACCTGAAGACCAGACTTGTCAGTGATAAAGGCTTATCAGTTGAAGAACCTCCCAATGTATTATAGGCATACAGAACCACACCTCAGACTACCACTAGAAAGACACCTTTTAACCTCATCTTTGGCACAGATTTAATCATCCTAGTAGAGATTGGACAATCAACCCTTCAGGTTGATGTCTACAACAAGGTCGAGAACAGTGAGGAGCTCAAATGCAGTAGACTTATCGGAAGATATCCGAGAATAGGGTCCGATAAGAGTAGCAACCTACTAGCAGAGACTGGCTTGCTACTACAACTCCTTAGTCTAAAGATGCCATTTCAAAGAAGGTCATCGTCCCAGAACTTGGCTCAATAAAGTTAAAACTTGACAAGGAAGAACTATATAGAGTGAATAAAGTGTTGGAACCAAGAACCTATCAGTTACAACACCTTGGCAGAAGACCAGTGCCTTGCATGTAGAACTTTGACAACTTACACATGTACTACCACTGATGCAATGTAACTCACTCCCATGATTCAATGAAATGTTACTCTTATTTACACTTGTGTCTCTTTTATGTTTTTATTTATTTAAGCACCTCAGTTTTCACTAAGATGAAACCTTAGCACCACAAACATGCCTTAAGCCTAGTCAAGGCCTTTGGCATACAACCTAACTGGTTACATGCCTAGAAGGTCACATTAGTGGAACAAAAGATGTTGGCACTTAGCCAATTTTAACCACAAATAGCTAAACGATTTAGTGATCCTCGACTACCATGGGCTAGACACCCTAGTCGCCTACCAGGACCAATTATAGAGGGAACAAGCCTTGTGAACCAAGGCCTTAAACCCCCTAAACGAAATAAATAAATGCTTTGCAATCTTGGATCACTATTAAGATAAATATGAGAGCTCAAAGCAAAATTACAACATTTTGCAAAAACGGGTTTCCATTACTTGGCAAAAGAAACAAAAAGCATTTACTTGTATGCGAGGGATGCCTCCACCCCTTAAAAAGGAACAAGAAAAGAGAAAAAGGAGAATTGCAAGGGCATGCAGGCCCAATAACATCCATGAAGAAAATTTTCTTAAGGCCGAGACACCTCAACCTCCATTCTTGGAACCTCAACTCTGTTTGATTCCATTGTCATCTATGCAAGAGTGCCATCACTCTTGGTGGCCCAAACCTCAATCTCTATAGCATCACGGCCACCTCGACCACATCATAACCATGGTCTTCCTCTTAGGTATTTGTGAAAATGTTAAGCTTGCTGACATCGAAGTTTTGAATGATGGCCAGTAGCTACCCCTGGTACACACGAAACCCTTCAAGGAAGGACTTACCCGTGAAGTCAGCCATATCATTCTGGTGCTGCTCCAATGCATTATATCCAGCCACGACCTTGGTAACGACCTTCTCAAGCTTGTGTTCCAACATTCTGATATGGCCCTTTTTCTCCTTAAGCTACCCCTTGGTGGTCATCACCCTGGCCTCGACCTCACAAAGGCGAGACTCCATTGACTATAAGAAAGAGATGACACTAGGTGTTCCTCTTTCCTCTCTATCATATGCTCCTTCATTAGAGGCATCTCTTCCTACAACTCAGCCTTCTCCTTCAATAGACAATGCATCTTGGCTTTAGCTTGCTCGGATGCCTACTCCTAGGCCTCAATCCAATCATTGAGAGTGGCCACTGACAAAATCATCTACAACAGAAATGTGTTAGAAATGAAACAATACCAAACAAGAATTGAAGCATAAAAGTACCATATTCTTACTTTGACACTCTTATCTAGTGCCAAGTTGACAAGAGGGAGGTTTGGCTCATAGGTCAGTAACTACGTATCACTAGGCAGAATGATACCTAGGGACAACTCTCATTCCACGCCTTCCATTGTGAAAGAATCCCCTTCTTTTACCAACCAACTCAGTTGGAAGATAATACACTAGATAAGGGAATCATTCTCCTTGCTATCTATAGAATCAGTTAGAGTAGGAGAGAGGACAACCCAAGGGAGGTGTTGGGGAGTAGCAATCAATAGACCATCACCTAGGCCTGACACTCCATGGACTTTTAGCCTTATGGTTTGCTTCTTTTACAACCTCTCCCTCACGGTGACATCGGAAGGCTTTTTGCTATCTATGGTCTGGCCTTCTTCTTTTGGGTAGCCTAACCTCAACGCTCATCTTCTTAGTGGCATCCATGATGACCAGTTTGCCTTTGGGGGCCTTAACCTTCTTGCTAGCCTCGGTTGTGACCTCCTCCTTAGCCTTCTTCTTGGCAAAAAATGCCACATTATTCCTTTGAACTGGATCCATATCTGCACAAAAAAGAAGTCAACAGTCAGTATGATGCATACAAAAGCCAAGGGAAAGCTAGACAGGAACATGTATCTAACCAACTTAGTCAGATTGAGGCTAACCTCCACCAAAGCTTCCTCCACAAGAGATAATTGACATTAACACTTTCATCATGCCTAATGCGGATCAATAACCCCTTCTCATTGGTATTGGTAGATCATTCTTCTTGAAGGTGAGGTTTGGGTTCCCTCACCTTGTCTTGAAAGACCAGTCCTCAAGACAAGATATATAAAAATAATTACCCTTCCAATTATGCATAGGCGATGGAGACCCCTTTAGAATTTTCCCTCTCTGGACCGTGAAATACCACCATCCATCACTTGAGGGGTGGCACCTCAAAACATACAAGCTCCTAAACAAGTTTAGAGTAAGGGGAACACCTCAGATGTGACCTACAAAGGGAACACTGATGGTGGTCCTAAGGGCATTGGATACCAACTAGCTCAGGGTAATGTTGTAGTGGTTCAATATCTCAATGAGGAAGGTGGTGCATAGGGAAATGAAGGTTCGCCTTAGGGGTGGATTTGAGCCAAGCCAAGCCAAATAGTACCAGGCTTGAGCTCGGCTCGAGACTATTCTACAAGGCTCGATCTTGAACTTGAGCTCGAGCTCAACGCGAGTCAAAAGTTCATAAGCTCGAGCTTGGCTCGGCTCAGCTTGTTTTATATTTTATAAAAATAAAAATTATATATAAAAAAATTATTTTCTATTTAAAAAATTAAGAATTATAATAATTAATAATTAGAATATTTGTATTATATATATATATATATATATTTGAGTCGGCTCATGAGCCTCATGAGCCGGGCTCTAGTAGGCTCGAGCTCAACTCGTTTAATAATCGAGCCACTGAATTAGGCTCGAGCTCGACTGAAACCGAGCTTTTCACGAGTCGAGTTCGAGCAGCTCATAAAAAGCTCGACTCGTTGCCACCCCTAGTTGGCCTGCAACTAGCGTTCATGGATATACAACTCGCTCTCACGAGTAGTCCTTATCCTCTTGTTGGCCATTGGAACATTGTTTGTGTACTCGTTAGGAATATAATACAACTTCTTGACATCAACAAAGCTAAAAGCACACTCTAGTTCAGACCTTGTCCCCTTCTTAGAAGCAGCACTGGGTTTGGGATGTGAAGCAAAACCTATGCCACCTTGTTCTTGGAGACCTTCCTAGAAGCCTCCTCATAAGATTAACTGACAGCCTCACCTTGCTTGGCCATTTATTCAGCTACACACTTCACACTCATCCTTGGTCAAGCTAGAGGCCTCATCATGCTCGACCTTGTCTATTCTAACCCTCCTATAGAGGACCTTAACCTATGGAGGCTGCACAAAGTCCTCGGAGTCTGAGTTAGACTCTTAAGAAGGGGAAAGGGAGATTTTGGGGATAAACCAGTGGGGAAGTTCATAAACCTCTTTGTCATAATTAGAAAACATGTTAACAAACACAAAGACTTACCGAAAAGTTCAAAGAAAGATGATGACTTTGGGGAACAAATGCTAAAAGTAAGCTGAGGTGATCTAAAAACTCTCATTTGACAAATCAAGCATCAAATAATAGGTTTCTCGGCCCCCTCAACCTCTCCTTTTATACAAATTTCAATAGCTCAGATTGATCTCACTCACTGGCTACAACTGCATCTCTTTAGCTTCGCACACCTCGAGAGATGAAATAATGCCGAACCAAGAACAACAAATCATGAGTTGACTCCTCATACTCCGAGTCGAGCGATTTCAAACCATAGCTTAACTCAATCCTGAATTGTCATGCATCTTTACCATTGGGTAAAGGCATAAAGGACCTCAGACTAGAATGATGAGGCCCATTCAAGTAATCCATCACTACTTCCATCACTTCAACCTCGGCTTCAAACTTGTTGCTAAAATTGGGTAAAGGCATAAAGGACCTGATGCCAAACTCAAAATGAACCAACGACCTTCACTTCAACCTCGGCTTCGAAAGCGGGAGCTATGCAATTATGGTGCCTCCTAGAGGGATCTCACCTATATAAGTAGAGGTCACTGATCACAGGTAATCTCACTTACGCAATTTGACTCTCTTGCTTGCTCCTACTCTTCTCTCAACTAGGCACCTTAGTGCATACCTCATGGCTTCTATAGCCTTTTTGTGTCAAGTGGGATCTTCAGCCATAGAACCTCGAAAATTTCAAGGTTGTCCTTATCAATTTTAGCAACAAGTTTGTCTCCTTAGCTAAAAAATGACAAAAAAAAAAAGCTTGAACTATGGCACTCTTGTTATTCTTCTATGGTTGATTCCTTTTGTCTTGGTTAGTAATCGAGTGGTCTAGATTTGGGATAAGCTTCTTATTCCAGTGGAAACTAGATATCTAGATATTAAGCATTGGGAGACTTAATAAAAACTTTATTCTTGTTCACCCAATTCTCTTTTGAGCCAATACTGCAACAAATTAAAAAAATTAAAAATAAAAGAAACATCACAATATCTTAACATTGCACTAGACCTTTGCTCTTCAAATAAGAACATGAATTGAGTCTAGATCTTCTACCCATAACAGTACCCACAAGCCTACCCAGAACACACTACAATAGCACATTGAAAGCATCTCACTTGTCATTCTTGTGGAGATATTTTGATGTACAACTATAGTGTCTTATCTTTAGGGTATTTGATTCCAGCTCACCTAGATGTCCAATATATACCTGACATTGTTCAAATTGAGATGGATCTAATGAGTTAGATGAGCTAAGTTGGATCTAATGACTTGTGCACACAGAAGGTTAAAGGCATCAAAGTGGTTTGCCAGGGAGGAGCACTTCAATGCTCAAGTTAGCAAGCAAGCTTGGGTGGTCAGCTAGATTTAGTTGGTTGAAACGAGCTAGCAACCGATCTAGAGAGAAACAAGGCTAGAGAACAAGAGAGTTGAAGTGAGAGAGAGTGTGTAGAAGTGTGTTACCTTGTGCATCATGCCCTTAAATACCCATTGGAGAGTGTCATTGTGTTCCTTGCTTAAGGAACATGTGTCATGTCTCAACTCGTCTTTAACCAAGGTTCTAGGGCATGCTACACACTTTCCACATGACGTGGGACGAGGAGTTTGAACTGTTAGTCTTCACTTGGTGTTCACCATGTGTCCCCCCTTCATATGAGATTTGTTGTGTGCACCGATGCTAGTCTTTGTGGCACTTGAGATCAAGTCATGCCATTGTTCTCCATGTCATTTGAGCTTAGGGCTCGTGGTAGTTCACAATTCAGCCAATTGTTATTCAAAATCATCAATCCATACAATCCCATCAACTGACCCTAGTTTCAAAGTTGAGGAGTGGGGTGTGCAGTAATCATTATGAGGTTGAGCTCTTCGCGTACTTGGATGCAAAGCTATACGTCTCAGACCAGGTTGAACCATTCGACCCATGATCTAGTTTTGTCTGATCATTTATTGCCAAAAATTAGAGACTGTTATACAATTCTGATCTAGTTTTGAGCTCATGAGCAGGCATGCACGTGCAACGGTCGATGAATGGATGTTGCATGTGACCCATGATTTAGGAACAATGGCACCCCATGTTCTCTGTCTGAGGCAAATATGCCTAGGATTAGGGAGTAGTATATCATTCCACCAAAATATAAAATCTAAGTTTCCAAGGAAGAAAGAGAGAGCCGATTTGCCTCACCTAGGTTAACTATGTGTTTATGAGGATAACACTGGGTCATCCTCAAGTTCCCCTTAAATGAGGGTTAGTTGTTGTCCTATACAACCACCACACATTGCCTATCCAATTAGTGCCTAACTTCTTTCAGTTCATGGTCGGTCTTCTGTGCTTTTGCACTCGTCATCATTAGGCGATGACCTTCCCCGTTTTTCACACCCTTCTTTCCTTAAAGAAGCATCGACAAAGGTGGTATTACTATTTTTCATCCTAGCTAAACTTGAAGGTTCTTTATAAAGCCCCTCCCTTGATTTACAATTGGAAAGGGAAGTTCTTTTTTATGAGTGATAAAGAAGAGTGGGCTTTTGGGTCTAAGTTCATTGTCCCCAAGATCAAAGTGAAGATATTTGATGATAAGTGCTTGATCGACGAAAAGAGGGGATTCCCTGAAGAAGATGGATGAGATCAAGATTGACATTATGGTGTATACCTCTGAGGCTTAGCTGATTCATGTTGAGTTATACCTAGCTCATCCTTGTAATAATCAAGTCACTAAGCTATTGAGTCTGCTCAATGTTTGTTCTTTATTCTTTTGTTTGAAGTGTGTTAACCTTTATTGGGTGCTTGCATATTAAAAAATGAGGTCTATAGAGGAAGAGTAGGCAAGGAGGAAGAAGATTGCTCTCGGAACGAAGGGGACAGGGCCGTAGGGAGCTCGGACGCTTTGTCACCTCATCCATCAAAGAGGGCATGTGAGAATGTAATGGAAGTGGAGACTTAAGATTTTTTAATTTGGATAATTGGATTCTCCTAGGATCAATTAAGCATTGGATCAAACCAGATTTGATTTACAAATTAAATATGTGAATACCTCATACAATGACCACAAATTGTAGATCCTAGAGTGGTGGTTCACACCCAATATTCAAACCCAAATTGCCCTGCCAACTAAAGATGGCATAGTTAACAATGGAGGCTAACCATGCAATAGTTTTTCAGCCGAACTCCTCCAATAAGCTTGGATTTGTGCAGCTGTGAAACCACTTCTATTTTGGTGTGTTACATTAAAAAACACAACAAAACAATAAAAAAACAATGGCTCTCCCTCTTGTTTATGGGTTACAAGAGGAAGAGAAAGGTTGAAAGAATGTGCAAGACAAGTAGTAGTCAAACTCTTCCTCTTGTATACTATATAGACCTCAATCCTAATGTAATTAGGACTATCCAAATTTGATTTCGTTAGGTCTCTAATTACATTAGATAATTTGGAGAACCATACCCATATTTAACCCAATGAATATGGCAACTTAACTAGTCTAACTAGTCTTACTAGTTAATGGACTAAGGCCCATTATTTAAGTGGTTCATTAATATAACTGTTGCAAGCTTAATTGGACTTGAATAATGTATGACATTGAACCCACAAAGGTCTTATATCAGTCCATATGGGTTCATCCAATGTCAAGAAACACAAGGGTCAACTTTACTAATCAAAGTCGGTGACCCCTAAATAAATCGAATTGGGCTCAATATGGACCCAACACTTAAGTCTAAGTAACCCTTAGTTTCAACCACCCTATGAAGCCTAAGGATAATGGATTGACATAAGATAAAGCCCATTAGGTTTTAGCCCTATAATGGTCTTTTGCTCTCAAACTCACATCCCTAAATGATCAAACATGCTCACAAGGAAAGACCTATTCCCCGTCTAGTGAATGCAGTGTCATACCCTTTACTCAGATGGATCCCAATATTAAAATCTTTTGCAAACCATTTTCATAAAATAATATATCATAAATATAAATACATTTTACAAAGAGATTTCAAAAATAGTTGAAATCCATTGCTGGTAGTTTTAGGTTTCCATTGACAGAGTGTTGACCCTGATATTTGTTTTGTCTAACAAAGGGGTTGATCCTATCACAATGATCACCCACTTAGATAATATTCTAAACTAGTCCAACATACCTAGGTATTAGACCCTAAGAGGATTTCATTGGTTGGCATATCAAAAGCAGTCTAATGACATAATGCAATATCATTACCAAGTCCGAGGTTAAGTGCAACTTTCTAGTTTTGCCCATATATCTCCAATGTCTAGGGCATAAATGGAAATTGGTCCATGTTCAGTGTTTCATACACCCACTAAATGTACTTAGGGTCCAACCCTAGCAACTGAGACAAGTTGCTCCACCATTTTGATTGTATATCTGTATTAGCCTTGCTAAGATAAATTTCCCAAGTTTATCCAATGGCTGAGAACTTTCTAAATTAGCATTAGTTTCATAGGTGTCCAGTTTAAGGGGTAATTCATAAAAACACACCAATCAAAATATAAAAAAAAGTAATAAACTGATTCTATTCATTCATAAAGCTCAATATACATCAGCCTGATTGATGTTGAGGGCATACACTGCTTGATAGGTCCCACTTGCAATTAGGTATAATCAGATACAAGCCTTAGTCTCATACTGTCAATGTGCTCCTAAAATACTTTTTATTTTATTGGCTTAGTTAATGGGTCTACTACAGGTTCATTATGAAAATTGTAACTATAAGATACCTATTGCAACAATTCATCATGAAATCATTGCTACATAATACCTATCACCACAATGTATTATGAAAACCGTTGCTACATAATACATATAGCAACAGTTCATCATGAAAACCATTGTTACATAATACCTATAGCAATGGTGCATCGTGAAACCATTGCTACAACTCACTTTTAACAATGGTTATTATATAGAACTGTTGCTAAAAGCTACATATAGCAATAATTCAACATACTGTTACTATATATATTACACCAATGTTATAAGCTATCATAAAATAACTGGATGATTATCAAACCATTGATATAACCTAACATAAAATAACTGTATAGTTATTAAACCATTGCAACTTGTTATAAAATAATTAGATGATTATCAAACCACTGTTATAAATTATTATAAGATCAGTGTTATTATCAACATGTAAATTTTAATTTTCTTCATATGCAAATGTAATCACACAAATTTTATATCATTTAATAAAGGTAATTGATGTTTCCAACAAAAAAAAAACATAATAAAATGGTATTCTTGTTTTTAATTAACAATAAACATAACGAAAGAAGTGTCTTTAATGTGTTGTTAACATCTCCATCAATAATTTCTTCAACGTTGTGTCCCTTCCTTCTGAATCTGCAAGAATTGACAAACGAGTTTAAGAAACAAATCTTCTCGATGTGATTCAGCATTCCCATAGCACTCCAACAACATCATGAATAATAATTTAATAAAATTAACAAGGTTTAGACACTTACATCTTTCTAATGGTTACTTGCCCAAGCAACAATTTGCTACTACTTTGTGCTCTAATCCAGTACTAATAGAAAAACTATTAGTAGATTTCCCTGTCATCAAAACACCTACTATAACCCATCTCAATCAGTGACTCAGTGTAAAAAAAAAGCTTATAAGTAGTTATGATTTTCATGTGGCATATTCAAATTCACAAGATGAACTACAAAATGATTAATTCTAATATGTAATTTTTCTTGGAGTTTTCCCATGTCAAACCATAGGTGAGTCACCAACAGGTAATCCAATCATTGTCGCTTCACTTACCTACAAGGTTGGAGAGAATTTTTTATTTTCTATAAGGAAAAGCAATACTTCCATACAATCGGTTGAGTGCATTCTTAATTGGTGTAGGTGTGTAGCCCAATAACATGGTTCCCTTGTACATTGTTTGTCAATTTGATATTTCTCTCTTTGAGCTAGTCTTGCGGCATTAGGATCTTGACAAGAGCCACTACTAAGTGAATGCTTCCCTTGGAGGAAGTAGATTGCCTTAAATCTTTGTAAAGCCTGTAGAATATTTCACTAACCCTTTGCTACTATTTTGGAAAAAGGGGATAGTAGGTGCCCTTGTCTTAATCCCCTAAAGCTTGGAGAGAAGTCATTTTGTGATACATTTAATCAAAATGAAGAATAAAGTTATAGATAGCCTGCTATGCAAAAGGTGTTAATAGAATAAAAAATAAATCTTCAAATTACAATACCACATACCTCTACCACTCTCTAACGAGAGAGATGTTGTACATTAACACTAAATTGTCAAAATCTTACAAATTACAATACTCCTCTAGCTAGAACTAGCTAGCTTTCTAGGAAAGAAATGATATAATCTTGGTTTGTTGAATGAAAGTACGGATTTGAACATAGGATTCATAGAAGTGCATTCTACATAGTTTCATTATATTCATGTAATTTTGAATTCAGTAGTTGCAAATTTGCTGTGGGGTTTAGTTTGAGTTTTGGAGGCTTTGCTGAAATCTTGAATATATGAGCATAGAGTATCATTGATTCAAGGGATTATTCTATTGAATTTTGATCCCAATCAAGTTCAAGGAATTTGAAGGTTCGACATTTAAGGAGCCAGATAGAGTTTGATTTTAGTTTACTTGGTTGTTTTCTAGTTAGATTTGTCTAAAACAATGAGGATGTTTAGAATTCTATCATGTGCTTCAAGTTATTCCACTAGGATGCTGATTCTCTCCATTGGTTTAATTGTGTTAAGAGCTTCCATCTCTTTCCTTCAAAGCCTTAATCAATTTATGCTTTATTACCAATCTTGAACAGCTTACTTTGAGAAAATTTATAGGACGTCTAAGTGAATACTGGACGTCTAATCCTTCAAAGCCTTACTTTGACCATAAACAATTTATACCATTTCTCTATCGAATACTGGACGTCTAATTGAAAATTTTGGACTACCCATAACAAAACTAGGATGGGTTCTTCTCACTCAATAAGAAAACTAGGCTTTGTAAAATGGGGAATTTGCTAAATTTTATGTCATGGCTGCAGTTCAAAGATGATATCTTGTTTTATCCAAATCTAAATGTGAAAAACATGCATGATTCATTCCAATAGCTCCATATTGGTTCCTAAAAATAATCCTTTTTAGGGTACTACATTCCAAAATTAAGTTGTAACTAAAACAAATGCCATCAAACAGCTACATTTCGAAAGAAGCACAATGCAACCAGCCCAAATGCCAAACTACCATAAGTGAAACTATACATAATGAAAAATAAAAGAAAAAGAAAGTAGAAAAGGAGAAAGAAAAAGGAAAAAAGAAAAGAAAAAAAGAAGCAAAGTGGGGAGGGTGAATCATATTTCTTTGGGGTAATTAATCATAGAACAAGAAAAAGAAATTGAGAATTAAGAATCCAAAAGTGATAATAAATAAATAGTAAAAAATAGAAAAAACATAACAAATAATAATAAAAATGATAAAATGCAGAAAAAGGAAAAAAGGAAAAGAGATAAAGAAGAAGAGAGAGAGAGAATTATATATATATATATAAAGATGAAAATCCCAATTAAATTAAAAAGTAATAAATCAAAAACTAAAATAAAAATTCAGACATAAAAAAAAATAAAACATAAGGTCAAAATATATAAATAAAAAATAAAAACATGAAAAGTAAAAAAGCAACAAAAAATATAAAATAAGAAATCAAATAAAAAACCAATGAAAAATGAGAGAAAAAGAAAAGGGATAAAATTCTAAACAGAGAGAAAAGTAAGAGTAAGAGAGTAAGTGGGATTCCCAAAAGATGATCAGAACAATAATAAAAAAAGAATGATTTTTAAGCAAGTTGGAATAAAGACCAAGCGGAAATCTCATAAAAACTAAAAGTAGTAAAAATAAAATAATAAAATGCAAAAAATACAATAAATGATAAAAATAATAAAAAATCAAATGAAAAAGAAGATAAGGAAAAGAAAAATGAAAATAACCAAAGATAAAAAGGGATAGTGAAAAAAAAATAATAATATATAAATGGGTAAAATAAAAAATAATCAATTTTCTTTTGTATACCTTGGTTATGGTTGCAAGTTTAGAAGTAAATGAAACCTTTCTAGTCAGCTATAGAAGCATTAGAAGCTTTTCCAGCTATAAAGCAATCTTGAGCCATCTTCCTAAATTGCATTTACCTACTCCATCCAGAGAGCAATATTGAGTCGTCTTCCTAAATTGCCTTTATTTGCTATCCCTAATTAGTTCATTCCCATTTTAATGCAATTAGGTTCCAATAAATCAATATCCATCACACTCATCTCCTTTACTCTCACCTTTCCATTAATACACTCGACTATTTGATTAGATAGCCAACTCATAGCAGCCTACCTTCTTTGTAAGTGGTCAGTTCACTTTGAACCTCATACATATTTATCTTCCCAAGTTTTCACCACATCTAGTTTCAAACTAGGGCCAAACTAATTTTATCATTGTTTTCTCGATGTTTTGTCGACATTGTATGGTTTTCACATAAAATTTTGCATTTTGCATCAGCCCATCTTAGTTGCTTAAAGCAAGCCTCCCACCACATAGCTCCTAACTGATTTATCACTCCCTTCAGCCAAATAATTTAATAAAACCAAAAGAGAAAATAAAACAAATGTTGCATTATTAAAAGAAAATTCATGATTAAAAAGAGTAAAAACAAATAATAAATATAAAAAAGATGGAATTGTCAGCCACCTTTTTGAACCAAACGAGTTTCTTCAAGATGATGACATCTAGTTCTAAAAGGGTTAAGACATTGGACTCAGAGAATATCATGATCAAGCAATCTCAAAGAGTTGTAAATTTGCTTCGACTAAGACCATTTCCAAAACTACTTTCTCAAGGGTTCAGATCGAGTGCATTCTATATCATCTAATGTCTGGACATTCTACTGATCAATGTGTTCCTCTGCGACTCCCAGTACAAAATCTTATTGATAGTGGAGGTTTTCTACCTTAGTGGCATATACTATTTCTGGGCTCTTAGTTTTCTTTTATTTGTCCTATTGTTTTGTAATTAAAGTCATAAATAACCCGAACTACGTTTGATCTGATCCCTCACGAAGGGTATGAAGGCAGTTTGAGTAGTGGTGCTTAGGTTTGATTGTGGTAATAAAATAAAAATAAAGTCTCATAATCATGTGAAGTTTTGTGATCAACCATGTCTCTGTTTAAATAATCTAATTTTTTAATTCTAGTCTTCTTGATGCTTGTTGAACAGCCTTAGTTTGTCTTCCTAATAGGTCCCATCCCACTTGGTCAAGTATCCCTTACATCATTTTTTCACATTTCATTCACTCCACTAATGGCACACACATGTGCACACTTCTATTTTCCCTTTATTCTATTGCATTCATATTTTATTCGTCATTTGAAGTCTAATGCTCAAAAAGGAAAAAAAGAATGAAAAAAGAGAAAAAATGTAAAAGAAACAAAACTCAAGATAAGGTCTTAATTCTTGGGTTACTTAATAAATTTAGTTTCAACATCTCATTTTTCATTATCCATTTTGAATTTTGCATAATAAATTCAGTTTCTGGGTTTAGTGTTCTAAGATTTTATCTACATGTTTCATTTTTGTTGTTTTGTTATTTTTGTTTTACTTAAACATTTTTCCATGATAAGAAAATAAGTTTTAATCAGATTTAGAAGGGGAGACTTCCCAGCCTTGGAAAGAGATAGAGTTGCCACTTCCCTTATGGGATTGCATGACTATCATTTTGTTGATTGTAAACTTGAAATAAGTCCAAAAGGAATATCTTTGTAAAACAATGATTGTTGATCAAGGTTCATGGCTAGAAATGCTTAAAGAGGGGTGTAATCCTAAGAGGCCAAAGCAACAATATCCATTTCCAAGCGTATCCACAGATAAATTCCTCATTGATAGCTTAAAGTGGGGCAATCATAAGGGTTTTATTTTTTGTAAAGGGGCAGTCATAAGGTTGAAATCATTGCAACTTGTTACAATCTCTTTTGAATGTGTTTCCTAAGCCAATATAGAACAAAAGTGTCATATCAACCAAATGCTTTGCCGATGAACCAAGGAGAGCATTAGAAGCTATTATCGATTGTTTTTATTTCCCAGATGTCCATACCATTGTTATCATCGGTAGTTAGCTCATAGAGTTGATTCATTAGATCTTCTTTATCAAACCAAATAAATTCCCATGATGCTACTTCTTAAAGGACTAGAAGAAGGGTTTTGGAGAAAAGAGAAATAAAAAAGAAAAAAGAAAAATAAAAGAATAGGAAAAGAGAGCAGGATCACTCTCATTCAAGTAACCTAAAAAATTTTAGGTGTTAAAGCTGCCAAATGACATAAATACCGTTGAGTTAGTTAATCTTAAATTGTGCTTAACATGTAATTCTTCCATATGGGTTATGCATGCTATGAACAAATGAAGGAAGGCCTTCTTTTGGTCATTTGCTTTATCCCTTTTTATTTCAAACCCTCTTTTATTTGTTTAATTCACTAATTATATCTTTTAACCTTTGTAGTAAACTTTCTTTTGAAATAAACCCTCCTCGAAGGTAGATGTCAGATATTCAGTTACTCATGTAGATTTTTATCAATTCTTGAGAAAAAAGGAAAAGAAAGAAATGAATATGAAAAGTTGGAAAATGTGCAAATTAAAATAAGACAAAAAGAAAAAAAAAAGGAAGTAGCAAGAATAAACTGGGGCAATCAATTGCTACAAAGAAAAAAATAAAAGGAGATAGTAAGGAAAAATCGGGGCAATCAATTGTTATGAAGAAAGAAGAGAATAACAAACAAGAAAACTGGGGTAAAACTAGGGCAGATATGATAGTCAAATCAATAAATTGTTTTCTAGTAATGTCACCCATCTTCATTTTTTATTCTAACCTTACCTATTTACATTTCATCCAGTAATAAAGTCCTCCTTGATCGATCGGGTGCATAACCCATAATACTGAAAGACATGAAGTGCACTTTCTCATCTGTAGCTATAAGAATGTTAAATTCAGAATAAATGAAAATTCAAGAGCATAACCTTAACAGAAGCCCTAAATGTTAATTCAAGCATCTGATATCCATTTACAATTAAGTTTTTTGAGCCTATCATCCTTTATTTCAGAACCTTCGCCCCATGCCACATTTCATCTTAGTTGAAAGTCCTCCTCGATCATTGATAAATTGGCAATTAGTGTTGGACAGACCTAATCGGTTGGCAATGGAGGAGTTAAAAATGATGCTGAAAACCCGAAAGGGCATCCCAAGGAGTAGAATTAAAGAACTATAAAAAATATAGAGAAGAGGAAAAAGAAAAATAAAAATCTAGACTTGGTAATTATCTAAAGTCTAAGGCAATGACTCATAAAGGATCTCTTTGCATTAGGGTGCTGAGTATTCAAGTGAATGGAGTGTTTAATCATTTGAAGCATGGTAGAATTACCAACCAGCCCAATTTAAGCCAATATAACTTCATTTCTCATTTGAAACTTGTCATAAGAACCCATCTTGGTCAATCAACTTTATTGTCCAAAGTTAAGTAGTCATCCCTTTTGTGATTGATCCTTTTAATTGATCCAAATTGGGGCAACCCCCTTCCAATGGATAATTCTTGATGTGAATCATTGATCAACAATCTTTGCATATCCAATGTTTATGTTTTTAAAGTTTGAAATGTTTTTAATCATTAATTTTTTAGAATAAGGTAGTTACTTTTATCTCTCATTCAAGTTAAGGATAGTCCCTAGTAAATAAAATTATGACTTTCGTTGATTTTCTAGCATATAGGGGATTTTCCACTCGTAGCACAGCATATTACATCCTTAATCATTAGTTTATCTTTCTGAAACACCATGGTTCGTTGATATCCCAGCATATAAGGGATTTTTTGCTTGCATTGCAACATATTGCATCTTTAATCATTAATATCTTTTTAGATCGCATCATGGCATAACATGACTTATGCTAATTTTCCTGCATATAGGGGATTTTCTGCTCAAATCGCAACATTTTGCATCTTTAATCATTAGTATATCTTTCTAAATTGTACCATGGCATAACATGATTTTCGCTAATTTCCCGGCATATAATGGATTTTCTTATCACATCACGACATATTGTGTCTTTATCATCATCAATATATTTGAAAATTACAACATGGCATAGCATGATTTTTGTTGACTTCTTGGCATATGGTAGATTTCCAAATCACATCACAACATAACATGCTTTATCTTATTTCTAAATTGCACCACGGCATAATGTGTTATGTCTCATTTTGGAATTGCATCATGGCATAATATGATTTTCACTAACTTCCCAAAAAAATAGTGGATTTTCTAAATTGCATCATGGCATAATGTGTTATATCTCATTTTGCAATTGCAACATGGCATAACATGATTTTCGTTGACTTCCCGACATAGAGTGGATTTTCTAAATTGCATCACAGCATAATGTGCGTTATCATTGTAAATATCTCATTTTGAAACTACATCATGGCATAACAAGATTTTTGTTGCCTTTCCGACATATAGTGGATTTTCTAAATCTTATCATTACATAACATGCTTTATCTCATCATGTCATGGCATAGCATGATTTTCGTTGATTTCTAAGCATATAATGGATTTTCATCACATTACATCATAACGTGCTTTTATCTAATTTTGAAATTGCATCATGGAAAAATATGACTTTCATTAACTTCCTAGCATACAATGGATTGCAAAAATGCTTCACAGCGTAGCATGCTTTTTCTCATCACAACATGGCATAACATGATTTTCACTGATTTCCTAACATACAGTTGATTTCTAGATTGCATCATGGTATAATGTGCTTTATCTCATTTTGAAATTGCTGTAATATCCATACAAATCCTACTAGTTGAAGAGTCCCAATATGGAACTTCACTTTGCTCCCGCAATTTTATAACCTCCCATGAGGCTACATCTGTTTAGATGTGAACCACCGTGGCAAGAACAAGTCAAACCTCTATCTTTTGTATACATCATCCATAGAGTAGGTTCAATCACAACAGTAGTCATTAGAGTTCCCTTCTATAACCTACTAGCATAACTCAGGCTTAAGCATTGCTACCCCAATCTGAGACAAACCATACACGTTAGAAATCTAGTTGAAGATGCCCAATATGGAATCTTACTTTGCTCTTGTAATTTTATAACCTCCCATGAGGCTACATCTGTTTGGATGTGAACCACCATAGCAAGGACAGGCCAAACCTCCTCTATCTTCTATGTACATCATCCATAAAGTAGGTATTGTCACAACAATAGTCATCAGAGTTCCCTTCTCTAATTGGAGCTTCTTTTAATTTGTTGAATGACTTCAGGCCCATACACAAGTCCCACTATTTCCTCCTTTGATTCCATCTCTTTTCTTTCTCACTTCATTGTCATTGGAGCTCAAAAGAGGGAAGAGAGAGTCAATAGAGCCGGTGAGGGGGTTTCCCCAAACTAGCTCCAATAAGCCCTCTACATCGATTTAGCTTTGTAATAGTTTTGAAATCTTGCTATTTTTTAATGAGAACAGGTTAATCTTTCTAAGAATTGGTGAATCCTCTTCTGGCTTTAACAATTTTGAAATCTTTATGGTTTTAATGACAACCATCTTCTTCTTGAGTTAATAGCATGGATAGTGACTTGATTCATCTTTGTTTTTTAGAATCGATTTTAGAATAGGATTTTTCTTTAAAGGTTTTCAAAAGTCTTGTATACCAATTTGTTTATCTCCTACTATCTAAGTTCCTTCTTTATTCCATGATTAAATATTGGATTGGTGTGGTTATGTCTAATTCTCCGAGTTATGATGTTTGATTCTATTATTGGATGTTGTTTTAATGCCTGAATTACTTGGCTACCTAGTCCGGTCCTCTTGAAACTAAAGTGAACCGTGTAGGATCTATTTTTGGATCGGTAAGAATTTTATTTGGTGAAACCAAGAGGTGTTTTAAAGACAATTAACATGAATTTTTGGTAAGGAGGAGAGTAACAACTAGGAGGTAGAAGATTAGTAGTCTCTTCGGGTCCAAGATGAATTAGACAAGGGAGGGTGTTGATTATAGAAAATAGAACACATTTGAAAGTAAGAAAAGGTATATAATAAAATATTTAGAGTAGTGGGAATTGATAAGGAAGTATGGAAGCTCTTTTTTTGGGTAGAATAGGACAAAAAAAGGAGAGATCCAATGAAAACATAAAAGTAGACCCCATGGGAAAATGATAAAAGGGTAGATAATAAAAATGGAAAATACAAAAAATGAATAAATAAATAAGTGAAAATAAATAAATCAAAAACAGGAAAGTGAAAATAAAATAAAAACACAAAAACAATTGATAACATAAAAGGGGAAGAATAAAACAAAACAAACAAAAATTAATGATAATATATACACAAAAATTAAAAATATAAAAATATAAAAGAAATAATAAAAGAAATAAAAAATATACATACGTTAAAGGTGATAATAATAATAATAATAATAATAATAATAATAATAATAATAATAATAATAATAATAATAATAATAATAATAATAATAATAATAATAATAATAATAATAAAACATAAAATAATGATAAATAAAAATTGAATAATAAAAATAGGAAGGGTTTTTTTCTTTGCTTGTTTTGTGAATTGTCCTTATTACTTGTTTATGTTCGTGCTTTGCTTATAATCCCATGTGGTCCCCACCTATTGGACCTAGGAAAGGGGTGCCTAACCCTTCCCTGTCCCATTTGAGTCTTGCCCAAGCTGGTGCCCTGGGCTTTAGAGTCACAATTAAATGAAAAATGATTTTCGATATAATTCATGGAGGTCCCATTACCTCCATTTCACTTGATTGATGGGTGGAAACTCTAAATTTTTTGATGCTCACAAATTGGTAACTCCACTGGGGAGTTCTTGGGCCATTAGGTGGGGCCCACATGGGGCCCGTTTGGCTTAATTGGTATTTTTGTGCATATCCATGCTTTTAAGTTATCTCTTTTTGCTATAATAACTATTGTTTATTTTCTGATGAGTATTGGATATTTGTTTATTGCTTTATTTTTGTTATTATATGCTTATCTGTTTACTCACACTCTACACACATCATCTTTGCATTAAATTTAGCATCCCATTGTCCTATTAGAGCGGGGCGTAGGCTAAGCCTCGAGACCAATGTATCCATAAGCTACGCTGAAAGTTCTCAACCAGCCATCAACTTGAGAAGTCTATTTGTCCAATGGGTGGAGGTTTGAAGGCGAGCAACCTCGTTGGAGCCATTGAGTCTAGGTGTCAAACCCTTCCCTCATCCATCACACTCCACGTGCCTGCCTAGTCAGTTAGGGTGTCAACCACCTCCACTTTTTTTGTTTGTGTGATCTATGTGGGACTCACATAGAACCATAATATAAAATAAAAATATATCAAAATCAAAATCATGAAAGATCAAAACTTAGATAATGAGAACTTGATAACAGGTCCACCACCTTTTTCTATGTGTGTGGTAGCGTGTCAAGAAATGTCACAACCTTTGAACATCACACTATTGTATTGACCTTTCAAATCCCCCTATCATCCTTAAGGAGAATGGACGAGATTAATAACTTAATACATTATATTGCCGAGTTTTTTTAGCATAGGTTGCTCTTGCATGGAAGGATTCTTCTTACCTAACCAAAGAGCAGTTATGCCATATCAACTACAGGACCTCTGTCAAGTTTTCAGGATGTCTCATTAAAATCTTTCAAAGTGTTTTCAAAAACAAAAAAAAAAAATGAAAGAAAGTGATAAAATGAATGTATGAAGAATATATGTGATTGTTTTTTATGATTATGTTTTGTAATCCTATTCTTGAGTTGTTTTTAATGCTTTGTTTCACTTGTTTTCAAATCATTGTTTTTCTTTATAGAAAAATATACCCTGATTCTATAAAGTTTTTGATACTTAGGAGGGACCACTTTGTTAAAAGTAACAGTTTTCACATTGTGAGTTGCTTTTACTGCTTTTCTTCACGGTAAATGTACCCTGATTCCATAAGGTTCATTATACTTAGGAGAGGTCACTTTAACAAAAATAAATAGTTTTCACATTGTGAGTTACTTTTAATGCTTTTTTATGGAAAATATATCCTGATTCCACAAGGTTCTTGATACCTAGGAGGGGTCACTTAGCTAAAAATGAATAGTTTTCACATTGTGAGTTACTTTTAATGCTTTTCTTTATGGCATATATGCCCAGATTCCATAAGGTTTCTAATACCTAGGAGCATTCACTTTGCCAAAAATATTTACATGAAGAGTTAGTTTTATTGTTGTTCTCTATTTGATTTCAATTGTTGTTTTTCCTAATGCTAAATGTACCCTGATTCTATAAGATTCCTTAATAACTAGGAAGGATCACTTTGCCAAGAATAAATGGCATGTACACAATGGAACAAAGCTGCACGAAAACTCTTTTTCTTCACCTTAACACTCTATCCTTTTCTCACCCTTCTCCCAAGCCTACCCTTCGCAAAAATCTCTGTGTGCCTATTTTGGTTTTTATTGCTTTGTAGTTTCCTACCTCACAACAAAAAGGGGTAGCTATTAACACCCAATTTTTCTCGGTCTGCTGGTTGAACCCCCAACATGCCCCAAATACCAAATCAGACCATTCCAATCTCTTTGAAACACCAAAAAACCCAAAGAACCCAAATTTCAAAATCCACTATTAAATTTGCTCGATACCAATCTGATGGCCCCAACTAGCCGCCATTTACACCTCAACTACAAGATCAGAAGCCACAATTAGACCCAAGAGCTGATAAAATACCTATCTGTAGAATTTAAACTAAAGATTCCTCTGTTTACCCATTTGTCAAACTAAAATTCTGTTTTGAGCCCTCCAATTGGCTTAGACACCTGTGACCCAAATCACCTTGATCCTAACACCTTAGAACTAATAAGACCACACCATTGAACTCCAGACTTGATAAAACACCTACCCATGAAATTTTAACTCAAAGCCCCCCATTTAGGCTTCCATCATATTAAGATTCAACTTCGAACTTTTTTGTCGATCCAAATTTTTGTCATCCTAACCCTCTAAAACTTATCAGATTTACCATCATGTCCTAGACACCCTAAAGACCATACCCACAAAATTTCAACCCAAAATATCTTTGTTTGCCCTTCCATCGTACCAAGATTATGTTTCAAAGCTCTAAATTAACTGAATAACTCCCCCTCTAGATATTCTTGATTTGGGCCCATTTGGGCAAATCTAACCCCACTATTCAATCCAAAATGCTCAAAAACCCCCACTATGCCAAATTTCAGCCAAAAATACCCTTGTTTACTCATTCATCTAAAAAGATTTCGTTTTGTCCAATCTTATTAACCCGTAGACATAAAACCACTCTCTGCGCTCAGACCCATCTCAACCCTCTGATCTTTGACCTATAACCCCCATAATTAAATTAGAATCACGATTTGACCCTTTGAATCCAAAATACCCCCCATACACTTGTCAAAATTACCAAATCGCCTCCAAAACCTACCTAAAACTACGAAAATACCATTATGTTAGACAATGTATGCCCTTAGCTCCAATCAGATTAATGTACTTTTGATATTTATTGTAAATGAATAATAGTACATAATTAATTCATGTTATTATGGTGTGTTTCTATGTAGTACCCTTAAACTGGACACTTATGAGACTCGTGTTAGTTTAGAATCTTCACAGTCGTTGGATAGACCTAGGGAGGTTTATCATACCAAGGCTAACACTAATGTGCTGCCAAGTCGGTTGGGTGGTTTGTCTTAGTTACTAGGGTGAGACCTGAAGCACCTGTAGTGTGGGTTTGCTTAAAACTCTGTACCAAACAATTTTCCAGTTATGCCTTGGACCTTTGGGCAAAATTGAAAAGTTACACCTAACCCCTAGACTCGATTATGGTATTGCACTAGGTGTTGGATTGGGCTATCTTTGATATGCCAATTAGTGAGATCCTTAGCAGGGGTCAAAACCAGGGTATGTTGGGGCAGTCTAAGAATTCACCTGAGTGGGTGATCACAGTGACAAAATTAGCCCCTTTGTCGGACAAAGTAAATGATCAAGGACTACACTCTCTCTGATGGAAACCTAAACTACTAGCTGTGGATTTTGCAAAATATATATATATATATATATATGAAAAAGGTTTTAATTCCCGGGATCCATCCTGAACAGAGAGTGCGACACTATACCTTGTAACCGAAGGAGAAGTCCTCTTGTCGGGTAGTGTTTGATCATTATGGGCTGAGAGGTTAAGTGTAAGACCATTTAGGGATTATAGACCTGATGGGCTAATCTCACTTAAGTCCATAGTCCTTGGGCCTTCATAAGGTGGCTAGACCCAAGGACTATTTAGAATAAATGTTGGACCTGCTAATAGCCCATACTGATGGGCTCAAGGGTTCACTGTATTCAGTAGTGAATTCGGCCAGGCCTTGTAACAAAGGCTAGGCTAAACCCATATGGTTTTTGTAGAGATCAATGTTAGGGTCCCATGCCATACAAAGAGAGCCAACTCAGACAACAATTTAAAAGGGAAGTGAGCCTGATAACTTATTGGGCCTAAAGCCCATTTCGAACTAGGTTAATTTGATTAATTAATTATGGGCGAATTTGAGTTTAGATCTGGATTTGGATTAGAAGGAGGATAAGATAAGTCTTATCCACTTAAGAGTTTAGATCCAAATAAAGATTTAGATCAAAGAACCCTTTTCCTGATAGGATTAGGAAGCTGATCCAGAATGGTTATAAATAAAGGGTGAATTCCTTCTGTTAAACACTTTTGCTGAATCCAATTCTTTCCTCTGTTCTTGCCGCCCTACCCCGATCTCCAGTGTCTTGGACTGATCAAGAATTGTTTTTTATTCTGATTTTTGCTAGAAAAATCAGATCTGAAGTTGTGCTCACATCCCCTATGTGATCCTTGCTGAAGGACTGCAGTTCTTGCTGAAGGACTGCTTTACTGATCCTGCTTCACCTTAAGCTGTGCCATCTTCAGTGGAGGCAGGATGTGGTGACCTCTTTGGGCGTGAACACCTATGTTGGGAGCTACATTTGTGGATTCCATATCAGTTATAACCCTCCCTTACTTTTGGTTGTAGATCCGGTCTGGTTTGTTTCAATAACAAACCTTGAAAAATGCACTTTTTCTAAATCAGGGAATAGGATTTCCGGAAGGAAGAAAGAATTTTTTTTGAAATTTCGCCCAGCCACCCTGCATGGTTCGGCCACCCATATGATGGATCTCCCTTCCCTTCACATTACTCCCCCATATAAATTAAACTGAATCTCTTTTATCTAAACTAATTCAAATAAAGGCATTGTTCACTCTTCTTCCTCCTCTCGAAACACCGAACAACGGCAGCAACCAACCCTTCTTTCCTCCCATCTCTCTCCACCCTCACATCTGTGTTATCTTTCCCTCTCTTCCTCTTTTTATTTCTCCATCATTTTCCCGCCGATAAACTACTATTCATCACCATTTTTCTAAGCAACAAAGGAGTTAGAGCAGTGAAACTCCATTTTCCCATTCAGTTAATCCCCTCTAGTAAACCCAACTGATATCTAACCCCATTCTTCTCCCTATCGTTCCTCCCTAATATTCCACTGTTAACAAGATCTCTCCAACCATCACCCCCTTTCCTTTGTAGCTTCATCATTCGGACAAGCGAGATTGGTGCAACAGTTGTATAGATTCCGCCGATTGAAGAGACCCAATATGGCACCTCACTTTGCTATCATGAGTTTATAACCTCTCACAGGGTTCCATTTGTTCGAAGGAGAACCACCAAAGGAAGAACAGACTGAACCTCCTTTGTCTTCTGTATACATAGTCCATGGATTAGGTTCAGTCACAGAAATTGTCATCTTAGTTCCCTTCTCTAGCCAGCTAGCATAACTCACGCTTAAGCGTTTCTACCCTAATCCAAAGACAAACCACACACGTCAGAAATCCAATCGAAGCTTCTTTCAATTTGTTGAATGATTTCATGCCCATACACAATTAGGTAAGTCTCACAATTGCCTCCTTTGATTTCGTCTCTTTTCTTTCTTATTTTACTGTAATTGGAACTCAAAAAATGGAGAGAAAGTCGACAGAGCTGGTGACGGGACTTCCCTAAACCAGCTCCCGCAAGCCCTTTACATCAACTCAGCTTTGTAATAGTTTTGAAATCTTGCTATTTTTTTAATGAAAATAGGTTAATCCTCTTCTAGCTTTAACAGTTTTGAAATGTTGCTTGTTTTAATGAGAATCATCTTCTTCTTGAATTAATAACATAGTGTAGATAGTGACTTGATTCGCTTTTGTTCTTTAGAATCAATTTTAGAATAGGATTTTTCTTTAAAGGTTTTTAAAAGCCATGTTTACCAATTCTTTTATCCCCTCTATCTAAGTTCCTTCTTTATGCCATGATTAAACCTTGGATTGTTGTAGTGTATGCCTAAACCTTTGAGTTACAATGTTTTATTCTGGTGTTGGATGTTGTTTTAATGCCTGAATTACTTGGCTACCCAGTTTGGTCCTCTTGAAACTAAAGCAAATAGTGTAGGATCTATTTTTGGATCGGTGAAAATTGTATTTGGTGAAACCAATTAGAGATAATTAACATGAATTTTCGGTAAGGGGGAGAGTAACTACTATGAGGTAGAAGATGGGTAGTCTCTTCGGGTGCATGATGAATTAGACAAGGGAGGGTGTTGATTACAGAAAATAAGTGAACATAAATAAACCAAAAATAGGAAAGTGAAAATAAAATAAAAACATAAAAACAAATGATAACATAAAAGGGGAAGAATAAATCAAAACAAACAAAAAAATAATGATATTAAAAACAAAAAAATTAAATTAAATAATTAAATAAAAATATATACATTAAAATAATGATAAATAAAAATATGAAGGATTATTTTTGTTTACATGTTTTATGATTTGTCCTTATTACTTGTTTATGTTCGTGCTTTGCTTATAATCTCATGTAGTTCCCACTTATTGGACCCAAGAGAGGGGTGCCTAGTCCTTTTCCTCTCCCATTTGAGTCTAACCCAAATTGATTAGCTGGTGCCTCAGGCTTTGGAGTCACTATTAAATAGAAGATTATTCTCGATATAATTCCTAGAGGTCCCACCACCTCCATTTCACTTGATTGATGGGTGGCAACTCCAAATCAGCCTAAGTTAGCCGTTTTCCTACACTCAAAACTGTTATTCATCTTTATGTTTGAATTCTTTGAACTTTTCAAATGATTTAGACTTATATCTCATTAGATACACATACCCATACTGAGAATAGTTATCGGTAAATATTATAACATACGAATGTGCATTACATGTCCTAACATTCAGGGACCACATACATATGTGTGTATTAAGTTAAGTGTGTCTATACTTATTTCAGGCTTACCAATGAATGGCCATTTTGTCATATTTCCTTATAGGAAAAGCTCACAAGTTGGTAGATTTTCTATTGTGAGAAAATCCAAAGGATTGTCTTTAACCAATCTTGTGATGTGTTCTATGTTTATGTAACCAAGTCAATAATGTCATAGGCAAGTACGATTAACGAATTCTCATGTTCTTTTCATGGGGTTATGATCTGAACTTGTCTCGGTCACATTTTTTCTAAGGAATGATGGAATACATAAAGACCATTTTCATGTTCACCATAGGTAAGGAATTTGTTATTTAAATTAATTATAATCTTATTATTAAATAAAATAGAATAACTATTTATATAACTTGGAAACTAAAATCAAATTTATTTTAAGTTGATGAACATAAAGATCATTTTAAGTGTAATAGCTCTGTGGCTACCCGACTCAGAGGGGGGACGGAATAAATGGATTATGGATTCGATGGAGTTGTCACCTAAATTTTTGGAATTGGGAATTTAGGAAAACCCTGGATTTTTCAAGAAAAACATTTTGTTTTCTTGGTGACTCATTGCCCAATGGGGATGAGATTCTTAGGGTCCAGGGACCAAGTACAGTGTAGGAAGATGTTAGGCAGCCCACACGCATCCAGTTTAACCGGCCTCTACTTTACCAATTTCCAAGGAAGATGTAATAATTTTTTTGGGCATTAAAAAATTAAATAGAACTAACATACACATTGAAGAAATCCACAAGACATAATCTAAACTCCAACCACATTCAAGAGATTAAAGAGAAACATAAACACTAACTAGGTCATTCATGCAAGTGGACTGAATAAAAGAAATGACTTAACCGAACAGTGAATTTAATGTTATCAATGATTAAAAGGATGATTGACAAGTGACTTAAACTAGATGTCTAAAGAAATTAAAGTTCTAGGACACAGAAAGACTGATGATCTAATTTTCTATGGACTTACGCATGGTGATGCTTATGTAGTCATTTAAGAAGAAGATGAAGAATGAACCTAGGAGGGTTGACTTTCTTAAAAGAGATTGATTAAAGAAGAGAAATAATATTTAAATAGAAAAAGAAAACACTAAAGAAAAAAATCAGATTAAAACCAAGGAGCAAATGGATCATACTAATATACCTTAGAATTATCTAAGTGTATGAGTGAAACTTGGTAAATCATGTGAGTTAAAAAAAAAAAAAAAAAATCCACACATTGGCATGAGCTAAGAGTATTCATTGCCGAACTGTTTAACAAATGAAAAGGTGTTACCCCATTAAGTTAATAAAAGAAAAGCACAAAATCTAAATAAGCAATCAAAATTGAAAAATTGAAAAAGGTGAATGCTATTTGGAGAAATTAACAAATTTCTGTTCATCTTCAGGCAACTGGTGGCTAAACTTACGTGAATACTTAGAGTTAAAAAATTAAACTATCTAACGAGAGAAACTAAGAATGTAGCATGTGATTAAGAGAAACCCAGAAATAGCATACCTAATGAAGGGATTCAACAAGAAAAATCGGCTTAGTGAAGCAATTCAGACATTTAGTATTGCACTTGTTGAGCTCTTCTTTGGGATGCTTTGTTCTCCTTGAGTGATCCCCAAGATTTAGAACGAACTTTGATTCATTTTGGTGGACCAGGGACGTTGGTTATGTAGCCCAAATGGTGTGGAACCACTACTTAATGTTTGTAAATTTTTGGTATATTGATATTGCTTCAAGAAGGCTTCATACTTCTTCTCTTGAATTGAGGCACGACCTAAGGGTGCTCTTTGGCTTCAAACTGATATGGAGGGACTCTAGGAATGCTGGAGAGTGAGTGGGGAGGCTTTGGAATGTGGGTAATGGTTGTGGGAATTGAGCTCTCTCCCTGAGTTAGCTTGTGTCTAGGTTAGATTGTGTGTCTAGGATATGAGAAAATGATGGTATTTATAGATTTTTGGAGAAGATTCTAGAAGGGAATGAAGGGCTAAGATTGGGAGACTAGGAAGATCAATGAATGAGGTTTAAAGGGTTTTTTGAGGGAGATTGATTGAGAGAATGGGCTGTCAAGACAGCTTTGGGAGAGATCCTCTCAATCAATCAAGACAAACAGTGGAAGATTTCACCAATTTACCTAAATTGGACATTCAAGTTTAGGTGATTAGCTTGATTGATAGGAGACTCCTAGCTGGTCAAATCATAGATTTTAAGATGATTCTAGAGGCTGAGAAGAAGTTTTGGTCATTGGATGCCCTAGGTTCAAAGTTGTTGTGAAGAGGATTCCAAATGGAGGAGCTCGGATCAGATCTAGCTTTGGGTCTCAAGATGGAGGGGCTAACGGTGTTGGAATTGGATGATCTTGGTACCCCTAGACTCAGAATTTTGAGATCTATCCATCTAAAAGGTTGGATTTCAAATTTCATGAGGCATAGGGTTCAGGATCAAAGATGATCCCGATCAGACGATCGGAATCGATTCCGACTTTGGGTCTTGAGATGAAGGGGTAAACGGTTCTAGATTTAGGTGATCTTGGTGTCGTCAGATTTGGATTTTTGGTCTCTATGTACCTATAGTTTTGGATTTCCGATTTAACAAGAAATGAGGTTTATGATCAAAATGACTTCACTCGAACGGTTGAAATTGATTATGGCTTCAAGTCTTAGGATGATGGGGTAAACGGTATCAGACTTAAGTGATCTTGGTGTCGTTGGATTTGGATTTTCTTGTCTCTATGTACCTATGGTCTCAGATTTCTGGTTTGGTGTGAAATGAGGTTTAGGGTCAAAATGGCTCCGATTGGACGATCGAAATCGGTTCTAACTTTGGGTCTAAAGATGAAGGGGTAAATACTATCGGATTTGGGTGATATTGGTGTCATTGGGTTTGGGTTTTTAGGCTCTACGTACCTATGATCTTGGATCTTTGAGGCCCCAACTTTTGTAAAATTCCAAAAAAAACCCCGAGTTGGCTGAGAGGTTAGCTGAAGCATGCTTGAAGTTCAAAGTGCTATAAAAAGATTGAAGAGCGCAAAAATAGGGTGTCTACAAACTCCTTCCTCAAAACCTAAGACTACTGCTCCTATAACAGCAATTGCAATTGTTGTAGATGTCATCATGTAAAGCACAACCTCATCATCACTTAGTTTTTATTTTCCTTGAGCCCCTACAGAGTATTGCATGCATGAGTAGGAGGCCTAGAGTTAATATACTAAGAAGCATAAGTGACCAACATATTGGTATGTATGACCTGAGTTTTGAATATACCTTCTTTTTTTCTTTTTGAGGGAGTACAACTACTGAGGATAGTTCCTCTTCTAGTATTCAACATGTTTGTAGAAGTGACATTCATCTGATGACTTGTTTCTCTTCTGCTTCTTGGGTTTACCGCCCTTCTTCTGAGGTTTCCTCTTGCCCTTATGTTTCTCCATGCCAGATTTGCCTCCTTCAACATGCATGGCTACTGGCTCTTGCTTCTTAATTAGTTCCTCAAGTCATTGCAACATATTGTCAAGCTCTTACAAGCTAGATTTTAGCTTATTCACGTTATAATTATAGATAAATTAATTAAAGGATGTGGGTAAGGAGTTAAGGATAACATCAGTCTAGGTGTCATCATCTAGCTTAGAATTAGAGCCACCGTGTTCATTTATGAACCATATCATCTTCATGGCATTTTCATGAACTAGTTTGTTCGTAAACATCTTTGTAGTTAGCAAGAATTTGAGGACCTTCTTTCGAACATAACAATTTTGCTCTGATATATTGTTGTAAGACTATCCAAAATCTTCATGACATTGTCTTTAGATAGAATTATCTAATAATGATATGATGTAACACCGAGCAACAACATTTTTCTCCTTCCATTATCTTGATACTCCTTTCTGGCCGCAGAAGCCCTCTCACTAGGGTTTTGATGCCTTTTGGATAGCAATCTTATTTAGTTTTTCAAACGCAAATACGATGTTAAGGTTGCATATTTAGTTAGTGTAGTTGGGTCCCTTGATCTTATTGTCATCTAGTAGTCCAGCGAAAGGTCTGTGTGCCATTTCTACAAATTGCACGAGAAATTATTTAGTCCATGACCTATATATTGTTTTATGTTATTAACTGTAGAATGGTATTTTATCTAAGTTCCACCCTTATTATTTAACTCTGAGATTTCCATCTATCTCAATGTTGTAAATATTTTTCTCATCTCTAAGAATGTGAGGAATCACATAAGTGCATAGAGCTAATTATTTCAATTGCATAACCCCATCACTTTCTGTGAAAAATCAAGAATCCTCTCATCCTTTGTGAGTTTCTTATTTGACTTTCATTAGACAAGGTTCGTATCCATTTTAAATAAACCTTTCTAATTGGTAAGTGCCAACCTATCATATCAGGAGCCCAAAGGTATTATGAAAAAGTCTTCCATTTTAGAATAGGCACTTTCCTCAAGTCTATGATGCCTTATCATCATATGAGGTGATCCAAGTGACATTAACAGTGAAACCGATAGCCCAATTTTGTGGTGCACCTCTACTTAATACTTTAACCTATTTTTACACCAATGACAGAAGGCCTTTAGAGATATCATCAAATGATAATTCCCATCAACATGCACTTATATTATTCATGAAGGAACCAAAATTAATAGTTCGTAACTCAATTTTAAGTCTTATCAAAGTGGCTCCCACTAGCTTTCATAAGTTAGGTTACACGGGTTCAATGGGTTAAGGCTACTACAGGGTTCCCTATTTAGAGAGAAAATGAGGGACTCATAAAAATGGGGGTCATTCAATGATTTACAAATCATCATGATAATGATGTGCATTCAACCATAATGGGCACAACTACAAAAGCCTTAACATGGGCCAAGCACTTATTGCCCAAGTGAAAAATCACATTCACACTATTGAAAGGATTAGAATCCATCTTATGGATGGTCGAACCCTACTATGGCTGGGTGAAATTTCAAAAATTTTCTAACCTTTCTTGGGACTAATTTCCTGGTGTTTGAAAAACTACATTTTTCTGGATCGATCATGCATTAAACCAGACCAAATTTGAAACCAAATCAAAATGGAAAATTATACCTAATATAAATACCATAAGCACAGATCCCAAGGTGGAAATCCATGCCTAATATCAGTCCCAAAACTAGCCTCCAATTGAAGATGGCATAGTCTATGAGAAAAGCCAGTTCAACAACATTGTTTTCAGCAAAACTTCTATCCAACTTGCTTGGTTCGAATGGGATATGTGAGCCTAATGTTCTTGAAAATTTTTCTTGCAAAACCTAGAAGAAAAATTGATCAAAATTAGTTCTTGAAAGCCTAGGTCGAATTAGGGTTTCTTGGGAGACAAAAGAGAAGAAGAGAGAACAAGAGGGGTAAAGTGTAACTTTCTAGTTTTGCCTATCTTTCTCCAAGATCCAGGGCATAACTGGAAATTGGTCTAGGTTTAATGCTTTTGATAAACACCCACTACCTGTATTTGGGGTCTAACCCTAGCAGCTGAGACAAGCTGCTCCAACTCCTTGGTAGCACACTAGTGTCAGGCTTGTCAGGATAAACTCCCCAAGTCTATCTAATGGCTGAGAACATTCTAAACTAACACGAGTCTCTTAAGTGTTCAGCTTAGAGGGTAATACACAGAAACATATTAATATTAACATGAAACAACAATGTACTTTATTCATTTGCTTATGTACATCAATCCGGTTGGAGCTAAGCGCATATACTCTCTAACACACACACAACAAAAAACATCATATGTAATCAAATAATTTAAACAAAAGCTTGTAAAAACCCAGGTCCATTTAGATTAACACACAATCAGCCCATGAACTCAATGTATTTCTCAAATAAATATGACTTGGTATATAGAACCAACTACAAAAAACAATTCAACCCATATACTAGTCCAAGACCGATTGGGCTAATCTTGTCTTAATCTAAGCAAAAACCAGGTTTCGAAGCATGAACCGAATTGGTCCATGCAATGGACCATCAAACCCTTGACCTAGATTAGAAATTGATCACTTACCAGTGATCTTTGTGGTCTGTTAACAGTCCCTAAACAACCATAGGATCAACCCAACTATTTGGACCCATCCTAGGTTAATTCAGCCTAAGGTTTGGTATTCCAAAACATGCACCAAGTTTAGAGTTTATGATCTGAGTATTTTTCAATTCAAATTTACTATAAAAAAGTAGATATAAATAACACAATCACACTAATAAAATAAAAATAGTTGGGAAGTGTGGTGGTCTATATCCAATACGGACAATTGCAACTATGTATGGAACTACTCTATGTGCATCGATCCTGAACTCCTCCAATGTTTGTGATCTCCAATTGTTTCTCCAATGTAAAATAAAAGAAAAAACCCTAATTTTCTAGTACTTACATTACACAAATCATAATACAAATTGTCTATGAAAAATAAACAAATTAATTACAAATTGCATGTAATAGTTGAAATCACACCATGTGAATTAATATTGCAAACAATAAGGAATTGGATCTCAACCATGCTCCAGCCAATAAATTCAAGATTGCACCATGTAAATATTTTAAACATTGGTAGAAAACATTAAGATTGAATATCAAGATCATTGTCCCAAGATTGAGATTTGAATTCTTAGTACAAACAATTCTATGTCAAATTGGCTAGACTAGTTTCAATTGATTTGATCCAAAAAATAAATCTACTCGAGTCCAGTGCTAGAATCAAACTTAAAGCTCTGATATAACTAACTTGAATAGACTATAAATATAAGTATGTTGGCCGGACCAGGTAGGATTATTGGCCAAATTTCAAAAATTTTTCAATATAAACCCGAGAATCAAATTCTCTGAATTTGGAGAATTGGATTCTCCTAAGATCGATCTAGCATTGGGTTGAATCAAATTTCATTTACAAATTAAATATGAGCATACCTGGTATGAAGACCACAAATTGCAAATCCCAGAGTGGTGTGGTTCACACCCAATATTCAGACTCAAATCACCCTCCCAACTGAAGATGGTGTAGTTGACAATAGAGGTTGATCCTACAAATTTTTTAATTGAACTCCTTCAACAAGCTTGGATTTGTATAGATGTGAAACCACTTCTATTCTAGTTTACAATAGAAAACATAGCAAAAACCATGCGAAAATAATGGCTTTCAAGGCTGGTTTGAACTAGGGTTTATGGGTAACAAGAGAGAAGAGAAAGAGTACAAGACAAGTGGTAGTCGAACTCTCTTTCGTGTATCCTATATATAGACCTCAATCCTAATGTAATTAGGACTATCCAAATCTGATTTGGTTAGGCCTCTAATTACATTAGATAATATGGATATCCATACCCATGTTTGATGCATTGCAATGTGACAACTTAAGGTCTTATATCAGTCTGGCCCATGTCAAGAAATACATGGATCGAATTCACTGATCAAAGTTAGTAAGCCTTTAAGCCAATTGAATTAGTTTCTGTATGGGCCAAACACTTAAGTAGGGCTGTCAATGGGTTATGTTTAAGTTTGTTCTAGGTAGAACCGGTCCCAAACTGACAAGAAATATGCAATACCTAAAACCGACCTAGACCCTATAGGGTCTATAATTTTAGACCCAAAACCGAACCAATCGGTTATTGGGACAATTGAGTCCAACCCAATGGACCCAATTATAATAAATCTGCTAAGGGAAGACAATAACAATCCTATTTAAAGGATGATAATACCCCTAATAAAAAGGTAATAAAAATTTCTAAAAGGTAATACAAAACCACTACAAATGCAATGAAAACTAAATAAAAATAAAAAAAAGGACATGCTAAAAGATAATAATAACAAATATATTGCAACCTAATAATAACCTGTTATAACAAATTTGCTATAATCTACTAATAACAATAACAACTGATAAAAAATGCAGTGATAATCTTGCTAAAATGTTTGTAATAACAAGCCTGTTATTAACCTAAAACCTATTATGACCTAAAACCCCATTCTTATACTAATAAAAATATAATAAAAACTATTATTAAGCCAATGAAATAGTAGTTATGTTATAATAGCATAACCAATAAAGAACCTATTGTTAACCATTTAACCTGAAAGTATAGCAGATTTTGACTTCAAAACGTATTCACAATCCAAAGCTAAAATACTTGCAATAACTTCTTCCAATAAAACATGTTTAAAGTTAACATGACAACATCTTCTAAGCTAAAAGAGTTCTCAAACTAATAATAATCAGATTTGGATATGAATTCTCAACACCTTCGAAGCTAATTCAACTTTTAAATGTCAAATCATTTAATAAGTTCTTAAAATCCTTCAACAAATTCCATTAAATTTACAACTCATTCAGCCATCAATCCAAAAATTAGTCCAAGACAAATTCAGAATTCTCCAATTCTTCAAAAATCTAAGAAACATTACAATCCCAATATGTCCAAGTTCAAATGCAATCTCCAAAGCCAATCCTTTTATCTACCCAGTCCTACAAAAAATCAAGAATATATTCACATACCTGAATTTAAAGAAATTAAATGATTTGATTCAGGTCATTATCAAATTCTTACCATTTTCTAATGACCAAACTCCACTATATTTTGCTTTCATTGGTAAAAGGACTTTTTGTACATGCGTACATTGCAAAAAAAATAGTATGTCAATTAAAAAATAACAAATAGCTTTCTTTTACTTATCTAAATCTGGCAACCAATTTTCTCTACATATTAGAATTTCAACAACATTTGGAAGAAAGCAACTACGTCAATTACTCTACCACCTATAGAGAATGTCAACTCTAATACAACTATAGAAATTGGAATCTTCAATATATCACATTCCATCTTAGAAAGTATTAGAAGCTTTTAGATTGTTCACTCCCCACCAATTTAAGATATTGAAGTCTTGATTTCTAGGAAAAGTGAGTCATCCAAATATTGATCTAAATCTTAATTTTGGCATTGTCCGTGACCATCAAAGCATTAATTCACACACTAACTATTAGAAAATCTGAATGTTTGGTCATTTTCCCCACTTTCATTTCCATCTCCATATGAGTTATTATTGGAACCACTCTTTAATATTTGAAAGACTATTACAACCCACAAGTGAATTTATATTATTAGATTTATATTTAGAAAAAAAAAAGGATCTACCAAGGCATGTCAAACCTTGTTAATGTAATAATAAGCACTATCACCATAAATTTGAGTGTAATAAAACTTCACCAATCTAATCTTGAACCATGGGCCAAGAATCAAGGCAATAGTTAATATCAAACTGCACTCATGCCAATATTTATCAAACTTTGCCTTCATTTCATTTGCCATCATTTTTATTTTAACATGGTCACTCTAAACTCATTCAAGTAACTTTAAATGAATTTCACAAATATCTACAAAGTAAAGATTTTCTATTGGATATTTAGAAATTGAGAATTTAATAGTGGCATCATAAAAAATCTTCAAGCATTTTTTAACAATTATTATCATTTCTCACTCCTCATTAGATGGATTTGTTTTAAATTTATGATCTATTTGCTACAATTGAAAAACGAAGCCTTTTTAAGTGCTAAAGCAAACTCCAACATAAGATATGTGGAGTTCTACCTATTTCTCACACCAAGCGATACACTTTTACAACCTTGCAACTTTAATTAATTTATTGCACTTTGAAACTTTCGATCCCTTAAAGGAGAGAAATTCATATACTTGATAGAATCCTGAATTTTTTGAAACACATGTCTTATAACTTTCAAATCATCTTGCACAATGAGATTTAAAATGTGACTTGAGCATCGAACATGAAAAAAATTTCCAAACAATAAAAGCAAATGATGATTAAGAAGATGACTCTTAATTTCCCTTACCATTGCATCATTTGTAGATGCATTATCAACTATAATGCTAGTTGACTTCTTATCAATATTCCACTCCATCAACTTATCCATTAATGCCCTATTAAGAGTATTTGCATCATGAGGAACTAGAACTTGCACAAAAGAAATAATCTTCTTATGCAATACCCATGCATCATCAATGAAATGAGCAGTAATACAACAACAACTAATGTTTTGATTCTTTGATCTCCACATATTGGTAGTGAGACCAATTCTAGAAGAAAGGGTATCTTAAAATTGTAAAACTTTTCTTTCTCCTTTTAGTATACTGCCACAATGTTAGCTATTATGAGAAACCAATCTAAACAATGGTTGAAGACTATTGCAAAACTTGTGAAAATATGCATGTTCAACCATATTGAAAGAGTATTCATGCTTCATGATCATTTCTACAATACCCTACAAGACCACTATGACTTCTTTCTTAATCAAATTTAAAACCTTATAGTCTTGTACTTTTTCATTTGTACCCCTTGATAATGATAAAATTTGTTAACCAAAATTTCTACACTTCTTCCTAGGATAATGAAGTAAATGTTTCAAGTAACTAGTACTATTGCCACTAGAACCATTAAGTATTTTATTATAATGATTACAAGTAGCAACATCTTCACTAGATACACTCTTACTAATTAAAAAATCATTTTACATATCCAAGGTTCCTTTCCTAGTACTTATAGTTTCATTATCATTTAATTAAGAGACTGGTTCTGATTGAGAACCAACTTCATTTGAAGGTTAATTTGTTATAAGTTGAGCCATGCTTATGCAACTTGTAATTAAATAAATAGCCCTATATATGCCAATGCATGAAACCAAATAGTATATTTCTAATTAAACAATATTAGTTATTCTAAGAAATAAAACAAATGAATAAGAAAAGGAACTTACCAAGTGGATATTAAAGAATCAAGATTAAATGGCTAATCACCAACTTGTGTTAAGACTGTAAGGGTCAATCAATTTAATGGACAACATGAAAATTAACAAATATATAAGATCAATTAATTGGGAAAGAAAATGACTAAGAAACTACTAAACACAAAAAATATTGACCTCACATGCTAAGTCTTGTCGAGCATATACAAAGATAACCACTAAATCCAAAAAAAGTTAGATAAAAATGTTGAATTCCATGGTCATTGTATACAAAAGAACATCAACTATAACATTTACTTTTTCTTGCATAATTTCTCTTAGCACAACTTTTGAATTTATTCTCAAATTAGAAACTAAATTCCATTGTCATTGTATACAGAGTTATGGGCATGATGAATGGGAAAACAACCTGAGATCAAATCACAATAAATATCATGCTTACATATTTATCTCCATGTCACCCTCTTTGCACACTAGGTTGTCCATTTTGAAAATGAATCTGTTGGACCTCCATAACTCTAGAACTTTCAGAACATAGTATAAGGTGTCCATGTACTCTCTTTTCATATGTCAAATTTCAGCCTAGACCACTAGCTTACTGCCATGGGTTGTAAGAATCACCTCCACTCGTGGATTTTAGAAAATATTAAGAAAAAAAATGAAGTTTGGAAAGACATGTTAACACTAAGAGCAATAATTGCTCATAAGAAGATGCGCTTATTTCTCACAACCACATCTCTATTAGGACTGAATCCGAATTCAAAGTGGTGGGTCATTTACCAAAGAAAAAAAGAAAGCAAACTTCACATTAAATAACAAATAGTGAGCTCCCTAATTGACATGTATAAACAACTTTATTTTGTCCCTTAAATAGCATACCCTGCCCACCATAAACTATAGTTCTACATTCTTAAAGCCAAATGCAAATGGAAATCAAAATCATCCATGCCATATTCTAACAAAACCTAATGTGATTCATCAAAAACACAGGGAGGTAATGACAAGTCCTTTGACTGTTAACTTATTTTAAGTGGTTCAAATGTAAAGGTGAAATGAATATTTGCCCCAAGGTGGAATTTCACTAAATGAAGTAGTAAAATTTTCATGAACAATAGCATCCTTTTGGTTTCCTAAATGTACCGAAATAAAAAAACCAAGAAGTTATAGTTAGTTCTTCACTTATTAATAGTGAAACAAAGCAAAATCGAATATAGATTTGATAATTCTAGATTAGGGATGAGCAACCAAACTACCTTTTGGAATGTCGATTTGCAAAATTGTTGATTTTCTCAATTTTCCTCAACAATTTTCGGTGTAGGAATATTGTTCATTTGATACACTGAAAAGGATTCCTAGCTAGAGAGTTTTTTTAGTCAACAATATACTAGGCCTTGTATATAGATGTCTGTTCCACATGGATCCTTTATTGTAGAAATCAATGATAATATTCCATATTAATGATATAGATGCACAAGTGATCAAATTCCAAGCTATAACTCATGAAAAGCCTTCTTCTCTAAATAAAAGGTCTTTTTCTCTTGCTTTAAACCCTGGTAAAAGGGTCTCATGTATATGGAACAGTAAGGCGTTTCTTCGTGATTGATCACATAGCCAAGTTGGCTCTTGGTATGCTTCATGTGTTTTGACTAGTTTGAAGAATCGAAGTCTACATGCTTTAAGATTCAAGAAGAAAGGTAAAAAATCCTAACCTTTTTTGCATATTTATTAGTCCAATTTGTGCTTTTCACTACTTAACTGAAATTTGAAAGCCTTCACTCTTCAAATCAATCCAAGATGATTCATTTTTTCAGTGGTTGAATGGAGAATGGAGAGAGAGACAGTAAGGGAGAAGAGGATACTCCTATATAGTGAGCTGCTATGTGAAGAAGAGTTGATGGTGAGTGTGACTACTCCTAGACGATGAGACCAAAGAAGTAGACCCATTGCCACAGGCCAAAGTTGAGAGTTTAGAGTACCTGTTCCCTAATCCCCTTTCGTTTTCCCTTTCGGTAGAATGGAGAATACAATGGTCATTTCGAAACGCCACAAAAATGACCATTTTGAACATCTAATAATATAAATATTACATATATTGTATAGTTTATACAATATAAAATTACACATATGCCTTGGGTCAGTTCCTAATCGACTCGGGTTAGGGTAGAACCGGTATCGACCTAATAATAATTGGGACAAAAAATTGGGAAACAGAACTGACCCATCGATACAAATACTATAACTAGAACTGATCTAATCGGTTTTGGTCTATCATGTCGGACCCGATCCATTGACAACCCTACACTTAAGTCTAAATGACCCTTAGTTTCAACCACCTTATGAAGCCCAAGGATAATGGATTGACATAAGATAAAGCCCATAAAGTTTCAGCCCTATAATGGTCATTTGCTCTCAACCTCTCAGCCCTAAATGATCAAACACTACTCATAGGGAATAACCTCTTCCCTGACTATTGTATGTAGTGCCACACACTTTTCTAATGGATCTTAAGATATAAACATTTTGCAAATCTTTTTCATAAAATAATATATCATAAATATGAATACATTTTGCAAGAGACTTCAGAAATAGTTGCAATCCACTATTGATAGTTTTAGGTTTTCATCAGATAGAGTGTTAACCCTGATATTTACTTTGGTTGGCAAAGATGTTGATCTTATCGCAATGACCACCCACTTAGGTGATATTCTAAATTGCTCTAACATACCCAGGTATTTGACTTTAAGAGGATCTCACTACTTGGCATATTAAAAGTAGCTTGATCCAATGCCTAGTGCAGTATCATTATCAAGTCCGAGGTTAAGTGTAAATTTGTTTCATTTGTCTCCAATGTCTAGGGCATAACTTATGGTCCAACCCCAACAATTGAGACATGTTGTTCCACCATTTTAGCAATACATCAATGTTATCCTTGTTAAGATAAATTCTCAAGTTTATTCAATGGATAAGAACTTTCTAAACTAGCATAACTCTCATATGTGTTGAGTTTAAGGGGTAATTCATAGAAACATACTAACACTCAGGTACAATTGAGTATAAGACTTAGTCTAACAACTCTCATTGGCACTCAAGTCCAATTGGGTATAAGCCTTAGGGCCTATTAGTTTCCTCTTAACTCTTATCTCTTAAGAAGAATCTTTTAACTTTAAGAGAAAATTGGTTGTTTATTTCCTCTTATATCTTATCTCTTAAAGTGCAATCATACAAATTTTTGTTTTCCAATGATACCTCAAAAAGACAAACAAAAACTCTCATATATGGGGTCAAAATGGATATTTGATAACTTTTAGAATTCAGAATTCAGAACAACATTCTCTGCATTCATAGTTTAGAGGAAAGAAAAGTTCACCAATACCCATATATACCTCTTAATGTAATTATTGCACCTTCAAATGTCAGACTTCAGAGCAAACAAATAGGTCCTTAGTCTCATACTATCCACATGTCTCTTAAACACTTTTTGTAATGTTGGCTTAGTCAATGGATCTATCACATTATCCATTGATGTTACCTTCTGAATCTAGATTTCTCCTCTCTCAACTATCTCATTCAAGATATGGTATTTCCTTTTGATATACTTAGACTTTGGTGTAATTTGGAAACAAATCACATTCGGAGAAGTTTCAAAGAAAAGAACCAAAGCCAAAAAAATGGAAGAAAACATCTTTTCACTAAATAATTAAGAGAAAATCAACAAAACTCCCCTATATTTGCCCTAGCCACTATTTATATAGTTTTCTTTACACCCTTATGCCTCCTACAAGCTACAAGGAAGTTTCCTAATCTAATAAAACACTCCTTATTATAATCTTACTAAATCTCTTCAAAATGAAATGACTAATTGAATACAAATTTAAAAATCCCGCTATAACACTAACTTGGTAAATGGAAACCAAGATAGATAGATACAAAAATCTTACATTTATGCTATCTTGGTAAATACGAATTGAGTTGAGTTGTCAGAAGCTAACGTAGTAAGTGTTTACTCAGTTGGGCCAAATCCTATATTGCATCATTCTCCCCGGGTTGGAAGGAATCCAACCTCGGATTCATGTTACCATTTAAGAGGCCTCCAACATATATTGTTGTACTTCTTTGTTTATATCCCTTTGATACATAACTAGTGGTGTAAACTTCCAAAATGAATAAGGATTTCTTTATTTTATCTCTTAACCTTTGAACCACATTTCTTAATTTTCAAATAATTCAATTCCTCCTTTATTGACCATTCTGAACATAGAAAAAATGCATGCCAATATGGATTTTTGTTGAATTGTATGAAGACAATGTTATCAAAGCCTTCGATATGATAAATATTGTCCCCATCATCTTGAAATTCATTATGAAGGATAATATATTCCTCCTAAGCAATGCGCTCTTCATCATAACATTGGAGGTTTGTTTCAATCAACACGTTGTTCTTTAATAGATGTTATTGAGGAGAATGGCCATGCAAGATTTTCGTTACAATCCTCAACAATATTAAACTGATCAATGAAGTTATTAGATTTGAATTCTTTTGGATTATACTTCTATGAAACTATAGGAATTTAATCTGGATATCTATTTTCCACTACTTCTGTTCATCACCCACAACTATAGTTAGCTTGGTTGCTTGTCTTGATGATGATAAAAAAACAAGTGAAAGAACCTCCATGAAACTTTGGGATCTCAATTTTAAGACCCGCTTTTCACCTTTTTTTGTCACCACCCGCAACTACTACTGATGTAGTTGCTTGCCTTGATGATGAAAAGGAACATGTGGAGGCACTTGCATCAGAGTTATTGTCCCCTGTCTTAGAATGAAAACGTAATGATTTCAATTCTTGAGCAAGTGCATCAACTTGTCTTTTCAACTCAACCACCTCTTATTGTGTTTTGTTGTTGAGTTCCTAACCCATGATGTGAGTCACTTGTTTCTTCTTAAAAGCCATAATCCAAAGAATGATCAAATTTGTGTTATAATACCAAATAGTGCAATTCAAAAACAAATCACATTTAGGGAAACTTCAAAGAAAATAACCAAAGCTGGAATAAACAAGAAGAGCAACTTTCTTCACTAAATACTTAAGAAAAAATCAACAAAGCTCCCCTAATTATGCCCCATCCACTCTTTCTACAGACTTCTTTACACCCTTATGCCTTCTACAAGAGAGTTTCCTAATCTAATAAAACACTTTATTATAATCTTACTAAATTTCTTTAAAAAGAAAGCCCTAATTGAATATAAATTTAGAAATCCCATTGTAACGCTAACTTGGTAAATGTGAACCAAGATAGATAAATACATAAATCTTACATTTATTCAATCTTAATAAATACAAATTGAATTGGGTCATCGAAAACCAACCTAATAAATATTTATTCAATTGGGTCAAATCCCGTACTATGTCAAACTTTGAGTGGGTTCTTGGCTCTTTGACTTAAATAATGGCTCTAGTATTATTACACAACGAGTGGCATGCTAGAAGATAAAATTCCTAAATGCTAAAATTTAATATACTATTCTCTCTTTTCTATTTTGAGGCGTGTGCATGAAACCAACACCTATTCATGCCACGAGTATTCATTCCAAGATCACGATTTGGCATCCAATTTTTGTTCTTGAAATGTTGACAGCTTAAAGGTAGCTGTACTATTCAAGTGGTTTGTATGGATTTTTCTACTTTTTCCTCTCCGTTTCCTACCTTTTTCTTTCGAACCAAGCACAGCCTTAAGGATTTTACCGTTTCAGCGCACCAAAAGAAAGACTACATTGTGGTCCCGGGAAACACAACCCATCACGACTCCTATCGTGCTCCCGAATCCAGAAGGGTTCGATGATTCGCTCCATCCTGGTTTTTTGACTTTATTCTCCGTCCACGATACCGCGTAATAAACAGAAAAGAAAGTCGGATGATCGAAGCAACCATCCTTTTTTGAATTCCATTGCATGTAAGAGAGAGAGAGAGAGGGGATTTGTTGGAAACGAGTGGATCCGGTAGTGCGTTCTTAGAATTGTAGAGCGATGAGTTTCCTGTTCGGCAAGAGGAAGACCCCTGCAGGTATGTATTTCGATTTTTTTTTTTGGTGAAGTTTCATTTTTGTTTTTCTTGAATTTCTAGTTGTTTTAATCCAATTTTCTGTGGCATTCTGGTCCAAACTCTGCAAATTTATTTTCTTTGTATAGAAATTTTGAATAATGAAGATTTCTCTGAACTTGATATAGAATGACCGGCATTAGTTCTGATTACAGGAGTGAAAATTTAACCATGATCAGGAGACATTAACGTGATCAATTGACCAACCATGCGATGAAAACTGAGGGATTTGTATCCAGTATTTTTGAACTGCCATCAATCCGGTCAATTTCATTGATAGTTGAGGAAAACACAAAATCAAAAAGAAATTATATATTGGTTTTCCTGTTAACCTCATTACAAGTTCTTCAATCATAGTGATGTTCATTCTTGGAGTTTTCCTATTTTTTTTTTTCTTTGGGGGGGGGGGATTTTGTTTTAAGTGAGGCTGATAGCAAGTCTGTTGAGGATTAGTACTAGTTGGGACTAGTCATGAATAAATTTTTGAAAAGAAGAAATAAGTTAAGATTTGGATTAATTGTGTAAGAAAGAAATATATACAAGTGTAGCGTGTATACCAACCTGGTCAACATTTTTTTATCAGCAACCCCGAAATTAATTTTATTAAAAATATAAGAAAGCAGAACAAGAAGTTGTGAAAGAAACAAGTGGACACAAAGTGCCTAAACCCCCCAAAGTATTACAACTGAGCCTAAAACACAGTCTGTCTCTGAACCCCTTGCTTAGATAGACCATCTACCAAATTGTTGGCAGATCTTCTAATCCAGTTAACTTGAATGAACATGTCCTTAGAAAGCTGTTTGAACTGCCTGAGATCATTCCTTACGTGCCAAGACACTTTCTTCCCCCTTTTTAGCCAGTCCACAACTATTTTGGAGTCACCTTTAATAATTCACCTTTCAAAATCCAATTCTTTGGCTTTTCTCAACTCCAAAAACAGCTGCCAAGAATTCTGTTGTGGCCACATCACCTTGCTCAATTGGGATTGAGAAGAAAACACATATATTTCCTTCCTCATCCCTGATTACTTCTCCAATTCCAAAAGGGACCAGATTGATCCTATCAACTTGTTCCGACCTAGGATAATAAGCTCATGGGCTTGGTCTTACTTCACCGTCGAGAAACGAAAGAAGACTTCCATCTCCAAGCTTAGCTCAGACGTAGCTCGCTTCTTTTGGGGTGTGAAGCAGTGTCAAACCAAAATACCCAACAAGCATTAGCTCTCCCTGAAAAGGAGGTGATCCAGCCGCACCTTCCAGTACGGCTACCTTGTTACAACTTCACTCCAGTCACTAGCCCTGCCTTCGGCATCCCCCTCCTTGCGGTTAAGGTAACGACTTCGGGCATGGCCAGCTCCCATAGTGTGGCCGATCATTGTGGGTATAATGGTAGATGCCCGGGACCAAGTTACTATTATTTCTTTTTCCACTCTCGTGTTGAGCTTCTCAATTTTTCTTAATAAATGATTAGCTACAAAAGGATTTTTTTTTTAGTGAATGTGGCACAGCTAAATAATTCCCATCAAAGTTCAGTTTCAACTTTCAACCCACCACTAGATGGAGGTCACAGTCCATTGTTACCATTTGTCTTCTAGAAGATGAGTCATCTATAGCTTCCCAAGACTAGAAGAAATCATCAACCTTAAAATTTGAAAAAAGATTCAAGGTCTTGACTCAATGTGCCACTCTTAGGGTTATGACCTCTATCAAGGCTTCCTTACTCCTCTCGTTGTTCCCAGATGTTCTTGAGTTTCAGAGTTTCTTTCTTCCCAAATTGTCCATACTGCTGCTGCCCTAGTATTATCTCCACATCAACCTGCCCTTCCTAGTACAATTGCAAATAGAAGGGCTAAACAATCCTTCCAAGCTATCAAGAGGGAGCCAACTGCAACCAAAACGCAAAGCAAACCAATACCAAATAAAGCCAACAAAGGAGTAGGAGATTAAGAGATGAAATGTAGTCTCACCATTTAACCTTACATAAGCAGCATTAGTTAGGGCCTAGGGGGCAAGTACCAGTTTGGTCTCTTCCTTTGGAGCTTATCACAAGTGTTAATGCAGCTATGAAACACTTCCCAACAGAAAGCACCAACTCTAGAAGGAATGGGAATACACCATATTCCCTTAACAAGGAAAGAAGGAGAAGGGGAAGGTGAAGAGGCTATAAGAGAGGTAAACAAAGACAAGTGAAGAGCCCGATTGAATTAAGGGTTCATACCCTACTATCCAAAACACCATCCCCCAAAACCACAGAGTTCAGTAAGGTGAGCAAAGCAGACACAGGGAATTTCAGATTCTCTAAGATTCCTAATGAAGCCCAAATTCTAGTTCAACCCAAAAAGAGAAGAAAGGGAACATATAAACTAAAACATTAGTCTATTTTGAGATTGGAAAGAGCATAAAGGAAGGGAAAGGACTCCTTCAAAGGGGACTCCCCAATCCAAATATCTTCTTAGAACCTAATTTTCTGTCTTGAGACCAAGTCATACATAATGTGGTAGAGGAAAACAAGAAGAATATCATGGATGGCTTTCCAAGGAGTAGCCAGAGTAGCTCTATGAAGACAACCAACATCCCGTTCATTGTTTGACAGCCCATGAATACTTGCTACCACTTTGTGTCAAAGTCTCTCACTTCAAGAATCTCCACAACCATTTAGTCGATAAAGCCAAAATTTTCATTCTGATTTCTGACATTCCCAATCCCCAACCCTCCTTCCATCAATTTCACAACCTTCTCCCATCTAAGCAAGTGATCTTTCTTCTCTTCCTTGGGTTACCACAGAAAGTCCCTCATAATCTTTTCAATTTTTATCACAACATTTTGGGCATCCTGAAAACCAACATATAATAGACGGGAAGGTTAGCTAAGGTAGAGTTGATCAAAGTTATTCTCCCTCCAAAGAAATATAATTCCTTTTCCACCCAGCTAATCTCTTCTCAACCTACTCAACATTATGAAGAATGTATTGTATCTATAAGAAGGAAAGAGTACAAATACAAATATGTTCAATGCAAATCTATATCTATACTACTATTAAAAGTGTGAATGATGGTATGGAGCTTTTGTTTGACTAAAATACCCCAATTTTTGAATTTGGTCAATCTCTAATTGTAAGAACACAAATGTAATTTGAACAATAACTTTGCTCCTCATTCAAATCCCTCTCATTAAGTCTTATATTTAAGCTATTAATTTCCATTAACATTCATTGAATCCTATTCTTGACTAGAATACCCCTCTCTAATTGCAAGGGCACAAAATGTAATTTGAACTACTGCTTTTTTCCTCATTCAATTCCCTCTCATTAAGTCTTATATTTAGGGTATTAACTCCCATTATTTCATTGAATCCTATATTAATTAACCATATTAAAGAAAAATAAGTGTGACAAAGAATGATTATTTTTATTGATGATAGAAATAAAATACCAATTTAAAACCAACCCAAAAATGGAGTTGTTTTCTCAGTTAGTGGCGAGCCAACAATTCAACCTTTTATTAAACAATTCTAAAAATTAAAGAAAATGAAACACAAAATTATAAAAAATAAAAAAAATTGTAGAAAACATTTGGGCACATCTCTAATATTGTATATTCATCATATTAAACAAAAATAAGTGTGACAAATAAGAATAATTTTTATAAACAGAAGTATAAAAGACTTGTAGAAAATGTTGGAAACATTACTTACTATCATCATCATAAAAACTTGTCACATGCAAAGTACATGCAAACTTACTAGTACATACAAATTAATATAAAATACAAGGTTTTGCACTCTACATATTTGTATTTGTACTCTTTCCAGACTGAGACTGAGACTAAGCGACTTTGTTGCTACTATATTATATATCATGGTAAAAATACTTCTAGTAATCTCAACTGTTAAATTTGTGGCCCCTATCTTAAACATTTTAATGCCAAAAAATCAATCCAGTTGGATTACGTAACTATCTACAAGATTAATCTCCTTGCAATGGTAACCAAGGATTCTATCCTTCAGAAAATTTTATATTCCTTTTTTATGTTTAGAAGAAAATCTTATTTTCATTTCTAGCATATTTCATACACAGGATCTACGAGTTCTACAGATTGGTTCAACAAGACTACAGTCCCATTGAATAACAGCTGAAGTGGCTGAACTGAATGACTTATTGCTTTGTATTAGGAACAAATTTTTAAAGAGGTTGTAAAACTGGGTTGATTATTATACTCTGAAGTACTTTATTATTGAACTAATTTATCCATTAAAAGACAAAGCAGTAAGTCATTCAGTTAAACCACTTTAGTGATTATTAAATGGCCCTTACAGTAGTACCAGAGCTAATGTTTCTCTAAATTATAAAATGTATACGTTTAGCCAATGTAGATAATTATACAAATCAACATGACATACCTCTCTCTTTCTCATCTATTTATGTGTGTGTGTGTGTGTGTTTATAATTTACCTTACAGATTCAAAAGATAAAAAAGAAAAGAGTTACAATCATTGTTCATGAAAGCATAGAATGCACTTGAATAATAACTAAACAAAATCATGTTGGTGATTTAAAACATGACTAACCCATAAAATTGCAAATAGTTAATTATTTGTAAAATATAAATAAGAAAACAAATGCTTACCAAACTATAGGGTCACTGGGGAATCTGTTTGGTCAACTATCTGGATAGCCAGGGAAATCCTGGTTCTTTCTTTGACTGGTTGGCATAGATATCTTGTCCCTCTGACCTCACTTCTATCTAGATATACAGCTTCTTGGAGGTGAGGACCTTTAACAGTGGTTCCTTGGTTCCTTTGTGCAGAGCTTCTGCGGGAAAATAAGAGAATGCTAGACAAATCAATTAGAGAGATAGAAAGGGAGAGACAAGGTCTACAAACTCAGGAGAAGAAGCTTATCACAGAGATAAAGAAAAGTGCCAAGCAAGGGCAAATGGTGTGTACCATGTACTTTTAAAGATGTTTCTTTTGAATATATGGTTTAGCTTTTTCCATGTTTTGTCCAAAAACTGGTTTATCGTTATACAAGAGTTTGGACTTATGCATCTGATCTACCTACACCTTTCAGCGTGACAACCTTAAGCCATATCATCATTCTATCTAATATATTTAACATTAACTTTTTTCTTTCTTTCTTTAGAGAAATATGGTCAGTTCCCTTCTATATTAATCTCTTTTCATTTTAATGAATTTAACCTTTATTGTTAAAAAAAAAGTTTCAGGTCCCTTAGATTTCCTTTCTAGTTAAGATTTTCAAAGATAAATATTTATGTCCATTATCTCCAAATATATCCTATAAATAGGGCTATCTACGGATCGGGTCTGGGTCGGAAGTTTGGAACCAGCTGGAACCAGAACCGACCCAACATGAAATATAGAGGACCCGGACCCGATAGGGTCTGTAATTTTTGGACCTGGAACCGAATCGATTGGTTCTCAGGACAATCGGATCGGACCCGACAGGTCCGATTATAATAAATAAAAAGTAAATATTTATGTTTAATATATATTAAATATTCTATGTATATTCTATGTATAATATATATAATTTATTTATTTAATATAATTATACATTATATATTGGGTCGGGTCTGAATCAGTTCAGGACTAGGTGGAACCGGTTCTGAACCGATAGTAATCGGGACCCTATATCAAGACCCGGAACTGACCCGTCCGTTCCAGTTCTTGGAACCAGAATTGGCCCAATCGGTTCGGGTCCGTCGGATTGGACCCAACCCATTGACAGCCCTACCTATAAATAGTTGTCAAGGTGTTGCCTAGGAGACTAGGCACCCTTGGTTGGGTGCCTTGCCCAAATGCCTTTATAACAACTAGGCAACTAAGTGTCTACCTAAGCGACAAAAATGAAAGGGCGGAAGCCTTATTATAATATCATTTATATTGCTATATCTTATTAACGTGTGTTAATACATTCTTTTATATACTATATATATCATTTATACTTTGTTTTAAAGTTTTACTATTAAGAAAAAGAAAGAAAGAATAGAAGTATAGAGAGATTTCTTATTTTCCCTATTCTCTCTCTCTCTCTCTTCAATTAAATAAAACAGCAACTCCATCCTTGTTTTTTTTTCTAATTTGCTTTCCATCTTGAATTTTTATCATATAAAGTTAATAAGCTTATTTAGTTGCTATTTTATATGAACTTGCCCTATTGAATACATATTATAGTAATATTATTTTTGAAAATATTGAAATTAATATCTTAATAAATTTCTGATTTTTTCTTGATGATAAAAAATAATGAAATTAATATATTTAAAAGATTTTTATCTTTTAGGTTGATGATTTGCTCCATTCCAAGAGGTAATTTTATGTTCCTAATAAAAAATTGCTATTTTTTCAATTAATATGCATTTTTGAATAAAAATAAAAATTCATTAAAAACAAAAAGAAAGTACAATAGGAAGGTGATGTGAAATCACCTAAGAGAAGAAAGCAACTGCCCAGCATCAACCAACTCACACACAACCAACAAGAAACAATCATGCTGCAAACACTCAAAGAAACAAAAGCAATAACACAAGAACCTCTCTGATTCAGAAACACATCAGTCTTCCCCTTCGAACGCTCCTCCTTTCCCTACATAATGCTTCTTCATCCTTTCTTCTTTGTTATTCCTTTCAAACACTTCCCTAGCATACTCCTCTCTATCCCAGAAAACAGACCTAAACTCTTGCCAACCCTAACATTCCTATCAGCCAAAGTCCAAATGTCCACTTTTCCTACCTCCTCCTTACCAACTAAAGGAAACTCAATATAACTCTTTTCTGCAATGCTCCCTCCTTTCCTTTTTCCTCCGACCCAATGCCTAACTCATCAACTTCCTCTGAAACTTTTGACGCCTGAGTCTCCAAACCATCTGAAGCTTAAATTTCCTGACCACTGCCTGCCTTACCATCAGCAGCCTTCGCTTGAAATCTTGTTCTTCTCTGAAACTTTTATACTTGTTTGTAGGACCAGTGCTAGGCAGGTCATCTTTCAATCTTGAGAATTTTGGTGACATGGACGAGATGGGTCTTACTTGTAAATCAGGCTTTCTTCGAGGCCTCCAAATCATGGACAACTTCTTCCTTGGTTACCAACTTCCTTCTCCTTCCCAAATCAACCCCTAACTTTTTGACTATCACTTTGGACCTAAAGAAAGCCTCGCCATCCTATGGTCTGCACCTCAAACTTACACTGCCTTTGAACTTAAGGTGGCAGCTCTCATCCGGAGTTCTACCATCTTCCCCTTCACAAACCTCCCCTCCTTATCCTTCTAAGCACTCCCTTCCCCCCTGACAGCTTTCTCCACCCCTTCTTATTTTCCTCTTTCCTTCTCCCAATATTTTCATCAAACTGATCTACCTTTGAATGAATCTCCTCTACAACCATGGAACCACCTCAGAATAACCGGCACTCCACTCACCTGGACTTCCATGGGGCTCTTATATATCAAAACATCACATTTGTTCATCGCCATTACAAGAAACCACAGTCTTCAAGCATAGCCTCTTCTTTCCAGACCTATTGTATTTTGCAACCACCCAAACCTAGTCCTCTTCCTCTTTTCTTTTGAGATGGAAAGAAACTCTGCTCCTTATTGAGAAGAAGACTAGCTTAACTTTTTTTATCAGCAATAGGAAAATTTTATTAATTAATATAAAAACATTACAAGTTTTAGGTAGCCTTGGCTACCCCACACAAACTTAATAGCAAATAGGATCCACACTTTTGGATTGAAAAGCCTAAGGTAATCTGCAAATGGCGGATAGGGGAGTTGTGGTGAGGAACGTTGGGAAGTTAAAGGAGAGGTTGGAGTTTTTGCAGCAGTGCTTGGTGGGAAGGTTTATTGAGGCAGATCCGGATATAAGATAAGTGGAAGATTGGGCTTGGTCAAAATGGTATGGTGTGGGTTTCGAAGAAGTGAGGAGGTTAGGAGCAGGGTAGTTTTTTGTTCAGCTTTACAACAAGGAGGGATGCGGAAGAAGTTCTTTATCGTGAAAGTTTTGGGAACAAGGCTCATAAAAATGATTTAAGTCGAATTAATGAGAAGGGAAAGTCGAAAAGTCTTGAAAAAGGAAGAAGGGAAGACATGTCTGAAGACGAGGAGAGACAGGGAGTCAAGGAGATGCATGGGACGGCAAGAAAGTTAATTCGAGCCATCCATCGCATTGGAAAACGGATCTCGCATGATGGTTTAGTGTGCTGTGCAACTAAATACATTTACAGCAACGAAGAGGATTCAAGGGAAGTTACTGAAGCTTCCAAACTCCAAAGTTCGAGCAATAGTTACCTTGGAATCTACTGAAGGATCTGTTCTGAGAGCCTTGTCAGGAGAAGACGTGAAGAAAAAGTGAATAAAAGGAAAGAGAAAGAAGAATCTGTGCATAGAGACACAGAAGGGGTTACAGTCAGCGAAGGAGATTGAAGACTGAGAAGGAGTTAGGGGGGCCTGAAAACTTGGTCGATGGAAAACAGGGACAACAGGTGGATGACGACTGTGAAGAAATTGAAGAAGGAGCTCAAGTGACTGAATGCCTGGTAGAGGTTATAGAACCAGATTTAGGAAGGGGAGAAAAGGAGGAGTTGGTGCAGGAAAATGATACAGGAAAGGTTGTGCAGGTAGCAGAGAAGAAGGTGACAGAAGGGGGAGAAGAATCGTGAGGAAGGAGTAGATCTTTCAGAAGGGGAAGGGATTCAAAGGGAGAAGAAGAGTAGGGGAAGGAGGAGGGAATGTTTTGAAGAGGAAGGGATTCCACAAGAGACTGAAAGCAACTTAGGGACGGAAAGGTGCAGGACCATGTCAAAGGAAAATGAGGGGGAAATTTTCAGGGAGGAAGAAGGGACGGATAAGGTAGGAGAAAAGAGCGGGGATAAGGGAGCAGGGAGGGACCAAGTGTATCAGAGAAAGAAGTATAGGACAAAGCCTTTAGAGGATAAGGAAGAGGAGAGGAACAAGATCAAGTGATGATTGATGAAACACACCAAGTCAGACAGACCGAGAATATTGGGAAGGTGATTGATACGAGGATAAAGGTTAGCAAGATCCTGGGCTTATTTTTTCTAGGGGAGGAAGAGTTCACAAGGGAAGCCTTTAAAGAAGTTGAGGAAGAAAGTTGAGGTAAAGAAAAAGGATTTACAGATAGAGGCTTCAGGGGAGAAAGGAGTCCGAAAAAATAAAAAAGAAAAAAAGGGGAATATAAGAAGAAAAGAGAAAAAAAAAAAGAAAGAAGGAAAAGAGGGGAAGAGAGGGATAAGAAGAGAGAAACTGCAACATGAAGATTTGTTCCTGGAGCATAAGAGGGCTGAGAGATCCAAAAAGAAGGGAGGTGGTTAGGAATTTTTTATGAGAAGTTTTAGGATTGAGGTGTTACTCTTGCAAGAATCTAAATTGAGGAGGTTGACTGGAAGATTATTAATGAGGTATGGGGTCCTAGCTGTAGAGACTGGGTTTTCAGAGGGGCTGATGGTTTGTCTGGAGGCCTGATTACAATCTGGGATTCTGGCCTGTTAAAGCTTGTTGGGAGTCAGGTTTTCGGTGGTGCTAGAGCATGTTTCCTCTAGTATTCAGGTGATGGTGTCAAATGTTTATGGTCCAAATCAAGATAGGAAAAGGGGGAGGCTGTGGGAGAAGTTAGAAGAGATTCATGAGGTAGGGGTGGCTCCTTGGCTGATTTGGGGGGGGGATTTTAATGTAGTTAGGAGACCCGGGGAAATGAAAGGGGGGAGAGATGGAAGATGGTCAGCGGCCTCTAGGGAATTTGGAGATTTCATTAGGAGAAATGAGTTGGAAGAACCAGGTTTGGTGGGTTACAAGAACCCCCTATTTTGAGGAGACTGGATAGGTTCCTGTGCAACCAGGAGCGGGAAATCATGTTTGAGACTTTGATTCAAGAAATAATTGCCTTTTCTTTTTCAGATCACAAACTGATCCTTTTGAGGGAGTTTGTAAGGTTGAAAGGTCCTAAACCTTTCAGATTTGAGAGCCATACATCCAAATTTTCTGGAATTTATAGAGCAGAAATGGAATCTTTATCGGGTGGAAGGTTCAGCAGGCTTCAAACTAATGAAAAAAATTAAAACTCTTAAGGGAGGATTTAAAGAAATGGAGCTCTCAAGTTTTTGGGAATGTTGAGAAAAGGAAAAAGGAGATCTTAGACAGAATGGCTTGGCTGGACAGATTGTAATCTATTTCAGGCAGGGAGGATGGAGAGGGAGAGGCTGAAAGCAGAATTAGAAAAACTAATTCTTGTTGAGGAAATTTCGTGGAAACAGAAAGCAAGAGTTCAGTGGCTTAGAGAAGGGGATAAGAATACTTCTTTTTTCCAAGCTATGGTAAGGGGGAGAAGAAAAAGAAATACAATTTTGAGACTGGAAGGAGAAAATAGACTGTTTGATGATCAACAGGAGATTACTGAAGAGATAAGGGGCTTCTACGAGAAGTTGTACAAAGCCTTGCCAAATAGAAAATGCCACCTAGGGGATATGGAGTTTGGGCAGTTGGAAGAGGGGGTGAGGGAGTGGATGGGGAGAGAGTTTGAGGAGGGAGAGGTTTGGGATGCAATTAAGAAGATGAAAGGAGACAAAGCTTTGGGGCCGGATGGTTTCAACATTGGCTTCTACAAAATGTGCTGGACTATCATTAAGGAGGACCTAATGCTGATGTTTAGGGAGTTTTGGGGGGAGAGAAAGCTAGAAGAATCAGCACATGCAACATTCATCTCACTCATACCAAAAGTTGTTGGGGCTGTTCAAGTCAAACATTTCATACCTATCAGCTTGATTTGCAGCCCATATAAAATTCTGGTAAAGGTGCTGGCTGAGAGGCTAAAGATGGTATTACATACTGTGGTCAGGCCCACCGAAATGGCGTTTGTGCAGCGAAGACAGATCCTGGGTGGGGTTTTGATTGCTAGTGAATGTGTTCACTCAAAGATCAGAAATGGGGAGGTAGGGGTAATTTGTAAGATTGACCTTGAGAAAGTGCTGAGGAGGATGGGCTTTGGGGAAAGATGGAGAAGTTGGATCTTTGCTTGCATTTCATTAGTGTCCTTTTCTGTTGTTGTAAATGGAGTGTTAACAGGTTTTTTTAGTTCGTTGAGGGGTTTAAGGCAATGGGACCCTCTTTCCCCGTTACTTTTTGTTTTGGTGGTAGAAGTGTTAAGTAAACTGATCATTAAAGGGTGTGAAGAAGGCTTAATTTCTGGGTTTAAGATCGGAAGGGAGGGCTTAATCATTTCACATTTGCAATATGCTGATGATACTTTAATCTTTTTGGGGGCTGATGTGGAGCAGGTTTATTTTCTTAGAAGCATTCTGAACTGCTTTCAAATGCTGTCTGGTCTCAAGATTAACCCGAGAAAGAGTACCATGATTGGAGTGGGAGACATTCAAAATTCTGTTTTGGATGAGTGCAGGAGCCTTGGGCTGTTTGGTTGGAAACTTCCCTTTATCTTACTTGGGGCTTCCAATTGGGGCTAAGGCTTCTGCTGTTTCTACCTGGCAACCTATGCTAGACAGAATTGACCAAAGGTTGGCCGGTTGGAAAGGAAAATTCCTTTCTTTTGCTTGGAAAATTACATTGATAAAGAGTTTACTTTCCAACTTGCTGACTTATTGCCTATCTTTATTAAAGGCTCCAAAGACAGTGTTGGGGGCGATAGAAAGAATCCAAAGGGAGTTTTTGTGGAGTGTGAGGGCTGAAAGAAAGAAAGTGCATTTAGTTAAGTGGGAGGTGGTGTGCAAGCCTAAAAAAGAAGGGGGTCTTGGGGTGCGAAGGGTGGGGGTCTTTAACAAAGCCATGTTGGGAAAGTGGGTGTGGAGGTTTGGTAGAGAGAGGGAGGCTTTATGGAGGAGAGTAGTGGTTGGGAAATATGGGGTTGTGAATTTTGGGTGGGATTCAAAGGAAATAAGACACTCTTATGGGGTATATGTGTGGAAAGGGATAATGAGTTTTCATTCTTTAATGGTTCCTTTCTATTCTTGGAGAGCAGGGAATGGGTCCAGCATTAGATTCTGGGAGGAAAACTGGTCTGGTTTAGGGAGGATAATTGCATGGGATATGCAGCTGGTGTTCCATTGGACTCCAAGCTGAGGGCGACAACACACCTCTTTAATTGGAAAAGGTAAAGAAGGAGAAGATGAAGAAGACAAGGATTTAAAGAAAGAAGCGCAGCTGAAAACTCTAGAGGGATGACAAGACCAAATATGGCTATCTCCTTTACTTTCATCAAGGAATTCCCCATCAAGTACTTGTAACAGATTCGAGACACAACCCACTTCTGTATCTCTTACATTCTTGTGGAAACCCAAATTCGACCCATAACCAGAACCGAAGGGAGGGAAGTAAAATCTTAGAGATCAGTTTCCTTTGAAAGAAGAAAGTGCAAACAAAGAAGGGAGCAAATCCTTTAAGGGAGTTTCACTCACCCAGAGATCTTCCTAGAATTTAATTTTATGACCTAAATTGAGCTCAAACCTGATGTGAACAAGAAATTGCGGAAGGATTTTATGAATATTTTTCCACAAAGAAGCACTAGAGACCCTATTGGACACTCCAACATCCCACCCATTCATTGAGAGCCCATCAATGCTAGTCACTACCTTATACCACATTTTATTTGTTTCCCTCAGGATTCTCCGCACCCACTTCCCTAACAATGCCAAGTTCTTTTCTCACATCCTCCCTAAACCCAAACCACCACACTCCTTACTTCGATTAACCACTTCCCATCTTTTCCTCCCTAGGTTCCCATAGAAAGTTCCTCATTAATTTCTAAATCCTTTTACAATGACTCGGGGCATACTAAACACTGAAAGGAAATAAACTGAAAGGTTTACTAAGGTGGACTTGATGAGTGTTATTCTACCCCCAAAGAAATATAATTCCTCTTCTACACTACCAATTTCTTTTTAAATCTCTCCACTACCATGTTCTTAAAGGTCAGGGTTTTAGGATTTGCACCAAGAGGAAGTCCTAAATAGTCCAACGACCAATTAGTTGTCAAGCCCCTTAATTTCCTTGTCCATGATTCTAATTCTTCTTGCCCCATATTAACCCCCGCAACCACACTCTTATTCAGATTCACCTTAAGGTTCATCACTAGGTTCACTAGGATCTCTAAGGAATCTCAAATTTCTAGCCCCTATATCACCCTTATGTTCACCAAAAATAATGATGTCATCCACAAATTGAAGATGAGTCACCTCCACATTGTCTCTACCAACCCTCCATCCTTTAATCAATCCCACCCCATCGGCTTTAGAGATCAACTTTCTAAGTACTTTTTCTATAAGGGTGAAGAGGAAAGGGGATAGGGGATCCTCTTGTCTCACTCCCCTAAGGGCACCAAAGAAATCTTTTACAACCCCATTAACCAAGAATGAGAAGTGGCAAGTTTTCAAACATCATCTTACCCATTTACACCATCTAGCACTAAAACCACTTTTCTTCAAAACTTCAAGCAAAAAATCCCAACCCACGAAGTCATAGCTTCATGGGCCTTTTCCAAATCTAACTTGCAGACAATACCTTCTCTTCCCAATTTCCTAAACTCCTCCACACATTCATTGGCTATAAGTATTTGGTCTGAAATTTGTCTCTCTTGGATAAAAGCTTGGAAATGAGAGATGATTGATGGGAGGGCCTTTTTTAATCAAAGGGATAGTACCTTAGCCATAATCTTATATGGGCTTGTTACCAAGCTAATCAGTCTAAAATCCCTGGGATGGCAAGACCAGATTTCTTGGGAACTAAGGCAATGAATGTAGCATTAACATCCATATTAATGATTCCCCTCTAGAGGAAATTTTTTTTGATCAATAACACAATTCATTATATAATCTTAATAAAAAATTACAAAGAGGAAGACAAACTTTCTTATCTTCCAAATGCAGTTTGAACCCCAAAAAGAAAAAAAGCAAAAAGAGAAAGAGAAGGGGAAAAGAAAAATAAAATTACAGCTATACCCAAAACATTGATTCCCTCTCCACCCCTTGTTTAGCTAACCCATCAATAAAAGAATTAGCTGATCTTTTTACCCAGATGATTTTAACTTCCATTCCTCGAACCAGCCATCTGAATCTCCTCCTCACATTACTGTAATGCCATAAACCACTGTTATCTTTTTTCAGCCATCCTACCACCACCTCCGAATCCCCCTCAATTATGAGTTTGTTGATATTCATCTCCCTAGCTTTCTGTATTTCTTCCATAACTGCATGGATCTCGGCTCTGAGAGAGTCACCCACTCCAATGGGGCCTAAAAACATGGCTAGAACAACCCCATTCTCATCCCTGAAAACACCCTCAATTCCTGATTGTCCAAGATTCCCTCTGCAACTCCCATCAAAGTTTAGTTTTATGAAACCTGCAGGTGGGGGGTCCAAGACACTCATCATTGTTTTGGTCTGGGAACAGTTAGCAATCTCACCCCACTTCCTTATCATGTCATCCACTATATAATTTGTGAATAGCTCTAGGGATTTCATCCATTGTACGACCCTTTTAAGGATCATAGCCCTCAGTTCTTTAGCACCTCTCTCCACATCAGAGAATATCCTAAGTTTCTTTCTTTCCACAATGACCAGCATACCGCAACCCCCAGTCCTCTCCACATAGTCCTTCCCCTTTTCATATGCCACCTGAACAAAAAAAAAGGGGAAAATAGACTTTGCAAATTTGATGGATGGTTCCAACTACACCCAAATAGGGAAAGAGCCTTCTCCCAAATAGACTTCGCAAATTGGCAAGACACCAATAGATGAAAACTAGTCTCCCCGTTAGCTTTACAAAGAACACACCAGTGAGGGGACAAACAAGTATTGGGCCTTTTCTTTTGGAGCAGATCACTAGTGTTGAATCTTTCCAGAAAGGCTTCCCAGCAAAAACTACCAACCCTAGGAGGAATTGGTCTACACCAAACCTCATTAACAGGAAAGGAGAGGGCTACAGGATTGGTGGACTGGTTTAAAACTTTGAAGAAAGAGGTAGAAGAGAAAGAACCAGTGGGGGTGGGGGTCCAAATTCTAGAATCCACCTTGGCAGGGTCTAAGAAAATATTGTCAAGAAGCTGAAGGAGATTCGAAATACTGTCAAGGCCTGAGTCTCTCATAGTTCTTCTCAAGCCCAAATTCCACCCAAACCAAGAGATGGAGGAAGAAGGGGTGATGAAAGAGGAAACTAGCTCATTTTTAAAGTCCGATAGGGCATACAAAGAAGGAAACCGGTCCTTTAGGGGGGCATCCCCCACCCAAGTATGTTCCCAGAATTTTATGGAATTACCTGAATTCAAATCATACCTGATAAGAGGGGAAAAAACTGGTAACAACTCATGGATGGCTTTCCAAGGTGAAGCGCTTGTGGTCCTAGCTTGGATTCCCACATCCCATCCATTTTGCTCCAGCCCATGTATGCTTGCCACTATCCTATGGTCCCTCTTCTCTTCTAGTCACCACAGCTTACTCTATGGTCCCTCTTCTCTTCTCCCGGCTCCCAAAGGAAGTCTCTCATCATCTTTTCCAATCTGCTAGAAACCTTTACTGGGATTTTGAACACTGAAAGGAAATAAATAGGTAAATTTGCAAGTGTAGCCTTAATCAGTGTCATCCTCCCTCCTAGAGAGAGGTAATTCCTTTTCCAAGAGACAAGTCTCTTTTCAAATTTTTCCACCATTGAATTCTAGAAGCTCTCTCTCTTTGGATTGTCACCCAATGGCAAACCCAGATAATTCAAAGGCCACTCTGAGACTTTACATCCTAGCACTTTTGCATTCTCCTTGATCTCTCCCTCCTCCAAATTCACACCCACTACACAACTTTTCTCAAAATTCACCTTCTAATTTGACATTTGTTCAAAGAGTTGTATCACCAATTTCAAGTTTCTTATATACCCCATATTTCCCCCTTCACAGAACAGAATCGTATCATCTGATCCCCCTCTAGAAGAATTCCTTAAACATTTTTATCCACTCCCAAAAATCTTGGTAGAATGCCATGGTAAACCCATTAAGGCATGGTGCCTTAGAGTGATCCATAGAAAACACTGCATTCTTTACCTCCTCTTCAACAAATTTCCTGTTCAAGTCTCTACTCAAAGTACTCCGCAAAACTAGCCAATCCAACCCATCTACTTTCCATCTCCCTATTAGTGGCATCCTATAGGTTGATTTAAAATGATTCACAAAGACCTTAGCAATATCTCCCTGTTGCGTAATTGTACCACTCTCCATCTCTAGCATTGATACCAAATTCTTCCTTCTTCCATTTGCAATCTTGTGAAAATACCTTATTTTCCCATCTTCTTTAATCCATTTCTCTCTTGATTTTTGCTTCCATGTCATCTCCTCTTTCAACAAAGTAACTTCCAATTCTTCTTTCAACTGTACCGTCTTCTCCTTTTCTTCTTCCTCTAATTATCCTTGCTCCTTCCTATCAATTTCTTCAATTTGGCCCATCAAATTTGATTTTCTTTCTTCAACTCTCCCAAAAATGTTAAGATTCCACTCCTTAATTTTTGCTTTCAAGTTCTGGAGTTTCCTATAGAATTTGATCCCCTCCCAATTCTCTTGGAGGACATCCTTCTCCCACTAGTCTTTCACCTTTTGTACAAACTCTGGAGACGTAAGCCACATATTTCTTGAACCTAAAAGGGATTGATCCTCCTCCATTTAAATCCTGACATAGATAAATTGGCTAGTGGTCTGAGGTAAGTCTTGGAAAGACTCTACCAATCAGTTTATCCCAATGCTCCTCCCAATCTGAAGAGACAAGAAATCTATCTAGTTTTTTATTTTTTTATCAGTAAAATTCTTTCATTAATAACAGAGAGATTAAGATACAATAGCTAAAGATTGCATAGGAAATTGCAATCTCCAGCAATCAGTGACAATTCTGCCCAATACAATGAAGATCTATTTGCCCCTTGTTTTGCTAGGGTATCCGCCATCCCATTTGCATCCCTTTTAACCCAACCAAACTGAGAGTTGAACTTCCTTGCAAGTGTGTCAATTTCTCTGAAAATAAACTTGAGCTTCCAAGGTGCTGATGTGATGTTTTTGGCCCAAGAGATGACCAATAGAGAGTCTCCTTCAATTTCTAAGTCTGTTGTTCCTATTTGGTCAGCCATCTTTAGACCTTGAAGTAGGGCTAGAGATTCAGCCTGTATTGAGTCACCATAACCTATTGGTCCAGAGTAGAGTGCCACCACCACGCCCAGATAATTTCTAAACACACCCCCCTATGCCTGCCCTTCCAGGGTTGCCAAGAGAACTCCCATTGAAATTCAGTTTTAGTTTGTTCCGTGCTGGTGGCTTCCATTCCATGCTTACAAGAACTTTGGGTATATCTGTTTGTGCTATTTCAGCCCAATTCCTTAGTATCTCATTCGTGGAGTAGTTTCTAAAAATCTCCATGGTCTTCACCCTATGTGCGGTTTTGATTTTTATGGCTTCAATGACTTCCTCCATTGTTTTGCTTTTTCCTGAAAAGATTCTTAGGTTTCTTTCCTCCCAAATAGTCCATACTGTAACTGCTCTCACTGCCTTCCATATACATTTTCCCCTTTTCTTCCGTTGATACAGGAAAGAGGGGCTGAATAGATTTACCACATCCTGTAGGGGAGCCCATCTGCATCCAAAGAGAGAACAAACAACATTCCAAATACCAGAAGCAAAAGAGCAGGATAATAGTAAGTGGGTTAGAGTTTCACCACATCCCAAACAAAGGACACACACACACGAGGAGAGAGGCAATTGTTTGGCCTCCTTTTCTGTAGCACATCACAAGTGTTTACCTTCCCTAGGAACACTTCCCAACAAAAGGCTTGTACTTTTGGAGGGATCGGTTTAGTCCAAATTTCTCTTACTGGGAAGTTCACCCCCATAGGGTTAATATGAGTGAGCAAACCAAAGAAAGATGCACAGGAAAATAAACCATCAGAAGTTGGGGACCACACTCTACAATCAGCTATAGATTGGTCCAAGTAGACCTCTCAAGTGTTGAAATCAACAGCACTAGAGACTCACACTCATTTTCCCTCAACCCCCTCTTCTAAAGCCAAAATCCCAAGAGGTCCCTGATTCTGAAAGCACACCAAACCTAGCAACAGGTTTGTTTTTATAGTTTGATAAAGAGTAGAGGTCTGGGAAATTGAACATAAGAGGCACATCCCCAACCCAAAGGTCTTCCCAGAATAAAACTTTGTTGCCACAACCAACATCAAACTTGATAAATTGAAGAAAAGTTGGATATACCTCAAAGATTGCCTTCCAAGGAGAGGATGGAGCTGCATTGGGGGCTAATTTTGCATCCCAGCCGTTATCTGCATTACCATGTAAATTTATCTATCTAGTTTTGAGCACAAAGGGTTCTCTTGGCAATTAGTCCATGTAAATTTATTTTTCCCAGTCACTATTTCTTTTAATTCCATGATCTCTATAATTCTATTGAATTTCCTCATGTTGGTAGCAACAACTTGTCTGGGGTTATTTGACTCAACTGTATATCTGATCACATTGAAATCACCTCCCAAACACCACGGTCCTTACCAAAGATCTCTTATGTCTGCCAACTCTTCTCACATTTCGTTCTTTTCCCTATGTGAGTTTGGCCCATATACATTCATTAAAACTCATATAAAGTTACAGTCATATTTTTCAATTTGACAGAAATTGAGAGCCTGCCTAGCTCCTCTACACATTCTACCAAATCCTCATTCCAAAGGGTAACAATGCCCCCTGAGGCCCCCCAAGATGGGGCTTGAGCCCATTCAATTCCTCTCCCTCCACAGACGTTCCTTACCCACCTATCAATTTCTTGAAATTTTGATTCCTGAATCAATAGCAATTATGGTTTTTCCCTCTGAATCACTTCCTTTATAGTCCTTCATTTCCTTGCACTACCCAATGTTCTTACATTCCAACTAATTATTTTCATCTCACCACCACTAAGCTTACCCCTTATTTCTTAAAACCTCTACCTACTGCCTTTTCTTCTCCCACTTCTCTCACAGATCTCTTTATTTTTGTCCCATACACCTCTAAGTTTTTCCCTTTCACTTTCCTTTTCCTTATTTTCTCTCCTTCACCTCCTTCCTTTTCAAGATATTTTCCTAATCCTGGGTTAGTAATTTTCAGTCCCATTCTTTCTGCCCACTACCTCAATGGAATCTCCTCGTCTGACCTACAACTCTCAGCTAAATCACACCTTTCACCTTGAGTCCTTCCCCTTCTTTCGGTTTCCCCCTGCATACTTTCTCTCTGCCCCAGCTCTCTTCCTCTCTATTCTCAGTTTCTCACCGCCAGAACTGGAGCATCTGCAGGGTCACCAGAGTGAAAATTAGTACCCAAAAATGTAACCACAATATTATTACCTTGAAGTACTGAAATATTTGCTGGATCTTGACTCGACAGAAAATCAACAGCAATCGCCCTGTCCCCTTGTTTGGTGGTTTCTTTTGACTGGTCACTTTCCTGTGCACTAAATTGGAGTTCAGCTGAAACTGATGCCTTAACCTTCTTGGAGTATCAATGCTCTTCGTCTGGTTAGATTTCTCTATCACCAATCTATTACCCTGTGTCTACTCCTAGCTCTGGTTTGGTTACCCTTTCTGGAGTACAGTGTCACCCTCTTTCATCTGAACCTGTTTCTCAATCAACTGACTAATCAGATGATCTTGAGAAGCTTGAGAGTCTAGGTGGAGATTGAAAAGGCTTTCCAAGTTATAATTTTCTAACTCCAATGAAGTAAGCTTTTCCCGTTCCTGCACACTTAATGCTGGAAATTTCATCCAAGCTGGTGTCATCTTCTTCCTCCTCCAAACTGCTCCAATCAGAAGCACTATCTTCTTTCCTCTCATGGTGCTTCCTGGAAAATCTCCAATCGGGGTGCTCCAATCCAGAGCCAGTCCTCTTCTGCCACTGTAGTCCACTTCTATTATGGCCTTGTTCGCATTCTGTAACAAGGAGGGTGATGATAGACTTTGTATACTATCTATCAAAATCCCCTAGTTAATGCATATGTGAATGCTTAAAGGGGTATGTGATAACATCTCCCAACCCCTTGAGCCAGTTTCTCTACAATTCGTTCAGTTTGCCCCACCAGCTTGCTTAAACTAGGCAACTAGCATTCCTCTCTTTCTTTGTACCCTATGGACCCCACCCTCCATCCGATACATATCCCCTCTTTACAACTTCCCCATAAGAGAGAGATCCCACCTTCTTAAAACCACCATTTGAAAATAATTCCTTTTCGGGAATATGAAGCAACCCTTCATTTGTCTTTGACTTTTTCTTCTCTTCTACCAATGTTTCCTCCACCTGTCTGCTCACGTGCCTGGATTCTACTACTCTTTCTCCTCCAAGTGCCACCTGCACCATAGCAGCACTTCCAATTCCGGTGCAACCCAAACCTTCCAGAAACCCTCTATGAATAGGTTAATCAATCTTGGAATGGTTTCAAGCTTGACTCCTGCAATCCCCATACTAATTGCTCTTAGTTCCAAGATCTTAAAGGAAATAAGGACTCCACCCATGGCCGCAGCTATCATCTCAAGGATAGGCTTCTTCCATAAATTAAACTGCAGACGTAGGAGCTTCAGGCAAAAACTTCCATCCCGGATTACCACTGAGTTGAAAGAAGGGCACCAGTTTTCAACCATTATAGTAAAGTGGAAGACTTCTCTCCCCACATCAAAACAGCCTTTTTTTTCATTGAATGATATCAAAATATCCATTCACTTAATCCCTAACTTCTCCGTCACCACCTCCAAGATCTCTTTCCAGTCCTTCACTATGTTCTTCGTAGATAAGACTAATCTATGCTCCAAATCTCCTCTGTCCCCATTTAGTAATAGTTTTGGTTCCTATGTAGAAAGAGCTATAGTCACCACTTCTTAATCTTCAGTTACTTCTTCAGTCCCTAGTTTTTCCAATTGCTTCCATATCCTCTTTCTTTCCCATCCCTCCCTTTACCATAGGTTCTTTCTCTGGTCTAACCTAGTTGTTAACCATTCTTTGATGCAACTCATTTGCTACCTTAATCCAACCTTCCAACTTTCTCCCTTCTGGTATGACGATCAATTGCTTCTTCCCCCCTTCAAACTTTCCCCCAAGGTCACAAACCAGCCTTTAGCATTCCTTTTCCTTTCTGCTACATATTCCTGTTTCAAATGGTGAAAAGTGCCTTTCCATACTTCATGCCAACTTACATGAACTGCTCCATCGAGGACACTTTGAAATAGAAAGCTGCTTCACCCACTTATAATACCGTACCTCTCCTCCCTTCTCGAATCTTTATCGTAAGCTCCTTCTGGTAGATCATCTCTTCCAACAATAGCACCTTCGTTTCCACCATGACAACCCTTCTCCTTTTCCTTGTGTGAGTGGTGTGGTGAGGCTAAGTGTGGTGGTCTCCTTGAAGGACGAAGGAAGGCCGGAAGCAAGGGTAGGCTAAGGGCTTCTATCGACAGAGTCATGTGTTCATTATGATCCATGCCTCCTTTTTATAGGGAGAGATCTTGAGGTCCTGAAAGGAAGGAGCCAAAAGAATTCGATTCCCATTTGGAAAGGGGATCTTTGATTCGGTGTCAGTTGTCAAGGGGATACTGCTAGGGGTTTGCCACGTGTCTTATGAGATCTCTCCAGGGTGAAGTTTCCTTTCGTCTGAGGATTCTCATAATACACATGTGCTACTTCCTTTTGCGGGTCTCCTGGGCTGACATGGTGTGGATGATGTCAAGACCAGTCTGACATGTCCAACTTAATCCTGTTGAGCTTCTTGCTGCGAGAATTTTTGGCTGACCGTTATTCTTTTGTTCGTCACCAACCTGTGATGGCTTTGAGCTCATCGCAGGCTCGCAATAGCTTTAAGCTCATTGCATGTCTGTGGTAACCTTGAATCCGTCACAGGTATGTCGTGGCTTTGAGCTCATCACAGGCCTATGGTGGCTTTGAGCTCATCGCACGTTCGTGCCGAGTTGTGAACTCATCGCGGGTGTCTCTAGAGTATTGGTTTAGTCCCTTCGTTGCCATTGCGATCATGGTGAACAACCTACACCTTGCTAGTGAAAATCCTTCTCCATTTCTTTTCTGATATCAGATGTTGGACTTGGTTCACCTAGCTGTGCTCACCTGAGTCTTGTGAGCATCTGTAGAGAATACTTTTGACATCCAAAAATCAGTATCTCTAATGCATCATTGCATATCTTAATTTTTATGCAAATAATAATCTTCTTCTTACTGAAGGTTTTTGAGCAAAAGAAGAGAAGGCAAGAAAAGTGGAAGATGAGAGAATAGAAGATTGGCTTTACTTTAAAGCCCTTGTCACTTCTAACCTTCAACCTATTCAACCAGTCACCCCTAATCCAAGACTCCATCTTTGATTTTAAATAGTGGTTCCCACTCACAACACCACCATCAAGGAAAACCAGAAGAGGTCCTTCTGCAATCCTCCCACTAACACCTATCCCATCCCCTTCTTTTCTCAAATTCCTCACCTCCCCTTCCTTAGAGCTTGGGAGCATTTCACTTCCCACATTCCTCAAGGTTCCAGCTGTAAAATTACCTCCCCATCCTTGTCGATTTTCCTTCCATCTTCTTCCTCTTCACCACCACTCGCCTTTATATCTCTGCCAGACCTCTATTCAGGTGATGATTCTTTAGATTCTGAGCACCTCTCAACCAGAGAAAAGGTTGGATCCACTTCCTCAACCACGACTCTTAATTCATACTTTTCTCCTGCAAATGAAAGGTCCATACAATTCGGAATCGACTGAATCTCTCCAACGTGTTTTGATAAATAATGAATATCTCCTACTTCGATCAGGATTCTTGCAAACTATAACTGAAACCATCTTCTATTTTTTAAGTCATGTCTTTTGAACCTTCAACAGGCATCCCCAACTATGCAGAAACCTTGAACAAACTAGGCATGCAACGGAATGCCGAAAACATTTATCTAAACAAAATTTCTCTTCAGCTCTCCTCTAATCAAACCAACCATTGGGTTCCATCTTCCTAACCTCAGATCAGGCATCTTAACGGTCTACCTCCTTCAAGCGATAAAATTTTACTAGCATCTTCCTTTTTCTTGAACATAAACCAAGCTTGCATTAACCTTTCTAATGTCAACAAGACCGAAGCTTCTCCATTCAATCTTCACCCACCCGAACACATCGCCTTCATCAGGTGACAAATTAATATATCTGCCAACCAAACAAGATTCCAGAAACTGTACTCTCTCATCAACTTTCCACTATCCTTCAGCTTGATCTCAACCGTCAGTATGATTCCTTCAGCTATACCAGCAAGGCACCTTCAGCTATACCATCATATTTTTGGAGTCCAGCTATACCAGCTATGCATGCTGAATGGTATACAAAACTAGGGAACTAGCCAAAAGTTAGCTCTTTATTTTATAAGATTCTTATTTCCTAGTTATCGCTTATAGGTAACTAGGTGCTCTAGTGTCACCCAGAATCGCCTAGACGCCTTGACAACTATGAATCATACCACAGCAATTAACCTTTTCACATTCAAAATAACAATTTAAACATTAATTCATTCATCTAGTTGTTTTGTAACATATTAAGAACGTACCCTAATAGTAAGTAGGAAGTTTCCCATATAATCTATCCTATTTCTTTTACATGGATGAATGGTGTTGCCAATTTAGATTGTCTACTGGTTAGGGGCTCCTTTGCATTGGCCACATGTTTAATCCCACATTGTTCTGATAGTTTTGTGAACTAACATTAGCTGTTGAAACTTCAATCTTCAAATATAAAACTTGTCCATATAGAAGGCTCATTTTGAACATGTGCGAGGCCTTTTGGAAACTTGTCCATATTGTTTGGGGAAGTTCCTTAACTTACCAGATTATTTACCTTTTTCCATTACTATTCACAAATCACAATTTGCAATGATTAATATATATTGTTTTTGTTCACAATTCGAAATGCTTTTTAATTGCCTGTACTTGAAGACTATAGGTGCTGTAAAATATATAGGTAGTGTCACACCACATGGGACTATTTCATGACACTCAACCATATCTTATGCTGATATTTTTTCCCAGTTAATAACAATGAGAAATCTCATGCTCATATCAGTGTCTATTCTTTTTCAGGGAGCTGTTAGAATCATGGCAAAAGACCTCATTAGAACACGACATCAGATAGAAAAGTTCTATAAGCTTAAATCACAACTTCAAGGTGTTGCCCTTAGAATTCAGGTAATTTTTGCACTCACTGTTTTGGTCCTTGTAATATGGTACAAGATCCTCCTGGATTTCTCCTCTTTAATCATCCCCAAGTTCCTGCTCACTGGTTGTTTCTTTGTTATTTTCTGGATTTTGTTGGTGCTTGGAAAAATGCACATCAATGTGATTATTTTTGGTGGTGGTGGGTGGGGGGCCTCGGGGCCACATGCTAGTTCTTGATGCCATTAATGTCAGTAAGTTTTGGTTTATTTTCTTTTACATCAATTTTGGAAAAGTTTTTAATAGAGACATAAAGCAGCAATTGGGGGAACATCTGCTTGTGTTGATTTTGAAATCCTCTCCAGTTGCAACCTGAAGAATTTATACCCGATCACAATCAGATAAATACATGCCATTGAATATCCATAGTCCTAACTATGTGACTTTAAATTGATGGAAGCATTATAGTTTATAAACCCTCTGTCCTTGTTTCATTTAATAAGATTAGTTGACTTAAAAAACAGTCCTAACTTGTCCCTGATCTTCACTTTCTTTCTCCCAGATCATTAACACCACCAACGTAAACTCTTCTCATTCCTGTGCTTCACCTACTGCAGTATTTGTTAACCTCTGTTCATGAACCTAAATTGTCAAACCTCTGCACTCCTCTCTTTGCCTACCATGTTCTTACCAACAGTCTCATAGAAACCAGTATACTATCCAACATTTATGTGAAAGATAATTCTGATAATTTGCACCAAAAAAATAAAAAAAATAAAAATCTGGCTAGTTTGCACCTCAGAATCATGACTTATTACTAATCTCCAAGAAACAGTCTACATAACAGATGTCCAAATTAGGGGTGCCAATTTCTAACCTGACCCACTTAACCCACCCATTTATGATGTGGGTTGAATATGGATCAAGTAAAAAGGGTTGGGTTAGGGTGGGTCATGGTACCCATTTGGGTCTGCCATATGAAAGAAATTCCCTCTCCCTTAACCAAGAGTAGTTCACAAAAAAAAAAGAGAGAGAAATGGTATAAAGAAAGAGAAGTCGCTCAACCAAGAGAGAGAATCTAAAGGATAGAGTAAGGAGAGGAGAGAGAAATATAAAAATTGGACTTCATTAGAAAAATTAGAGAGAAATGAGAATAGGAGCCACATAACCAAGAGGAGAGGCCAACTGAGGGGTGGCTCAATTGGTATGTTAGCTGGTTTGCTCTAGCATAAACACAGATTTGATTCTCACAACCACCAAGTTTGGGGAATGGGGTTCTTGGTGTGTGTGTGTGTATCACCAAATACCCAAAAAAAACAAGACAAGATCTAAAGGATAGAGAGTAGAGAGAAACATAAAAATTCTGACTTCATTAGGTAAAAAAGTTAGAGAGAGAAAAACCACATAACCAAGAGGAGAGAGAAACAAGGGAGAGGAGAGAGAAATGCAAGAAATAGATTTCACTAGAAAAGAGAAACATAAACATTGGCCTTCATTAGTTATGTGGCTTCTCTCTCCAGTCTCCAATATTTCCCTTCTCTATGTTTCTCTCTCATCTCTCTACTCTTCTTCAAATTCTCTCTCCTCTTGGATATGTGGCTTATTTCTCTTTTATGTCCTTTCCCTCTAACTTTTTGTAATGAAGTCTAATTTTTATGTTTCTCTCTTCTCTCTCCTCTTTCTTATCTTGTTTCTCTCTCTTGGTTATGTGGTTTCTCTCTTTTATGCCCTTTCTCTCTCTAACTTTTTCCTAATGAAGTTCAAAATTTATGTTTCTTTCTCCTTTCTCCACTTTCACGTTTAGTTCTCCAATACATGACAATATAATAATTCCAATACTTGATGTAACTATAGCAGGTATTAGCAATAGAGATCAGATATTGGAAGTGAGATAAAGAGGTTAAACAATGATCGAATACAACACAGGTGTGAGGGAGAGAAAAGAACAAAAATCTTTAATCTAGTAGTGTTATTGTTTTGTGGAAGCAAGAATGACAGGTTATTTTCCTTTTTTCCCGTTTTCTTTTTGGGTCTGAATTAACTTTATTGATTTGGAAGAAAAAAATGGAGGACTTCAATGCATTTATCAATCCATATCACATGTTTAGGATTTAAATGACCTGCTTATTTATGGTGAATCAATTGGAACCGAGCAAATATATTTTTTCCTTGAATGAAGTACAGCAACTGGCTTAACTGTTGCGAAAATGTGTTAGATGAGAGGCCTCTATAGTCCCATACATTTAGTGCCTTTCTCATTATAATTTATTTATTTATTTTTGTACTGTGCAAACCAGTATTTTAAGACCCGGACTGGACCGGACCCGTTAGACCCAGGTACAAAGGCCATTGTGGTTTTTAAAACCACGGGTTTCAAATTTCTAGAAAACCAGTAGAACCAGTCAAAACCCGAACCCGGACAACCATTGAAAACTAGCCGGGTTTTCACGATCCAACCGGTTTCAACGACCCACCCAGGTGAGTAAATGCTGGAAACTTAAAATGTTAATGGTGAGATTCAAACTCGTGACATGTTAATAACTAAAGTAACCTATTACCACTAACCCATTTTGTTATTTGTGCTTAGATATGCATCTTTAATATATATTTCATTAAATATTAGTGCAAAATGCTTATAGCGAGATTTGAACCCTGGACATTTGGGGCCGAAAATGAATAATTAACCATCCAGCGAGCATGTTCATATGCATTATAACTTACCAAAAATACAATATATATTAAGTAGGTGAATTGTGGTCAAACCATTTGACCCGCTACTTGGCAAGCATTCTGGGTGTGACCGGTCCTGAGTGTTACAACATTGGTGCAAACAACAGATACTCATGAATACATCGAGTCTACCACCTTTAAACTGTCTCTGAGAGCTATCCCTGTCAAAACTGAAAGTTGTACTTGTATATTGAAATTTTCAGACATTGAAATCAACACAAGCAATGGGGGAGGCCATGAAAGGTGTCACAAAGGCAATGGGGCAGATGAATAGACAGATGAACTTGCCATCATTGCAGAGGATAATGCAAGAATTTGAGATGCAGAATGAGAAGATGGAAATGGTGACAGAGGTAATGGGAGAAGCCATTGATGATGCTATGGAAGGAGATGAGGAAGAGGAAGAAACAGACGAGCTTGTGAATCAGGTGCTTGACGAGATAGGAATCGACATGAATTCAGAGGTATGTCTGTCACTTAACATGTTTCTTTGTTATATGGTAAAAACAGGCCAGGTCCATGTGGCAATAACTATGAGTCATTTCTTGTTTTGCTTATACACAGCTATTAAATGCACCCTCGGCAGCAGTGGCTGCACCCGCTGCAAAGACCAAGGTTCCCCAAGCTGAATCAACGGGCAATGAAGATAGTGGGATAGATAATGACCTACAAGCAAGGTTAGACAATTTGAGAAGAATGTAGATCTTCTCATATAGTATATAGATGCGATATCTGACTAAAGGAATATATAAAATGTGGCTTGTAATATTCTCGAATTATGTCTGAATTCAATAATTTAGTTAATAAAATCATGAAGTCTATCTCTTTCTTTACAGCTTCTGACCCTTTATTTATGCATATAATTGGCAACAGGAAACTGAAATACTTTTGTACATTCATCTCTACTTGTGTAATTTAAATATTAGAAAAGGGTAAATGGAATTCTATTGATAAACGATGTATTGAGTTGGGGTCATGTGACTCAAGCCATTAATTCACTGCCCAGTTGACAAGATGTTTCATATAATTGGCAACAGGAAACTGAAATACTTTTTTACATTCAACTCTACTTGATTTAAATGTTAGAAAAGAGTAAATGGAATTCTATAGATGAAGGGTAATTATCCAAAACCCACCATCACTTTCTATGAATTCTCTTAAATTCACCATAACTTTTTAAAACATCCAAAACTCACCATCTCAGTGAGATAACTATAACTTGGCTAACGGGCATCGTTAATTTACACATAATGAATTAGAGGAAACTCAATCCTCTATCTTTGATTCTCTCGTTTCATTTCTCAAATGATGCCCGTCACCCCACCTAATCAATCCGTCTCTCGCTCTCTCTTTCTTTGTTTGGTTGACGAAAGAGAAAGAAAGAGTATCAAACATAAAACAAATAATAGCAACCTCAAAATGGTAATAACAATATATAATAGCAAGTGAAGAGGAGGATTGGACTGGTTTATCCATCGCTCTTGGCTCTCTAGTGCAACCGCTCTTCCTGCTCCCAGGATAAGAATTAAGACGGAGAATGGTCTCTCTCGAGCTTCACACCATTCAGGGGCAGTTTAGTCATGAAACATGAATTTAGGTTGGCATGGACAACTTGGGTCATTGAACTTTAATGGGGTTCTAACGAATGGTGAGTTTTGGAAAATAAATTTTCATTGACATGGCGAGTTTTGGACATTTTGAAAAGTTATAGTGAGTTTAAGAGAATTCATAAAAAGTGATGGTGGGTTTTGGAAAATTACCCATAGATAAACGATGTCTTGAGTTGGTGGTTGCACTACTTATCATTAAGAAATATCATAATTATACGACCAGTCCAAAAAGAAGGAGGCTCATTCAACCACAGTAGCTCTTCCATAAAAGATGTTGCTCTTTAGGCCGTCTATGTGCAGCCCTATTACTAATTTAATGGCATAGGATTAGCTGAACACAATAACTGTTCAGTAGGCTGCAGAAGCAATTATAACACGCCACATCATTCATAAAATACGTGGGCTCACAACCATTCAACCTCTTAGTGTGGACGCATGTATTTTATCACTGGTGTGGGGCATTATCATTGATCTCACAACCTGTTATACAGCTAAAGCGCTCGGATAATCCAAATTCCACTTCTACAGCAGTCAAAGAAAATCTTAGATTAAAAAATAAATTTTTTTTAGTAGAAAACTAGATTCGTTAAAAAGCAGACAACACAAAGAAATAGATACAACTAAGCCAAAGAAAGAGAGCCTAACCTAACAAACGAAAAAGATACTGAAACAAACCAACTTAAACTAAAAAGTCGTCAGTTTCAGAAAGCAACACTTGAACACAATTGGGAATCAAAGAGACAAAAGAACCCGATGAAAAACAGCCCTTTAAAGAAATTCCATGAGCTGCTTTGTTTTGATCCCTGCGAACAAAAGAAAAAAAAAAACTTTAGGTTTCAATCTTGAAGCCACACCTGGACATCTTTGACCTAAAAGTAAGTCTTCGAGGGCACCTTTGCCTTGGACCAAGAAAGGCAGTAATCAAATTCTTGCAATCATTTTCAGCCTGATTTACATTTAAGTGGGTTTGGTTCGGTGGTGTGTTGGGTTAAGAAAAAAAACAAACAAAACCATATGTAGGAACCCTATATATGACAACTGAACTATTTATCATATTACCACTACTTGTAAAGCTCCTAGAACCAATATAATTGGAAAAAAAAAAGAACATATTCGTTCATATCCCTCAAAGACAAAACACTCATGAAGAGCATCTCTTACATGAAAAACACAACCATTAATGTTTGTGTTTCTCCCTTTGAAAATAAAGTTATTCATTTCTTTCCAAATAAAATGGCCATTCAACTAAAAAGTTCATTCTATAAACACTAGAATTCAAACTCCGAAGAAGAGACGACACCATATCCTGAACCCTACTACAAGTAGCATTATTACAAATCCTAAGCCCCTAAAAGTACTAAACCATATAGATTGAGCAAATGGACAAGAGAAAAACAAATGACAACCATCTTCTTGACCAACATACAAAAACACACTTAGAATCTAACATAAAACCTCTAGCATTCATATCTGAGAAAAAAGAGACAAAATTCCTAAGAACCCTCCAAAGAAATTGGATAGGAAGCTTACAAACCTTATGAAGCAACAAAACATCTTGTCTAAGTAACATCTAAGCTCTCTTCTCCCAAATTACAAAACAGATTGATTTAATAGAGAACACCATTCCTACCAGGGAGCCAAATAAAGTTATTTTCATTCCAAATTCTAAAATAAAAGTTTTCAATATACTATCCACATAACATCTTCAAAACACTTCCAAAGATGTTTCCAATGCATGACCGCAATGTAGTGTAGGGTTGGTGTGTGGAGAAGATCCAGATTCTCAACTTATCCAAATTCCAACTCCCATTAGGATATAAATAGGTCATTGATCATAACATTCTGAGTATTCTGAGTAGTAGGGCCCAATAGGGATTACAAATGAGTCTCCTTTGAAGATCCAAGGAGCATTTCAAACATTCATTTCAAAAGTAACATGAACACTGATCCCTACTTGATGGAATAATTCCAAAAGGGATTTACAAATAAACTTCAAAAAATTGAATCATTAGAAGGAATTGTATACCCAAAAAAATATTATCTTTAAACTACTTATATTTCAATTTGACTAGGGGTGATCATGGGCTGGGTCGGGCTGGGCTCGGGCTGAGCTTTGCACTTATGATAAGGGCTATAGTTTAGGCCCGGACCCAGCCCGGCTCAGGGTTCTAGGCCTGAAACATAAGCCCTAGCCCAGGTCTACACGGGACCGAGCTGGGTTGGGCTTGATTTTGGGCTAATGTCTTTCATATATAAAACACTACATATCTATAATATTTTATACTAAATGACATAACATGCATATAAACTTATTTTATACATTATATAATATAAAATATTACATCTAATATAAATTATACATGTCATGTTATAATATTTATATATAAAATATATAATCTAATGTAAAATAACATGTATACATATGTATACATTATACACAAAATGTGTAAGCATAAATATATGCGGGCCAGACTACCTGATGTGGGCCCGGGCCCGGGCCAGGCCTGAACACAAAACCTAGGCCCAAGCTCGGAATTTCTAGGCCGGGCTGGGTTGGGCTGAAATGGTCACCCCTAAATTTGACCCATAAAGCATCTTGAAGATAAAAAATTTCCAAGCAATTTTCCACTAAAAAGCCTTATTTATTTCCCTAGCCTTTCTTATACTCAGTCCCCCCTCAAACTTATTTCCAAGCAATTTTCCATTGAAAAGCCTTATTTTCAAGCAACTAATAGGGGTGAGCGAATAGGTAGGTTCTACCTGAAACCAAATGGAATTGACCTCGAACCGGCCTTGAATTGACCCAACCCAATTTGTTATAGAGTAGGGTCTGGTTCAAAATTCTTTGAACCAACCCCCACCCAGGTCGGTTCTAGGGTCTAGGGGTTTACCCTACCCGAACTGATCCAATGAACCAACCTTGATTGGCCTTGGTAAAACTTGCCTTAAAATCTAACTTGCCTTGAAATAAACCTCAAAATACTTTTGAGGATGTGAAGATTTGAACCCAAGAACTCATGGTTATAAAGGACATGGTTTCACTTGACAATTGAGTTACTAAAGTGATTTGATCATTTGTTTTCATTTTAATATTTGAATATGTACAATAAATGATGTAAAAGGTAATATTTACAAAATTTAAACTTAAATTATAAGTTTTGGATTACATATTTGAGTTACTACTCAATTTAAATAAAGATAATATAAGTTTTAAACTACATATTATATTTATTGAAAATCAAGTTTTTAAAGAACATGCTTTTTTCTAAGGGGGAGGGTAAAGGAAAGAATAGGTTCCATGGGTAGTTCTTGGGACTGACCCTAGAACCACCAAGGGCAGAACTGACCTTCACAGGGTAGATTATGGTTCCAAAATTCTGGAACCAACCCCTATAGGGTAGGTTCCAGGTTTTTCCACAAAACCAAACCAAACCCATGCTCACCCCTAGCAACTAAAACCTTTGCTCTCACCAAAATTCTACCAAAAAATCCTTTGAATTCAATCAATTTTATTATTCTCACTCCTAGGCCATTGAACCATATACATAACATGATTGGGAATTGTTTGGAATACAAACTTCAAAAGCATGGACTTTCCAAACTACGAAAGATTAGCCACTAAGGCATATAGTCAACAACATTAACACTAGCCATCAAGCATCAACATAGGTAAGCATCTTCTCTTTGCAACTCAAGCATCTTCTCATTGCAATCACATTGTTTCATCTTCACATCAGCATCACCGCAATCATTGCATTGCATCCATTATGGGAGTTCTGAGTCCTATATGCCCCTAATCCTCATATTAGGTGGCTGACCCAACTTCTAACATCAAAACATATTTTGAACTTCAAATCCAAATGCCCAAAAAACTATGTATATTGACTTACCCATGTCAAACATGCATGGCTTAGGTATAAGAGCTTAACAAGTATGTAAACGACCCTTTATTTTTCTGGTTTAACATTGTTGTTATAAGTTACAAAAATAGTTATTTTTAGTATCATCCATGTTGATCTCTAGTTTCCATCGTATGCCTGTCATCTAATTCATTCATTTATCTTTTTTTTTTCTTTTTCTTTTTTCTTTCTTTTTGTTGTTAACAATTATGATGCATCTTTTTTAAGTAATCAATAGGATATGCCTACCAGCCATCCGAAGATGAAATTCTTTTTTTTAATCTCTTTACCTCTAGTTGAGCATTCCCATCATTTTAAGTAATTAATGTTTTTACTAACAGCCCCTTTAACAAATTGCCATCAACGTTTCATTCTTAGTTATTTTACCATGCCATTTGCCACTTTTAGCCTTGAGTTTACCCATGTATTTGCATTTCATATTATAATATAGATTTTTGATTATCCACCTGTGTTAGTACCATTCTTTAAATCAGTTTCTAAACATTTAGGTACCCATTTCATTGTGTATAGGCATTTGCACTATTGGGATTTCTTATGCATTCATGCATCATTGTAATTCCATAGATAGTAGCCCAAGTTCAAGTTCATATCTACTTGTTTCATTCTTTTTCTCTCAACAAAAATAAAACAAAATATCAAATCATTTCTTTTAGGCTTACATTTTAAAATTTAATAGCTTTTGTTCACATAGTTTGATACTTACGATTTTGCTAATCCCAATTTTCATTTCTTTTTGTTACATGACTAGATACATGTTAGTTCATTTATTTAATTCTCTTTTCATTTAGAAATTCGCATGTCTTTGGTTTTACTTAATCTCTTACTCATTCTCTCTTTGGTGTTTGTCATTTCTTCATTAGTTCGTTTCACTTGCTAATTAGTAGATTGAATAGTCAAAGTTGCAACTCTTTGTTCTGTCCTTTGAATAAATTGCTATACTTAACATGTGTGTGTTAATTAAAGTTATTTTTAATGCCCAAAATTATTAATTTTTCCTTGGAATATTGGTGAAGTAGAGGTTAGTTTAGTCGGGTGTGTGTGGGGTTCCTAACACCTTCCCACACCATACCTTGGCCCCCAAACTCAAAGAATCTCCATCCCACTGGGCAACAAGTCACCAAGAAAACAATATCTTTTTTCTTCAAAAATCTCGGGTTTTCTTAAAATTCCCAATTTTAAAAAAATTAGGTGGTGACTCCAACTCTATTCATATCCATATTTATTTTGTTCTCCACCGAGAACGGTAGCCACACTCCTCAAGTATCTTAGGAATTTCTTGAGAGTAATACTATGTCTTTATCATTTTCACTACATTCTTCTTCTTTTTCTTCTTCACTTGCAATAGACTTGAGGGCAATTCTTTTGCTCTTATAGCCATCTTTTTCCTCTTTTTCCTTCAATCTCAACTTATATGTGAAAAGATATTTGATCAACTCATCCATTGTCATTGAGCATAGACTTCTAAACTATTGGATGGTCATAACTTTAATTTCCCACTCCTTGAGAAAAGATCTCAATATTTTTCTTTTTTTCTCTTCCTCTGGGTAGGACTTCCCAAGGGTTTTGAGTCCATTCACTATATTTATGAATCTTGTGAACATATCAACAATGCTCTCATGAGGCTTCATTTTAAACAACTCATAAGAGCGTACGAGCATACTGATTTTGGATTCCTTAACCAAATTGGTTACCCAATGGGTAACTTATAAGGTTCTTCAAATTTTGGGTTGTCTCATATGTTGAGATCTTGATGAATTTATTTCAGTCTAGAGCACAATTCATGGCCCTAGCATTAAGAGAAACCTTCTTTTTCTCATCCTTAGTCTACTTTGAGGAATCTTTCTCTACATATGTCTCCCTTACCTTTTTAATAGGTATACATGCTCCGGTTTCTATGATTTTCCAGAGAACAAATTCCAAGGAAATGAGATTAACTTTGATTCTTGCTTTCCAATAATTATAATCAACTCCATTGAAGAATGGAGGTTTAGAGATAGACTCATCTTCAAAGTAGAAAATTATAGTTTGGGTGGCCATTGTTCACCAAGTTGTTAGGCTTGTGGATAGGTGAACCTACTCTAATACCATTTATTGGGATTGATGGTCTTACCTAAGAGGGGGTGAATTCAGTAGATCTCTAAAAACTTTGATTGTGCTGAAATTCAATTTGAACTCAAACTATTAAAATAGAGAACACTATGCTTCTCTTTCACGTGTTAAGAGGGGCATTTATATAAATTTCATAAAATAATTTAAGTTGGGAGTTTTCCAAGCCCTAACCAGACTCGATACATCGTTGTCTTCCTCTATTAACAATTGCATTCACCCCCTTGGTCGTGTTTCTTCTCCGGCGATGAAGAACTAGGTAATTGATAAGAATCCACTAGACGATCTGCTCTAGGAACTCTTGAATCAATTTGTTATGCGCACCCCAAAAACTATAAAACAAGTTGTAGTTGATCAGATTAGAACTTTAAGGAAACTAGGTCCTTAAAGAATCCAATCTTGAAGATGCCACAAAGGTTGATCACTCCCTTGATAAGTCAAAATATTGTATTCTACCAAGAACACAAGAAGGCAAAGCTAAATTTGCTCAAAATACCTCAATATTATTGATCATGTATGTGTATCTCGTTTTACATAGTTGCATCATTTATATAGGCATATAAACATCATTATCCTATAAGGAAAACACCTAACTACTGAGGACTCCTATAATTTAGGAAAACAAATCTGCCTTGATATAGGAATCCTTCTAAAAGACTACAACTAATGACAACTAAGCATAGAAAAGTCAAAGTAAAACAAAACAAGACAAAAACAAGCCCATCAATACATCTTAGCATGCGGATTGGGCATTTCCTTATCATGTCCATTCGCCTTGGTCTTATGTCATGGATTCCAAGCTTTATTCTTCAAGATCTAAGCCTTGCACATCGTCTTGCACATAAAGATAAGTGATTATCTTTGGTGAAGCTTTGGAAACTTCTAGAACAGTCTTAGAATCTTCTAGAACAGCCTCTTTGTCATGCACTTCCATGATTAAGCCTTGTAAAGCCTTTTTCATCATCTTTGTCCTTGTCCTAGTCATTGGACCACCGATTCCTTGTAAAGGATCTTGAGAATATTTGGGAATATTAGTTTGAGCCATTTGGCTAGCACCTCGATCTCCATTAGCAATGTTGGCATTCCCGTTGTTTCTTCCATTATTGATATTTTGTTTTAATCTATTCTCAATTAGTCTTGTTCTCAGAAGTTTTCTTCCACTTGCGTTGAGAAAGCATCAGAAATCCATATTCAAGTTCACTCTTTCTCCAGCAACCAAACCAAGTAGATAATGTAATCTATATTTTCATTTTTTTTGTCTTATATTTTATTTTCATTTCTTTTTGCTAAAACCGGTAGAAGTCATTTAATACAACCAGGTCTATTCCTTAAGCACTTTTTATCTTCTACCAGGCATCCTCTCTTTAGATTTTTGCTCAAGAAGTAAGCATCAAAGCATTTCTCATTATGGATTTTATTATTTTTAATTTTGATTAATTGAATAAGTAGTTCACTTTGTTTACTTGAACAATTAGTTTTGTTTTACTTGAATGCTATAAAAGTAGAGCCCAAATTGTATTTAAAAACAAAGGACCTCTCAATTGGCCCATGCTTAGAACTAATCTAGTAAGAAAGTGCTACTGCAACATGTATAGCAATTTGTTTCCACATTAATGCATGGTATCACAACCTAGGATATATTTTAGGTGCATCATGAATTGGGATTTCATGCTTTTAGCTAGAAAGCCTAAAATGTTGTTAAACTTAAAAAGTTTTCATTCAATTGTACATATGTAAATAACAAGATAATAGCCCGATTTTCGTTGCAATATAGCTACCATTGTGGATATTCAAGATAGTGTGTGATGCTTTACAAAAGTTCAATTTGAACCTAGTTGAATTTCTATTGGCTTAACCCAACTTGCAAACTTGCACCCTTACCCCAATTAAGGAATTTAAAAAATGAAAAAGAAAATGTTATCATATATCCATCTAGCAAGACCAAATTCTACTAAATATTTAGTAATAAATTTGGTATTTGATGCTCTAAAATTTATAAATAACACTTTATTAGGTCATAGTGGATTTACACTCTTAAATATAAGAATTTAAACCTTATAGCAATAAAGTTTAGAGATTTTACTCAGTTATTTTTTTTAAATATGCATTAGTCCCTTCTCCCACTAATGTATCACAAGGTAGTTACTCAATTTTCAATTAGTTTTACAATCATGGTGTAGTGCTTTCATGATTTCTTCTTTTTTTTTTACTTTTTTGTTTTATTTACTTAATAGCCCCAAGGTTTAAGAAAAGCCAACATATTTGTGGGAAGACTTGGGTGATTGAAATCTTCTAACCTTATATAATGATCCTATTTTATAGCCAAGACCATTACCAATTTTTCACTTAAATAAATTCATCTTCTTTTTTCCAATTAACACTACCACTACTACTACTAGTACTTTCTTTCCTCTTGTGTCTCCTATTCTTCTTAATCTATCCTCTTCCCCATGAACATGTATATGACTTGTTTAGTACATGAGTTCTAATAAATCATTATAGACAAGTTGAATTAGAATGTTTCTATAGCTAGCCATGGGTATTGGTGGTTTTTGTTCTAATGACTTTACAAATAGATGACATCAAATCATAAAGGAAAGGAAGTGGTTACAATTCAAAGTAATGAGACAAAGGAAAAGCAATATGAGGTGGCCAAATGGATAGCAAGAGATGAAAAGGTATTTACCACTTTGATGCATAAACAATTCAAGAAGGGGAGTTGACCCACCACAACTTTCAACAAAACCGGATGGAGAGTGATATGGAAACAATTTCTAAAGATGACTAAGAATGATTACTCAAACAAACAATTCAGGAAGTGATACAGAAACAATTTTTAGAAATGATCAGGAATGATTAGTCAAACAAATAATTTAGAAACAAGTTTGACAAGCTAAGAATAGTATACAAAGAACTTGAGAAGTTTCTTAAACATATTGGGTTTGGATACAATCCAATCACATTTACCGCAATTGCTAATAATGAAGGTTTGGATGCATACATAAGGGTAAGTGACTTGTGTTTTAGTTTTTCTTATCAATAATATAAAGTAATGGATATGTTCATAGGCAAACTATATATGATTAAATTTTTGTATGTTATCATGGGCTTTAAGATAACTCAAAGGCAAAAAAATTTCGCACTACTAAGTTTCTAATGTGGCTAAAACTTTGTGAGATATATGATGATACAACTATAGTGGGTGGAACAACACTATTTAATTTGCAAGAGGATGTAGAAATAAATCATGAAATTAATTGAGATAGTGATGGAGCTTCCTTTGTTAATGGAATAAAGAGTGCCCCAGTGACTCTAATAGATGATTTAACACAAGATCTACCTAGAATGGAGGAAGCTAATGAGAAGGATGCACAAGATTTGAACTTGCATGGAATCTAAGTACATGGTCACACCCAAAGACAGAAGCGTAAGAAAGGTATTACATATAAGGTCACAGTTGAATCATGCTAGGCATTCATACATTACATTAGGTAAAAATCAATCACCACAATGGGTGGACCCAATGAGACTATCATTGATGATTTCTACATCAACAAGTGTTAAGGAAGTCCTCAAGAGTATAGAGGGTTTAAGAAAGAGGATGTATATGAAGGAAATCAAAGGAATGCATGATTGAAGTTGGAAAGAGCCATTTATGACAATGGAAGCTGATAAAAGAATTTGGATTTTGGAGGATGGGGAAGAATAGGAGTTTGAATTTATAGAACATGTTTTTTATTGATTTTGTTGTTATCTTAGCCTTTTTGTTGGGTTCTTAGGTACTTGAAAACTTTTGTTGTTTAACTCTTTAAACTTAAAGACACGTCTATGTCATTGAACTTGTAGTTAGGTACTTGAACTTGTGGCAGATTAAATACTTTGATCTAGGTGCTTTATTGAATTTATTTTAATATGTTTTCTATGTTTTAAATGCTTCATTGAACTTTTCAAGTATTTTAATACTTTAATATATGATGTCAGTATCCATATAATTGTCTAGTGCTTAATGGACACCATGGGAGGTGTCAAGATGTATTTAGGATGGAGGCCCATGTCTTCATTAATTTGTGTAAGATTTTAAGAGAGAATGATCTATTGAAAGATTCAAAATTTATATCGGTTGAAGAACAAGTAGGAATTTTTTTGTCGATTATATGCCATTAATTATCTAATAGGATGACTTTTCAATTTTGGCAACACTTAGGTGAGACAATTCACTATCATCTTAAGAATGTTTAAAAAGTAATTGTCAAACTTGCACATGATCTTATAATACCCCTATAACATTCAATACTCCTCTAGATATTGCTTCCAACCTTAAGCTATATCCTTTCCTTAAAGTAAATCGTTATTTATCTTTGCTGACATGCTCCATTTTAGTGTAATATCATATCATTGAGGGTTGTTCTCATTTTTTTAGGATTGTATCGGTGCCATAGATGACACAAATATCAATGCAAGTGTGCCACTAAACCAACAAATCCTGTATCGTGAAACGAAGCAAGTCATAATGCAGAATGTACTATGCACATATAGTTTTGATGTGTTTTACATTTGTCTATGCAAGATGGGAAGGCAAATGCTAGATGTGTGCTTTGATATAACATGAAAGTACTACCTTGTTGATACATGGCTCCCAAGTCAAACTAATTTTCTTGTGCCTTTTCAAGGAGAATGGTACCATTTGTCTAACTTTAAAAGGTAAAGATGTCCAAGGGGTGCAATGGAGGAGTTTAATTATAAGCATTCAAGCCCGTGTAATTGGATAAAGTGATGTTTTGGCATGTTGAAAGAAGGATTCCCCATCTTGAAGTTAAGGTCATCATTTTAATTGAGAAAATAGTATAGGATAATGGTAGCTACTTGTGTGATTCACAATTTTATTCAAGACAAAATGAAGAGAGATAGCATTGATGATGACCTTTTCAACGAATATGGCGACATGAATCTTGAGGTAGAAGAAGATCCAATGGATGAAACTCAACCGATCAACAGTGTAATGAATGTTGATAATGTACTGAAGATGACACAACTTCAACGGGAAATTGCAAACCAGAAAGGTAATTCAATAAGATAACCTAGGATATAGCATGCTTTCGATACTTTGGATGGTTTAAAGTGTTTAATGTGATATTTTGTTTGGTTTTAAGTGTTTAATGTGATACTTTGGTTGGTTTTAAGTACAATGATTACTGAATTGCAACTTTGTTATACTTTGGTTGGTTTTAAGTGTCTAATGTGATAATATACTTTAGGGCAAATTTCTTAAACTACCCCTATTGTTTAGCTTATTGACTAACTATACCCTTATTGTTTAACTATTGTCCTGCACCACCCTTACTGTTTCTAACAATTGACATCATCGGTAAGTTCTAATAGAAAATGAAATGTCAAATTTGCCCTTCACTATTTTTCAAAATTTCAAATGTTAAAAACCTGGTGAATATGGAGGGACCAACTACGATTCATTCACGACAAGAATGAATGTCATTTAGTGCATTCAAATGCCAACATTTTTAGATGAGTGTCGTTTGAGAGTGTTTTCCCTCTACACTTAAACGTATTGGGGATTTGAGATCTAGATTGGATCTGACCGCTGAAATCAATTGTTGGCGATGGAGGAGCATGGATCTTGAGTCCGTTGGAATTGGTTGTCCACACCGGAGAAGGAGCATGGAGTCTGCATATTGGATTTGAGATCAGATATGAGAGATGCTCATCTCTGCACCCTGCTCATTGCCGCCACCATAGCTGCTGTTTAGACAGAGAGTGTTCGTCTCACCTGCAAAATTTCGGACTCAACTGATTCATCAACATCTTCGACAATGGTGCCACTTCATCTGGTGCTAGGGGCCTTATGTGGTGTCATATGTGTGCGGATTTTGATGGAATATTAAAGAACGCTAACGTAAGGGTAGAGCTAGTCAATTGTCAGAAAACTCAAGGGTACTGTAAGACAATAGTTAAATAGTAAGGGTAAAGTTAGTTAATTAACTAAACCATAAGGGTAGTTTAAGAAATTTGCCCTATACTTTATTGCAAGTTAAGAATCTTTTTAGCTATATGTAATGTAATGTAAGAGGGGATGAGAGATCCATCATATGGATGGCCGAACCCTATAGGTAGGTTGGGCGGAATTTCAAAAATTTTCCTCTCCCCTCATCTAGGAATCACACTCCCTGTTTTAGAAAATTTGCATTTTCAAGGATCAAACTTTAACCATAAACCGAACCAGATCTAAAACCAGAAGTAGGAGAGGGATATACCTGATACGGAAAAATAGTATTTCCCAACGAAGGTGTTCACACCCAAAGAAAATCTCCAAAGACTACTCCCGCTGAAAATGACACAGTGTAGGGTGGAGCATAATCAGTAGTGTTCTTTCCAAGAACCGAACCCTTCACAAGAATTCGATGGAGGCTGTGAGCACGACTTCAGATCAACCTTTCTCTAAAGGGTGATATCAAGAATTGTTCTTGATCGCTCCTACAAAAATGGAGATCAAACTGGCAGTTGGCGGCAGCAGGAGGAAACGCAGGGAGAAGATGGCGCAGTCACACTGGTCTTGTCTTCTCTTTGGGTAATCTGAGATATGATCTCTGAGGTTGGATGTCTCTAGGGATGAACTGAATGGTTCGCCCCCTCCTCCTTTTATAGACTTAAAGAGATCGGCTCCTAATCCCATTATGAGTTTCCTGATTCAAATCCTTATTTGAATCTAGACTCTCTTTAAGTGATAAGGGTAAACCCTTATCTTATCTGCAGATTAGATCAACTCTCTCCTAATCTCATTACGAGGTTTCCAGATCTAAATCTTTATTTAGATCTAGACTCTCTGAGTGGATAGTGAGAAGACCCTATCCTATCTACTGATCAAATCCCAGATCCTCCCTTTTTTAATTAGTCTTACCAAACCAGTTCGACATGGGCTTTAGGCCCAATAAGTCTATGTGCTTAGTAGGCCTCCAAATTGCTGTCCAGTTTGGCTTCTTTGTATGGCGTGGGACCCAAGCATTGATCTACACATCAGCCACATGGGTTCAGTTCAGCCTTTGTTACAAGGCCTGGCCGAATACACTGTTAAGGATAGTGAACCCCTTGAGCCCATCACATGGGCTCCTAATGGGCCCAACACTTACACTAAGTGGTCCCTGGGCCAAGCCACCTTATAAAAACCCAGGGACAATGGGCAGATGCAAGATTAGCCCATGAGGTATTATCCTCAATGGTCTTACACTTAACCTCTCAGCCCATAATGATCAAACACTGCCCGATAAGAGAAGACCTCTCCCTCGGTTGCAAAGAACAGTGTTGCACTCTCTACTCACATGGATCCCAGGAATTAAAACATTTTGCAAACATTTTGAAACCATAATATATATATGTATATCCGTATATAAATATACTTTGCAAAACAAATTTCAACGATTGAAATCGGCTGCCGGCAGTTTTGGTTTCCATCAGAGAGAGTGCATCACCGATCATTACCTTTGTCCGACCAAAGGGCTGATCCTGTCACTATGATCACCCACTCAGATGAATTCTCAAACTGTCCCAACATGCCCAAGTTTTGACCCCCTCTAAGGATCTCACTGATTGGCATATCAAAGACAACCCAATCCGACACCTAGTGCAGTATCATAATCGAGTCTAGGGGCTAGGTGTAACTTTCTAGTTTTGCCCAACATTTGGCGGCACATTAGTGTCAGCCTTGGCAGGATAAATCCCCCAGACTTATCCAACGGCTGTGAACATTATAAACTAACACGAGTCTTATAAGTGTCCAGTTTAAGGGTATTACATAGAAACACACCACAAGAACATGAATCAAATATATACTTTATTCATTTACAATAAATGTCATAGTGTACATCATTCTGATTGGACCTAAGGGCATACACTGTCTAACAGCTCCCACATGCACTTAGGTCCAATCTGCTATAAGCCGGAGTCTCATACTTTCCACGTGTTTTCAAACACTTTCTGTGTCAGTGGCTTAGTTAATGGGTCTGGTACATTCTCTGCTGATGCTACCCTCTGAATAAGGACGTCCTCTCTTCCAACTATATCCCGTAGTACATGGTACTTCCTCTCGATGTGCTTCGACTTCAAGTGGGCTCGTGGCTCCTTAGCCTAAGCAATCGCTTGATTGTTGTCACACAACAATGGGATGGGTGATGTGCTGGATGAAGCTACTCCCAATTCGTGAATGAACTTTTTCATCCATACGCTTCCTTGGCAGTTTCACTTGCGGTAATGTATTCGGTTTCGGTTGTGGAGTCTACCGTGGACCCCTGTTTGTTGCTTTTCCAGCAAACAACATACGATCCTATCGTGTAAACATACCCAGATGTAGGCTTTCTATCATCTGGATCTGACTGGAAATTGGCATCAGTATACCCCTGGATCTGTAGTGAGCTACCATCGAATACCAAACAAAACTCTTTTGTCCTTTGAAGGTTCTTAAGTATATTTTTCACAGTGGTCCATCGCTCCTGCCCGGGGTTGGCCTAAAATCTGCTTACCACACTCACTGCCTGAGCAATGTTAGGACGAGTGCACAGCATGGCATACATGATGCTCCCTACGGCTGAGGCATAAGAAACATCCTTCATGCCCTCAATCTCCTCAGAAGTCTTGGGAGACATCTTCTTGGAGAGAGTGACTCCGTGCCTGAAAGAAACATTTCCTTTCTTGGAGTTCTCCATGCTGTATCTCTTGACTATCTTGTCAATGTAAGCAGATTGGGATAATCCTATTATCCGCTTCGATCTATCTCTTTAGAGTCGAAGACCTAGTATATAAGAGGATTCTCCAAGATCTTTCATGGAGATTTGTTGTGAAAGCCATACTTTCACCGTAATCAACATTCTTACATCATTCCCAATGAGTAGAATGTCATTTACATACAGAACCAGAAACGTAACCTTATCCCCACTGGTTTTCCTATAAACACAGGGTTCATTCGAATTCTACTCAAAGTCAAACTTTTTGATAGTAGAGTCAAACTGGATGTTCCAACTCCTAGAAACTTGCTTAAGTCCATATATGGATCTATTTAATTTACATACCATGTGTTCCTGACCTGCAGCTATGAAACCTTACGGTTGCTGCATATAGATATATTCACTAAGATCTCTATTCAGGAACGTAGTTTTGACATCCATTTGCCAAATCTCGTAGTCATGGTATGCTGCTACAGCTAGCATGATCCTAATGGATTTAAGAATGGCCACAGGCGAAAAGGTTTCCTCATAATCGATGCCTTCTTTCTGAGTATACCCTTTCGCCACCAGACGAGCTTTGTAGGTCTTAACCTTACCATCGGGGCCCTTCTTCCTCTTATAGATCCATTTGCAACCAGTTGCTTTTACCCCGGGGGGCGGATCTACTAGAGTCCAGACTCCATCGGTCTCCATTAAGTTCATCTTAGCTCTCATGGCATCTACTTACTTCAAGGAATCTATGTCTAACATAGCTTCTGTATAAGTCATGGGATCCTCTTCACAAGTCATAGCTTCCACCAGGTAACTATCCTAGTCATAGCTGAAACGGACTGGAGGCCTGGAAACCTGGGTAGATCTTCTAGGTTGGTCATTACCTGGAACTTGTGGGACACCTCCCAGTACATCTGAGCTCTTATCATCAAGAACAACTTCCTGACGATGATTGTTCAGGATGTAATCATCCTCCAAGAAATGTGAATTTCGATTGTAGAACACCTTTTGCTCACTTGGGTCATAGAATAGGTAACCCACAAAGCCTTTCGGGTAGCCCACAAATAGGCAACGGCTGGTCTTGGATTCCAACTTGTCCGCACTTGTTCTTTTAACGTGCGTTGGACAACCCCAAATCTTCAAGTGTCTTACACTTGGTTTCTTTCCTGTCCAAAGCTCATAGGGAGTCTTCGGAACTGATTTGGTTGGAACTCAATTCAGCACGTATATCGCAGTCTCCAATGCGAAACCCCAAAAGGATGTGGGCAACTCTGAGTGTACGAGAAGTGACCGGACCATATCTAATAAGGTCCTATTCCTCCTCTCTAAAACACTGTTGAGCTTTGGTGTAGTAGGAGGAGCCAACTATGATACTATCCGATTGACCTTCAAGTAGTCATTGAATTCGTCAGAGAGATACTCGCCACCTCGATCCGATCGAAGGGTCTTAATTTCTCTCCCTAACTGTTTCTCGACCTCTTGTCTGAACTCTTTGAACTTTTCAAAGGATTCAGACTTGTATCTCATTGGGTACACGTAACCGTACCGAGAATAGTCATCGGTGAATGTAATGAAATACATGTGCTGGTTATGAATCCTAACACTCAGGGGATCACATACATCAGTATGTATAAGGTCAAGCGTGCCCGTACATCTTTCAGGCTTACCGTTAAATGGCCGTTTCGTCATTTTTACCCTGAAGGCAAGGCTCACAAGTGGGAAGATCTTCTACAGTTAGAAAATCCAAAGAATCATCCTTTACCAATCTTGTGATACGATCAATACTGATATGGCCAAGTCGGTAACGCCATAGGCACGTGGGATTAACTGTATCACGGATTCTTTTCCTAGGGATATCGTACGACGTAGTTTTCGGCTATGCTAGTTTCTAGAGAAGGATGTAGAACATAGAGACCGTTCTCAAGTTCTCCATATGCGATGAATTTGTTTGTTTCTCTTAATAGTAATTGTATTACTATAGAAGACAAAATATCCATCCGCACACAGTTTTGAAACAGAAATCAAATTTCTTCTCAAATTTTGTACATAAAGACAATCTTTCAGTACAATTGATCATTCTCTAAAAAATAACTCTACGGTTCCTATGGCCGCAACTGCAATGCTTGTAGAAGTCCCCAAGTAAAGAACCATTTCTCCGTCACTCAGCCTTCTACTTACCTTAAACCCCTGCAGTGAGTTACACGCATGAGTTGAAGCCCCAGAGTCAATACACCAGGATGTAGAAGTAACCAACAGATTGGTTTCTATGACATAGGATTCGAAATTACCTTTCTTGGATTCCAGGTACTGAGGACAGTTTCTCTTCCAGTGGCCGGTCTGTTTGCAGAAGTGACATGCATCCGATGCCCTGTCCTTCTTCTACTTCTTGGGCTTAGTGGCTTTCTTTTGAGGCTTCTTTGTCTTCCTCTTTTTCTTGCCCGACTTGCTAGCTTCAATAAGAATAGCAATATGCTCATCCTTCTTTATCAGTTCTCTGGTCCTCTGCAACATATTGCGGAGTTCCTAAACGCTGACATTCAGCTTATTCATGTTGTAATTCATGATGAACGGATTGAAGGAAGGAGGCAAAGAATTCAGGATGGCATCTATCTAGGTCGCAAAATCCAGCCCGGATTCAAGAGCCTCAAGCTCATTGATGTAACCCATCATCCGAAGACAATGATCATGAATTTGCGGCCCCTTGGACATCTGCGCGGTCATGAACTGCTTCAAGACCTTCTATCGAGTAAAACGATTCTACTCTTCATACATTGTCTTTAAACTATCCAATATGTCCTTGGCGAGTTCGATCTGATCGAACTGCCTCTGTATCGGATTGTCCAGTGAGGCAATGATGTAACACCGGGCAAGGGAGTTTTTCTCCTCCCAATCCTGATATTCCCTCCTTCGGACCTCAGAAGCCCTATCACCCGGACGCTCTGGGGCAGGATTTTTAGCCACTTTTTCTAACTTTTCAGAAGTTAGGACCAGCATAGGTTTACGATACCGGTCAGCATAGTTTGGTCCTTTAAGCTTATTGTCGTCCAAAAGCTTCGCAAAATGTCTGTTTGCCATTTTCTGATAAAAGAGCAAACATTAGTCCACAACCTAATTCGATTCATGTTCATTACATAGATACGGCTTTTAATCTATGTTCCATTCCCATTTGTTCACCTCTTAGATTTCCCTCCTATCTCAATGATGGAGACAACGACTTATGTCTCTAGAAATGTGGGAAATCACATAGGGTGCTTGGAGCCAACTGTTTCAGCTGCATAACCCCACCACCTTTCTGTGAAGGATCATATCCACTCATCATATGAGCTTTCCCTTTGGCCTCTGTCAGACAAGGTTCATTGCCATTTTAGGTTAAACATTTATGTCCAATGAGTGCTTGCCCATCATATTTGTGAACGCCAAGGTACCGTGAGAGAGTTCCCATTTTCTAGTGAAGCCCCTCCCACATCGGTCTATGACACCCCTATCATCTTATGAAACATTCCAACAGATTCAGTAGCAAATGGATAGCCCATTTTCTGGTGCGTTTCCTCATTACTGAATGACCCATCTTCATGTTAATGATGGAAGGCCTTTAGAGTGTTCATCATATGAATCTCCCTATCTCATGCACTCATATTGCAGGAGGGAACAAAGTTATGCCCTAGTTTAATTTAGGTCAAACCAGAGTGGCTCCCACTGACTTTCATAAAGCCATATTTCGGTGGGCCCTAATCGGCTAGGGTTCCGCACGGATCTTCTTTAGAAGGTGTGGGGCCCACCATTGAGGGAGACCATCCAATGATCTTTAGGGACATCATGGCAATGATGTGCATTCAGCCATGGTGTGCGTAAGAGCCACTGTCACATCTGCATGGGCCAAGTACTTATGGCCCATGAACGTTGCACATCACACATCCATACATCACATGCAAGGATAGAATTGATCCAATCAATTAATATCTATAAAGCCCATGATTTAAAGCCCATTTTAATCCATAACATTATTTAATAACATTATCTAGGTATATGGGCCGAATAGGGTTAAGCAGTTCGGCCCATATAGCTTATCTGTAATGAGTGGGCTTTTAGAAGTTCTAACTTTTAAAACTGTGCCTTACAGGTGTGGACCGGATTAAACCTCTTAATTAAATATCAATCCCTTGGCCCAAATGTGGGAAATTAGGCCTGACATCAGCCTCAATCGAACCCTAGATTCGGTCCAACCAGTTTGGACCAATCTGGTTCGAATGGGCCTAGGGTTTGATTTTTAATTAAAGATTTAATCCAAAAATTGATCTGAAATTAAATCTACTGATCAAGAATTAACAAGAATCAGTCATGGGGCTGTTCGCACATCTCCAACCTGCAAAACAAATGTCAGAACACAGTTCGCAGTTTCATAAACTGCAAATCACAAATAGCGATCTTGGTATCTGCGAAATCTCCTTCTGCGCCACCATCTTCGATCAAGAAATAAAACAAACAGAAAACCTAATTTTTCTATTAATATTACATCTGACGAATCCTATACATTCCGTCTAGAAAAATAAAAAAATAATTATTTATAGACCAGAATGAATAGAACTACAAAATCGTAGTTTTCTGCGCCAATCAAGATTTCGATCTCCTTTGTACGAACAACCCATAAATCAAGAAAATAATAAAGAACAGTTCTAAAATTATTTCAGATTTATAAAAATTAATTTCAGATCATTCACCCTTTAACTGGGAACCGATTTCCCAAAAAAAACCCTAATCTGCGTAAATCGGATAGAACGCCTTCTACCCATTTGCGCGGGTTTAGATCTGATTTAATTTGGTTCAAGATTTGGTGAAATTTCAAAAATTTTCCTCTCCCCTCATCTGTGAATCACATTCCCTGTTTTAGAAAATCTGCATTTTCAAGGATCAATCTTGAACCATAAACTGAACTAGATCTGAAACCAGAAGTAGGAGAGGGATATACCTGATACGGAAAAATAGTATCTCCCAACGAAGGTGTTCATGCACAAAGAAAATCTCCAAAGATTGCTCCCACTGAAGATGACACAGTGTAGGGTGGAGCATAATCAGTAGTGTTCTTTCCAAGAACCGAACCCTTCACAGGAATTCGATGGAGGCTGTGAGCACGACTTCAGATTAGCCTTTCTCCAAAGGCTGATATCAAGAACTGTTCTTGATCGCTCCTACAAGAATGGAGATCGAACTGGCAGTTGGCGGCAGCAGGAGGAAACGCAGGGAGAAGATGGTGCAGTCACACTGGTCTTGTCTTCTCTTTGGGTAATCTGAGATTTGATCTCTGAGGTTGGATGTCTCTGGGGATGAACTGAATGGTTCGCTCCCTCCTCCTTTTATAGACTTAAAGAGATCGGCTCCTAATCCCATTAGGAGTTTCCTGATTCAAATCCTTATTTGAATCTAGACTCTCTTTAAGTGATAAGGGTAAACCCTTATCTTATCTGCAGATTAGATCAACTCTCTCCTAATCTCATTACGAGGTTTCCAGATCTAAATCTTTATTTAGATCTAGACTCTCTGAGTGGATAGTGAGAAGACCCTATCCTATCTACTGATCAAATCCCAGATCCTCCCTTTTTTAATTAGTCTTACCAAACCAGTTCGACATGGGCTTTAGGCCCAATAAGTCTATGTGCTTAGTAGGCCTCCAAATTGCTGTCCAGTTTGGCTTCTTTGTATGGCGTGGGACCCAAGCATTGATCTACACATCAGCCACATGGGGTCAGTTCAGCCTTTGTTACAAGGCATGGCCGAATACACTGTTAAGGATAGTGAACCCCTTGAGCCCATCACATGGGCTCCTAATGGGCCCAACACTTATACTAAGTGGTCCCTGGGCCAAGCCACCTTATAAAAACCCAGGGACAATGGGCAGATGCAAGATTAGCCCATGAGGTATTATCCTCAATGGTCTTACACTTAACCTCTCAGCCCATAATGATCAAACACTGCCCGATAAGAGAAGACCTCTCCCTCGGTTGCAAAGAACAGTGTTGCACTCTCTACTCACATGGATCCCAGGAATTAAAACATTTTGCAAACATTTTGAAACCATAATATATATATGTATATCCGTATATAAATATATTTTGCAAAACAAATTTCAACGATTGAAATCGGCTGTCGGCAGTTTTGGTTTCCATCAGAGAGAGTGCATCACCGATCATTACCTTTGTCCGACCAAAGGGCTGATCCTGTCACTATGATCACCCACTCAGATGAATTCTCAGACTGTCCCAACATGCCCAAGTTTTGACCCCCTCTAAGGATCTCACTGATTGGCATATCAAAGACAATCCAATCCGACACCTAGTGCAGTATCATAATCGAGTCTAGGAGCCAGGTGTAACTTTCTAGTTTTGCCCATCAATCTCCATGGTCCAGGGCAATACTGGAAATCTAGTCCGGTTCAGGGTTTCAAGTAAACCTACACTGTATGTACCTCGGGTCTCACCCTGGCATCTGAGACATGTCACCCCAACATTTGGCGGCACATTAGTGTCTGCCTTGGCAGGATAAATCCCCCAGACTTATCCAACGGCTGTGAACATTATAAACTAACACGAGTCTTATAAGTGTCCAGTTTAAGGGTATTACATAGAAACACACCACAAGAACATGAATCAAATATGTACTTTATTCATTTACAATAAATGTCATAATGTACATCATTCTGATTGGACCTAAGGGCATACACTGTCTAACAATATAATTATTTTTTATTCTTATGATGTATGCAAGTCAAGAATCTTGAATGTTCATTTTGTGCATGAAAGATGCATTTGTTTATGGCAAAAATACAAAGAAATTATGGCTAATGGTTATAGCCATAATGGAACTTTTCATAGATCCACAAAAAAATGACTTCATATGGGTTGGTTGGTTCGTCATTCCTGACTGTGATAGACATGTTGAGGTACAACAACAACTAATTTATGAAACAGGGACCGATTCTTAGCCAATACGTACTTGTGGGTGTTGGTGCTTGATGGCGTGTTAAGTTCTTATTTTGGTATTTATTTGTTTTGCTTTGGTCCTGAAGTAGTCAGCAATTATTTGGTGTGGACAATGGAAGACATCAATGTTGTGTGATCAAAGACTTGTAACAATGCTTTAGGTTTAGAATCAAAAGTGTTTATTCCAACATTGTTCCCTTTTCTACAAAACATAAATCTATTCTTGAGGAATAAATTGCCAAACTCCTCGGTTATTTCCTAGGAATCAAAAACATAATTGCTCTTCTAGATCAAGATGGTTGGTTATTCAGCGTGCTAGAAACTAATCATAATATTCCATTCTAATAATAAAACACATAAGGACCTACACCTTTTACAGTGGGGGGGCCCATAAATTTATTATTGACGTGAAAGTGAGGCCTAGTGAAACGTTGTCATCCACAGTCCGCTGAACAGCCATTTGTTCAGCCATTCCGAATGCCTGAACTGGCGTAGAAGTGCACGTGCACGACAAAGTTGAGCGAAAACCAGTGCAGCAGATCCTCATTCCTGACTCGATCCGTAGTTATCGCTTTTGTGAACCAAACTAAGAAATGGCTGGGACTTGGTCTAAAATCTAAATGGTTCGGCTCTTCGTCCCGTTGCGGTTGTGAAAACATTGACCCAACTCCCCCATTCTCAGGCTCATCGCCAAAACCCTAATTACGAGAACTTGACGAGCTCGACTCTAATCGACTCCGGATTTGAGTTTTTTTTTTTTTTTAATTGTTTGTAGAATTGAATCTGGGATTTGCTGGAGTAGTCCTAATTCTCTTCAATGACTTCGGCAAGGAGGAATAATTACAAAGAGAAGATTCGTCGCAAGTAAGCATTTTTCTTTTTCTTTTTTTTTTCCAATTAGATTTTCCTGTTCAGAGATTTTGTTCTGGTTGTTAAATTTTATAATCTTTCAATAGAAAAAAACCCTTACCGAGTAGAAGAGATGTTCATAGATTTGCTTATTCAATTGGTGGCAGGGAAGAGAAGCAGGAGGAACCAGAAGTGCCAAAATATAGAGACCGAGCAAAGGAACGGAGAGAGGACCAAAATCCGGATTACGAACCTACTGAATTAGGGTCTTTCCATGCTGTAGCGCCTCCTGGAAATGTAGATTTACGGTACTGTTATTCAAAGCTGGAATGGTTGCTTTAGTTCTTCACCCGCCTTGAAGATAATGTCTTAACTACTTGTTACACTGCTTCTTGTAGGTCAGCTGATGCACACAAAATATCCATTGAGAACAGCAAGTATCTTGGAGGTTTGTAAACTTATAACTGAAGATTTAATGAATCCATGCACACAAGTTTTGGACCCGTTATTACATATTCTCTCCATTTTATTTGATATAAACGCAAATCTTCTTTCCCCTTCTATTATCGAAAAGGAAAATGTTTTCCTGCATGGTATCGATACTAAACCAATCTTGTATTGAAATGGAAACTAAACCAAGCTGGTATTACTTGCTAAATTACCTAAAAAAATCGAAAAAAATGTAATTTCAGAAAATTCAAAAATTGCTAAATTGTCCTTCTTCTAATGAAAATTTGAGATACTTACATAATTGAGGGCTTCATATATAATCACGTATGAAAATTTTGTCAGAGCAGTTTGACTAGGTTCAACTAAGATGCCACAAAAGTTCAGCCTGATTTTAATTGAACAATCATTTTTCCATAGCAGCAGTGGTTGGTTAATAAATGGCTGTTCCAGAACTAAGCTGACTTATCAGTAGCTTCTAATTAAAACTGGGGTTAGGTTCTGTTCTGTGTAATAATAATTAGGGGTGGCCAAGAGCCGAGCTGTTCACGAGCTGTTCGAGCTTGGTTCGGCTCGGCTCGGCCTAAACTGAGCTTTGAGCTGAACTCGAGCTTAATATATGGGCTTGTTTGCTAATCGAGCCGAGCTCGAGCTTAATACAGCTTGGCTTGTGAGCCTAGTCAAGTATATGTACATAGGGTGCCACCTTGGGCCTCGGCTTGACACCTTGGCTACTGAGGGAGACCTCAGTTCGGCACCTCGGCAACTAAGGGAGACCTCGGCTCAGCACCTCATCAGTCGAGGGAGTCCTCGGCTTGGCACCTTGGCAACTGAGGGAGACCTGCAATTAGAGGCGGCCGAGCTCGAGCCAAGCCGAGCTCAAACTTCTGAGCTTTTGACTTGAGCTGAGCTCGAGCTTGAGCCTGATAATTTATGACTGAGCTGAGCTCGAATAGCCGGATATTCGGCTTGGCTCGGCTCAAATCCACCCCTAATAATAATAAAAAAGAAAACATTGAGAACATGTGCAATGAGAAAGATTCCAACTCTGGTATTGAGTGTGAAATTAAGGTGTTTTACCACTGGACTACTGGAATTATATTTGTAAGAACTTATTTGTTTGATTGCTTCACTTGGCCAGCATTACTAATCCTTTGTTGTGATTAATAGGTAGAAACTGACCAATCCAACTATGGTTGGACCCTGGTTAGACTTGGATCTGCAATCTAAAGGCACTGTTTTGGTTATTGGTCAATTTTTTAGAACATTTATCTAGTAGGATCTAGAATGGCCTGGGGCAACCTCTGAGCTTGTTTCAGCTCTGGTAGGGATGGTTAAGGTAGTAGCCTGGGGGAAACTTTTAGGCTTACATTTGTTACCTGGGTTCTTGTTAAATTACTTATTTTTTATCATGTTATGCCAACTTGAGTCATGTGACTGATTCAAATATCCTTAAAATGCTCATCATGCTTTAAATGGTTTTTCTCTTTGCATCTAAGTAAAACATCATGTAGTCTGAAGCCTTCCCACCTCAATTATGTGGATGGTATTAACTGTTTGCCTTTTTAATGAGATTATGAATATTTCAGCCTCTAAGGTTAACAGGAGTTGGGTCAATGGGCACCTCCAACTAGCCTTTGAGGATATAAAAAATTCCTTATGTATAATATTTCCTGTATCTTTTTGGTGACTTTATCTTACTGAGTGTATGTTCTTCAGGTGATGTGGAACACACGCATTTGGTCAAAGGATTGGACTATGCCTTGCTTCACAAAGTAAGGAGTGAGATTGACAAGAAGCCGGATGCTGGAGAGGAGGGAGATGGAAAGTCTAGGTAAAATGATTTGCTCTTTCTATCAAAGTATTAGAAATATGGACTTTTATCAGTTGGCAATAATACCTTTGAAATTGAATTCTAATAACTTGTTGGTATTTTTTTTTCATACTATTTACTTTTGGTCTTTAATGTGGAATTTTGTCTGCCTTTTTTCAATATTTCTTCAATCACCTTCTTCTTTTCCTTCTAATATAACTTCATTTTGTTGACTATTTTAAAAGGTAGGATTTTTGTGGTCTTTATTCCTGTATCGTCCTAGCTTGTGGTAGTTCTTGGTTGTGAATTTTATTTTTCTTGCTTTTCTTCATTTGAATCTTATGCATTTTATTATTGTGCTTGATAAGTTGTTGGAAATTTCAGTTTTCTATCTAAAATTTGCAAATTTGCTTCCTGTTTAAAACACTTATTGAGTGATGGGCTTCATATTTCTATCTGAAACTGACAGGCAGCCTGCGCCATGGCCTAAAAATTAATAGAGGTTGAGAAGAAATAGAAGATATAATGTAAAAATCAAAACCATTTCGAAAGAGTTATACATTTGAACTGTAAGCAGAAAATGTAGATTACTGCCAAGTGTCCCATGTGTAGAGTATTCGACCATTCAATGGAATATACCATGTAGATTATCTGGGACAAATTCTGCTTAAGGCTGAAATTGTGCTTCAAACTCTAGGAATTCCTTGCACTTTAATTGTGCTTATTATTATTATTTTTTTTCTAAACGGTGAAATCTAAAACTTTGTAAGTAAATACATAGCTTTTTCTTGATAGGAAAATTGATAGCATATTGTATTCAATGTAATTAATGTGGTGAAGCAATGACTAGCTTCTTTGGTCTCTCTTGTCTCTCTAGTTGATGCACTGGCTAGTTGGTGCTTAGGTGCTGACTAGTTGACTGGAGAAAAGGTATCTTCTAAATTTTAGATTTGATATTATCCCATAATGAAGTTAATTGTGCTGCAAATATGCAATGAAAGAATGATAACAAAGATTCATTATATAGTCTTAGTTTTGCAAAAATTAAGAAAAAAGTTGGGCTGGATAAACTAGGACGGGGCATTAGTCTGTTTTTTCAAAGAAAGAGTGCAACCTTTGTATATTTTCCGTACCCCTTGTTTGTGGCAACTTCACACCAGCAGACCATCTATTAGAATAAAACTTAAATGAACTTCTCTTCCACTTTCATCTTTAAGCCTTGTTTCTATTTTATGTACCATAAGCAAATCATGTTCCACCACAAGTACTTAAATGAACTTCATGCATATAAAAAGCAAAAGTATATGTTACATTATTTTTAAATATAAGCATGAGCACAAGCTTCTGAAGTTTTAAACTTTTTGCTTGATTAGTTGACATAGTCATTAATTTATTAATCCACCTAGTTGATGCTTAGTTGCTAGAGGTGACCATATCATGAATATAAACTGAGTAGTTAGTGATGTAATTGGTTTGGTCCTCAACTAACTAATTGATGACTAAGTGACACTGCAATGGCACTGGAGTATTTGGGGTGTTAGGGGGCTTAGCTGGACTTTTGACCCTTCTTTGGGAGCCTTGGGGGGAATTCTTACAATTTGGAGGAATGAGGAATTGAATTGTGTGGAGGAGTTGATTGGCCAATTCTTAGTCTCTTTCAAAATTAAAAGGTCTACAGATGGGAGAGAGCAGGCCTTAGCAAATGTTTATGGTTCCAATTCTTACAGCAATAGACATCATTTTGGGAGGAGTTGCCTGCTATTAGAGGATTATTATGGGAGGACCCTTGGTGTTTGGGAGGTGATTTTAATGTTTTTAGATTCTTGGGGGGAAACAAACAATCCAAACCAAGGCATTACTACTACCATGAGAAAATTTAACGGATTAATTGATTCCCTTGAATTGAAAGAACTCCCTCTAATGCAAGCTGATTTTATTCGATTAAACTTTCAATCTCCCCCTACTTGAATTGAAAGAACTCCCTTTGGTGGAGGTTCCTCACCTTTCAGATTTGAGAATATGTGGTGGGAAGATCCTTCTTTTAAGGAAAGGTTAAAGGAATGGTGGGGAGAAGTTAGATCCCCGGAGAGAGAAAATTGTGAATTTTTCTAGGAATTTAAAGAGGTTGAAGGAGAGAACATAAGTATGGAATAAAAAGCATTTTGGAAGGTTAGAACAAATCAAAGAGAAAATCTCTTGATGCAAATGGCTTGTAGAAGGGGATGATAACTCTAAGTTCTTTCACTCACTTGCAAATGGAGAAAGAACGAAAGACACCATCTATAGAGTAGAAGTGGAGGGTAAAGAGATAAGAGAGGATGAAGAGATTACTAGGGTTTTTGTGAATCACTTTAAGACTCTTTTTTCATGCCTAGGTAGAATAGATCAGATTTTTTAGATTTGGACTGGGATAGAATTTCAAAGGAATAATCCTAGGGTTGGAAAGGAATTTTTCTGTGGAAGAAATTAAGGAAGCAATTTTCTCAATGAAGAGGTCCAGAGCCCTAGGGTTGGATGGTTTCCCTATGGCTTTTACCAAGAGTTTTGAGACTTTCTGAAATTAGACTTCTTGGAAGTATTTGAAGAGTTTTTCCATAAAGGAGAGATCTTTCCTTGGGCAAATGCCACTTTTATCTTATTCGTGCCAAAAAGAGGCAAAATTGCTAAAGGACTTTAGACCAATAAGCTTGATTGGGAATCTTTATAAGATTATATCAAAGGTTCTGTTTGAAAGGTTGAAGCAGGTTTTACCCTCAGTGATCTCACCCTTCCAAGTTGCTTTTGTTGAAGGAAAGCAGATTGTGGTCCAAATCCTAGTGGTTAATGAGTGTGTTGTAGAGAAAAGAAAGGGCGGAGAGAAGGGTTTGGTGTGTATAGTGGATTTAGTAAAGGCCTATGGTTTAGTGGATTGGAAGTTTTTGTTGGAGATTTTAGAGAGCCTTGGGTTTGGAGCAAGGTGGAGGCTGTGGATTGAAGGTTGTTTTAGCTCGGTGCACTATTCAATTCTTATCTCCTTTTTCCATGCCAAGAGAATGATTAGGTAGGGAGACCCCTTGTACTGCTTGTTTACCTTAATTGTAGAGGTCTTAAGCAGAATGATAATTAAAGTGGATGTGTAGGGCCTAATTAGGGGGTGGAGGATGGTAGAAATCAAATTGCTGTCTCTCATCTTCAATTTGCTGATTATACAATCCTGTTTTGTGAGGGTGTTGATCTAGATGATGAGAAATTTGAAGGTTTTGATTGACAATTTTGAGTGTATTTCTAGATTGAGGGTCAATTGGAGTAAAACTGGAGTTGTAGGAATCAATTTGGAAGAAGGGGGAAATCCTTAGGTTTGCTCAACTGTTGGGCTGTGACGTAAGGATCTAGCTTGTGATGCAAGAAATTAAGAACAAAAGGAGGGGGTGGAGCCCCTGTTCTAGACCCAGAAAATCTGGTGAAAAAAATACTAAAATAAAAGAAGGGGTGGAGTCCCTGTTCCGCCCCTGTTTCAGACACCAATAATGAGAAAAAAAAGCTGAAAACATGCAGGAAATTTAATAACAAAAGAAGGGGATGGAGCCCCTGTTTTAGTCCAATAAAATGATTCAAAAAACTTGGAGAAAAGATACAGAAAGGAAGAGGAGAAAAATGGGGCGTAACCACTGATTAACTCACCTTGACTTTAGAGGACTGTGTGGGAACGATGGAGGTTGTTCTCTCCCTTCCTCAGTTCGATTCTATTGTCAAAGTGAAACCCTCGAAGATTAATTTTGTTTTTACTTTCCTCAAAACAAAAGCATGATAACATGCAATAGGTCCTACTATACAAACTAAAACAACCAATTAAATATTATATATTTTTATTTAATAAATATTTATATAGTATATATTTGCTTCAGCCCCCTAAGCATGCGCCTAACATAGTTGGCGTTTGGGCGAGGCGTTCTTTGAAAAGCGCCTAGTCGCCTAAGTGACGCCTAGGAGCCCACCTAGGCGTTGCCTTGACAACTATGTAGTGGAGTATTTAGAGATGAGGAAGGCAAGATAATTGCCCTTTATTTTGGACCTGCTGGGGAGGGAGGCTATTAGAGTATGAAAGAATTGAACATTAGAAAACTGATTATTGAGGGAGATTCGAAATTGGTAGTGAGCTGGTTAGAGTGAAGAGATGAGGATGTGAACCTACAACAATGAAACGAAGAAATTCAGTTGGTTGACAAGAGAAATGGAAATCTCTTTCAACTGGATAAAGTGTTGTGCTAATTCTGTAGCTCATGCTTTAGCCAAACAAGGGGTGAGAAGAGAAACATTGTTTTGGGCGCAATTGTAAATCAGGGATTTAGGTGTGGGGAGATATAAGAGTTTTTGTCTCCCACTGTCTTTTCACCTTTTACACTATTATTCCTTTGCTTTATACAATCATATAATGCTTCATTAATAAAATTTGGATGTTATCAATAAGAAAAAAGGATCATCTGGTGAAATGGGAATGGGCTAGTAAACCAAAGGAGAAAGGGAGCCTAGGGATAGGGAACATTGTCCTTAGAAACACTGCATTACTAGGTAAATAGTTGTGGAGATTTCCCTTTGTAAGAGGCAGACTATGGCACAAGGTAATTGAAAGCATTCATGGGATGGAAGGTAACAACTAGGGTGCTAAGCTTACACCCAATTCAACCTTAGCTTCTCCTTTTAAAGCAATTCATGAGGTATAACCTTTTTTCTTAACTCCATCTGCTTTGATGTGGGAAGGGGTAACAAAATCCATTTCTACTGAGAAATTTTCCATGGAAAGATTTATACATGCAATGTGCTGGAGAGAAAAGGGCCTAATTCTTGCCTTTCTCCTCACATGTGCTTTTTATATCAGGCTAGTGGTGAGACCCTATCCTATTTATAATCTCTTGTTCCTTTGTGCATCACACCTGGGAGTTTTTCTGTTCTCTTTGGTAGGATCCCCCTCAAGATGTGGTGGGCATTTTCAATCCTAACCAAGGTTTCAAGTATCGATACACACTGATACGCCAGATGGGGCATATCGGGTGTTTTGACCCACACACCCCCTTTTTTATTTTTTCTGTTTATTTTTTTTTCAAAATCTGTTCAGAGGGTTCTGTTTAAGGCTTTTTTACCCCCTGAAATAGGTCAAAACACCAAAGATTATATATTTGGTGTATCAATGACCCACTGATACAATACATATTGGCCTGTATCGGCCGGTACATGAAATTTTGAACCTTGATCCTAACTTCTTAAAGCAACCAAAGAAAAGAGGGAGGATACTTTGGATAATTACAAAGGCAGCAGTTATTTGGGTGGTGTGGGAAGAGAGGAATGGCAGAATTTTAAATGAAGAGAGTAGAAAAGGAAGTAAATTCTGAATTCAATAGTCCTGTCATCTAGTTCTAATCTCATCTATTAGCAAATATAATAAAATATCTCTTCTACTGATAAAAAAACACGGATTTTTTTTTTTGATCAGCAAAAGCACTGATTGTATTTAAGTACAAAATAAAAAGGGCCAAGGGTCCATATACAGGGAATTTACATGGTTAATGAGATAGAACCATGTATAACATGTGTAAGGGCATAGAATTATCCAAAAAAAAAAAAACATGCATAAGGGCATAGACATATAAAAGACAATAAACCCAGGTAACTTGACTTAAACCCAAAACTGACTGGTTCCGTCCATCCCAGATCATGAAATAATAAATCAGGACAAGCTTTGAGCCACAAGTGTGTGCAATGGCAAACAACATGCCACCCATGTTGAGCTGGCAAGACGATTCTAGAAAAGTCTCTTTAAGTAAATGAAAAATATATATAAAGGATCTAGGTTCCAAAAGCAGAGAACCTGAATCTCTCTCTCTCTCTCTCTCCCCCTTTCCCTCTTTCCTTCATGGTTCCCTCTAAATTCCATCAAATTATATTGATCAAAAAAAAAAACAAATTCCATCAAATTTCCCTTTCTCTGCTAATTTTCTCTCTCCTCCTGGACCAACTTTCATCTTCCTCCTGAATTCCATTGCCAAAGAACTATGATGGTCTGATCTCTTTCTGAAGGGCACATAGTGTAGCCCCTCTAGGTAGGGGTGCAACTTGGGTTTGGCCTGAGTAAGCATTTTACATTGTTTCAGGGTTGGGTCCATTTCATTTCTCCCTCCAGCCATTTCTTCAAACTTTTGGAGATTGACCAACTTCACCATATCCATGGGGCTTACATCATGCACATCAAAAGAAGAATTAACCTTATTTATTCCCACTGCCTTCTGAAGCAATCATTACTTTTTTTTGATGAATTGAAGCAATCATTACTTCAGAGTTCAGACTCTAGAAATCTTTTAGGATTACTATAAAAAGTATATTTTAGGATTGGTCTCAGAACACCAACTGTTGTTTAGGTTCCTGTTACATTCTTGGTTGGGTGAAACTGCAATTTGTCTACTTCAAGGGAGATGAAGACCTCCAAGAGATAAAATCTCAATTAGTAAAGGGTAGTTTTCATAACGTTTTTTGATTAAGATAGTTACAACTTAAATAGACTCTTGACCTACTGTTACATGTGACTCCTATATATTTGGCCCACTAAGAACAACTAGAAACAACTTGACCCACTTATCCCAATTTAATGCAACCACTCCCTACTGAGATGTAACTGACAACATTGACCCACTATTACTGTAAGCCTTTCAACCACTAATATCTGTTATGACTATTTACAAGAAAACCTCCTAGCTACCCTGGCCAACCTTGTGGACCCCATTAATGGCTCATTTGGTAGGCACGTAATGTAGACGAATTGCAGTTACGTCCTACCAGTAACGTAACAGTTTCCATCATCATGGCAATTACTGAGCTGCTCTTCCTATCAATGATGTTCTGGTTCCATTCCTTTCATATGCTCTAGAAGATCAAGAAACAGGCCAAATTCAATGTTATGCTCCTCTAAGGATAATGTCTTTAACCCTTCAAGAAGAAATCAAGGATGCAAGGTCCGTTGGAATTATTGCAACAAATGGATCCAGAACACTTTTCCGAGTGGGTAATAATATGATAAATGTGGTATCTTTCCTCCATTCTACCACATAATGAGCATCTATTCTCCAAATCCCAACCCCTTGAAGTAAGATGGTCTATCAAATCCAAGTTTTGTTGAGCATGTCCACATAAAGAAAGAGACCTTTGAAGGGGCATTAGCCCCCTTTAGGCTTTCCCCAATCCACCTCTGTGGAAAGAATCCTGTGAGGCCCATAGAAATTTAATGGTAAGCCAAAAATGATAATGGTGCAAGTGAGGTACCCAACTTTGGGTGGACCCCTTTATATTCCTTTTTTTTTTTTTTTGAGTTCTTTTTCTGTGCCTTAGGGGCCCTACCCTGCCCCTTATTTTCTGAGTTTCTTCTTTCTTTTTTTTTCTGGAATAATCGTCTTGATGAAGGTTGTACTTCTTCCTGTGAATATGTTATTTTCCATATTTTGGTATGAAATTTGTACTTAATGAATATTTGTGCTAATTACTAATGGAATATGATTTATTATTACCATACAAACTAGGGAATTAACATGGGATCCCGTTTTTTAATAATCCATCGCCTAGGCTGGTAGATTCTCCCTTATTGCCTAACTTTGCCCTTGGTACTGCTGATAACTATGTCTAAGGTGTCGGTCTCTTGGTCTTTCACATTGTCTTTCTTACTGTGTTTTTTTTTTGATAATCATTGTCTTTCTTACTGTTGCATGTTGAAGCTTCAACCATCTGAGATTCTGAGTATTGAAATACTAAAAGATATACACACACACACATTTATATAAAGGGAGGCATTCTGGTCTTTGTTCTATTTTGCACCCTTTATAAATAAAAAAACACATAGGTAAAAAAGGAACTTGATACTGGTCTATTATGATATTTCCATTCTCCTGTACTTTCTTTTGACATTTTTTTTTTATCTTGTTAACAAGAAATTACTGCCTTTTGATAAAAAAGCATATGATGCATTATCAAGATGTATATTCCTGGTCTGCACCTGATCATATTTTCAGTTGTAGTGAACAAATGATTGCACTGTCTACTGTCTGCTTGGTTGTTTGCCCTCTCATTGTTATTTATTTGTTTAGCTTTATTATTTGCTATTTGTGTTTAGTGACATAAATTTGTTTGTTGATCAACAGAATGTCTAAAGAGGACCAACCACTGTCATTTCGCACAGCGACTGCAAAGGTGTGAATTGCTGTCTTAAGAATTGTACAGTGTGGTTGCTTTATTTTGTGATTTGTTGCTTGGAGAGTGTGAGTCAAAACTCAGTACATGACTTTCCTAAACTATTTTTCTCTGGTGGCAGTCAATTTACCAGTGGATTGTCAAGCCTCAAACTATTATCAAATCAAATGAGATGTTTCTTCCTGGTAGAATGGCATTTATCTTCAACATGGTAAGGTTATTCTATTATTTTCTTGAGTTCATTTAGTTGTTATTTGCTTTTTGTTAACTGGTAATCAAGATTTCAAGATCAACCTCAAAAGGGTATATTCTGAGATATCAGAAGCTAAATAAAGTGCCATTAACCTGTTTTTACACATATTATGAATTGGTTTACTGTTGATTTGCTAGACTTATGTTTTGATTAGAGATTCTTAATGTATTTACCTTAAGAGTCTTAGTGAATACATGCTGATATATAATATGGTTAAATTAAATTTATAATAAATCTGCATTGTTCCAATCTTTACTATATAATCTCAATACTTGCCTTGGCTTCATGTCAAAATGACTATCACAAAGTTTTATTTCCTTCTTTTCTTCCCCGTCCAACTTAACTAGTATGGTTTAAATCATAAGCTTCACTCAATTTTAATTCCACATCTGACAAGAATTTTAATTCTGGAAGGTGTAGGAATTTCTATTGCAATAAGAATAACCCCCATGTAAGAGATGAGGAACCCACCTTAATAGGGGAGTTGATCCTTTTATTGGAGGAATGGAAAATGGGCTCCTTAACATGTAACATCCGCTAATGGGAAGATGAAGAACCCACCATAATGGTGGGGTCGGTCGATCCTTTTATTGGAGGAATGGAAAATGAACTCCTTTTTAAAGCACCTTTATGTGTACATTAAATGAAAAGTCCATTAGCTATCACCAAATCTTCCTTAGTCAAATAGTTGGTTATATAATTAGGTAGAAAGAATTCCAATTAATGTTAATACAAGTATAGACTATAGAGTACAATTTATGAGATTGAGTCCTTAATACATTGTGTAATTAAGTCTATTAGAGAGCAGTAAATTGGAGTTAGATTATAAATGTATAGAATTAGATACAAGAGTAGTGTATGGATGCATGGTTTAACCATTAAATGTTGGCAAATAGGATCAATATATTTATTGAAAACCTTTTTGTTTGGATTATTAATGGAAATTCTCTGACATTAAATTTTCTCTGTGCATTGTAGGAGGATGGATATTCTCATGATATTCCAACCACACTTCATAGAAGTAAAGCAGATTGCCCAGTTCCAGAGGTCTAAGTTTTTGCAATTCTATTGTAGTGCAAATTCTCCTTTTGCTATATCTATAAAAAATCCTTTTACTGTCAGGCTGACTCATTTGATTGTTCAAATCTCATCCATAGGAGATGGTTACTGTCAGTGTTGATGGTTCTGTGCTAGATCGAATTGCTAAAATCATGTCATATCTTCGGCTTGGATCATCTGGAAAGGTTCTGAAGAAAAAGAAAAAGGAGAGAGAGATGAAAGGTATGAGTTATACTTTCAAACTTACTGATAAAAAATATTCTTTCAAATTTGGAAATAGTATTTGGTATTATAGAAGTCTTTATGTGCTTTCCTGGGGTTTCTTTGTAATTGAATGCATGAATATCAATAACCTTATCATCCCTCAAACAGAGAAAACACTTCCAATTTTGAAATGGGAATTCTTCACAACATTTTTGCCATTCTCCCATTTGTTATCTACAAGAAAAGTATATTTTACTTTGTCATAAAAGAAAAGTTGATATTGGGGCCCTGCCAAGCCATGTTGGACATGATGTCCCTCTTAACTGTTGGTCCGGGGAGATGCCCCTTCCAAATGGCTTGAAGTTTATGCTTATTAGTGAAACAGATCAATGCCTGAAATCTGCACCAAATGAAATAATTGATATGTTTTCCAATTGATTAAAATGGGGGAGGGATCATTCATGAAAAGTGCTTTGGTTTGATCCATGAATTTCTGGCTTCATGTCCTATTCCGATGTTGTTCAGTGTGTATAGTACCAAGACACCACCTTCCATGGTGGTCTGGTGGGGCTTCCACTGACATATTTCTACCTCTATTAATGATTATCCGAACATCAAATGCTACTTTGGCTGTTTTCTTTTCCTATGTAATATATATTTTTTCTGTTCCAGGAAAGATTTCTGCTGCTGGCAATGAATATGATGAAGATGAGAAGCTGCAGCATGATGGTGGAAAGCCAAAGAACCAAGATGAAAGAGAAAGCATACCAGCACTGCCTTCACGCAAAATCCATCCTGATTCAAGAGAGAAACAAATTCCTGTTGTTGCCAGAGCTGAAGATGATGACGTATTTGTGGGGGATGGCATTGACTATGCTGTTCCTAGTAAAGACATGAGCCAGAGTCCTATTTCAGAAGATATGGAAGAGTCTCCTAAGAATAGGGAAAGGACATCATATTTCAGTGAACCTGCTTATGGCCCAGTCCCACCCTCAGAACCTACGCAGGATTGGCAACAAACAGTGAGTTCATTATGCTGTTTATTTAATAGTCATTGTTGTCAAGGACTTAAAAATTTTTTTGTTCCAAATTCTTGGAAACCAAGGATAAACAGATTTGATCAAATAGGAAGTGGAGGCTTGTTTCATGGTGTTTCTTTTGGGGGAACCGGGGAGGGGGTATTTTTGAAGATTAAATTTCCTGACCCTTGTGGGAAGGTTGGGTTTAGGTCATTGTTCTTTCACCAAAGTATATCTCCACATTGCAATAAAAGGCAATTAAAGTTATAAAATCATTATTTTTCATGTGAGAAATAAGAATTTCAAACCCTAATATAGACTTGTTCGGGCTTGCCTCGAGGGGCATGGTACAAAGGCGACTCATAGAATCAAGAATGCAATATGTTTGCATCACATTAGCTACTTGAAGCAATGCAATTAAGGAAAAAAAGAGATTGTGGGTTTTACATGCTTGAAAATGTATGTTTGCTTTTATTTTTAAATTTCCATTTGAATACACTTTACATGTTATTTTTATGTATTTTAATTTTAGATAATTGGTTTTTTAAAACATTTATTTTAAAATTTATGTTTATATTTTTTTATTAACATAATGTTTAATATTTTTTAGCCTTTTTTTTGTAGTTTTGTGCCTTTCTTAAAAAGGTGTACGCCTCGCCTTGCGCCTTGCGCCTCAGGGACAAATTGGCCCTTGAGTTTTTTTTTGTGCCTTGCACTTTTAAAACACCGACTTTGAGTGAAATATTTGATTTTATTCATTATAACATGCTTGTTTTGCAGAATGGATATGATGCTGTTCAAGCACAAGTAATTGCAGGTGGATACCCAACAGAGTGGCAGGACTATCAGTACACTGAACAATTAGCTTATTCTGAACAATATCTTCAGCAAAACTTGCCAACCTATGATGCTCAGGCCGGGTTGAATATTCCACAAGATCCACGCTTCATGACTCAAGAAGAGAAGGATCGTGGCCTAGGGTCAGTTTTCAAGAGGGATGATCAAAGGCTTCAGCAATTAAGAGAGAAGGATGCTCGGGAGAAAGATCCAAATTTCATATCTGAGAGTTACTCTGAATGCTATCCTGGGTATCAAGAGTACAATCGTGAAATCGTTGACAGTGATGATGAAGATGACTTGTCAAAAATGGATATGGGTAGCCGGGTAAAGACATACTCTTCTAGCATAATATTGTTACTTGGAAGATTAAAGAGCATGCTTGATGCTTTTGTCCAAATAGTTTGTCCATTTTCATTCTGCTTTGAATTTCATGGACTTTTTCAAGATATATTATGTGCATTAAAGGAAATTTGGTACAGTTGCATATCTAATTTAATAATTAGTTCAATTCTGCTATTGGAACTTAACACTTTGTTTTTTTTCTACATCCTTGAAATAATTTTGAAATCTCCTCTTTCTTCAGTGGGGATATGTTTGATGCTTATAATTAGGGGAATGCCTGAAAACTTTACTGAACTTAATGTCCAGAATTTCTTATGAGTGAAACATTGGAACAGGCCAAGGGTCGTCTCCATCGGTGGGATTTTGAGACAGAGGAGGAATGGGCAACATATAATGAGCAGAAGGAAGCAATGCCTAAAGCTGCATTTCAGTTTGGTGTGAAGATGCAAGATGGTAGGAAGACACGGAAGCAAAACAAGGACCAAAAGCTCACCAATGAGCTGCACAAGATTAACAAGATCCTTGCAAGGAAGAAGATGGAGAAGGGTGAGATCCATGATGATGGTGGGCAGTACGATGATGTGCAACCTGGGAAGAAGCTTCGGATATGAGATCAGGATCATGTTGGCTGATGTCTTTTTTTTTTTGCCATGCTGGCTGAAAGTTTGTAATATTATGTCTAAGATGCTTATATTTGCTGGTAAAATGCACAAGATGTGGTGCCATGCAGTAAGAAGCCAATTCTTTGCAGTGTTTAGCCAAGTGGTGGAAGCCAATTCTTTGCAGTGTTTAGCCAAGTGGTGGAAGCCAATTCTTTTGTGAGTGAGCCAACTCTCTTCTGGTGCAACTACTGAGAATTCTAGAGTTCAGGCCTCGCAAAGCTTGGTGTTGCAATTGTCTCAAGGAATATGATATTTCTATTTGCCTATTTTCTCTCTTATTTATAGAGTCAGGGATGCATGAATTCAGAAATGGTCTAACGAGACCTATTTCCAGCCTCCATGATTGACTCTTTGTTAGTATGCAAGTAATTACCATTTTCAGACTGTTGCTTTGTCAACAATTTACATATAGGGTCTTCTAGGTGCAATACCTGCTGTGTACAAGGTAGATCGAGGTAATCAATGATAGAACCAAGGTTTAAAATTTTGATATAATATGTTCGATACGGGGTGTATCGTATCGTATTTTTTAAAAACAAATACGGGATATGCATGAAAATTGTGTATCATCTTTTTTCATGCGTATCGGACCCGTATGAAAGCATATTGGAGGTGTATTGGGGTGTATTGGTAGCGTATCAACAAAAAAGATGCGGGGGGAAAAGTAAGATTCTTCCACCCCCAAATGATTCTAAAACTCCAAACCTTATTTCTATAATGTTAGATTTGCAAAATTTTGCAAGAAATAAGTGTGAATCGTTATTTTTTTTAAGATTTTTCAAATTTTGAAAAAATATGAAAAAAAATAGGTAATTTTTTTTTTATAATATCTTCTGATTTTTTTTTGAAATGTATAAATTTATGTTAATCTACATTTCTTACATCCAAAATCACATTTTTTTTGTATCATTTGTAGATGATCATCTATTATATATTCCACAAGGCACTTGAAATTTCTTCTTTAATAAATATTTTTTGAATATATTATGTAATGTTTATTTATTTTTTATATTTTTGAAAATAAATAATAAATAATAATTATCAAGTATATTTTCACTTAGAAGTTGTGTTAATGCATATTTTATGGTTGGATAAGAGAGTTGGTTTTTTTCCCATCACATTAAACATTAAAACTTAAGAATTATAATTTATAAATTATAGTTAAGTATAGGATTTTTAATGAAATTATAATTAACTACAATATATTATGACACAAGGATGGTCCCATCACTCAATATTGAAGTCCCATCCCAAGTTCAGTTTTTCAACCTATGGGAATTAAAAACAACGAGAGGTAAATCTCCAAACAATCTCTTATAATTTTATCTTTGTTTGTCTAAATGTTAGAAATGGGTTATTTTCCATGACTCAAGTTCGTTCACTTTCACTTCTCCCGTGAATAAACGAAGGACACTGTGAAGAACTTCGTGAAAGGAGAGAAACTAAGCTCAATCTAGGGTAATTAACCGTTCACCTAGACAAAATGGTAAGCTCAATCTAGGAAATTTTTACAAACCTTGTATAGGTTTTGATACCTTTCCCTTCTTTTCCCTACGTTTTCCTTCAAACCAAACATTGCCTAATGGGTTCCATAAATGAGTCTAGATCTACTAAAAATGTTTACATGGGTTGAACCATGGTTTTGAAAACTGGAGTGGATGGTTGGACCGGTTGACCCAAGAACCATCTAGGTAACTGGTTCCGTTTCACTCTAAGATCGATTGCTTAGTGACCCACTAACCTGGGTGGTTGAACCATGAACCTATCAACCTAGATAATGGTTTTTGGCCATTTTTTTATTTTAATTATTTTCTTAATTTAAAACTGTTGTTCGAACTGGATGTTGGATTGTTCGACTCGAGAACCGGTTTGCAAATCAGTTTCATGTCCAGTCCGGTTTTTAAAACCTTGGGTTTAACAAATCTGGAGTAAATGTGTCAATGGATATGTACTATGACGATATGTACTAGCGTGTCCCAATGAAACGCTCCCAACATTTCCCAACCGACCATTAGGAACATCTCCCCATGAATAATTTCTAATGTATGGTTGGAATGGTTTGTTGGGACATATTGGGAGCATTTTATTGATAAAAAATCCCTACCAACAGGGCTACCATCCCTGTCCCAACAGACCACTGCAGCCTTACATTGAGAATATTTCCCTTCTCATTCATGGGGAGATGTTCCCAATGTAAGGATGCAATGGTCGGTTGAAAGGTTGTTGGCACCGTGCATTAGTGGCTAATCCGAATTCTTCCCTCTCTCATTCGAACTCCCCTCCCACCGTCTCTCAAGTCAAGATACTATAATTTGAGCATCGGCCACCACAACAACCGACGTTCAATGTAAGGCATCAACTGACGACTAGAGACTGATGGTAAATTGTTCTTTCTTCTCTTTCTCCTCCACCTTCTTCTTCTTCTTCTCATTTTTGTTGACAACAATCCTCTGAAATCTAAAGATCATGTCCCAGAAGTCCAACCCACTCGGGTTGATCTGACGGCAAGGAATCAACTGCTACCGGTTGCTATTGGAGTAAAGTAAGCCTAACCTTCAAAATTAAGATCATTAAGTAGGCTAAGCTCTGATATATGAGGGGGAGAAAAGGAAAGCATGAAGAAAGTTGAACTGCTGCTACTTGAGGTATTAGGAGAGAAAATCCATTTAGGGACAATTAAAAAAATCAGTTGTTCGTCATTACCTTCACTCATTTGTGGTAGCTTTAAAGAATTCCCCAATCCTTGCTAAGTACATGTAGATTTTCTAAGAGCATTTAAACGTTTGAAATTATGGACTGAATAATCCAAGAAGCAACCCGTTGTAGCGCATTTACATGAAGTTTGGATTACTGTTGATCTTATCCCAACACACAAAAGTTGGTATCAAAAGATTACCTAAAAATCTTAATACTAGAGCAGAAAACATTGATCTTACGAGACATGAAATCAGCTAATATATGTCGGTGGCAATTCAAGAGCCAGTGTTCCAATTGATTTTGGCCTTCTTCTTCATTGTCTTAGAATCTTATTGTTCTTTTTCTACCCACATATCCTGCACTTCCGGCCGGCTGACAGGGAGAGAAGAAGAAGATGACGATTTTATCCTCAGTCAACTTGAGCTGTTGTGGTTCGATGTTGAAAGACAGTGGGAGGGGAGTTCGAATGAGGGAGGAAAGTACTGTTGGCTTTGGTTTTTCAGTTTTTTATCTTTTTAGTGGCTGGTTTCCGTTAAATTCCTATTAAGTTAATAAGGTGATGTGCTCATTTTTCATTCGTAGATGCACACTTCCTATGAACCAGAGGGTTCACAGAATTTGAGCTCATTTCTGCAGCAGTTCCGGAGTCGAAATCCAATTGAATCACAAATGAAAGTGATGGATGTTGGAGAAATGGGGTCACTATAACTTTGAAGGAGAAGCTCTGAGGCACATTTGAATACACTGTCTTTAAAACGTTATTTGCCCCCACTCAGTTTTACTGAGTTTGTTGTTGGGTTACAGGCAAATTCGTTCTCAGGATACAACAGAGCCTTGAGCGAGAATCTGCAACCAGTAAAGTTGAAGAATCTCCAAAAAAACCTTCTGTGAGACTGTAGCAGACCGGACTGAGAGAGAAAGAGAGAGTGAATTTCGAATTGTGTGTTTTTAAGTCTGATTCATGCTCCTTAAATAATTTGTGAAGACGTATGAAGAAAATGTAGATACTGACATTGTGACTGTTTAAAAAGTATTTAACAGTTAGTGATTGTTAACTTTCAATTGTGCCTCCTGATCACACCCGATCGAATCGTGACCGTTGAACTCATCAACGATGATCAACGGTCAGCATCGCACCAAAAACCAAAGTTGCCTTTCACAAACGCCTCATTGTGCCGCGCGCGCATTGCACAATATCATACCCCCATACTCTCATCTACTAATTCTAAGGAGTATAAATCAGCTCCTATTAAAATACTGAAAACAAAGTTTATAATTTTCCAATGTGGGACAAATTTAAAACTGGATTTTTGCAAGAGAAAAATTAAATTTTCAATCAAATGTCCAGATGCAAATTCTCATATAATTGACCAATCAAACCCATTAAATTTAATCTCTTATGAGATTAAAATCCAACTACAGAACTTACGATGAACACATTTGAGAAAAAGTGTTGAAGTTTAGTCTGGACAGCGGTGCTCTTCTTATTATAAATAATCACGTCATGGCCACGAAAGCGGCAAAACTTCTACATCTGTTAAATTATAATATTTTTATTTGTGAAATTAAAAAATGACAAAAGTGAGAAAAAGAGAGGGAACCCAAGTCTTTTGAGATTTGCCACCTTTGGACTCCGAAAAAAAACTTCATCAAACCAAGGTGCTATAGCGATCACAGAAGACCATCTTCTTCAACCTTCATCTAGGGGCGAAGCTTGCCATCTGTGCTAAAATAATACATGTAGCTTCATGTTGGATAGAACAACAAGAGGTTCTCTTGAAGTATTCTCATATCTCAGACATGGCAGGCGAGGGCCGGAGAGAGATCTGAGAATTCAAAAGTGAAGTTCAGGCCTACTATTCAGTAGGATGGAAAATGGTGTTGCTTCAACAGATTCCATATATACAACGATGGTTGCATCATCTTCTGTCTAAGCAAACACGAAGGACTGCATACCTCTTTACAGTATTATCAACACCAAGGGAAAGTAAAATCAGAACCGAACATCTTAGTCGTTCAATTCCTGACTACGAGTTGCATAGCACATTCTGAAATGTTTGAAATTCATGTTTTAAATCTTACAATCCAATTCTTTTGCATTATTTTCTTCATTCATATTTCTTAGGATGCTAATAGACAAAGAGTTTGGCCATTTGCTTCCTCGATTACAGTTGCAGCAACTCTGTTCTTGTCAATTTTGGACTGGTGAAGAAGAAGACATGTGACTCTTATTGAACCTTTTGAAGATTTACAGGATTGATTCCCCGTTTATATTTCCAAGAGTTCTGCTTTAAAGATTCAAGGAACTAAACAAGTAGAAGAAAAAAAGGTCTTCCGCAAGTCGTTAATGGTGGATAGCGTTAAGCTTTGATGATGTTTTTGTTTGTAGCCCCAAGTCAGGAAGTCTGAATAGACCTGGGTTCTGTCTATTTATTTTCCTTTTTTTTTTGAATTAGTTAACGGAAGTAAAAATATAATGGTTTTTAAAACCGACTCGGAGATGAACCGGTCAGGGGTCCGGTTACCGGGTCGAACAGTTGGCCCGTTGATAAAAAAACGATCAAAACCATTCGAACAATTAATCGCTCGGTTCAACGGTTTATTGATCAAAATTAACGTTATTTTTTTTTTTTTGAGAAAATCCGATTTTAAGGGGAAACGGACCGGTTCCCGGTTTTTCCGATTGGGTCCGGTTTTACGTATTCATATCTGATTCGAAGAGCACCGCTGCTGCCCACACCATTTTGAGTGCGGGAGATCTGAAGTTGCTCTGAATATTCGTAATTTATAGAAATTTTATTTTCATACGTAAGACTAAAAAAGTCAATTTCTTTTACCAAAATATAAAAAAGGCCAAAAGCCAATTTTCTTTTATTCCCAACCGTACTGAAATCTGTACCACTCACTCTCCGTCAGTGCTCTGATCCTTGGATTTGCATCTAAAAATCGATACGAATATTAATCGGCCAGCACCTGTTGTACTACTTACTACCTTGAGACTGGTAGGTGATGAAGCCATCCATTGTTGTTCGTTAGGTGATCGTTTCACGTGGGTTTCTTCTGCAATTCCAAGATTTATTTAGGAGGTTTGCAAATAGAAGTCTACACAGGGGTTTTTACAGTTCAGTCCACTTGTAGGATTTTTAGGGGGTGAATTGAGTCGTGTGGGTGGATTGGATTGATGTTAAATTTATGGGTAGGATGCCGTTCATAGGGAGGGGGGGGTTTGCAATTCTAAAAATCCCAAATTTATTTTTATTTTTTATGTATCTGAATTCAACCCACAGTTCAGCCACAATGTCCAAATCAATCCGACCTTGAAGGGAATCATAATATGCCACGTCAGCTTACCATGTGGGACCCACGTGGTAGCCGACAGGCTGTTCGGATTAGACTGTCATAATTTATTTGACAAATAAAAGGAGTAAATGCACTTTCCCCTTAATATTTTATTAATTGGGATTGCGACTTTTTTATGGATACATAACTTGGAAAGGAAAGGGAGCGGGGCCTATGTGTTTCTTGCGATATGATGGCATTTTTCTTCCTTGCATGTGTGGCCGGAGTTTCTTGCCATCTTCGGCTTCCGTCGGTACAAGTCGTGTTTGAACGACCTTTTACAGCCTTTCATTATAAATATCTCGGTATTATGTGCTTTATTTTATGAAAAAATATTTCCAATAATAGGTTGAAGTCCTCTCTCTAGCATCAGGCAAAGGCAGAGAGTTAACTAATTAACTCAATGGAGAGGAGGCCTGGTGTGTTCACCTATGACGCCCAGTGGCCGATTTACGCACTAGGTTGGTCGGCCCGTCGCGACAAGAAACACCGCCTCGCCATCGGAAGTTTCCTGGAAGAACACAGTAACAAGGTGGAGCTGGTGCAACTCAACCAAGACACATTCGATTACTCTAACGGTAGTGCCCTTGTCTTCGACCATCCTTACTCGCCAACGAAGCTTATGTTCTTCCCCACTGAGGATACACTGAACCCTGATATAATTGCTACATCCGGTGACTATCTACGGCTGTGGGAGATTCATGAGGACCGGATTGAGCTTAGGACCCTTCTCGACGGGAACAAGGACAGTGAGTTCGACTCGGCTGTCACCTCATTTGACTGGCCGGAGTTCGACCCACGTCGAGTGGTAGCCTGTAGCAACGACACCACATGCACAATCTGGGACCTAGAGAAAGAAGCTGTTGAAGCTCAACTGGTAGCACATGATAAGGAGGTCTACGATGTATCTTGGGGAGGGCCCGGAGTATTTGCTTCAGTCTCTGCGGATGGCTCGGTCAGGGTGTTCGACATGAGAGACAAGGAGCGTTCCACCATTATCTACGAGAATAGCAGATCTGGGAGTACTCCATTGTTACGTTTGGAGTGGAACAAGGCTGACCCCAAGGTCATTGCGACGGTCGGGATGGATAGCAATAAGGTGGTGATCTTGGATATTCGATTTCCGGCCTATCCATTAATGGAGCTAAGGAGGCACAGGGGGAGTGTGAACGCAATCGCTTGGTCACCGCACGTCGGGCGGCAACTGTGCTCAGTCGGGGACGATTCAAGGGCCTTCATATGGGAAGTGCCGGTGGCTGAGGGTCGACCAGAGTCCGGTGATGATATAGAACCTGTTATGTGGTATGGAACAACAGCTGAGATCATTCAGGTAGGGTGGTCATCTTTGGATCCTGATTGGATTGCAGTTGCTTTCTTGAATAAATTGCAGGTCTTGAGAGTTTGAAAAGACTTCATTAATTTGTATTACTTGATGCTATGTTGGTTTTAATTATTACCTACCATGTATCATGTTGGGCCAAAATAGAATAGAAGTAGAAATTCTTTAGGGCTGGTTCATTTCCTCTTAACTTGTATCTTTTAACAGAATCTTTTAACTTTAAGAGAAAAATGATTATTCATTTATTTTTATTTCTTATCTCTTAAATTGTAATCATACAACTTTTTAATGGATATTTGATCATTTTCAGAATTCATAACAATATTCATTGCATTTGAGTTCAGACGAAAAAAAAATTCACCAATACCAATATACCTCTTAATGTAATTATTGCACTTTCAGATGTTAGATTTCAAAACAAACAAACAGGCCCTACTCTTACTTTGCTTCAAATGAAATAAAGAACTATAAAAATCAAATCTCCTTGCATTGGCTTAACATGCAGATGACCACTCCAAAAATTTAGTCTCTCCCTTTTTCTCTCTTGTTTATTTCTTTCTTCTTTTCAAATCTGATTAGCCAATTTCGTTAGTAAGAGCTCACAGCAATGCGCCGACACAGACAACCCAAATTTAACTCTTCTATGGGCTACCAAATTAGCAGACCTGGGAACAGAATGATGAAGTGAGCTTTGGGGAATTCTCTCCATAAGAGCTCTACATTTGGGCAAGATAGGGTAAATCCACTACCGAGGCAAAGTCTTTCCGGTGTCTATATATTCTTCTACGCGCATATTCTCTAACTTCAAATGATTTTATCTTTCCTATCCGAAGAAAAAATGATTTTTTTCTTTTAAGTGAGTGAGTTTAGTCTTTTATTGAGTTTTTTTCTTTCTTTTTTTTCTCCAATATATATGATGCTGAAAAGGTACGATAACAAAAAACTTCTATCAATCAAAAGTCTCGATGCAATTAGCCCGAATACTAACCCATGCCCGACCTAATCTAGACCTGCCCAGCTCAAACCAACCGGATTTGGATCCGAATGGGCATGGTTGTCTTACTTGGATCTGATTTGGTCACTCTTGATGCAATTAGCCCGAATATGAATCTACTTAGATGGTTCAAGTTGGTCTAGCCGATTTGGACCCAAGCAGTTCAAATGGCTCCAAGTGATTATTGCTTTTAATTTCATTGTAAAAATAATATGCATGTAATGTGATTTGAACCTTCACCATTAATCCATGACCAACTTATTTAGAACTGGTTATCAGTTTCAAGTGTATAAATTAAGTAGTTACAAGGTTAATGGGTTGGGTAGGTTTGATTGGGTAAAAGCAGGTTTGGATTGAATCCAACCCATTTAATTTTATTTAAATGGGTCATTAATAGGTTAATGGGTCAAATGGGTTGGACTGAAGTTTAACCCAAACCCAACCATCCAAACCTACCCAATTGCCACCCCTATCTAGCACTTGACATACTACCAAAACCTCAAACATGGACCCTACTCACCCGGCTTCCCTGCCTATAAAACCTTAGCCCAAACCCAGAAGTTTGTGGGCCAGGCCAAATTGTCATTCCTGCTATTAGTGCAGCTGTTGGGAATATTGTCATTCCTGCTATTAGTGCAGCTGTTGGGAATATTGTCATTCCTTCTATTAGTGCACTAGTAGGTGATCCACTCCAGGATTTGCTACCCACAAATTGTTCCCACATCCCTACCTACATTGCACCACCACCATGTATTCGAAACATCTCCCATGAATGACAAGGGAGATATTCCCAATGTGTAGGTGTAATGTCTTGTGGGTATCGATGTGGGAACAGCTAGTGGGTAGAAGATCTGAGCCCCAGGTGATCAGGGTTTATAAAATAGTAGGTTATAATTAATAGGTGTTGATGGTACATTCATTTTTGGTAAAAAGTGACTTTAATATTTTTGGTAGAAAGGGTTGTACAAGAAAATAAATTAATAAATAAATAATTACATGGATTAATTATTGGATATTTTCGGTAATTGAAAATTAACATTAAACTAGAAAAAAGAGTCCAACCTACAAAAGGAGTGATGTTGCACAATCTAGGCACTCCTAGCTGGCTGTGACTTGGCTTCTGGCTGGAACAGACGGCACCTGAGAGGAAAAGTAGATAATAATAGTAGGTTATAATTATTATTGGATATTTGCAAAAGTAGATAATCAATTTTTCTTCAGAATGCTTTGAGAGCCTTACGCCAGCTAAGTTGGCAACAATTTCACCATGATCAGTGATAGAAACAAGCAAAGAAGACGAATGAAAAAATAATAATTCTTCCTATGCAATTCAACCGATTACAACCTTTATTTATAAGGAGCTAGAGAGCCAAGGTCGGCTACCTAAGTTAGAATACAAAGAGGAAAAGTACAGCCAATTTTGGATAGGACTATCTCTCCTAGAATTAAAGAGAGTAATTTTGATAGAATACTAACATCCCCCCTCAAACTCAAGATGGTAATGTATCAATCATCTAGAGTTTGCCAACTAGAGCATGGAAGCGAAGAGGAGAGTGAGCTTTGGTAAATATATCGGCAGACTGATCCTGGGACGAGACAGGAACAAGGCGAACAGTACACTCGAGCACAAGATGACGAATAAAGTGACAATCAGTCTCAATATGCTTAGTGCGTTCATGGAATACATCATTGTGGGCAATCTGTATGGCGCTACGATTGTCACAGTAAAGTGAGGTGGCAGATGAATGAGTAAGTCCCATGTCATGGAGTAACCAGTGTAACCATAACAGCTCGGAGGTAGTGTCAGCAAGAGCTCGATATTCAGCTCCAGTACTGGAACGAGAGACAACTGTTTGCTTCTTACTACGCCAAGATATAAGAGAATCTCCAAGAAAGAAGAAATAACCAGTAGTGGAGCATCTATCAGTAAGATCACCGGCCCAATCAGCATCAGAGTATGCGATCAACTAAAGAGAGGAAGAACAAGAGTAGTGAAGTCCATGAAACAAAGTTCCCTTGACATAACGGATGATATGAAGCACAGCAGCATAATGAGTAGTGCGAGGGGCAGACATGAACTGACTTACAATATGAACAGCATACGCAATATCAGGACGAGTAACAGTAAGGTATACAAGACTGCCAACTAGTTGCCGATATAAGGTGCAGTCACTAAGAGGAGTACCGTCAGTGGCGGTAAAATGGGCATTAGGCTCAATCAGAGTGGTAACAGTCTTAGTATCAGTGAGTCCTGTGCCAGAAATAAGATCAGTAGCATACTTGGCCTGAGACAGATAATATCCCGATTGGTCGGAGGAGACCTCAATGCCTAGGAAATAATTGAGGCGACCAAGATCTTTCATTTCAAATTGTTTGCTAAGGAAAGCCTTAAGAGCGGAAATGCCCTGCAAATCATCGCCAGTAATGATCATGTCATCCACATAAAGGAGGAGAAGGACACAACCCTGAGAGGTCTTACGAATGAACAAGGCATGATCATAAGTGCTAGATTTAAAACCACATTGACAAACAGTAGAGCTGAATTTGGAGAACCATGCGCGAGGCGTCTGCTTAAAAGTCCATATAGAGCCTTATGGAGACAGCAAACCTGATTAGGGAGATGATCATAACCAGGAGGGGGCTGCATATAGATCTCTTTAGAAAGATCGCCATTGAGAAAAGCATTCTTAACATCCATCTGAAATAGCTGTCAGTGCTTAGCTGCAGCAATTGCAATAAGACTGCGAACAGAGGTGAGACGGGCAATCGGGGCAAAAGTCTTCTCATAATCAATGCCATAATCCTGTGTGAACCCTTTTGCTACCAATCTAGATTTATATCGCTCAACTGAACCATCTGCCCGAGTCTTGATTTTGTAGACCCATTTACAACCAATTGCGGATTTATCTGGAGGCAGGTCAACTAAATCCCAAGTATGAGTGCTTGTAAGAGCTTGAATTTCTTCTGCCATTACTTTCTGCCATAGACGGTCAGTACTAGCCTCGCGATAGGTGCAAGGCTCAAATAAAGATACAATGGTAGAATAACAATGAAAATCATGAAGAAGAACGGAATGTTTAGTGACTCTACCAGAACGACGGAGAGGAGCATTAGAACGGTCAGAGTCGAACTCATTAGGAGCAATCAAGGGCTCAGAAGAAGGTAGAGCTGGAGGATCCATAGCCAAGGTATATGCAGTCGGAGAGGTTGCAGGTTGCGCAGTATTGTTAGAGCTATCAGAGGAAGAAGTAGTCGGACCTACAGGTAAATCATCAGGAAAAAGCGAAATAGTAGGATCAGAAAAAAAATGTGAAGAGGTCGTGGTAACTCGAAATGGGGAGAGACTTGAGAACGTTTTGTGTTCCCAAAAGGTAACATGACGAGATATGCGAAGTCGTTGGGAAAGAGGATCCCAACATCGATATCCTTTATGTTCAATACCATACCCCAGAAAACAACATAGACGTGCTTTTGGTTCCAATTTAGTATGTTCATGAGGTTGTAATAGAACAAAACAAACACAACCAAAGACACGAAGAGACTAGTAATCAGGGCAATGGCCATACAATCGTTCATAAGAAGAAATGTTACCAATAATAGGAGAAGGAATGCGGTTGATGGTATAAACTGCAGTGAGGGCTGCTTCCCCCCAAAATCGTTCAGGACAAGAGGAAGAGATTAAGAGAGCTCGAACAGTATCAAGAATATGCCTATGTTTTCGTTCTGCACGCCCATTTTGTTGAGAGGTACCGGGACAAGATCTATGAATGATAGTTCCATTTTGTGAAAGAAATTGGATTAGGATAGAATCTCTATATTCCATGGCATTATCAGTGCGAAAAAATTTGATGATAGAAGAAAACTGAGTTTTGATCATGGTGGCAAATTGAATATAAATTGCAGGTAATTCAAATTTATTACGCATGAGATAAATCCATGTATATCGAGAGAAATCATCAATAAAGATCACAAAATAACGTGAACCACCCATGGTATTATGAGGCGAAGGTCCCCAAATATCAGAATGAATAAGATCAAATGGTGCAGAAGAAAATGAATCACTTATATTAAAAGGCAAAGCATGATGTTTTTAGAGAGGACATGAAACACAATCAACGTGGGTTGTTTTAACAGGACCCAAACATCCATTAGAAATTAAAGATCCTAATCTAGAGGTAGAAATGTGACCAAGGCGAGAATGCCAGACACTAGAGGTGACAACAACAGCAAGAGATGGTAATTGAAGAGATGATAGCTCAAACAGTCTACCAACCTTACGGCCTGTCCCAATGATCTTCCCTGTCCGTGGATCCTACACAGTACAACCACGACTTGAGAAATGTATTTCAAAACCAAGTTCACATAATTGTCCAACAGATATAAGATTTAAAGATAATTGAGGTACCAAAAAAGTGTTAGGAAGTGACAAACGAGATGTTGAAATAGTTTCTACACTTGTGACAGTTAAGGTGAAACTATCGGCAGTATGAACAATTGGTGTAATAAAAGGATTTGACTTGGAAGTAAACAGGGATGAGTTGGATGTCATATGATTGCAACAGGCAGAATCAAAATACCATGATGAGGTAGTACCTAGAGTGACGGACAAGACTGTATTAGAAGGCATACCAGAATCAGGTTGGAGCTGGTGAAGGAGAGTTTGGAGATCTCTAAGAGAGAATTTTGGAGAGGTGTTAGCAGAAGAATTTTCTGTGGCAGCAGCTGTAGTAGAACTCGAAGCCTGAGAACTCATGGATGAAGACTTCTGTCCAGACGCCTTTTTGGCTTGCAAGCGGCAACACTCCGAAATAGTATGACCAGTCTTCTTGCAGTAATTGCAGAAAGTCCGTTTTGAAGATTTAGATGAAGTTGAAAAAGTAGTAGAAGTACCCGGAGTAGCAAGAACATCATCAGTAGATAATAAGGATCGCTCATCTCGAAGTGTTTTTAGTCGAGTTTCTTCAGAGAGCAAATCTTTGATTACAACTTCAAGGGAAGGCAATGGGCTACGATGAAGTAGAGTACCACTAATAGGTTCGTACTCATCCCTGAGAGTTATCAGAAGATGCCAAACACGTTGGCGATCGCGAAGCTTAGAATAAGTAGTAGCTGCAGAGGTACTATCCCATTCAGGTTCACACTGTGCTAACTGATCCCAAAGAACTTGTAACTCAGAGACATAACTATGAATGGTCTGTTCAGGTTGCTGCTTCATACGGTGAAGACGCCTATAGAGCTGAAACTGATGCACATCATCAGAAATAGAACACCGAGCTTGTAAGAAATCCCATACCTCTTTAGGAGAGTCATATCTGCGAAATTCCAACTTGATGCTTGCAATACAAGTATTGCAAAACCAGGTCAGTATTTGTTGATTTTTCCCATCCCATCTTTCTACTCGTTCAGCAAACTTATCTTCTGTTTCATCAACAACTTTAGTAGGTTTGGGAACCTCACCAGTCACATATCGCCATAGAAGGCGGCCCTTGAAAAAACTACACATCTCTTGGGACCATAAATCATAATTTGAGCCATTGAAGGTAATAGTGATGGGATGAGAGATATGTTGAGTAACTTCAAATGAATTCATGAGGAGAAACACAAATCTTTGGAGCAACACAAATCACGGAAAAAAACTGGCTGTGGTGGACGAGTCGGGAAGGTGAAGGATCCGTACGCTTGCTCTCTATCCCTCACTAATGCCGCAGGAGAATGTTGTAACTCTCGATCTCTAGAACGGCGGGGTGCTTTCAAAATAGCAGAAACTTTGGATCTGGAGAGCAAGTTTATGTGGCTGGTGCATGAATGCAGATGGCGCAGAATTCCGGAAGAGGCGATTCCAAAGAGCGCCGACAACGCCTTACGACTGGCCAGCGATGGCTACCCAGAACCCTGTTGAAGCAAGAAGGAACGATTCGTCTGTGTTTCACAAGGGTCTTCCTGCTCCGCCGAGGCGATTCCGAAGAGCGCCGACGACGCCTTACGACTGGCCGGTGATGGCTATCCAGAACCCTGTTGGAGCAAGAAGGAACGAGTCTGTGTTTCACAAGGGTCTTCCTGCTCCGCTGCCCGGTACAGAGGTAAATAGAGAACTGAAGCTTGGATCCTCCGTCTTCCAAGTCTGCGACCAGTCCGACGACTCTGTCCGGTCAGAGGTAAGTAGAGAACTGCAGCTTGGATCCTCCGTCTTCCAAGTTTGCGACCAGACCGACGACTCCTCTGCTCTGGTTGGCTGCGGAACAGGCTTGGATCCTCTATCCTCCGTCTTCCAAATCTGCAACTAGACCAATGACTCCTCTGCTCTGGTTGACTGCAGAACACGCTTGATGACAAGGAGGGAGTAGAAGATATTGAAGATCTAAATTACTCAGTTCCTTACTGGTCCAACGACTTGGATCAGGACGTTGACGAACAGGACCCTTCTCTTCAGTTGGACTAACCGACTAAAATCGAAGCGGAGAGGGCGAGAGTGTGGAAGAACGGCGTCGTTCTCATCGACCGACCGATGTTACCCGCAATCAAATTGCATGCTCTGATACCATGATAGAAATAAGCAAAGAAGACGAATGAAAAAATAATAATTCTTCCTATGCAATTCAACCGATTACAGCCTTTATTTATAAGGAGCTAGAGAGCCAAGATCGGCTAGCTAAATTAGAATACAAAGAGGAAAAGCACAGCCAATTTTGGATAGGACTATCTCTCCTAGAATTAATGAGAGTAATTTTGATAGAATACTAACAATCAGAAATCCACTCACTGCTCTTAGTTTTTAACCATATAGTGTGATTTTTCTGCCTTCAAAAATTAACAAATTTATAAAAAGGGGCTATTTTTCTATCTCCTTGTTTAAGCCAGATCTGTCGTGATTTATGTTTCCAAAATAGCTCTTGTTGAATTAAGTGTTTTTTTATTCAAAGCTTCCGATTGAGTTATTTGGCTTTCATTTTGAGAGTTAATCTGGCTATTCTCTAGAGACAATTTTATGAGTGATATCTTCCACTTTTTTATTTACATCACCAAAATTTCCCAATTTCACTTCTTTAGCTGTCTTTTCACCTAATCCCATTTAGTGACTATCCTAAAATTAGCATAATTTGAACCCTATGATCCCAATTTTGCTTAATTATTTTATGACAATCTTCCTCGAAGAGCCAACATTGAAAGAAGCTTTTGGTTTTTTTCTAAGCCTAGTGCATGTTGATCGGACTAACATCAATAGATTTTCTTTGGGTAAATTTCTTAAACTACCTTTATGGTTTAGTTAATTGACTAAGCGTATCCTTACTGTTTGAAAATTGACTATGGCTACTCTTTATGGTTTGCTATGTCTTAGCTGCTTCATAGATTGTGCTTTCCTGCTATCTTCTTTGTTTTCTTCCCAACAAATCCCTACGACCCTATCCAACAGCAAAAAGTAAAGAACAGTTCAATGACTCCATCCATGAACCATTTATACCATAGAATGACAAAGTTAAAAGCTACCTTTTAAATGCATGTAAAATGTCTGATATCAAAGGCCAACTTCAAAAGTCATACTCAAAGCAACCACTAATAACATTCTCAACTGCAGGAGGCAAACCAGTAGGAATATGTGGTTTTTCTTGCATTGTTACAACTAAGTGATACATATCATCTATTGATCTCCCAAACCAGGGTTGAGTCCCAGTTAACACCTCCAGGATGCTACATCCAACCCCCCATGAATTGGCTTCAAAGGATATTGGGCTACTTACTTCTGGTTGTCATTGCTCTGGAGACATATAATTTGGAGTTCCAAATTTGAGAACCATATATGAGCTGGGTAATGGAATTCCAAGAAGTAGGAAAGGAATCCTAAAATCCCTCATAACAGCTTGGTCATGCTCATTAAGGATGAAGTTGCAGGGCTGATGTGACCAGAGTTGAGTTCACCTACTCAACTAGGCTCATTTGCAACAACTGATTACATAATGCCGAGTGTTGGAAATGACAATGAGAATGAAAGGTGTCTCGATTGAGGAAAAGGGCTGCATTAGGGACATGTGATGAGTCTTTGTGCATGCAATCCACCCAAAAGTTTCTGAATCAGTTGAATCTAATTGAAAGTATTTATAGTTCTAAAAACTAGTAGTGGAGACCAGGATTGCACAGCTATTGTAGGATCAAGTGTTGATTGAATTCGTCGAAAAGTTGTTGAATCAGTTAAATCTAGTGTAGAGGCTAGTAACGGAGTCCAGGACCATGTTGCTATTACAGAGTGTAGTGTTAAAGCTAATGCTGTTGCTGCAGATTTGAATGAGAAATTGCCATTACCAACATCTCCTTCTCCTTCAGTAAAACGAGAAGAGCCTCTTCAAGCTGTTCACAGAGATATTGATGCTCATTCAATTGTTCAACAGCCAACTAGTGTGAAGGGTCAAGATTTTTTGCTTGAGTTGGGCTTTCTCAAAAGAATGTGGAAATGATAGTTCTAATGGGAAAAGTAATCGTATTTTAGAAAAATGTTCTAATGTGGTTGGCAGCTCTGACAAGACAGAATTTGAGGAGAAAACCTCAAATCAACTACCGGTTCATTTTCTTTGTCAAATGCAAAAGAATCAGATCTGGAAGAGAAAATTGTTTAGATTTTTGAAGAAAATCATAATAAATCCATACCAAGCACAGGCATATTTAACCAATTTGTGAGTTGGTGTAAATTTTGGAGAACTAGCCCGAATCCCCGATAGTCCAAATGGACATTGTAGTAAAGAACTGCACCAGATAAACAACCAATATGCAAATCAGGAACTATTCTCAAAGGATTTATTTTGGGATGATGTGGAATGGTTTGTGCACTCGCACAAGGGCTCAGTCATCATCTCTCAATCAAAGACTAGGTACCTTTGTTTCCTTCTAATAATTTTTGCTCGTGGTGTTGCAATGTTCTTTCATTCAGCTTTAACTCAATTGCATTGAGATTTGGAAAGAAAGAGAAAAGGGAAAGGGGGAAGGTGACGATTAACAATGAGATGAATCCACATCAAAAATTATTTCACTTCACGTGAGATGAAATGATTAATTAAGTTGAGACAAAAACTGGTTTTGTTTGGTAGTAAACACTGGGAACACTCGAATTTATTAATTCAGATTATTTCCACAAGTAGGGAAAGAGGGTTGGTTACATTTGCCTAACCCACGTCAAAAATTATTCCACATCGCATTAAATGCGCAATTAATTCCTTATGAATGATGAACCCACGTCAAGACGTGCCATTATAAGGTCTTGTAGACTTGTACGTAGTGTTTTGTTGTGGGTAAATCCAGAGTCCAGACCACACAGTATTTGGTCCCATGCCTCAGCTACAAGAAGCTATAGATCTTCTTCTTCTTCATATGTGGCTAATGTTTTAGGCTGTGTTTGGTTGTAGTATAAATGCATGGAAGTGTAAGTATAAAAATGTAAATTCTTGTTTAATTTTGTTTTGGATTTATTTCACTAATCATGTCTTAATTTTGCAACCAAATAAAACAAAAACAGGTTAGAATTTTACATTAAAATCATTTGCACTGTCATGATTTTGCATCAGTGCAAATTTATCTGTATTGCAACCAAACACATTCTTATGGCCAGCCATCCGGACTCTCTAAATTGAGTGCAAATCCGGACAGTTGTTTCATTTAGGAAAGTGAGAGTTTTAGGTTGAGCTACTGATTATATGGAATTAGTTGCAGTGTTTATATTGTATACATGGGGCTCACAGTGGAACATTGCCATGTTCATTGTGGTTTGTGTTTGCATCAAATTAGGACTCGCTTGGGAGGGCAGATGTACAACAGCTTCAAGCTTTGAGGTGGGCTCTACGGGCAGTATGAATTTGGTGGAAAAATGCAGACAACCCAAATCAGCTGTCACAGACTCTTCAACAATTTATTTTTCTCTACTTTTACCAAATAAGTTATTGACGAGGGTAAAAATTCTTTAATGGATTTGGGTTTATTATTACTATTGTTTTGAATATCTTATTATTTAAATATTTTATTCACTAAAAGACAAAGTAATAATTCATTCAATTCATCGACCTCTACCATATAGGATCTATATCTATATATTAAAATGGAATGTGTCAAGTTGGCACTTTTCTGATTTTTTTTTATCAAAAGTGAACAAAATAACTCAAAATGGCCAATAAGCCTTAAGATTTTTATCTCTTCTCATTAACTCACCATTAGGCTGTGTTTGGTTTAAAGGAAAAAGCAGGGAAAGGAAGGGAAGTGTAGGGAAATATTTACAAATCTTGTATTGGTTTCCCTATATTTCCCTTCCTTTCACTACCTTTTCCTTCAAACTAAACATAGCCTTAACTCCCCCTCTTCTTTCTCATTAACTCCTCTAATTATCTCTATTCATTAATTATACCATTAACTCCTTTAATAAATCTTGTCATTAATTTCTCTCTCCTCTTCATGATTCCATTAAATTGTCTAAAATTCATTAGCTTTATCTATATTTATATTTATTTCATTTTAATTATAATTTTATATACATTATATATATTTATATTAAATTGTAATCATCAAAATAATAATAATTATATTAAATGGAAATATTCAATGATATATTATTAGGCTCAATAATCTACTACAATTTAAAAGATAATTAATTAATTTATATTTTAGAATGAATATTATTTAATTCACTCAACAAACAAAACTAATGTCTTAAAAATCGATTTGGATGTTGAATAGTTTTTGTCTCTAGGTCACGTGTCAATGGTTCAACTGTCTAGGTTGGACAAATCAAACAATGGCACATCATCCATCTATATATGTAAATTCAATTTAATATAATTACATTTTGTGTGAATATTATTTTATGTTCAATTTGTATTTTTTATTTTATAAATAAAAGAGCCAGAAATTGAAATTTAAGACCACAAAGTTAAGTCTTTTAGAAGTTTTCAATACATTATATTTTATAACCCATGATCCAATGACTAGATCAAAAGCGTCAATGGTTCAACTGCCTAGGTTAAATGGGTTTTGACCCAATCAACCATTTTTGACAAAATAGTAGGTTTTAAGAAACCCAGAATTAGAAATAGGGTTGAGTGATGGTTCAAATGGTTTAACTATTTGAGTCAATGACGAGTTGAAAACATTGAATAAAACATTTTAAAAATTATAATACATGTATATTCCATTAGAAATTATAAAAATTAATTAACCATAGTAAAAATAATTTATTAAATTACTTAAATAAGACAATAGTAATTATTAATCATTATTATTATTGATAAAAATATCTATATCAATATAATAAAAACAAATAAATTAATAAAAAGTAACAATATTTATTAATATAAAACTAATACAAAATTATTTAATAATTATTAGTTTTACAATTAATTTTTACTAACGAACTTAAATCTCATTGAAAAATAAAAATTTAATAGAATTAATTACATTTAGTAAGGATTGATAAAAATAAAAATTTATAAAGATTTCTTAACCTTAAATATAGTTTAATTAATTTAAAATCAACACAAGTTCTATTAAAAAATAGGAAATATCATAAAAACCTCCTTGGGTTTTCTAACAATCCTATGAACCTCTCCTATATATGTTTTTGACCTTAACAAAAGCCTCCATATTGTTTTGGCAAAAGGTGCAAATACTTTCATTCCATTAGCATTTGAAATAGAAAATGTTGATGAAATGCATTATTTTTCTTTAAACACCAAATTTATTCAAAAACAATTACAAACCAAAAAATGTTTGGTAAAAAAAATATTTTTACCTAAAAATAATGACAACAAATAAAATTTGAAAAATTAATAAAAATGTAGTATTAAGATACAAAAAAAAATATAGATTTATCTAAAACATGAAAATTAGCCACTCTTACTAAAGTACAACTTGAATTATGATCAAATAAACTAGACATAACCCAAAAAGAAAATTTGAATTGGACTTAGATAAACACTGTTTAATTGGAAATGCCATGGAACTCCTTCCTCAATTTTTCTTAATAAAACCCACCTCACAGATCGCAACTAGTTAGTATAATAAGCAAAACCATAGGTTTCCATTATTAGTGGGCCAGGGTGAAACTCAAGGAGCATGCTAGAGAGTGAAGCTCAAGGAGTGATCTCTCCTTTTCCTACACTTAGTTGTTGTTTTCTGTGGGTATAGACTTCCTTTTGTGTGCATAGATATATTTTACCGTTTAGTGTTGGTATAGACTATAGTAGTTTGATGTTTTAGTTTCCCAGCGTTGCTTTTAAAAGTTATTTCTCTTTGAGGATGGCCTTCACAATGGATAGTTGTTAGTTTTCTACCTCCTTCGTTTTTGTGTTATTTATTTCATTTTTGGCGCTTTCTCTTGTGAGATCAAATCAGCCCACCATAAGATTGTCCCTCACAGCATCTCACAGCACATCTCTGCCATATATTAGAAACATTTCCCGATAATACCAGAAATGATAATGTCATCATTGAAAAATGTTCCCAATACACGGAGATATGCTGTGGGGTGATTTGAACTTATTTTGTTGTTTTTGTTTACTGTTTCGTTGTTCTCTATCTTAGTTAATTAGGTGCATACGGATAGAAGATGTAAGGTCAACTTTCGCTTGAATGATGCAGGAAAATGAAGATACGGAGGAAGACATTTTTTATTGTGATGTGACTTATGAGGATAAGTATTCACCAAAAAAAAAAGACTTATGAGGATAAGAGTGTTTGGAAGCTTTCCATGATTGGTAATTGTGAGGTGGGGGTTAGGTATGTACGGAGGTATGTATCCCAGAAATTTTCCGGATTGTACTCCAAATGCACACCGAGCCATAGAAATTTTCCATCAATTCTCTAACCCAGTTTGGGTGAATCTCAGTTTGGTCAACTCTATAGCTCAGAAATTTTTTAGACTGTACTCCGAATGCACACTATAATAGGTTGAGTTTAAGGTTGAAGGCTCTACATCTGACGAACATTTTTCTAAGTACCTCCGAATGATCTTCTCTTTCCTTTGCTTTCACCACTATGTCATCCACATAGTATTCGATCTCCTTGTGCATCATATCATGAAATAAGCTTGTCATCGCTCTCTAATATGTGGCTCTAGCATTCTTCAGGCCAAAGGGCATTCCGAGTTGGCATTCTAAATGCCGTGTGTGGTGCATCTACAGGGCCCATATAGATTTGATTATACCCATTATAGGCGTCTAAGAAGGAGAACAACTGGTTTCCTGTCGTTGAGTCGATGAGAATGCCCATATTCGGAAGAGGGAACTCATCTTTGGGACAGGCCCTGTTCAGGTCTCTGAAGTCAACATAGCACCTAGGGTGGGGGTGGGAATAGTCAATGTGCTAATTTTGTTCTAATAACCGCAAACTAATGTACTAGGAATGGGATACTAGCCTTAGTTGTTTGTTCTTCTTTTTGATTGAAACCACGTTGGCTAACCATTGTGGGTGTTCGATGGGCTTGATGAAGCCTACTTTCAGAAATCGTTCGACCTCCTCTTTGATTTCCAAAGCAATTTTTGGTTTGAAGATCCTCTATGGTTGTTTCATAGGTTTGAATTTGGGATTTATGCATAGTGCATGTTTGACAAGTGCTAAGTCCAATTCGGGCATCTAGTCGTACAACCAAGCAAAGACATCTTGGAACTCTACGAGAGAAGACACAGTTTAGTTTTGTTTTAACAAATGTCCTAATATTTACAATGTGGAAAAAAAAAAGGTTTTTGTACCTTTCAAAAGATCCAATAACCTTTGTCTTTCCTCAGGTTCTAATTTGGCCGAGATATACAACAACCTTTTCTCTATTCCTTCTACGACCATGTTTACCTCTTCTAACAGCTCTTCCACAATATCAATAGAGTCCTGCATGTGCTTGGGAGGTGCGTGGACCTCATCATAATACTTTACGACTTCTCTATTTTTCCCCTATTGTTTTGGGTGATTTTTAGTATTTCTTTATGTTGTTAATTGTACACACTAATTAATCGCGTCGTACCTTTGATTCTAGTGAGCCCTGTTTTGTTTGTTCATGGTCCTTTTGCGATGAGATCATCATGATGTCCATTTATGAAAGTGGTACGGAAAAATAATTCTGATTGAGACAATCATTTAGAATGCATGCATGTACTTCTTTAATAGCTTATAGTGATCATTTGATCGCATGTTCAGTGACCATATGGTTTCAGCAATAAAGGCATGCGCAATGGTCATCCGATTTCAGTACAGTAGTAAATGCATATATAGTGGTCATTTGATTTCAGTAGTAGATGCATGTATAACAGTCATTCAATTCTAGTAATGGCAATATAGCTTACAACGATCATTTGATGGCATATAACAAGTGATAATCGTAAAGTCATACATCAGGGATGGCCTTCTTAGTGGTTGGTGCATCGGCATCCTTGTACTCTTCCACGGTGGTATAGTAACTCTTCCCATCCTCGCCAATGACTCGTACACACCTTGATCGCTTCTTCTTCTCCAGTGCCGCAAGGGATTCCCTCGCAAGGTTCGGAAGCTGTATACTCTCTACTTTGGCCACTCTAGTCTCACCTTCATCAGCTAGCTTAGTGTAGTAGATCGCATCCTACAAATGGGTTTCTGACTTGTTGAACGAGATGTGCATCCTGGAATCCTCACTACAGGGCCCCTGTGTTTGGCCTTGATGCACTGATGATATGTCGATGGGAACAAGGTTAGGCCATGTATCAATGGGTGTCCCAATAGATCATGGTACGTTGTTCTCCCTGAAATCACCTAGAACTCCTAGGTAATGGTGAACAGGCCCTATCGCGATAGGTAATTCAATGGATCTTTCTATGATGGACGCATTGCCATTAAAGTATGTGACCTCCATAGGCAATCCTTTAACTATTTCTTTCTGAATGTTCATCAGCTTTAAAGTATGGACAGAGATCAAGTTTATAGAATTGCCTTGGTCAATCATGGATCGCCACATTTCATATCCCCTATCTTCGCTGTGATGTACAGGGGGTGGTTATGATGGGGGTCGATTGCTAGCATGTCATCTGGGGTTAACTCTACATGCGATCTATCAAACCGATGGGGTTCCAATGGCCTTCTGAATGTTTCTACCAGTGCCCTGATGGCGAGCCTCCTTGTCAAGGCACTAGCTCCGGGCTTTGTTCGAATCTTTGAATTAACATATCCGGGTGGTCTCGGCCGGGCGCTCCGACCACAATGATGCTCCCTCCCTGAGTGTGCACGAGGAGGGGGTTTGTCTCTACTTGAGTTGGTTTCTTCTTCACGAAATCGTCGAGCTTCACCTTCTATACAAACAACTACCAAAGTGTGAAGCAGTCCATTAAGTCATGGTTCCACGATTGGTGGAAGTTGCACCGCCTCCCTCCATGTCTCTCCTTCTTTGGGTCAACTCTTACTGGTGGTGGTGGCAAATTGATGACACGGTCCTCTACCAGTTTATTCCCTCCATGTCTCTCCTTGAAGGAGCCTATCGCATGAAGCAATTTGTCTCACAACTCCCTGTAATCCACAAGGACAAACTTGATGTGCTGCAGATGATGGGCGGACAGAGCACCACCAACAGGCAACGCCAACAAAGCGGTCACGTCCTTAACCGTCATTGTGAACTCTCTAAATGTCCCAACGAACGTGTGTGTGCGACAACACCAAAATTCCACCAGATGACCCACATACTTTACACCTTCCATACCAGACAGGCTTGTGTCAGTCTACGAGCCTGAGCAAGCCAGAATCCTACAACATCTGACACTACATGGGGTTTTCAAACACAAACTCCGCCCATGCCGAATAATTATTGGGGGACTTTGAGCTGTCACTCCTCGATTACTATCACTTGTAGGACGTAGATTGATCTGAATGCCCACAAAGGCATAGCAACTCGGTACCTAGAACAGGGTCGAATATGCCTTCTATACCTCTTGCCACAGGAACAGGAGGCCAAAACCTCTATTCCTCGGTAGCGGCCAAAGTTGTTTCCTGTTTCGAAAGCATTTTAGCCATGTCAACTGTTCTCACAAAATCGACAACAGGGCACTCGACCCTCTTCTCAGTTTTTCTTCTCTCCTCCCTCTCAACAGTTCTAATGTCCCGGTGGCGATGTAGAGCCATGGGTAGAAATCCAATCGATCCTCAAAAGAGTCAATGACGCAGAAATTATCTTCGCCCACAAAGGAGTGAACACAAACACACCCGATATGCTCACACCCTCTTATAAGAACCTTCTTCAATATTGATGAAAGGTGATTTGGCCCAACCTCATAGACAAACGACGCGTGTACGTGACTCAACACAAGTAACAACTTGGCACAAGGCAGCTCGGTATAAAGTGAGCTCGGGTATGCTAGTACTCCGAACTGGGATCACCTCGGCCCAAGGACACTTCGGCGTTCACAAGGGCAGACCAAAGCGTGAGCTCGAGAAGCTCGCTACTCATTAGCTTGCTACCAAGCAGCCCGGTATCCTGCAGGTAGCTCATCTACTGTACAGATCTCTGCATGGCCACCTCGAGGAGTACACCCCCATCCCTGAACCCCACAGGACCGTACTTATAACGGTAACATTAGTTCACCAACTCCCTGTTCTGACGGGAAGTGACAGTATTACCGTTTGGCGGCGCTTCAACCACCTAAAACGCGACAAGTCCCATTGTGACAGGGGTTCACTGATCGTTCCACCTACCTACCTGAGCCAATGTATAAAGAGCCCACTCTTACCAGGGGCGAAGGTATGTTCTATTATTATTATTGTTGTGCGAAATCTCTACTCTCTAAGCTCTCTCACTGTTATCATCTTCAAGTTCTACACTGTCACTGTGTTCTAACTTAGCCATCGGAGTATCCACGCTGGATGAATCACCCCGAGATCTCTGAACTCCTCTCTTTCAGGAACCCGTTCTCATCATCGCTGAAAGCCAAGTCACCTCCAACAGGAAGTAGCCAGATTACGCTACATCAAATACTGACGTGAGTCGCAGAACGAACAGCAATGAGACATACAAACAGACGCATACTCAAGTCTCGACGGGTTACTTAGAATGAAAGCAACCATGTAGAATTCCCCAAATACCCCCAACAAGGTGAGACCGGCAGACCACATTAATTCAAAAGGCACGCCCTGTCAATAACTGTCGCTCGACCGTGTTGAGCACCGAATTCGTTTTGAATACGCGTAATAATTTAGGAGGCGTAGAATAGAGCAACACTATCAGCAATTGCCACCTGTCCAGAAATATGTAACCATTAAGTCCTGACGGGACAATGACTTGGACCGCCTCCACCGATTCGGATGTATATTGACAATACAACAATACAAAAAATTTGCTCTTTTTTTTTTTGCAAACCATCCTGGGCTCGATGGAAGGGGTAGTTACAGGGTGTTGCTGCGTTATCGCAACACCACCGACATTGTAACGTGAACATAGCTAGGTAGTCCGGTTGAACCAATTATACACGCAAATTAGGGATAACGACAGTATGCCATAATTAAGTCGCATGAGTGCAAAATTAAGCCTAACACCAATAAAAATATTCATTAATGGTGTACAACATCCGTTAGAATGTTTGCAAGACGAAATACAATATTCGTCAACCGGCCCACTCAGCCCTTACAATTTCCATGTCTCGAAGCAGAGGTTCCCGAGCCTCATACGTTTGATAACTCGGCTACATCTGCTTCACACTCTTTTATCATGTGGCACTGATAAATGCACTACGCTTCTACCTCCGCAAGATGCCTGGTAGCCGCCTCTGGTCTGCCTTCTGCCGCCTCCATGCGATGATGCACATCCACCAAGGACCAATCGTAGACTAACATTGTGTCCGCAAGTCCTCACCCATAGCACTGAATGTTTCCAGAAAACAACTTACCAAAAGATAGAGGGGCTAATAAATCCTATTCCATATCAAGCTACCATACACGGGTATAAGGAATACGCATGTCTGCAAAACCACTGAGTGAGAAAAACGTCAAATCCAACAAAAGCAATGTGCTTATTGCTAAGTTCTTATTTATCAATAAGCAGGGGGCTAATGTAGGTACATACAACTTACTTAGACCCTCAAAGAATACTCAGGCATCAAGAACACTACTACAGAGATACTTGCGAAGAATCAAGAACAAACCCTGCGTTGCGATTAACTTACATTCTAATCACAATCACTGTGATAAACCCGTAGCATGATAAACGGACCTCAGAAAGATTCACCCACAAAAACACGAGCATGCTCGACTACGTGATGAGGTCACACCCACAACGGATCAGGAGGACAACGAACCAAACCCGCGACGAGACCCGAGTGTGTACCCAAACACATGGAACCGGTACAAAGAAATGCCTCGTGAATCATCACGTGACACCAGTGAACATTAACATTCAAACAGTGACATCAGTATCCCCTCATAGGATTAGGGACGGTGCGCGAAAGAAAAGCAGTAGCCCTCATGAGTAATGAAGATCTCAGGGATAAGGAAAGCTGATCCCCGAGGATATCTTCATGAAACATGTGGTGACACCCAATAGCGTATCCAATAATTGCCAGCAAGTATTATATTTCCTTTCCCAATATAGAGAAAATGTCCTCGTCTCCTACCTTTTGGGGTCCCAACACTCCCTCCATAAATACGAGAGTCCTCTTTGTGGTTAAGGGACAGAGAAATCGTAAGCAGCTCACTACAGGCATCTTCAAACACACACACAACTCTCCCATTCCCCTTTAATCCCACTTCTCCCTCATAAACCTTCCTTCGTCCTTCGAAGAAAGAGACCGCTCTCCCCTACTCCTTACATATACATTACAGAAGTGTGTTCATCTTTAGATTCAAACGCTTAAATTGTAAAAATAGTTTAGGAAATGGTATTACCATGCCATTGAAAGGAGGTTTCACCATCCTATAGCACCTTTGTAATGTAACCACATTGTTTGTCATAGGATTGATTGCTAGGCAAAGGAGAGGATCTAGAGAGGGGCAGCACTTGAGTTTGCTTAGACTCTAAAAGATCCAGAAGGATGCTCGAGGCTTAGGTCTTCCTTCCTACCTATTATTTGCGTTTTTTATAATAAGAAATTTGCTAAATTAATTTTCTGATATAGGTATGAATTTATCGAATGGAAATAGGCATGACTACTATTCCTTTTTGGCTTTTCTTACTTATTGATATGGTATTTTTTTAACACTACAAAAGACATGTTCTTTTGACCTTTTCTTGCATGCTTAGCAAATTCATATGGTTTTTTTAGGATCCAATTTTGTGGACCCAGCATTGAAATAAAAAGATACTATATAGTAACAAAGATTGTGTATTTGCACTTATTTGTTGATCCTGTTAGTTATGGTTAACAATTAGTGACTTTTCAGACTGAATCGGAGAACTTAGATATGGACAAGAGCTGGAATTCAATAGAGGATAAAGCAAAAAAACTTGCAATAGGGTGCATGGTGCATTGATGTATACTCTGCATTGCACTAGCAACCTAAATAATGTCTGAGAAGAGCATTTTTTATGCAAAAGTATTATTTCATCTTAAATAAAAGCATTTTTTATGTATACTCTGCTGTATTAGGTAATTTTTTCTCCTTGGTCAGAGACTCTAACATGCAACACAATCAGAAATGGCATGACCAATACATAAACTCAAAGCTCTACTTTTCAGAACTGATTTGCATAGCAGAAACTCCTTTTCCTTGGTCATAGAACCAAGCCTTTATTTGTTTGAGTCTGATTGACATGTTGACATGGCTGTATGAGTGTGCTCGTGTGATGATACACTGGTTTTCAGATCATAGGGCACCTAAGTTTCTGGATTTCAACCTACAACTACAGAATCATGGCATGCTGATTATGGAATTTATGTTAACTTGGTACAAATAGAAGGCTCTGAAAGAACAAGGGGAAGGCCAAATGGATATGTATTAGTGAGAATTCAGAATTTATGTAAAGACATAAAACTTGACCAAGGACATGGCTCTTATGGAATTCAATGGTAGAACAGAATTTATATAGCTAATTTATAAAAAATAGCTAATACTAAATTGTAGGGATTAGTATGAGAAAACAGATTTGAGTATGAGGGCAGCCTCTTCAGTACAAAGATTCATGAGATTACCCACTCCACCCCTTCCAAGACCCCAGATCACTGGAACCATCATAAGTGTTCATGTCCCCTTGCCTTGATTTCTAGAGGTTGACATGATGAACACTTATGGATACCTGACCTGAATACTTGGCACCCCTGCCCTCCTAATGGAACCACAAAAGTAAAAGAAAGAAAGCATGCATCTTACCTCTCCATCAAGAGCATCAATGGCATCATCCAACTCAGTTTGTGATGACATAGTGACAAAGCCTTCTATTTAATTCCTGTATACCAAATGCACAAAGCAATAGTTAACCACCAAGGACCAATCTATCCACTATGGTTGCTTCGTTCTGCACAGACATATCATTTAAGCAGTTTCAACTGTTTGCTGCAAAGGCATGTATAAGATTTGGGGTTGACCCAATCATCCAAATAAGGTGTCATGTATAAGAACTTGGTGAATTCAAGTTAACACCCAAAAGCATGCTGAAGTTATTGATGAAATCCCTATTGATATTCCCTGCTCCTTAGTTTTGGGACTGGTTTGCTGCTGGGTTTCTGTTACAAACCACAGCAGTTGGATGGGGTAAAGGGAGTGAGTTGAAGGCTGACTTTCAACTGTAAAATCACAGCAGACGGAGGGTTAAAGGAAGTGGTTTTGGGACTGTTTTACTGCTGGTTTTCCTCTGCAAATTGCAGCAGTTGGCTGGGGTAAAGGGAGTGGGTTTAAGGCTGGCTTATATGTTGTAAATTACAGCAGATAGAGAGGTTTTGGGTTTGGTTCACTACTGTAAATTGCAGCAGTTGGAGGGAGGTCTAAGGAGGTAGGCTCAAGGCTGGTTTACTGCTATGAATTACAGTAGTGAGAAGGGCTGATAAGGGTGGGTTCAAGGCTGGTTTAATTAACTCTATCACTTGCAACATTTAGAAGGGTTGTGGGTAGTGGGTTCAAGGCTGATCTACTGTTATAGTTTGCAGCAGATATAAGGATCAGTAACCAAAACTGATGCTTTATAGACATGTAAAGGTTTAGGTTCAGCTGTGCTTGGGATTAAGTTTGAGCAAGTTTTGGGTTCTAACTAGGTTCAACTAAATTTACATAGGTTGAGTTAGGTTGGGTTCAACAAGTTGGATTGGGTCCAGCTATGGTTTGGACTAGGTTCAGCTAAGGTTAGGACTTGGGACTAGGTTCAGTAAGTTTAACTAGATTGGATCGGGTTCAACTAGGTTTAGCTATGGTTGGGTTAAGTTGGACTGGGTTCAGGCAAGTTTAAATAGGTTGGATTGGGTTCAACTAGGCTCATCTAGGTTCAGCTAGGTTTGGCTGGGATCAGCTATGGTTGGGTTAAGTTGGACTAGGTTCAGCTATGTTGGTTGAGCTTGGGTCTAATTAGGACAGGTTGGGCGGGTTCAGTTGTTTTCCAATAGGTTAGGTTAGCTTCTAACTGGCTTGAGTTGGGTAGGACTGGTTTCAACCATGTCTGACATGTTTGGTTTAGCTCTGATGGATTTTAGTCAAATTGGATTGGTTTTGGGGAGGAATTGGATTCAGCTATGGTCCGGACTAGATTTTGCCTAGTTTGAACAGGTTGGGTTGGGTTCACCAGGGTTTTAATAGGTCCAGATAAGTTTGAATAGGCTTAGCTAGGTTGGGTTTGGTTCAGGCAAGTTTAAATAGGTTGGACTGGGTTTAGGCAACTTTACACTTGTTGGATGGGGTTTAGCTAGGTTAAGTAGGTTGGGCTAAGTTGGGTTGGGTTCAAGCAAGTTTAAATAGATTGGGTTTAGCAAGGTTAAGTTAGGTTTGGCTAAATTGGGTTGGGTTATATTAAAGATGTTTTCACAAAATCTATCGAATTTTCCACCTCCTATGAGGAGTTCTTTTGACACTAGAAGCTATAATCTTACCCTTGACACTAGAAGCTATAATCCACTTCAATTCCACCTTGGTCACAAAATGATTAATGCTAAGGTGTGGCTAGGTTACAAGTAAGAACTAGTCCTCAAGCAAACCCAATTTCGAATTAATGAGAAGGTGGTTTAAGTTTATTCTTTAAAGCAAGGTTTCTATATCTATATTAATTGCTATTAATATTACATCACGTTTTGGACCAAGGGTATACCCTTGATAAACCATAGGGTGTTACCCCAACATTACTCATATTACTCTTGATAAACCATAGGGTATATCACCAACATTACTCTTACTAAGTTCAGTTGATAGTAAAAATACAGTCCCAAATCTAAGCTCAGATCTGTTACCTACAAGACACTACCCACAAGCTAAATAGCTAATTGACTGCTTGAACCACTAAACGAGTGATCTTTCAAACCTTGTTGTTTTGAAGTCCAAGGTTGGTTTTGTCTATTTCTTTTTTCGGATGGGGGTTGGAGTTGGAAGGTGTTTACTGAAAATGAAGACAGAGACCTGATATATTTACTTTATAGGGTAAAAGACTTAAACCTCCCTTGAATTTTCACATAAATACTGAAACCCTCCTCTATCTATAAAATGGACTAAAACCTCCCATGTTAAGGGATGTCATCAAATAAAAACCTCCTTTTTGTTAGTAACGTGTTAAGATTTGATTATATGTGGTTAAAATTTTTCAAAAACACATTTTTGCCCCTTTCATGGTAAAGCAAGAAAAAAATATCAAAACAAATTTGATGCCTTTATTTTCTAATATTTCTGATAAATCTAATATTTTTCAAGGAAGTGAGCCAAACTTTCCTTGCAATCACTATTTGAAATGTGAAAAACAAATAAATGAATATTGCTTTTATTGAAGGCATTATATAGTGAAGATAGTTTATTGGGTTAAAATGATGAGCATCTTTAGTCCATCTCCATTGATGGTAAAATCCACAATGTCTTAAACTAAGCTCAAATCTGCTATCTACAAAGATAATACCCATAAGCTACTTACCAATGTCTTCAACTAAGCTCAAATCTTCTACCTACAAAGACACTCCCCACAAGCTAAATAGCTAATTGAGTGCTTGAACCACTGAACCAGTGATCTTTCTAGCCTTGTTGTTTGATGTCCAAGGTTGGTTTTAGAAACAATACTTAAATGTAATCCTCTCATCCTTAGTAGCTTCAGATATGTACCACACACCATAACTTTAGCTACACTTTCAAGAAGGTGTTGGTATTTTGTTTTATAGATGCTTACTGATTGTATGGGCTTTTTCCTCTTCTCAAATGGTTTTTAAATGTTTTAATGCCTGATTGCATTGCTTGTTTTTGTTGTGAAAGTTAAACCAAAGGCTGACAAATTTGTCACATTGTTGAAACAAGAAAAATCCAATTTGAATTTTTTGTCTTCTTCAAAGTAGACATTTGAACTATCATCCTACTTGCCACATTGTAGGTATGATTCTCACTTGTTTTTCTAGAAACAAGTTAAGTTGAAGTTTCCAAGAGTTAATGGAATTGTAGTTTATGGTGTTTTATCAAGTGATGATCTTACTAAAATTGTATGTAGAGAGCCATTAAGAGTTGAATGGTAGAAGTGTGCATTAAATCTGTACTTAGCCCTTTAATATCACTAATGAAACCATATGGACACATTACAACCCTACAAGATATTGTACAAATGAAAATTTCTTGGGTAAAAGATTATGTAAGTATTTTATTTATATACAAACATTTATATTTATTTATATGATTTTTAGCTAATGCATATTGTCTTTTATTGTCAAATGCAAGTTGAATTTGTAAAGAAATCAACTATTGATAAAGTTGTTGGAGATCAATGTTTATTGTTCTTTTTTCCTATAAAATGCCCAAATTATTATATAATTGACATGTCAAAAATATTTAAAAAATTTGATTGTTATTACTTTTTTATAATATACTTAGCATTATGTTTTGTGAGATTAAATCATAAAGTTGTTGGAGATCAATGAGGTAGATAATATTATGATTACTATCAATTCATACAGGTCTTATTTATAGGTCAATGTGCAATAACATTATTAATATATAGGTGGGTTATTATAGTGATGGTACTTATAGTGACGGACAACACCGTCACTATATCTATAAGTTAATTATATAGTGACAGAAATGATTGTCACTATATTATTTAATAGTAACAAATATTAAAAATTTTGTCACTATACATTTATATATAGTAATGGAAAATCGGTCACAATTTTCCTTTTCATATGATAATAATGACAAAAGTTTCTGTCACTATAGGGTATTTATATTGACGGAAAACACTATTACTATATCTACAAGTCGATTATATAGCGACAGAAATAATTGTCACTATATTATTTAATAGTGACAAATTTTAAAAATTTCGTCACTACATTTATTTATAGTGACGAACAATTCGTCACAATTTTGTTTGCTATATGATAACAATGACAAAAGTGACTGTCACTATAATTCGTCACAGTTTTCTTTAGAAATATTAGCAATTTTCTCTTCCAGATTTGATTCTTTTGCATTTGACAGAGAAAATGAACCAGTAGTTGATTCTAAGGTTTTCTCCTCAAATTCTGTCTTGTCAGAGCCACCAACCATATTAGAACATTTTTCTAAAATGCTATTACTTTTCTCATTAGAACCATCTTTTCTAAGTCTGGACCACTTTCTCCAAATTCTTTTGAAAAAGCCCAACTCACATAAAGAATCTTGACCCTTCACACTAGTTGGTTGATGAACAGTTGAATGTGCATCAATATCTCTATGAACAGCTTAAAAAGTCTCTTCCTGTTTTACTGAAGGAGATGTTGGTAATGACAATTTCTCATTCAAATCTGTAGCAAACATTAGCTTTAACACTAGACTCTGTAATAGCAATATGGTCCTAGACTCCATTACTATCCTCTACACTAGATTTAACTGATTCAGCAACCTTTGGATGAATTCCATCAACACTTGATCCTACAATAGATGTGCAATCTTGGTCTCCACTACTAGTTTCTAGAACTATAGATACTTTCAAATTAGATTCAACTGATTCAAAAACTTTTGGGTGGATTGCATGCACAAAGACTCATCACAAAAGCTATGTGTCCAATGCAGCCCTTTTTTTCAATCGAGACATCTTTCTTTCTCACTGTCATTTCCAACACTTAGCATTATGTAATCAGTTGTTGCAATCAGTCATTTCCACCACTGTCATTTCCAATGCAGCCCCTTGTCATTTCACCTTTTCACTCAACTATGTTTTATTTTTTATAATAATTTAACCGTTATCTTGTTCAAATATCATATCCTTGTTGTTTGTGTGTGTGTTTTAATGTTCATGTTTCCAGACATGTTTGTGAATGTGTACCTTTTGGTTTTTTGTCAATTTGAAATTCCATTCATTATACAGAAACATGGGATACTATAGACAAATAGTGAGAGTGAGGTCAAAGAAAAACTTATCATAGAGAATGATGACATCACTTAAAACAACTCTAAAGTACCCATAGAAGAAGACACAACTAAAGAGAGCTTTCAAGAAGAGGAAAAAGTGTCCAAGAAACCTGAAAATGTGAGTTTGAATCCACACATACATATATCAAAGAAGAGGAAGAGAAGATATAAAGTTTGAATTTCAATCTTACTTTATTTTATGTACTAATTATTATCTTGAATCTGATTTTTCAACAGGTTTAATAAATTGAATTAGTTCCCACAGAGCATAACATGGAAATAACAAGTCATACAGATCTAGGAGATAAATCAATGAGGAAGAAATATTGCAGAAACAAAACATAGAGTATTTGGAGAGCAAAGAGAAGGTTGTCTTGTGTGAGGAGAAAATCAAAGTTGATTTAGAGTAAGAAGAGAACACGAGTAAACAACTCAAAATAGAAACTATTGTTGTGGTGGCAGAAGGGTCAAGATTGCAGGAAGCTGAACAAGGATATATACAAGGTGCTTCTGATTCTGATTCTGAAGATAAAAATAGAATCACAATTGAAACAAAATCAAGTAGCTTGCAAAGCCTGCATGTTGAACATGTGAACCTGGAGAAGAAAGCCAATTTAAATGCAAATGCAAGTAAGGAAATTCTAGCAGCATCTGACACAGATGAACGTGAACAAAGAATTAAGTATGAAATGCAGGTGAGAGCTTCTGATACAGTACCAAGTTTTGAAAACCAAGGTTATTGAAATAACCATTCAAACAGAAAAGATTGCTGGTATATTTCCCTTAGATAACAAATGGGAAGAGTGGCTTCATGAATCTTCTACATCATCAACCAAAGGAAGGGAATTCAAGTCAATTGATACAAGCAAGAATATAAAAGATGAGCTCAAAAAAGTAACTTAAAACATGTTTGCATGTGCTTATGCTGCATACATATGGAATGGGAGACAAAAATTATATTGATACCATTCAAAAGCTCCAAAGTTGAAGAGTGTATAGAGTATATTAGAACAAAGCAGTGTGTGTGGTGGTTATATCTACATATTCACAAAAAAGACAGTTTGAAGACAGTTTGATTCCAATTCGAAGAAAGATGTTGGAATGTCCCAACAAAGTCTCTTCTTAGCCCAGCCCATCTGAAAAGCACTCTTTCCACCTTGCCCACCAACTATTCAAAAGAAATAAATTTTATCATACATTATATCCAATTTTGTTTTCTTTATTTTTCTTTTTAGGTTGAACATATGTAAGGAGCAACTCCAAATGTGTAAGGGATTGGGTTGGTTGTTGGGGGTTTAAGGGGATTGGGGATGGACTACCCCCATTGTGTAGCCAGCCTCATGAAGGGAAAAAAAACACTTGGAATGTAATTTATAATTTTCACAAAATTATATAGTTTAATAGAAATTTGTGAGTAAGTTGATAAGTTGCAAGTTTCTTTTATTCAAAACAAATGTATTTCAATATGGGGATGGAAATCATCATTATATCATTATAAGAGTTATATGTTTTCAGGTTGTTAGTGACTGACTCTCTTAAACTGTCACTAGTTCAATGAAATAGTAATGGTCAATCAGTTCACTATAGCTCTACATATTTTTTATTGTATTCCAAATGCTTAATTAAAGAGTAGTAACTATGTACCAACATTTGATAACCGTCAATATTAGTTCAATGAAATAGTAATGATCAAGCAATGTCGCTATAACTCTGAATATTTTTTATTGTATTCCAAATGCTTAATTGAAGAGCAATATCTATGTACCAACATTTGATAATAGGGGTTTTGTTTTTCTGGGTTAAATGTGATTGTCAAAATTCAATTCTCATCTCATATGAATGACTTGATTCAAATTGGCTAATCATTTTTCCTTTTAGGTTTTGATAAAATTCAACTAAATTTGGCTTTTAGCTATTCTTAATTCCTAAATAAAATGATTGTTGCTTCTTATAAATTATGGAGTAAGGGGTAATACCAACAGGTCAAATTGGGCTTAGTTATAATAGAGTCAATGTCAAAGTTGGATAGTAAGCGGTAATAATACCATGTCAAACAGGTAAATGGACAAACTATTTGAGTTGGATAGTTTTTTACCATTCACCAAGTTTTAACCAAATTCCAAGTTAAATTTTATATAATTTTATTTAAGATTATAAAAATATATTCTATATTTATATTATATACAAATTTATATGTATAATAAATTTAGTATGTTATATTTCATTAATTTATTATATATAGAAGTTCAAAAATAAGTAAAGTTTTAATATTATGGTATTTTAAAAATTTATAGTGAAGTCAGATTAAATCTGAATTTGATGCAAGGTTGTTTAGGATTCAAATTCGAATCAAAGTCTTTAAATTCAACTGGATTTCGAATATTCACATTGGTCGGATTGGATGCGGATATTATTGCATCCGATCCGATTACACTCCTACCTGAGAGGGCAATTGTGTGAAATGCAGTGAATGAAATTTATCGTGAGAACTCTCAAATGCAATGAACAAACTCATGATGTGTATTTCCCAAACTTTTTACTTGACCCTAGTTCAAATTGGACCTGTAGAGACTATTGAATCATCTATATTATTAGTTTTTCTTAAAGGTTAAAAAAATCAATGACCAACTTAGCAACCTGGTCCAAATATTCACCTTACATGGCTTATTGGATATCGGCCTCCCATGAAAAGCTTGAAGCCACTATCCTTAGGCCTGCCAATGATACCTAAAAATCTGAGACTCAATCCAATTATCTTGAATTCAGATGATATGTTTATGTAATCAGATTGAATTCGGATGTTATAATCTACATCCGATTTATCTCATCCCATTTGATAAAAAATCCGAATTCAATTATGTTACAATGTTATATTGATTTTAATATTTAATTTTATATAGTTATATTATGTATGAATTTTTGTATAATAAACTCAATATGTCATATTTTAATATTTAATTTCATATTTACATTAATTTATTATATTTAAAAGTTGAAAAGTAATTAATTTTTTATGTTTTGCTATTTTAAAAAAGTAAAGTAGATCCAATTAAATCCTGACCAGATATGTGTCCACCATGATTCGGATTCAAATCTGAAGTCTTCAAATCCAATTGGCTTTCGGATTGGAATCAAATACAAATTTTGAGTAATTGGATTATTCGGATTTTGCTGAATTTGATCTAATTATAGCCCTAACTATCCTTTATTTTTATAAATAGACAATGAATAAATTATGTAGATTGCTTCATATCAGCTGAATAAACTCTTTTTTATGTTTTTTTGGTATTCGCTGCTATACACCACTAAACCTCCCCTTGTCCCCTTTTCTCCCCTAAGTGTTGGTTGAGGGATTTGATTCCACGTCCGCCGTGCCAAACATATCTTCCAATGTTTTTGAATTGTCGTTGACTCGGATGGTCAAACCATTTAGACCGGGAACTATCTAGGCAACCGGTTCTGTTTTATCCCAAACCCGATCTCTGGCCAAAAACCGTTGAATTAGTCAACGACCCATTGATCTGGGAGGTCAATCCAGCAACCCATTTGACCCAATCAACGGTTTTGACTGTTTCTTATTTTAATTATTTATAATCATTTTTAATTTTTTTTGTCAAAACGAGTTGTCCATTCAGACAAGACAGTTGAACCATCGACCTAAAAACCAATGGGCAGAATGGTTCCGGTTCTGGGTCATTTGTTAAAACATTGATATCTTCAACTCAACCCACCCATGTGCTTGACAACATGAAACAACAATCATTTGACTAAAATGCAATGAACAAGATATAAACCAAAAAAATGTATAATGTGGGAAGGATCCGATTTTTTATCTCTCCATGTTTTCCCCAGCATGTCGCATTTTTACCCAGCATCTCTCTCCCTCTTCTCTTCCAATGCACCTGGGTTCAGTTATGTTTTCAATTTCTCACTCTATTCGTATCTCTCTATCTCTCTCCTTTCTCCTCTGTATGTATTTTGTTATACATCCGCACCAGCACCATCATCACACGGGACGCCAAAGGAATGCAGTAGAAGCTTGATTAACATGGACATCATTTCACGGTATCAACAGAAGCACTATTGCATTGAGGGAGAATGGATTGGTTCTTGTCGAGATTATTTCGAAAAGGCTTTGAGTGGGGATCCAGATTGGTTAGATGAGGCTTTCAATGGGGATCTAAATCATCCAGCTAAATTGTCTACCCCAAAGGTATAGTGAATGAACACATTGATTTTGGTATTTGTATTGGGGGTGCTAACGTCTTTTTGAGTGTAAACATATGTTAAACGTCAAACCAAATTTGTCCTACCAACTAGCCGTTAAGTTTCATCTCCAAAATAAGAAATCAACCCTCTCTCCATATCCAAAGTTTTTAAATTTTCACCGAACCCTTCCCAAACTCATCTCTCTCTCTCTGATTTGAATTTGTGATCCCATCTCTCTTTCTCTCTTTTATTTGCAGCTATGATCCCATCTCTCTCTGGAGGAAACTAGGAACCAAAGAACAAATCTACACAACTATCAGGCTGTGATAAGAGAAATACCAACCTTGATTTTGTTAACCGTATTATCACAACTTCACAATGACATGTTATATTGTTTTTTTCTTTCTTTCTATTATTAAATATAAAAATTAAAATTGAAAACAGTCATGTAATCAATTTTGCATAGAGGTTGATGAATGCATTTGGTAGAAATACATAAATGTGAAGTACTTTTAAGTATCTTCCTTCTTAATCTAAAAATATAAGATATAATAGTTGCTCTAATGTAATAATAAAATCACAATTGTCCACTTCGCAATAAGGATTCAACAACTCCATGCTATCTTTTTTTTCACATTGCTCATTAAGTAGCATCTTTGGATTCATATATAGTTGAAAAACCAGTTTGTAATCCTTTTCTATTGAAATTGTAAAGAGGTTTTGTGGTACTTTATTATTTTATGTTTCAGTCGATTCTAGAATACTATGATTAGACCTATTCATGGGTTGGATAGCCTAATGGGTTGGCCCGATCTAAGTCAGGCTTGGACAAGATATCAGGCCCGTGGGCTTGGGTTCAGACCCAAAACATCAGGCCTACCCTTTTTTCCGGGCTGGGCTCGAGCTTTCTTAAAAAAGCCTGACCCGAGCCCAAGCTCGAACCCGACTTGATATTGTATTTATATAACAAAAATGTATCTTATATAATAAATATATATAATATTTTTTCTTTATTATTCTTATCTTTTTTTCAAGTAATAGTGAGATCTTTCATTATTTTTTAAGTTTTAAGGTCTTTTAATATAAAGAAACAGTTTTTTATTGAATAAAAAAAGAAATTTTTTTTCCAATTTTCAGCCCGAGTTCGGGCATGGGCTTTGGGCTTTATATAAGGGTCGAGGTCAGGCTCAAGACATAGGCCCGTTGGTCAGGCAGGGCTCGGGCTCGAGCTCGGGCCTGAGTATATTCTGTTAATACAGAGACAATCCCAACTTGGACTGGCCCAACTCATGAACAAGTCTAACTATGATATTTGCCTCTTTGGGCATTTTTCATATCATTCTTGGTTATGACTAAGCAATATATGAACATTCCTTATGGACAATATTGATTGTTTTTATGCTAAGTAATTAGATATCCGACAATATGACTTTGGTTGGTTGAAAGGCAAAAATATAAGTTATGAGTGATCGTTGAAGTCTCACAAAACATAAAGTTCATAAAACATATGTTTCATTACCATGCATGCCACACAAATACGAGGAGCACCATTAGGAAAGACAAATTAGGTAACTAGAATGCTACTGGAAGAGAGGAATCTGAGCCACATGGTAGCCTTAAATGATGAATATTTTCTTCTATCCTCTTATCATTTAATTTTCTCATTGATTTGACAATTTCATTTAGAACTTGCTTCCCCATAGTCAAGAACCAGGATATGACAATTCAGTACTAGCACAAGTGCTTTTTTTTCGTCCATTCTTATTGAAGAGGGTATAAACTCCTAATTAATAGGATATCGGATTAGATTATTTTTCTCAAAGGAATTTTGTTTTGTTTAAACTCTAACAGAAGAAGCTTCTGAAACTATGATTGTGTATAAGGATATTTCTTTTGAAAGTCACAATGAATAGTTAATCAAACAATCTCTTGGGCTATTAAAAGGACTGACCTAAGCTAATGAAACTTTCTGAGGATTTCTGAATTAGGGTAGTACATGGGTATTTTTGTAGACCTCAAGGCCAAGCTTAGTTGAATCCAAAGATGGTGATACTGAATTCCCTATGCATGTATATAAGGGCTCCTACTATCTTGAGGAAGCATCAAATTTATGCACCCTTGATCATTTAATTGATATTAGTAAGCTTGTAGACTTCTAGATTATATAAAAACATAGTTCATGTTTAAGATCCAAACCATTAAGCAGTTCAATCAATTGAAATAAATTAGTAAATCATTAAAACATACTGTCAACAACATAGAGGGTGGACCTGGCTCACGTTGTTGTATCCTTTTTCTCTTTTCCTGGCTCATGTTAAAATCTAGACTCTAGAATATAAGAAAAGTCAAAATTGTTGACACTAAAAAATTTCAGTGAATCCAACCTACTTTGAGTACATATACCAAACCTATTAAATGAAGTGGTTCATCCAAAAAAAAAAAAAATGAATGAGGTAATATACCATGTGAAGTTTCTGCATATGTCACAAATTTCACAAAATTTTTGTTTTGTTCCTGTAATTTAGGTACTATTTGGATAAGCTTTTACTTTAAGATTTGGTTATGAAAAACAAAATTGAACCGAAATGACTTCCATTTTAACAAAAAACAATATGCAGTGGAAAAAAACAATATGAGTTTGTTGATGTAGCAGTTGTTTCTCATTTTGAAAAGTTGGAAAAATCTATACTGCTAGAAAGAGGGGGGTCTTATTTGCTCCAATCCAGTTGAAAAAATTTTCCGACCAGCTCTCATTTAATCATGTTAACTTATGCTTTATGACCATCATGCCATTGACCTGCTAAAGAAATGTAAAGGGAATAAGAGCCATTAATTTATTAGACTAAAGAGTTGCTAGGCAAAGATAATAGCCAAAATGCCCATAAAACAGTCTAGTAATTCAAAGAGCAGATTGTGTGTAAACCTTAAATTTAATGTCCAAACTACTAAAATGGTTCAATTTTATTTGTGGTTCTTTAAACACTAGATAAAATGTTTGAGATGCCATAGTGAAAAAAGACAAAATGTCTATATGTTGAACAATATACACCAGTTCTCTAAAAGGTATCAAGTCATCTTTCATACTTTAGCCTGATCCTATCTATGTATTTGCACAAAATAAGTGATTTTAGAATTGCATTGGGTTGGGTTGAACCGATATCTAGTCTATTGATAGAGGATATGATTTGGGTGGTCAATGGACCATGCTTGGGTTGGACACAATTTGAATTAAAACCAAATTGTACAAATTGGAAAGTCCAATAAGATAGTGGATTGGACCAATCCAGGTTGAACAATCCAATAAGACAATGGATTGAACCAGTCCAATCCAATCCAATCTTGGTTGGATTGTCCAATAAGACAGTGGATTGGTCGGGCCGAGTTTGGGCTCGGGCTTGGGTATATTTTGTTAATACAAAGACAAGCCCGACCCATGAACAGGTCTAACTATGATATTTGCCTATTTGGCCATTTTTCATATCATTCTTGGTTCTAACTCAGCAATGCATATGCACATTCCTTATAGAAGCCAACCTTTGCATATTTCGTGGTGCTTATTGGCATTGAATTGGATATTTTGATTTAAAAATTAATTCCAATTAATTTATTTGTTTTATTTTTTGTAAAGGATTTATTGAGGTGAGAAAGTGTCAAATAAGGCATAGGTTGTATAGACAATATTTGTTCATGTGCAATGGAAGTTAATGCTTCAGTAGATGGTTATTCAAATGATGGAGTATCTATGAGGAGATGGATTCAATTGACAGAAGAAGACATAATGGGCATGGAATTTGAAGATGTGGATGCTGCATGGGAGTTTTACAATTTATATGCAAGGGAGATTGGATTTAGTATTCGAAAAGGTGAGACTCAACCAATTGTTGGAACTCATTTAAGAAGTTATCAAGTTCAAATAGCAACCACATATACTAAGAGTTCTATAAAGAACTCAAGAAGGATGGAAGTCATGTTTAGTTTCATATTCCAAGGCATGGTGAACAACAAAGCACCTGTACTGTTTCTGAATTTTTACAGCCAGAACTTGCATGGACGGTTTTATACGATGGCATCAAGAAAAAGGCAACATGTTCTTTGAAGGAATAATAGGATTTCCATGTAGGCATATGATTTATGTTTTTAAGGTAAACCAACTCAGAGATATTCCTCCAAGTTGTATTAAGAAAAGGTGAACCAAAAATGCTACACCCCGAAGTTGCATATACGATTCGTTATGCTGAGCTTACAAACATGTGCAATCATTTATGTTACTTAGGATCTAAGTCATTAAAAGGATTCCAACAAGTTTTGGGTGTCATAGGGGGAGCTTAGAAAATACACAAAGTTATTCAATTTTAAATATTCGAACAAGTGACACAATCACTGAACCTTGTCAATCTAGGAATTTTACCAGGGAACATATTCCTAATCCTATCATAGTTAAGACAAAAGGTCATCCTGGTAGCAAGAGGGCAAAGCCAAGTGGTCAAGAAAATATGGATTCTGTGGCCAAACAGGGCATACAAAGTGTACATGTGCAATTCGGATATCTCAAAATCATGGTGAATATACTTGTAAATTTATTCTTAAATTATAATTTTTGTCTATATCTCTCTATGTAGGTGATGGGCCAAGGCATATTCCATCCAGTAACCAATGTAAGCATAGTAATGATGAAGAAAGAGTGGAAGCAATTGTTTGAAATTTTGTAGAAAGAGATTTCAATACAGAATTTTTGCAAAGACAAACAACTTAGGGTTTATTTTGTTTGCCTTTATTATATTGAAGTTACAAATATGCACCTGCTACTATGGTTTTTATAAATTATGGTTTATTTTAGTGTTCAATTTATGGTTATGTGAGTGTCATGAGGAAAGAATATTGGATTATGATAGTACTCTCCTTGACTAAATCTCTTTTCCTATTTAAAGGCATTGATTTTTATTATTGTATTCTTTCTTCCAATATGATATACAGTTGTAGTTGATGTTAGGGTTTCGTATAGAGTGAGTTATCCATCCAAATTCCAATATGATATACAATTCTGATCCTATGAGGCTATGATTGGACTTTTCTAACCAAAATTGTATGATTAGATTCCTCTCCATTTCAAATCTATCATTACAATCGCCTCATGTGTTGCATAGTTTGATCTATCCGAAAAAAAAAAGCTACATTGCTTTATTGTGATTCTGCTATTTTTACTGTGGGTTCTGCTGCTGTTGATAAATTAGAATGTTACTGTTTTGTTGTTTATATCTAGGTATGAGCAAGTTGTACAAAAAATTCTTCACCTAGAAATGCATTTATGCAGCCCCTTAGTGTTGATTAAAATACAAATTAAAGCACTCTACATGAATGCCCATTTTCTTTTTTTTTTTTTTTTTTTAATTTTGTTCATTTGCTCATACAAGAATATGCATCATGTGGTGTATATTATGTTCTATCAAAGCTGTAGGGGTGCAAGTAAAGTACCCATCTTGAAGAGTTAGCCTAGAGATTTTAAGTTGTGATGAACAGGATATTGTTCCTTAATCTCCTCATTCTTGATCAAGAGTATCTACTATTTACATTGTATCCATCTAAGTTGTGTACTTCCTTTTCATCTCCTCTACTTCACCAACTGTATCTAACCAATGTCTTTTCCAGTTTCTAGCCTGTTTCCTTACACTCTGGTCAACTTTACAAACTGATCTTTTACGTGGTAGCTATTATTCACTATTTACTGGTTCAAAATTCAAATGAAACATAGGCACACCAACCATGGAAATTATTGAGAGTTCATGTTTGGCATGCTCTCTCCATTATGCCACCTTATTATTCCCAATCCAATTCCAATGCTTCTATCAACTGAAATCTTAACTAGAGCTGTAAATTGGGTCGTGTCACCCGTGGTCTGACACAACCCGACATGAATTTGGCATGGCTCGGCACGGCCAGACATGATCGAGTGGGCTATTTTGGACCTGGGGTTTAGGTCCACGGGCCGGGTCAGCACGGCATGACCGAGCAGGCCATGCCACCTACGGCTCGCGTGCCGGCATGCCCAGCCAGTGGCCTAGCCCAACCCAACCCATATATATTATTTATATATATATATATATAATGTATTATATAAATTATAATTATATAATAATATATATTATATATTATATTAATAAAATAAATAATGTTTTCAATTTTATTATACTAATTTATTTAATTATTGTATATATAAGCAATTGTATACATTAAAATTCATATAAAATTAAAATTTCAAGTTTTTTTTTTCAATTTTTTAAATAAATAGCTTTGACCCGGTCCACGGCTTGACTTGGCCCACGGACTAATCCAGCCCATGGTACGACACAGTATGGCACGGGCCTACACGGGCTTGGGCCATGGGTCGTGCTAGGCCAACCCCCCAAGTTATCCTAGGGGAAGGTGACATGGCCCAGGATGGCCTGCACTTTGTGCGGGCTGCCTGCAAACCATGCTATGCCGGCCCAACAATACCCGTTTTACACCTCTAATCCTAACATCTTTCCCCTATTTTCCTCTTCTCTCCCAAACCTAGAACTAAACGCATCTCCCCTGGCTCTTCTCTCTCTCATGCACACCCTTTCTCCTCTCTTCATAGTTAATTAATAGAACATAGAAGTTTGGCAGCCCTAATTGATTTTTAAATCTTGAAATGGAAAGTACTTCATGACCTAGGTTTTGCACTATGTCTAATAGAAATGGTAGTTGTTTTCGCAAGATATTTTCATGCATTCATTTTCTATTTCCAGTTCCCTCAACAGCTCCGCTTATATCACCCTCAAATAATTTGTGGGGTAATCACATGACCATCGGTGATGATAGAGAGTTGCAACATTTCTTTTGGTGCCTACCAAGGCATGCAGCATGTGTGTGGCTTTCGGTTTGAAAGGTTGGATTGATGAGCAAATAATACAAATCACCAAACAAAAGAGAGACTTTTAGTGGATGTTAGGAGAGAAAGAAGGGAGACTTGCATGCATTTTTGTGGGTTTCAATATACAATTGATGCATTTAAGCTACTCTTTAAAAAAAAAAATGTTTAGGAGATTAATAAAATGGTTTGGTTTACATTTAAGCAATAAACCCGGCCAGGCTCCACAGATACATTAAGGCCATGTTTGGTTCACTACTATGGGCCTCATTCTCTTAATTCTTGCTCATTCTAGGCAAGAATAAATAGCATTAGAGTGTTTGGTTACAAAATTCTTGCCAATGACCACATTATTTTTAGAATGAAAAATCAACCCATAGCACAAAAATTGGTTAGCCTGCAGCATGAAAAATAAGCATGCCCCATCTTGCTCATTTCATTATTTGAGGAAACTCTACTTATAAAACTGTTGTCGTAGATGTTTACTTTTGCAAAAGCACTTTTATAAAAGTATTTTTATGAAAATACTTTTATAAAAGTACTTTTACGAAAACACTTTTATAAAACTACATTTACATGAAAGTACTTTTATGAAAACAATTTTATGAAAGTACTTTTACATAAAAGAACTTTTATGGAAGTACTTTTACAAAAGCACTTTTACGAAAGTACTTTTATGAAAGCACTTTTACAGAAATACTTTTATGAAAGCACTTTTGTGGAAGTACTTTTACGAAAGTACTTTTGTGGAAGTACTTTTATAAAAGTACTTTACTAAAACACTTTTGTTTAGGTTGTGGTGCACTTCCAATCACATTGAAACACGTTAGCTATGGATGACACCTAATTTCGCATGTGCAAATGTTTTAAACAGTAAGCTTCGCCCCGTTATTTCCTATTTTCTCCATTTTTTAAATTTAAAAAATTAAAAGTGAGAAGAAACACTCGCTTTGGCAAGTCTTACTAGGTAGATTTTTTGATAGCCCAATAGACAAGAAGACAATGTTGAGCTTTTGGGGTCTTGTTTTTAAATATGAAGACAGATATTTTAAACGGTAAGCTTTGCCCCATTATTTCCTATTTTCTTCATTTTTTAAAATTTAAAAAATTAAAAGTGAGAAGAAACACACACTTTGGCAAGTCATTCTAGGTAGATTTTTTGATAGCCCAATAGACAAGAAGACAATGCTGAGCTTTTGGGGTCTTGTATTTAAATATGAAGACAAATATTTTAAATGATAATCTTTGCCCCATTATTTCTTATTTTCTCCATTTTTTAAATTTAAAAAATTAAAAGTGAGAAGAAACACTCACTTTGGCAACTCATTCTAGGTAGATTTTTTGACAGCTCAATAGAGAAGAAGACAATGTTGAGCTTTTGGGGTCTTGTTTTTAAATACGAAGGTGCAAATATTTTAAACGATAAGCTTCACCCTATTATTTCTTATTTTCTCTATTTTTTAAATTTAAAAAATTAAAAGTGAGAAGAAACACTCACTTTGGCAAGTCATTCTAGGTAGATTTTTTGACAGCCCAATAGACAAGAAGACAATGTTGAGCTTTTGGGGTCTTGTTTCTAAATATGAAGACATATTTTAAACGGTAAGCTTCGCCTGTTGTTTCTTATTTTCTCTAATTTTAAAATTTTTTGATAGAACAAAAAGTTAGAGTGCAAGACGAAGACTTTCCGGGAGGTCACTCATACATCTTAGTACTACTCTCACTCAAGCACACTTTAGCAAGTCTTTCTAAGTAGACTTTTTGACAGCCCAATAGAGACAGTGTTGAGCTTTTGGGGTCTTGTTTTTAAATGGGATGGGATGTTAAAAACAGCCGCAAAGCCAAAAACTTCGTTTGGAGTTTTCTTATTTTCGTCTTTTTTGGTCATTCTACGCGTTCGTCTTTACATCTTTCGGTCTATGCGATATAAAAGGAAAAGACCAATTTTTGGCAGACCAAAAGACGCGCCAAACACGTATCGGAGGAGAGATCCGATAAATCCATAAAAGCGAAAAAACGCTCCTATTAATTTTCTAATTCTTCCGTTCATAGGGCGGCACTCTACTGAAACCCCCATCTCTCTTTGCAGGCAAGTAGCTTCCTTTTCTCCTTTCTTTCTCTTCCTTGTTCTCTCTATGGTATGCCTCAGTTAAGCTTTTCCAGTCTGTTTTAAAGATTAGCTTTGATTGGGTCTGTTTGGATTCAGCCCAGTTCGTTGAGGAGTTAGTTAAACATGGCTTCCAAGGGAGGCAGCCTTAAGTCGACCTCCATTAATGGCGTAAAGATGTATTCTGTATCGGGCGGAAGCTCTGTGCCTGATTGGAAGAAAAAGAGGCTGAAAAATATTCGGAAAGATAAAGGTTGGTTCCCTTTCCCTTGTCCTGTCCTCTTTTTTTGTTTGTTGGTTTTACGAGAATGTATCCGTAGTGGGCAATCCATTTAATAATTCTATTAGGTGTTCTGAATGTAATCTTATGCTATTCGAATACGACCACTCAATGAGCACCGACAATACGAAATTCTGAAAAACTCCAAAAATCCCCCTTTTAAAATAGGAAAGGAAATAAAAGGAAGGTTTAGGTTTAGTATGACCTTAGATAGAGCAGAATGGAAGAACAAGGTTCGTGCTGCCGAACCACTTTGGTGGGATAAGGCAGATGTCGATGATAATGAAGGAAATTTAGTAAATAGACTACATTATGTGTTGTGCTTACTATTTTAAACAGATTCTGCCTTGGAGGTGTAATTGGTTTTGCAAAATTTATGAAATTACATGATTTGGTTTCTTGTCTGAGCACTTAACCCACGTGTTTCTATAAGGTGGATGAATTACAAAGCATGCTGTTAACTGCGATTTGATATTTTATTCTAGCCTATATTTTTATATATTTTTGATAATTTCTAGCCTATATTTTTATTGCATTCTTACATGTACATACAACACTTGATAATCACATGCGTTATGAAGGGTGTATTTTCTTATCCAATATAATGGATTCCATGGCTCTTAATTAAATCTATGAACTAAGAAAAGGCAAAATGTAATTGCAATTGTAGACACCTCTCCTCTTATGTTCTTTTAATTGAATAGTTATATTTCCCGATCAATCAATGATGTCTTTTAAGTAACTTTGCATATTTTTTGCTGTTTTCATAATTAGACTACAGACGGAGGGTTGATTTGATCCAGGATCTGGGGTTTGAAACTGCAACAACCAAGATCAAGGTGACTCCTGACGGAGAATTTCTTATAGCATCTGGTAATTAAAGGTTCATACTATGTTTGCATACTTTTTGGTTGTTGTTGTATCTACAGAGTTGTTATATGTTATGCTTGTACGGTTCATTGACTTCATGCTAATTATTCAGGTTTTTTTTGATATCCAGGTATCTATCCTCCACAAGTTAAAGTATTTGAGCTAAGGGAATTGTCGTTGAAGTTTGAAAGGCACTTGATTTCCGAGATAATAGATTTCCAGGTGCTTACATTTACCATTTGGTCTGAAATGCCAATTATTTTTCAATTTTTAAGAACAACCAAGACAGGTTTATTGATAATGCATAATGACTATCTATTATTTCCTCATTTAGACCCTTCCAGTGAAGCTATAGGAAATGAATCTGACATGGTAAATCTTGCTTGCCATTACATCAAATGGCAAATTGTGTGGATGAGAAAGGAGGATGGAGGCTTGGGTTTGGGTAGGATTATTATGCTTAGGAATTCCTCTCTTGGGAAGGTGGCTATGGAGATTACCAAGTTTGATAGGTTGTGGCATAAGGTTATTATTAGCATTCATGGTTTAATGAATAATGGTTGGATGCTAACTTAATGCTAGAGCAACCCTTGCATCATTCTTGAAATGTATTCACTTCCTTTCTTCCTTCTTCATAATTCATTAGAATTGATGCTGCTTCTGGAAATAGAACTAAATTGTGTGAAGATTCCTAGTGGAGGATTTACTGTCAAAAGGATTAATTCCCTTCTATCCATCCATCTTTACAAATAAAAGCAAATTCATTTCTCAGTAGTTTTGTCTATCATTGAGTCTTGTATGCTTTTGGAATTTTCTATGATAGTAGAATTTAGGCCACAACTCTTCTGGTTTGTTCTTTTGTGTTCGTATTTTAAAGCTTTAGTCAGATTCTGCCCATTTCCTGTGAATGCTGTTTTGTTCTTTTATGTTCGTTTTTTAAAGCTTTAGTCAGATCCTGCCCATTTCCTGTGACTGTTTTGTGTGGTCCAATGTGTATATCTTTCTGTTTGGACACTATACACATGATGACATGAAGATTAACACTTTTGAAAATCTTTAAAAGAAAAGATCCTATTGGCAAACTGTGGCTAACTCCTTACCCCCTAGGTATCCAACTTGTTATGAACTATGCTGCTCAATCTAATCAAGATGAATTTTGATGTCTACATTCTTGCTAACCCAGGGGAACAAGGATTAGGTTTAGAAACCTTGAAGGACATATCTTGGCAGTGTTCTCTGGTCCCATTGGATAATAGTGATTACCCAAGAGCAGGACTCAACATGGATTATGGCTGGATAGTGGAAGTCTAAGCTTCAGGAATTTAATAGTGGAAGGAGATTTTCATGTAGTAGTTACAAAGGATATTGGGGGTTCATGGCAGTAAAAAAAATCCAAGATATAAAAAAGATGGATAGGGAGATGGAAATCAAATATAGTTGGACACCAAGATCAGCCAATTGTATGGCTTATGCATTTGCAATTGTAGTTTTAGCTTCATATTCCAAGTTGGATAGAAAATCCAAAACATTCAATTGTAGTTTTAGCCAATTGTATTTGATTTCCATCTCCCTATCCAATTGAATGTATGTGCATTTGCAATTGTAGTAGTTACAAAGGATATTGGGGGTTCATGGCAGTAAAAAAAATCCGAGATATAAAAAAGATGGATAGGGAGATGGAAATCAAATATTGTTGGACACCAAGATCAGCCAATTGTATGGCTTATGCATTTGCAATTGTAGTTTTAGCTTCATATTCCAAGTTGGATAGAAAATCCAAAACATTCAATTGTAGTTTTAGCCAATTGTATTTGATTTCCATCTCCCTATCCAATTGAATGTATGTGCATTTGCAATTGTAGTAGTTACAAAGGATATTGGGGGTTCATGGCAGTAAAAAAAACCCGAGATATAAAAAAGATGGATAGGGAGATGGAAATCAAATATAGTTGGACACCAAGATCAGCCAATTGTATAGCCATACATTCAATTGAATGTATATGCATTTGCAATTGTAGTTTTAGCTTCAATTTCCTCTCAAAACATGGCAAATCATCATATTTAAAAGATAAAAGTATTTTAAATATACATTTTCAATATTTTGAAAATTAATTACTAATATAATAGGTATTTAATAGAGCAATTTCATATCAATTAGCAACTAAAGAAGGCTATAATTTTATATGATAAAATTTAAGATAGAAAGTAAAAGAGGGAAAAAAACCAAGGATGGAGATGCTGTTTTATTTAATGTCAGAGAGAGGGGGGAGGGGGAGGGAGTACATGTTTTTGGGGGCTGTTTTTCTTTGTGTGGGTATTTCTTATCACCTCTTTTGTATTCCCTATCCTTCAACTTAATAATTTTTTTTTATTTAATACCAAAAAAAATTCAATGGTAGAAGTGACACATTATTTTCACTTTTTTCTGCTCAAGTAGATACTGTCTGATGATTATTCAAAGATTGCATTCCTGTGTGCTGATCGTTCTGTCTGCCTGCATGCAAAATATGGAAGCCACTACAGCTTACGGATTCCAAGGTTTTTTTCATCCTTTTTCAGAATATAGTATTAATATTTCTGTTCTTGTATTAGAAGTTATTTTGTTTGCTACCTTTTTTTTTGTGTCTCTTGAATAATCATGGATGTTTCAATATAAATTTTCTTTAACCAAATTTAGTATCGCTATCTTCTCTTAATACCATCTAGTGGTTGGTATCTAAGGGATATGATGTTAAGGATTATTTCTGCAAGGAGTCTAATTCTTTTGATGACTCCTAAAATATGTTACAAAAAAAGCTTGATATTTAGTATCAAGGTACTGATAACCTTTGTTTTGCTTCTGAAAAAGCCTCAGAATAGTCAGTCTTCCAATTACCGAATAGCACTGTTTCATCAACTCATAATGTAATGAAAGAATTGAGGAGTAATACTGATTCTAAGACTGATTAAGGGTAAATATTATTATAAAAAGTTCTTCTCTCAGAAACTAGCGAGGCTTTAAAAAAATATCTTGATATGGTATTAGCATCGTCTGACCTCAGCCTCTTTCTTCATCCTTGTTAGTGATTTTGCAACTGGCTTTCTTTAGAATGTACAAGGGAATCAGGGTCAAGTATGGGTCAATCATTTCTCACCTTCAATATGTGGACTATTCTTTGGTATTTTAGAAGCTTCTTATGATCAAGTGTAAAAGTTAGGTTTATTATCCATTTATGGCATTTGAAGATTGAAGTATTATCTCCTACCATTCTTCTGGTTGCATCGAAAAAATAAAGGTTCAACTTTTTACTATTATTTTTATTTCAAGCTGAGGTGTCTATGGTGCTTACATTGTTTTAAGTTTAATTATTTAGTGTTAATTAAGTTCTGCACGTTAAAATCTATATTTCTGTTGACAGAACATCATAAGGATATTCCTGAGAGTTAGGAGAAAATATGATAATATGCCAATAAGTGAAAAGCTTGCGATGTAAAACTTGCTGAAACTGAGAGTTGGTGTGATACTGAGATGTGCTAAATAACATATTTATTAAAAATAAACAGAACTGTATGTACAAGTACAGTCTCTCAAGGAGATAAATCATGGTTTGAACATATTGCCTAGACTATGAATTTCTTGCTATTTTAAAGACCTAATAATTCCTAAGGGAATATTGAGGTGTGGTGTCCATTAGAAACTGAATGAAATTGGAACATGCATATGTAATAGAAACTTTGTTACTGCAAAGAGATTAGCAGAGTACAACATCAAGCCTAATAGGGTAGGGCAAGACCAGAAACAGGGTCTCCCATACTATCAAGAAAAGAGGACTAGGAGGCAGCCCAAAAACTGGTACCTGGAAATAAAGTGTATGGTGGAAGAGATACTCAAATATCATGCCAGACCTCTCAATAATTATCCATAATTTGTCACCTAGATGCTTAGGCGGGTGCCTAGGCGATGGATTTTTTTAATTAAAAAACATGTATCCTAGGGTAGTTCCCTAGGTTCCATAACCATATTTCCTTAATAATTATCCATAATTTTCATAAGTATTAAACTTCATGTTAAAGTCTAGGAAATCACATGTATTCACGAGAAGAAAAAGAGAAAGAAAAGAAAATTCAAAAAATATAGGGCTGAACCCCTATTCTTGTCATAGGAAAAGAAGAAAAGAAATAGGTGGAAGAAGAAGAAGAAGATGTGGAAGAAGAAAATGTGTTAATTAGACAAAATTTTAAGTTCTTCCTTATTGGTTCAGGTTTTGAAGTCTTTGAGGGTTCAATACAGCAGTTGGCAATGTCTATGTTGATTAAACTCTAACAAATAAGAAAATAGTAAAAAGAAATATGTATATAAACACACAAAATGAATATTTTGGTTTAATAATGCCTATTTTATAATTATAATCTCAAAAGGTTAAGAATATAAAAGTGTTTTATAACATAGTATATAAAACTGCTTGGCATTTAGGCGAGGCGAGCCTCCAAGGGCACCTTGTCACCAAGGTATCGCCTTGACAACTATGCCTTCCATCAGCATTGATTTCTAAGTTTCCCTCAACTGGTTAAGGTTTAGATATCTATGGGCATCATTCATCTGACCTTGTAGGCAAATAGTGTGCTTTGGTTTAGGGAATTATATTTCCTAGATACTTTTTTATGAATAGCAAAACTGCCATGGTTTTCTGGCCACCGACCAAGTTTCACCAGTGAATGGCTGCCTATATGATGCTTCTTTTTCAAACCTCCATCCGAGATTGCTTATTGTTCTCCATTATCTTACTGTGGGGCTTCAGAGACTTATCAACCATTTTCTCCTTATAAAAAACATTATTGCCTATGTTCAATGATCCACTGATCTCCTTGAAAGTCTTCCATTGGTTATCATCCTATTCAACCCAATGTGGCTTCTCTGTGTTGTTGATAAACTTCTTTCTACAAAACTCCTCAGATACTTCAAGCCATGGACTGTAGCCTCCTGGTTCCGCTTCACTTTCAACTCCATGAGATTTCTCATCAATCCTACCGGCCCATCCAACTCATTTGTCTTTTTATTCCCATAGGTTCTCTATTTATGCCCAACAATAAATACCACAGCTGCTGCAAAGTAAGAGTTTTTCATATTGGAACAGATGCCAAATGGATTCCCTCTTACTTTTCAATTTGTATGCCGAATGGGTTCAATGGAGACTTTCTCAGGACCTTCAACATGTGCTTCTCTCTCTGCAATATTATCCAAACAACTTCTAATAACATCTTTGCATCGTACTCAAACTTCTTCCTCCACAGGCCTTTAACCTTTCCAATAAGACCATGTGAGTTCAAAGGCTTATCAGAAATTACCTTGCCATACACACAATAAACATAGCTATTCTGCATGTTTATTCTTTTCACAATGATAATGGCTACTAAGTACTAACTAGGGCAAATGAGACCAAAGCTAAAACTCAAAGCTTCACAGTGATGAAGCAAGTAAGCTTTCAGTGGTTAAAGTGAAACTCTCTCCCTGAAGCAGTACCAGTTAGGGTATGCCACCCATTAACCCATTAGCTCACTTCTGTTTGTTATTCATACATGCAGACTGGGTGATATCAAAAAGGTATTGTTTGTGTAGTGATCAGTACAATCCTCTCTAAGATGCTCTGTTACTAATTTGTGATTATTGATAAATAGTAATGAGGAAACCATAGGAGGAAAAAGAAATGTATTAGAGAATTTTTAGAGCCAAGTGAACCAGTTGACCCCTCTCTCTTGTTATATTACTGAATAATAAAATGATGATATTTCTCCCTGATATAACATCACATATTTAACAAAACGAAATTGAGATTTTCTGATTCAATATTTTTTTTTTCCGAAAAAAATTGTTAGAATTTAGAAGTGAATGAGGTTTAAAATTCCTTATTAGACCTGATGTTTTTGTAATTTCAGCAGCTCTATTATGGTATATTTGGTAAGAAGGAAATACTGTTAGCATTATAGCTACTTGTATGTATATAACATTATAACCTCATCTTTCACTGTTTAGAATTGTATTTTTACCATTGTAATGTTAGCAGCCATACAAAGAGTGAAAGTTGCAAATCAATTAGGTGTAGGACAGCTTGCTGATAAAAGAAAAAGGTGTAGGACAGCTTGTTATAGAAGGGGACTCCAGTCTCCAAGGTGGTGCTGGGGTGGTTGCAGAACCCTGAGGAAACTATATGGTGCTACGGAAATGAAGTAAAAAAATTTAAGTGGCTGACAAGGAATGTCTGGTAGTAATGGGTGGGGAGATCAGCAAATGCTTTGGATGATGGCTTAGCTAAGCAAGGGGCAAATAGGGAAGCCTTATTTTGGGCTCAGCTGTAATGCTTGTCTTCTTTTAAGTTTCTTTGTAATCAGTTGAGAGAAGCTGCAGCTTGCTCCTCTCCATGGGCTGTTGTATGAGTTCTCCATTATTTTTTGAAGTAATAAAACTATCTTTATTCATAAAAAAAATACGTGAAGGCAAGCAATTACTCAAGTATGCAGCTGTATGCTTTTCACCACGACATAAGGAAAACATGTTCTCGAATGCTGATAGTTTTCTTGTTTCCTATATATTTTGATTCACACTTTGGCTCTTTAGTTAAAGATTAAGGTTAGGAATATTTAGTCATGATAGTTTACTTGTTTGGATTTGAATTTGGGTCTACCTGACTTATCCATATACATATTTGTTTTATAGGATGGGAAGAGATACTGAATATGATTGTTGGTCTTGTGACTTGCTCTGTGCTGCCTCCTCGCCAGATCTTTACAGAATTAATTTGGAACAGGTTTTGTGTTTAAATCTTGTAACTACTCTTTAAATTATATATGGCCCTTTCTTTTGGGGTTTCTTGCCTCTTGTTCTGCTTTACCATCTGAATTGTATGCAGTTGGCTGCAACATTCTGTTGTCATGTGGAAACTCAGTTTTTCCAAAAAGGAATCAAGTTCTCTCTGTGATTGTGCACATCTGATATTTTTGTCTTTTTTGATCAGTGAAAATTAATTTTATTAAGGCAAACTTAAAGGTTCCAAGAGGGTGGGTGTAATCCACCCCAAACAACAAGAGATCACAGAGTTTCCCAAAACAACTGCTGTCTTAAAGCCCCTTGTTTAGCTAAAGTGTGTGCCAAGCCATTTGTTGTTCTTCTCATCCATTTAAAAGAAACATATAACTCCCTTATTAAGTTTACAATCTCCCTAAATTTGTATCGGAAAACCCAAGGGATTTGGGTACTGCTTCTTGTCCAAGAAATAACCACCTAAGAGTCCCCTTCCACTTCTAGATTGTGGAAACCAAACTGTTTAGCAAATTTTAACCCCTGCCTACGCTGCCTAGTTCTGCTGTCAGTGCATCACCATTCTCCAAGGGTCCTGAATACAAAGCTACCAATCTTCCTTCATGATCTCTAAACGCACCCCCTACCCTTGCCAGCCCCATATTACTTATAAAAGAAGCAATCCTATGGTGAGCGGCATGGTGAGCAACGGCGGTGGTGAGTGACAACGGTGAACAGTGACTTTTGAGCTGAGATTGAGATCAGGAGATTCTGATCAGAAACTTGGTTTTTGATAGCTGCGGCGGTTCTTATTAGAATTCGGCCTGCCCTTGAATCTTGTTAGGCTGATAACAGCCAAGAAGAAGGAAGAAAGAAAGAGAGAGAGAGAGAGAAAGGAGAAGAAGAGAAGAGAAGAAGGGGAGAGAAAAGTCTGGTTTGAATGAGAGAAAAAATCTCTTTTCCCATTCGACCAGATTTGTTTTATATTATTAATACTGTGGAAAAGGCACATGTTCCCCTACTTAAGTGAGGGACACTAGTTCTAACATAATCTTACACATCAGCAACCTAAACATAAGCAGAAAGACATAAATACCCCTACACACTCGACACTAACACTCCCCCTCAAGCTGGTGAGTATATATCATATAATCACAGCTTGTTACATATGTAGTCCACTCTTCCCCGACTCAACCCTTTAGTAAATAAGTCTGCCCATTGGTTCCCTGTGTTAACATATGCAGTATCCAGCACTCCACTCAGCACCTTCTCTCTCACAAAGTGACAGTCAATCTCTCTGTGTTTGGTTCTCTCATGAAACACCGGATTAGAAGAAATATGAACTACAGCCTGATTGTCACAGTAGAGCTTCATTAGAGTATCAGCAATGTATCCCATCTCCTGTAGAAGGTTCCTTAGCCACACTAATTCACAAGTAGTATGTGTCATAGCTCTATATTTTGCCTTTGCACTAGTTCTTGCCACAACTGTCTGCTTCTTACTTTTCCATGTCACCAGATTACCCCCAAGAAAAGTGCAATAGCCTGTGGTAGATCTCCAATCAGGAGCCCCTTTTAAATACTTCACAATCCTTAGAACTGCATCCCAATGTGGAACCAGAGGTTTCTGCATGAATTGACTTACCACACTAACTGCAAATAAAATGTCTGGCCGAGTAATGGTTAGATAGTTCAGTTTACCTACAAGCTGCTGGTATCTGCCAAGGTCTTCAAACACTTCACCCATATCATTGCTCAACTTAGTGTTGGTTTCCATAGGTGTTTCAGCTGGTTTAGCACCTAACAAACCTGTTTCTTCCAGCAAATCAAGGACATATTTCCTCTGATACAAGTTAATACCATGCTTAGACCTTGCCACTTCTATCCCCAAGAAATGTTTCAATTTACCAAGGTCCTTTGTCTGAAAATGTTTCTGCAAAAAAGTCTTCAACCTATCAATGCCCATTTTATCATTTCCGATAATAATAATATCATCTACATACACCACCAATAGGATCTTTCCTGCCTGAGAGTCATGATTGAAGACTGAATGGTCAACTTGGCACTGTTTCATACCAAGCTTCTTTACCACCTCACTAAACCTACCAAACCATGCTCGAGGAGATTGTTTAAGCCCATAAATGGCCTTTTTTAGTCTGCACACCTTACCATCCTCCCCCTGAGCAACAAACCCCGGTGGTTGCTCTATATAGACCTCCTTGAGTAGATCACCATGCAAGAAAGCATTCTTGATATCAAGTTGATAGAGGGGCCAATCATACATAGCAGTAAGAGAGATCACAACACGAACGGAACCAATCTTAGCAACCGGGGAGAAGGTCTCTGTGTAGTCAATACCATTGGTTTGGGAGTACCCTTTGACAACCAGTCTAGCTTTCAGCCGCTCTACACTACCATCAGGTAAGTACTTAACAGTATAAACCCACTTACAATCGACAATCTGCTTACCAGGAGGAAGAGTGGTGAGGTCCCATGTATGATTATGAGTTAAAGCTGAGAGTTCTTCTTCCATTGCATGGCGCCATCCTGGAGAGGCAAGGGCTTCCTAGACATCCTTAGGGATAACAACAGAGGATAAAAAGGAGATAAATTGGCGATGGGAAGCAAAAAGGTGAGTGAGAGAAACATAATTAGAAATATGATGAAGGGTACAACTGCGTTTACCTTTCCGCAAGGCAATGGGAAGATTAAGGTCAGATACTGGGAGTGGGGCTGGTGTGGGGACAACTACCAGATCTATCGACGATGGAGCTGGAGGAGGAGCCGGTACATGTGGTCGATGTGTATACACTTGACGGATAGGTGGCCGTTCAACAGGTGGTGACACCGGAGGCAAGGACTTGGTCATAGCTGGAATAAGAGGAACAAAATCTGCAACTGGAAGAGGAAGGGGAGGAGGTAATGAGGAGGAAGAAACATCACCGGACCCCAAGAAAAACAGAGTAGACTCAAAGAAGGTAACATCAGCACACACAAAGGAACGTCGAGAGCTAGGATGATAACACTTATACCCTTTCTGAGTTTTAGAATAGCCAAGGAAGATGCACTTAATGGATCATGCATCTAACTTGTCCTTTCTTGGCCCCAGATTATGGACGAAGTAGACACACCAAAAAACCCGAGGAGAAAGAGGAAACAGAGACAAGGGAGGAAACAAAGTGGTGAATGGAGAATGACCATCAAGGATAGACGTGGGCATTCGGTTAATCAAGAAGCAAGAAGTAAGCACCGCATCACTCCAAAAGGGTTTGGGGACATTAATGTGATGCATGAGAGATCGAGCTGTTTCCAAAAGATGACGATTCTTTCTCTCAGCCACCCCATTTTGTTGTGGGGTGTAGGTATATGAAGTTTGATAGATAATGCCATGTTGGTCTAAGTATTCTTGAAATGATAAAGAGAAATACTCATGGCCATTATTGGAACGGAAAATTTTAATGTGAACACCAAATTGGTTGCGAATCTCAGCATAAAATTTTTGGAAAATGGTAAATAATTCACTCATTTCTTTCATTAAATAGAGCCACGTTATCCTTGAATAACCATCAACAAAAATGACAAAATATTTATATCCATTGTATGACATTACTTTATAAGGACCCTAAACATCTGAATGAACCAAAGAAAAAAGACTTGACATACGGGTATCAACCCTAGGACTAAAGGGAACACGATGATGTTTCCCCAACTGGCACGACTTAAAATCCAAAATAGAAAGATGACTCAACGAAGAAACTAAAGACTTCAAAACTTTCAGCGAAGGATGACCAAATCAGCAGTGCCACTGGAGAGGAGAGAGAGATGACTGGAGAGCTGTTGATGTATTTCCACCACTGTCAAGATAATACAATCCACCTGCTTCATGCCCTCCACCAATCTTCATCCCCGTCTTGAGATCCTGAAAAACACACGAAGAAGGGTAAAAAGTAATAGAGCAATTGAGTGACTTGGTCAACTTACTAACAAACACAAGGTTAAACGGAAATTTAGGGACATACAAAACTGAGGATAAAGGTAAGGGGGTCATGTTAACATTGCCAACACCACAAATGGAGATTGTGGAGCCATTAGCAAGGGTAACAGATTGTGATGTTGAGCAATGAGAGAGGGAAGAAAACACACCTGGAGTTCCAGTCATGTGATTGGAGGCTCCAGAGTCAATAATCCAAGGATTGGGTGTGGATGCCAAACAAGCCATACCTGAGTGTGTGAGAGTAGCCGTGTTCTGCTGAGATGTGGACTGGACAAACCTCTCATACTCATCACGGGGGACACTCATCATCTCCTTCTCGGGAACATCTGTGGATGTAGGAAGTATCTGATCAGTTGAATGACTCTCCTGTCTGAAGCTGCTGTCACTAGTCATGGTATGATTGGCCCAAGTTGAGGGTGGACCATGCAAGTCATAGCAGTAATTAATGGTATGTCCATCCATACCACAATGTGTACACCTCCTCGGACCCGAACTACGTCCTCCGCCACGGTCTCCTCCTGAATCTCGTCCTCCAGTACGACCACCACCACGGTTATATGTAGGTCTACCACCACCACTTCGGCCATATACCGGTCCACTGCTACCACTACGGCTAGACTGAGCTCCCCGAGCTCCACCTCTAACACCACGGCCCCCCTCGACACTGCATAGGTTGATCTATCAGAAACACTAGAGTTCTTGGTAGATCCAATGGATATCCTCCTAAGTCGAGCAAACACCTCTTCTAAGGAAGGGAGAGCTGACCCTCCTAGTTCTGAGCCCGCACTGGTTTATACTTAGATTTCAGCCCCACCAAAAATCGAGTCACATCAAGCTGTTCTCTCTGCTGTTGCTGAATTTTAACATCAGAAGTGAGGGGGTGATAAACATTCAACTCATTACGAATGTTTCTCATACTAGCATAGTACTCCTCAAGACTCTGATTACCCTGTTGCAGATTGAAGTATTCCTGATACAGCTGATATACTCTGGTTGTATTGTCTTGACCCGAATACAACATCTTAGCATGGTCCCACACTTCTTTGGCAGCATCAAGAAACATGAAATTTACACTAATCTTGGGTTCCATACTGTTCCATAACCATGTGATAATCTGTGCATCTTCTTGTTCCCAGTCATCATACTCATGAGAATCAGTGGAGGGTTTTTCTTTCCTTATGTGTTTCACCTTCTTCTTTGCCTTAAGAAAAACTTCTACAAATTTAGCCCAAGGTACATAATTTTCTCCATTCAGTTTAATGGAGGTCATTTGAACATTCAGGTAGTCAGTAGGGACCATTACATTAGTCTTGCTATCACTGCTGTCTCCCATTGCTGAATTCGGCACACTGGTTTCAATACTTATTGTTGCTTAAAAATTGCACTCTCTACACCACAAACCCTACCCCACAACTACTTGAAAACTCACCACACTGTTTGAGGACCACTCCCCCTTCGAATCACATTGAAAACAGCATAAACCCTAGCACACTACAATCTGAAATCCCACCATACAACCTGAAACAGACTTATCATTTGATTCACAATAAGAAATTGCATAGAAATCTCTTATCTAATCACCCGAAAATCAGACCACACAAGACACCCACTGCAACACATGAGTCAACTCTCTTCTCTTCATCGATTAGGGGAGGGCTTCTTAGAAATCACGGCAACCAACCACGAACAACACAACTGGAGGCATAGAAACCTTCTAGGGAAGAGGGCGACCACTCCTTTTCATCCCTTTCCCTTATCTGCAACAGATGGCGAAGAAATCAAGAGAAAACCCTAGATTGGGTGTGCAGAGAACAGAATTCTGGGCAGACCCGATTTGCTCAGTTTGGCTTTGATACCATATTAGAATTCGGCCTGCCCTTGAATCCTGTTAGGCTGATAATAGTCAAGAAGAAGGAAGAAAGAAAGAGAGAGAGAGAGAAAGAAGAAGAGAAGAGAAGGGGAGAGAAAGGTCTGGTTCGAATGAGAGAAAAAATCTCTTCTCCCATTCAGCCAGATTTGTTTTATATTACTAATACTGTGGAAAAGACACATGTGCCCCTACTTAAGTGAGGGACACTAGTTCTAACATAATCTTACACATCAGCAACCTAAACATAAGCAGAAAGACATAAATACCCCTACACACTAGACACTAACAGTTCTAGATCCAATGTCAAGCTTGATGAAGGTTGTGTTGCTCAAGGAAGTAGGCAAGGTGGGAGAAAGGTTGGAATTTCTAAAGAGGTGCTTAGTAGGTAGGTTTGTTCACTCAGACCCTTATATAAGAGAGGTGGAGGATTGAGTGTTTGCTGAGTGGGGAAACCTGAGTTTCTCCTGTGTTCGAAGGGAAAGGATTGGGAACGTTTCTTTTCCTCTTCAATTTTAGGTGGAGAGAAGACATGGAAGAGGCCATAGCAAGGGAAAGGATTGGGAGAAGAAGGAACCCAGAAGTTTTCTTCAGTAGATGGTCATCCTATCTAGGAAAAGATATAGAGAAATTGAGATTCGTATGGATCGATATCTATTGGATTCTGTTACATGCGTGGAGTATAGAGGCTTTCAAAGCTATTGGAAATACAGTGGGAAGGTTTAGGAGATTTGATTTGAGGAATAGAAGATGGGAGAACTTATATTTTGCAAGTTTTCTAGTTGAGACCAAGGAATGTAAAATCTGTACCATCTTTTCTAGATCTATTTTACTTGGATGAGGTTTTCAAACTTAGGATCGTAGTTGCTGGTGAAGACCCCCTTTTCGAGTGAGAGACCAGAAGGCGGCAAGAGAGGCAGGCACTCAAGGTTGGTATTTTGAAATCTCCTTCTACTGGTCGACCGGCTATGGGAGAGTTGCAAAGTTTGAAGCTTGGTAAAGTTGAAAGGTTAGGGGCTTGTGATATAAAGGTTAGAGTTGCAAAAGTGTGATTCAGAGGGTGGCTCTTTTGATGCCTTTTATTTCTCTGAATTTAATTTGGGGGTAAATTCTGAAAGTAAACTTTCAAAGGAGTTGGGGACTGTTTTTTGCTCGACCAAGGGTATGATCAAGTCCTAGTGCTGAATCCTGAGGATGGTGAAAGAAAAACAGTGAAGGATCTGCAGTCTGTTTTGGCTTTGAGTCCTATCCTGGATGAGAGGGGGTTAGAGGTTGAAGGAGAAACTAAAGAAAGAAGCCGAATTATTGGGAGATCAAAAGTTTATAACAGGAGAAGAACTTACAGAACAAGGTCTATGATAGAGACTGTAACTGAAAGGACTCAATATTGGTGCTCTTTCTTCAGATGAGGAAGGAAGCCTAAGTGAGGAGGACGAGGAAGAAGTTCATATGGATGAAATTCATCAGATTGACAAAGATGTTGATGTAACTAAGATTGTATAAACGACTGTGGAGGTAAATAAAACTCTAGGCTTGCTCGTTTTGGGAAGTGAGTCATTTACTAGGAGAATGTTCGAAGAACTGGAAGAATGCTATGTGTTGCCTGTTAGGGAGAGTGATGGAGGTCCTCAAGTGCAGGTTCCACTAGTCAATGAAAGCCACAATAACTTAGCTGCAACTAGTTTGGTAGAGGATATTGGTGAAAAGACTGAAGCTTTGGTTGATGCCCAGCTTTTTGCAAAAAAAAAAAAAAAAAAAAACACAATGATGTGGAGTTGGAAAGGATTAATGAGAATCCCTCTTACTCATTGGAATTCCGGAAAAATGTTCTAGAAAGTAGAAGATTTAAGAAACAGAGAAAACAGCGAGATGTTCTGGTTTCAAAGGTTTTTTCTAGACTAAAATGGAGCTTTTTTGGGATTAAACCAAGCAAGAAGATTGTGAAGACCAAGAAAATTTCCAGCAGTTTTAGTGGTCAGTGATTCAGAGGTTGCAGTGCTTGAGGTTGTTTTTGGTGATGGCCTTTCAAGGGGTCTGTTGCTTTCTCATGGGTTTGAAGTCTTATGATCATGCTACTTTTGAGTTTGATTTTGTTTTTGAGCCGCTTGTTCTTTGGTTGCTGCTTTGGTTTGTCTTTAGTGGTTTCATTTTGGGTTTTTGGTTTGGTGTTTTATTAAGTACTGGCTGTCTTGATTTATTGTGATGAGTTGTGGAGGTTGTTTGTCTTCTTCTCTTTCGAGACCTAGGGTCTCTCCCCTCTTGCACTCTCTTTTTTCTTTTTAATAAATTTTATTTTTATTACCAAAAAATAAGATTCCCAATACAGTATATTCTTCCTTGCATACCAGTTGAAAAGATTATTAGCTGTCAAGATCTGCTGATCACTGAACCCATCATAGTGACATATTCTGACTCAACAGAAAAGGATCTTTTTTCTTGGATGGTTGAACTGTTTCTTTTGATCAATAACAGAATAACTTTCATTAAAAAATAAGAAGAGGTACAACAAGATGGGGGCAGATAAACTCTCTTAACTCCCCACCAAATGGAAAACAAAACAAATTACACACAAGCCTGAAACAAAGCATCCCTATTTATCCATACAGTTGATACCAAATGATGTAGGACTGGTCATTCTGTTATTATATGATGTAGGAATGGAACGATCCAATTGTGAGTCTAAGAAGTAACTAATTAGCTAGAACCATTGCAGCCAGGGTTACAAGAGCTTTGTCTTGGAAGTCTATTCATGCCATCCTTCCTTCATTCTTACCGTTTGTCAGGTATAACCCTTGCTTTGGTAATTTTGTTAAATTCTGGGAGCACTTATGGTTGGGTAATGCAACTCTCAAAGAGCAATTTCCCTCAATTTATGCAATTTCTAACCAGAAGGATGAACCTATTGCCTCATTTATAAACCATTCGATCTCCTCTGGATTTGTTTGGAATTGGGTCTTAGGAGGGGTCTTAGAGACTATGAGGTGAACAATGCTATTATCTTGATCCAAAAGCTTGAGAGAGTGTATTTGGACCCTCCAAGAAGGGATTGCTGAATCTGGACTCTTTCCCCATCGGGTACTTTTGCCTATGCTTCTTTCTTTCTATCCTAACCCAGAATAATGACAACCGGGGCCAACTTTTCCCAATTAATGGGTTTGGAGTAAGCCTATTCCGTCTAGGATTGGTGGCTTTTGTCGGGAAGTGATTCTTGGTAGGTAGGGGTGGCCACGAGCTGAGCTCTTCACGAGCTCGAGCCCAATTTACAGGATCATTTATTAATCGAGCTGAGCTTGAGCCTAATAAAGTTTGGCTCGTGAGGCTCGCGAGCCGGCTTGAATACATATACATACATACATACGTACATGCATTATTATTATTGTAATAATAATAATAATAATAATAATAATAATATTATTATTATTATATATATATATATAATAATAACTAATTATTATAATTCTTAATTTTTTAAATATAAAATAAAAAATATTTTATATATATTTATTTTTATAAAACATTTTTCTCAAGTCGAGCTTGATCCGAGCCGAGCTCGAGCTTACGAGCTTTTGACTCGAGCTGAGCTCGAGCTCAAGGTTCTAGCTCGAACCGAGCTCGAGCTCGAGCCTTGTACTACCTTGGCGAGCCAAGCTCGAATAGCTAGCTATTCGGTTCGGCTTGGCTAGAATCTATCCCTATTGGTAGGGTCAATACTTATGGCTTGTTCCGTAGGAAAACACCTATCTTTTGCTTATATCCTCATTGGTTCTTCTCTGCAAGGCTAATGGTGAGTCTTCTCATCACTTATTAATATCTTGTCCTTTTGTTTTTCCAATTTGGGATTGGTTTCTTTCCTTATTTGGGTGCAGGTGGAATCCCTTGTCAAATGTACAACGCCTATTCTACCCCACCTTTGTTAGCTGGAAGAAAAGAAGAGGCAAGATTTTGTGGAGATGAACAAGAGCTGCTACCTGCTCGACAGTTTGGGAAGAAAGAAATCAAAGATTATTTGCAGAAGAGGAAAGAAACAGGGGAGCCCTCATTGAAGCAATGACAACTAGGGTGATCAATTGAGCGAAGACACTGAAATTATTTGAAGGAGTTTCTGTTGCTGATCTGATGAGGAAGTTGGGGGAAGTGGCTGACTCAGCTCCATTGGAAACTGTAATTAAACCATCCTGGACCCCTCACCCAATGGATTTTATCAAATTGAATTTTGATGGTAGTAGTGAGGGTAATCCTGGACCTTCAGGCATAGCATTCAGAGATGAGGAAGACACTATTAGGGCTATATTTTCTGGCCCTATTGGTGTAGGTGACTCATTGAGAGCTAAAATCCTTGCTGTGATGGAAGGAATTCAGAAAGCCAAGGAGTTAAATGTTTCCAAACTGATAATTGAAGGGGACGCACAGCTCGTTATTGGATGGCTCCAAAAGGAGGAGATGGACTGGTGGGAGTATACAAATGGAAAAAAGGAAGTTCAGAGATATGGCTCAAGGAATAGAAATTCAGTTTAACTGGATTAAGAGAGATGCTAATAGCTTGGTTGATGCTTTTGCTAGGCAAGGGGTGGGAAGAAATGATTTGTTCTGGGCTATGCTGTAATGCTTTCATTTTTGGGGGGTGGGAGCTACTGGAGTTTATCTCTCCCCTCTCCTCCTTGTATTTGCTTATTTTTTAATGAAATCCATTCAGTTATTGATAAAATAAATAGCTAGAACCAATGCAACATGTACACACACATGGGAACCAGAACCTGATGTGTATCCAGGAGTCTAATTCAGCAAGATGAAGAAACAAGGACTCATAGATACACCTGTAGAAAAAATAGTCCATATTTTGTTGAGTTTTAACATTATGAACATATAGAATAAGGTTTTAAAGATTGTCTTTGTTACTATGACATTTTATAGGAAAAATGACATTCATTGTGTGCATTAGCCGTTCACTTATCTTGAGTGCAGAATCTGACTTGTATTAAGTCACATTGAAGTTTCCTTTAAAAGTGCATTGAGTGCAGAATCTGACTTGTATCTGACATGGATACTCCATACATTTAGGAAAGCAAGCAACACTGGCTAGAACAGGGCTTGGGTATGATTTTCAGACTAAGGTAGAGATTGGTAGATTAGGAAGGGGTGGGGATTAACTGCAACAATTGAAAATTTGTCACAGAACTATGAAAAATTCCAAATAAGGGAAATCATTTTCTAGATAAGTATAAGCATTGACTAATTTTGATGTGGTTTGACCTTGGAGCACATCTTGCACAACATTACAAAAATTCTGGAGCTTTGAGATGAAACTCAGTACAAATTGAACAAAGCTTGGAACAGCATGATGAAAACTGCTTGATAAGAAAACTTTAGGTTTTGACATAAAATTGAAAAAAAAAACTTGGACCAGTTATTATTATTTTTTTGGGATAAGTAAGTTGAATTTTATTAGGAGAAATCAAAATATACAGCATTACAATCATCCCAAGGAGAGGTGTGAGATACATCACTCCATTAACTCCTTGCTTGGCTGATGTATCAGTCATTTGCTGATCTTCTCACCCATTGATTTTTTTTTTTTTAATTAATAACATGTAAATTTCATTAATAAGAGAGAAGGGTACAAACTACAAAGGGGAGAGGTAAGCACTCTTAACTCTCCCGCCAAAAACAGAAAACAGACCAGAAAAGATATTACAATTGAGCCCAAAAGAAAGAACTCTACTCACCCCTTGTTTAGCTAACCTATCAGCAAAAGAGTTGGCACTTCTTTTGACCCAAATTACTTATAGTTTGATGTCCTGTGGAAGCGATACTCCAATCTTGTTTTCCTTCATCCAACCCTCCACCAGTTTGGAATCTCTTTCTATAATCAATTTGCTAATGTTTAGCTCCTTAGCTCTTTGTACATCTTCCAAAGCTGCCAGAATCTCAGCCCTAAGGGAGTCATCTACTCCAATTGGTCTTGAGAAGAGAGCAATTATTTTCCCTTTCTCATTCCTCAGCACACCCCCAATGCCCGAGGGGCTTGGATTTCCAGCACTGTTTCCATCAAAATTCAACTTGATGCCATTTTAATCAAGGCTGAAGTGGCAACTTTTTTCCAACTTCTTAACAATTCATCCATTGAAAATCTTTAAAAAGTTCTAGAGACTTCAACCAATGCACCACTTTGGTAGAGATCATCCCCAGAATAACTTATTTTCTCTGTCCCCCTGTCTGTAAAGATTCTTGAATTCCTTGAAAGCTGAGGGATTCTCTACCATATGCACTAGTTCATATTCAGTCCATAGGTTAATGAACCTTGCACGATACTCTTGAATTTTCCTCTCTCCTTGATGATAAGAAAATATACCAACTTCTATTTGATAAAGTCTCGGAATATTAGATTGCTGATATTCCTTCTCGAAATACAGAATCTCATAAGCAGTCCTATACCCATGCATGATGCATGGGAATAGCATTTAACTAGTGCACGTGATAGAGAATTTTTGCATTATCAAATTTCCACTGTTGTAGGGCCTTGGCATTTGAATCTTTAGGCTTAGTAGTTGAGCAATCCAAACAGCCCCAAATTTCCACAAGGTATAATTGGATCCATTGAAGTTGATGAGAAGAGTATCAGCCCTTTCCAGAGCCATTGGAACAGAGAGCCAAGCAACATACAACAGAAAACAGCAGCAAAAATAATTCCAATAAGGTGGTTACCAGTCCACCCAAAGCAACTAAACAACATTCCAAGGGAACTTTTAACAAAAACCTTGTAAACAGGGATAATACCTCCTTGAAAGGGCTTATAAAAAGAAGAAATAGAGATGCCAAACTTTGTCCAAAAGTCTGATCAGAACACCCTATAGTAAGGTAATAAAAACACCTTCATTCATCAGAAAAAAAAGGTAATAAAAACACCAAGACTTTGTTCACTTGTCCAGAAAAGGAAACTGCAGCAGTATGCTGACCCAAAAGAGAGGGACCAAAACCTTCTCAAAACTGATCCAATCCAAACCAGCCAAATAGGATCAATAGAACTTCTCTGGGCGTTCTCAGATCTAGGGTTTTGTAGAGATCTGATGTTTCTCAAAAGAGATCCAAAGAGAATACCATTTAAGTATGCATAAATCCTAGAGAAAGGATTGATTTTGGTTGATCAAAACAGCCCAAGATGGAAATATCATGCATACTTAAAAAGGACTCACTACTACTGTAAGTCAACCTCTTAATAGCAGATGAATAGAAGGTAGAAACCACAAGCAGATCAGATTTTGACTTGCTCTGATACCATGTCAGAGTAGGTTTGAATAGAAGAGGAGAAGAGAGAAAGAAGGCTATATGGGTGTGTTGAAAGTGACTGTTCACATCCAGAAAAGAATATTTATATTAAAAGATAAATGGACCATTCTGTCCTCAAGATACAAATAATGTACATTTTAGTATACAAGTAAAAAGATCTAGTGTACAAGGACTATAATACACCTATTCTCCCAAGATACAAAAGGAAGAAAAGACAAAATTAACCCTTTTTGTCTTTACACTATTAGACACTTCATCCCAATTTCTCCAAATATAATCAAAGGAGAGATGTAAAAAGATATTCAAAGTTCTAACCTAGTGTATCACTCTAGTCATAGCACACTCTTTTACTGCTTCTTCACTTCTTTCTTTCTCAAGAAAAACTCTAGCATTCCTCTCTTCCTAGATGGTCCAGACAACTGCTGCCCTTGTTCACAAGGCCCTTCCCCTTTTCTTTGGCCAAGGAAAGGTAGAATAATCAAACAAGCTCTTCACCTCCAACATCAAGTTCCACTTGTGCCCAGACAAAGAAAAGAACCAATCCCAAATTCCTGCAACAAATGGACAGGAGATTAGCAGTTTCTGAACATTAGGGATATTGCATAAACTTTTCTAATGAATAACTTGTAGACATTGATGTCTGTTTGCAAAACTAGTGAGAAAATAGGGAGAGAAAACTAGGAATCACTCAACAAGGATCTAGAACCAATAACTGAGGTTTGGTCACCTCCATGTGCTGGATGGAAGAAATTAAATTTTGATGGCAGCTGCATGGGCAATCCTGGACCTTCGGGTATTGGTGGGGTCATCAGGGAGGAAAATGGAAATATTGTAGCTATGTTTTCAGGACCTATTCAGCATGGAGATGTGGTGAGATCAAAACTGTTGGCAGCTGTGTATGGGTATTATTGAAGGTGATTCCAAAATTGTTGTGGACTGGCTGAAAAAGGGGGAAGGAGTAATATGGCAGTTAAAGAATGAATTAAGACGTTTCAAACAGGTTTCTAAGGATATGATAATCCAGGTAAAGTGGATTAGAAGATCTGCAAACAGTGGCAGATGGGTTAGCTAAACGTGGAATTCAGAGACAGTCCATGTTTTGGGCTGTTTTGTAAATATTGAAAGTGGTTTTGGACCTGATCTTTGCCCACAACTTCTTATTGTACTTCTTTTATAATTAATAATAAATTTTTCTTGTGTTGCTGATAAAAAAAGGATCTAGAACCATTGCAGGGTTTATAGGAATCACTTACCATAAGCATAATTTGTAGAAAAATCACTCAAACTTCATTATAATGTTATTTTAAAGACTTACATGTATTTATTTGTTTTTATGGGTGGCCAATCCTACTAGGGCTAGGAAAAACCAGAAATTACAATATTGCTACTATCATAAGAAAATAATTGCTAAACTACTTAACTAATGACTATGAAATTTTAGACACATATAATCTCTGACTCTAAAAAATCAAACTATTAAGTCAGACCCCACATACATGCAAAATGATCTAAATACCCCTACTATTCTAAAAATACAAAAATACACAAGTTCCAAAAAATTCAATACATGATAAATTGACTCTTTCCCTTTTTACCAAGACCTTATCCACCAGTGTTGATTTCAATGCTTTTCCTAGACCTGCCTCACTAGAGAAACTGGATTTCTGTTTCTGTTCTCCAACCTTGTAAATGTGGAAGAATCAGGCTCTTCACTAACATGGTTATATAGACCCAGTGATCTTGCCACCTAAACCTTAACTTCCAGTATCTAATTGACACACCCACTTTTTTGCAACAGGCCTTGAAACTTGGTCTTCTAAACCCAGCACAACCATCTCCCTGGAAAGAGGCCCATCCACCAATGAACTGGTCCTATGCCTTACCTGGGATTAAGAATAGAGAACCCAGGATCACAACAAAATTTGAATTTGAATTTAAGTTTGACCTTGAGGCAGTACTCCCTTGGTCCCATATACCCTGGATTCTTATGAATTTTGATCCTGGGGAAGGGCCTGGATGTGCGATGGCTAAACCATACAACCAACTCCCTTATCTCAATATGTTAGATCACCTTCATATATTTTTGTTTTGATATGCCTAGATGTATTTTGGCATGGTTGTGGCATAAATTGATATTTGTTCTAGATGTAAAATAATAGCTCATTGCATTGCATTTGTTTTGTCTGTTGTATCTATAGCTGCAAATACTGATATTGTCTCTTTAATTTACAGGGTCGTTTTCTCTCATCACTCAACACTCAATCCCCAGCAATAAATGTAGTCTCTCGAAGGTTATTGAAGAGTGATAGTATAGTGGCCCAGAAGTTGTTTATTAGAATGATGAATGTTTATAGCTGATACAGATCTCTCCCTCTCTCTTTCCTTAATTTTTGTTTCTCCAATTCTTTCATTTCACATTTTCCCTTTGACTTTCATTTTTCCGATCCAGTAAACTTCATGGGCTAGTTGCTTGTGGTGGTGAAGATGGTGCCGTGGAATGTTTTGACATGAGAACAAAAACTTCAGTTGGCAGGATTAATGCTGTTTCTCCAAGTGGTGATACCAATCAGGTAGTGTTTCTATGTCTTCCTGAACTTTTGAAAATGATTGTTAGGTCTAAAGGCCCTGAAAATTATCTCTGCGAATTAGTTTGGCATTTATAAAGTGTGCAAAGTAGTATTTATTTGGATGTGGTATCCTCAATGAGCATCTGAATGCTAAGTCTCATGGACAGGCTGTCCAAATCCCTTGTTACCCTGCTAGGCAAACAAGACATGCAGAATTTGCTAACAACACTTATCCTCAAATGGACAGCAGATCTCTGCAGCCAAACATTTTTTTAATGAGCTATCATAACTTTGGTCATGTAGAAAATTGTTAATTTGCTTCTTTGATCCTAGATGGCCCCCTTTTTGCTTTGCTTGATTTGCAGGAAGTTTCTACATTAGAGTTTGATGGAGATGGGGGTTTCCTCATGGCTGTTGGAAGTAGTGCTGGAAAGGTACAATTTCATCACTTTGGTAATAAAATGTTTTTATCTGATTTTGATCTTATCTTACCTTAATGTTATGCTTCATACCTTATTAATTATCTTTAATGGTATATTTTTTTCTCTTATCAACATCTCCATGAAGAAATAGGGGTTGGTGAATCTTGACAGATCATCATATTGATGTAAATAATTTATCTGAATATATCATTTGTTAATTATCGTGAATGGCCATTTTATTAATGATATAAATTCCAGAAGCTTTCTGGTGCTGGTTCTTGAGGTTAAGTTAATGGTCTTATTTTTTTTTTATTACAACTCAACCTGAATCTGTTACACTTGTAATTTTATTTTTTATGCAATATGTATGTCATATGTATTGATTTATGTATATACAAGGTCACGTGAGATGTGCAATTATCAAAAAAAAGGATGCGTGAGATGTGAGGAGAGAGAATAATGATGAAGGGTCTTTTATTTTAAAAAATTATTTTAAAATGTTGCCCATGTATCATTTGCATATATACTATGTGTACATGCATGGGTATGATAGTGTGTCTTCATCCATGTGTTTGTAAATTTGGTAGGTAAACTGAACCCTACCTGACCAATCAGATCTCATGACTGGGTTTGGGTTAGGGTTGAGAACCTTGGGTTGAAGACCATATTGGGTTAGGGTTGAGGTTTTAACTCATTGGGTTGGATTAAAACCTCAAGTTATTCTTTGTTTTTATTTTTTATTTTTTCTTTTTGATTGGCCTCCAAATTATTCTTCTCCACTTTCCTGTTTTCTATAGTTCTTTTCATTTTATGCTTGTGGTTGTTATTGGAATTCACATCATTTAGTTCCCTTTTCAACCTTGTTCTTTATTCATTTGAGAACCTTTTTTTTTTGTTTTCATGATTTTGAAACTGACCTTTTTCTCATCATTCTATTAGAGTGAGGTGTTATTTTAGATGGTTGTGTCAACTTGTTGACATTGTAAAAGAATGTCATTATAGAACTTAGTGTTGAATTTCTCTTTATGTTTTATTCCTATTAGTTATTCAAAACTTACTAATAAGAATAATCTTGGACCAAACTACAAACTTTTTGAGGCTATCAGCACATCACATGTTTGAGCACAAGGATAACTACAAAGGGCCATTATCCTTTGTTGGTCTACTGTCAGTTGTCTTGGGAGTTGTGGATTTGATATGCACCTAAACTTTGTTTCTTACACTTTAGCATGAGATTTTACCATTCCATCAAGAAATGACCCCTATAGCATAAGGACAACCACTCTCTAATAGAACTTTGTTGCTTGTATTCTTGTGGTTTGATTTGTATTCCTAAAAGCTTAGAAAATTGTTTTCTTTTTTGTTTCAAGCTTCATATTCATCATTCATCCCTTCTGACCTTAGATCTTATTTGTGCCTTTGAAATTACAGGTATTTATCTATGACTTGCGTTCTTCCCGTCCTGTTCGGGTGAAGGATCACATGTAAGTGTCTCATTGGAATTGGTCAATGCTTTTAAAACAATGAGATGTACTTTTTTCAGTTCTGACTTTCTTCTATGTTTGATATGATTATTTTTATAGGTATGGCAGCCCAATACTGGATATTAAATGGCACCATACTCTTAATTCTGAAAGACCAAAGTTGATCACTACGGATAATCATATTGTTAGAATTTGGGATCCTAACACAGTAAGTTTGTTTTCTTTGTGGACATTATGATTTTGATAAGCCATTTGCATTCTTAACCATTTTATTTTATTTTGTCTTTTGATGAGTAACTATGAAGTTTATTGATTTAATTGAAAGAATATTATATATAGAACATGCCTAGGCATCCCAAGCATAGGCTGGTAGACAACCACCTATCCCATCACAGAAATGTAAATTACAATTCAGCCCAAATTAAATGTTTCCTATTAACCTGTTGTTTAACAAAACCTTTGCCATACATTTGCCAATCTCCTTACCCAATAGAAACTTGAGACTATTTCTTGTGCTAAATATCTGATTTCCTTAATGATGTATATCACCACGTTCCTTGATTTTTACCCTTGTGCCTTTCCATCACCACCTTTGAATCTCCCTCTACCATCATATTTCTAGCAGTCTTACAAGAGCAAAGAGAGAAGTTCCTCATCCCTTCTGTTACTCCTTTGGGACTGAGTTGGGATTTTGGCGAGTTCTACGTCATTTTGTATTCTCTTGATAATGTCTGTTTGGATCCCTTTATCTTAGATAGACGAGTTCTCCTCATCCTAAGGGTTCCTTTTTGTGTGCTTCCTTCTTCAAGTCTCTTTGTCAGTCCCCTGACCCTCAAGAGTTTCCCTTCAAGGAAGTCTGGTGTAGGTTTGTTCCCCCAAAAGTTGATGCTCTTTGTTTGAAGTGTTTTATGGGAAGGTAAACACCTTGGGAAATTTGCAAAAGTGGAGATCCTTTCTGTGTTTATCTCTGTACTGGTGCATTCTTTGCAAATGTAATGGATAGGATTGTTATTACTTATTTATTTCCTGTTCTTTTGCTACAAAATTATGGGATTGGTTCTTCTCTTTGTTTGGGTGCAGGTGGTGTAGTTGGGGTGGTAAGGCAATAAGGGATGGTCATGGTCTCTAGACAGAGGATGACTGTGAGTCTGCGCGAGTGAAGGTTTTGTAGGTAGGGTGGAAAGGCAACAAGGGATGCTCTCCTTGAAAGGCTGAGGATGACCAAGGGTTTGTGAGAGCAAAGATGCCAAGGGAGCTTTGCGAGAAAGGGGATTAGGGTGAAGCAGGGAGTAGGGAGAGATTCGAAGGCCCATGCATGAGATCAGTCTCGAGAGTCCTTCGTCTTCTAGCCTTCTAAACTTGGTAAGGTAACAAGGGATGGTCTCCTTGAAAGGTCGAGGATGACCAAGGGTCTGTGAGAGCAAGGATGCAAAGGGAGCTTTGCGAGAAAGGGGATTAGGTTGAAGTAGGGAGTTTAGAAGGCTAGAAGGCAAAGGACTCTCAAGATTGATCTCGTGCATGGGCCTTCGAATCTCTCCCTTTTATAGGGAGATCCCGAGGCTATAATGAGAATCATACAAATAAAGACTTTTCTTGTTGGAAAGTGGATCACGATTATTTGGTGCTTAGTGGGTAAGCTTTATTGGGGTTTTGCCACGTGTCCAATGAGGATCTTTTGGTATTAGGATTCCCTTTCCCTTAAGATTCTCACATGGTATGTCTTGGCTACAATCCTTTTCAAGCTTGCTCGTGGTCACACGTTAGGAATAAGGTTTTTATGATGATGACATGTTTCAGTGACATGGCCTACTATGACACGGCGAGTCGCTGTTGCTCATTGAGTAGGGGACGATCCCTGTTTGTCGAGTCTTCAGATAACTCTGAGCAATGACTGTGTATGACATCACAGGTGTAAATGGTCACCTTTGTCACTTTGGAACGTTTCTCATCCATCCTAGATGTCTCTGCTTGTAGTTTGTCAGCCATTACAATGTTCACCGCAGGTGTTCCGGTAATTCGCTTTGTGCCATTGCAGTCTTCATTGCAAGATTAATTCTTCGTGTACTCATAATTTGTGATCCTCATTGCGGTCTCTGCAATGCTAATCTACATGTACTTACAGGTGGAATCTGCCTTCAGATCTACATATGTTATTTGACCCATCTACCTTTGTGTGGATCAAAAAAGTGGAAGAACTGCAAGATTTTCTGAAGAGAAGTAGAGAAGTTTACAAGAACTCAAGGAGTGTGTGATTACCAGAGTGATACATTGGTTAAAAACCTTGGAATGTTTTCATCAGTTTTCTTTGATGATTTTTGGAGAAACTGGATTGTGGTGGCCAATAGCTGTTCTCAGAAGGATAAAACACATGTAGCTTGGAGACCACCTCCATTTTAGTACTTAAAACTGAACTTTGATGGAAGCAGTCAAGGCATTTCATGCTGCTTTGGAGTAAGAGGGGTGGTGAGAGACAAGGATGTGAATATTTTGGCACTTTTCTCAGGACTGGTGGGGGAAGGAGATTCTATTGGGTCTGAATTGCTTGTTGCACCACAAGGAATCCAGATCGCAAACCAGCTTGGTATGGTAAATCTAATAATAAAAGGTGATTGTAACTTGTAAGGTGGTGGTGGGATGACTGCTAAATCCAGACTTTGTATTGTGGTGCTATAGAGATGAAATCAATAAATTCAAATGGTATACAGGGTGTATGAATGTAAGAATATAGTGGGCTAGGAGATCAACAAATACTATGGCTCATTTTCTAGCCAAACAAGGGAAAAATAGGGATATGTTGTACTAGGCTCAGTTGTAATCTGTTTATTAATTTGTTCTATTTATTTTTGATGTGGCGGAGGTTGCACCTCACACCTCTCCAAGGGATGCTTATACTGGTTTTAAGCTCTTGATCATTTACCAAAAAAAAAAGACTGCTGGCATCTCCCCTTTTATTGAGTCCCCTTGCCTAACAGGTCCTAAAACTTGTTGGAAATGAGATTTCCATTTGTTCATTACTTTGTATTTGATCTCTTTGTTAATAAAATGAAACCTCTGTTCATGAGGCATTTCTATTATAGTTGTATTTACATATAAATAGAGGGTCCTTAGGTAATATTGTAGGGCATTTCGATGGGATTTATCATGGGGGTACTTGAAACATCCTATTTAAGGGTGAGCCTGCCCAACTCACTTTCATGGTTGGCACATAGATGGTTTTCATAAGATAATGTGGTGATATCTAGGGGTTGAGCAAAAAAAACCAAAAAACCGAACCGACCGAAACCGAACAGAAAAATCGGTTAACCGAACCCATCGGTTCGGTTTCGGTTCGATGTTTTCAAAAACCCGACAATTTTGGTTTGGTTCCGGTTAACCATTTAAAAAAACCGACAGTTACCTGAACCGACTGATATATATACAGTAATATATATTTATATAATTATATATATATATATTATATTTTTTATTTTTTTCGAAAATCAAATAAAAAGGTTCGGCAGTCTAAGAGTGTCAGACTGCCGAATTGAGATTTTCAACCTTTCTCTTCGAAAATCGAACCTTTCAATTGAAAATTAAAACATATCATATTTTATTTCATTTGAAAACCGAATAGGCGAACACTGCCAAACTGGTAGTTTGAGTGTTTGACAGTCTCTTCGAAAATCGAATCCTTAATAAGTAATAATTGGCCTCCTACCTCCAGCGTGCCTTTCCAGTTTCCCCTTTGTTTCCCTCTCTGAAACTCTGAGCTTTCTCTATCACTCTCTCGGACTCTCAGTCTTAGTTCTCTTCTTCCCCAACAGACCGACGGCCTCCAGCGCTCCGCCCTCCGACCGAATCACCGATGGCCTCTGACGACCGAATCACTGACGTCCAACCAGGCGACCAACTGTCTCACTCTTTGTTCTCTCTCTCAGACTCTTCTTCTTCTTCCCCAACGGGCCAGACCTACCGGCGGTGTCTCACTCTCAGTGAGTGTCTCTCACTAATCTGTCTCAGTAGTTAGTTTTGTTCATCAGCTCTCATTCTCTCATCAGTCATTTCTCTGACTCTCTCACTCTCAGACTCGGAGCTTTCACTCTCTCTGAGACTGTCTGGCATCTCCTCTCAATCTCTCATCTCTCAGTCTCTCACTCGACACTCACTCAGACTCACTCAGTCTCTTCTCTCTCAGTCTCAGTCACCCATCTCTCTCAATCTCTCATCTCTCTGTCTCAGTTCTGTTCACTCTATCTCAGAAGTCAGATCATCGTTCATCGATTCTCACTCAGTCTTTTTAGAGGGGAGGCTTTTTCCCATTTTTTAATTTTCAGTGCATAAAAAAACCGAAAAACTGAACTGCGGTTAAGCAGTCCATCGGTTAACCGGTCGACTGGTTAACCGACTGCATCTGTTCAGTTAGATTTAAAAACCGAACAGGTTGGTTCGGTTTAGAAAATCACCCCACGGTTCAGTTAACCAAACCGTGAGCGCCCATAGTGATATCTCAGCCATTGGGGTGAGATATCAAAAAAAGCTGAGAGTTTGGATCCTCAACCCCAAAGGTGCTTTTTCTTGTACTTTGTTCTTTCATTCCTGGTTTCCCCTATTTCTCATGGGTCCTCTTTTTCGATGCTTGAAGTATGGTGTAAACCTGTTCCTTTAAAAATAGAGGCTTTCTATTGGGAGGTCTATCATGGAAAACTCAACACTATGGACTTATTGCATAAATGAAGGAAAACTATGTGTTTGTTCCCAAACTGGTGCATTCTCTGTAAGGCAAATGGTGAAACTAGGGGTGAGCAAATGGGTAGGTTCTACCCAGAACTGAATGGAGCCAACCTCGAACTAGCCTTGAACCGGTCCTACCTAATCTGCTACAAGGTAGGGTCTGGTTCCGAATTCTTGAAAGTTGAAACCAACCCCCACCCAAGCCGATTCCAGGGTCCAGGGGTTTACCCTACCCGGACTTACCCAATGAACTGACCTTGGTGGAACCTGCCTTGGAACCAAACTTGCCTTAAATAAACCCCAAAATACTTTGGGGAACGTGAAGATTTGAACCTAAGCACTCATGGTCTCACTTGACCATTGAGTTACGTAAGTTATGTGATTATTTGATTTCATTTTAATATTTGAATGTGTAAAACAAGTAAGGTAAAAGGTAATATTTACAAAATTTAAATTTAAATTATAAGTTTTGAACCACATAATAATATCTACATATTAAGTTTCTCAATTTAATCAATAAAGATAATATAAGTTTTAAACTGTATATATTATATTTATTGAAAATCAAGTTTTTAAAGAAAATACTTTTTTTTTTTTTTTTTGAAGGGGAGATTAAAGAAAGAACAGGTTCCATGGGTAGACCCTGGAACTGACCTCGGAATTGCTAAGGCTTGAACCAACCTTTACAAGTTAGGTTCTGGTTCCAAAAACCTAGAACCGACCCCTACAGGGTAGGTTCTGCCATGGAACCGAACTGATAGGTGAAACTATTGGACATCTTTTTATCTCTTGTTCATTTGTTACCTTTATTTTGGATTGGTGCTTTTCTCTTTTCGGGTGCATGTTTATTGGTCAAGGAAGAGAGGGAGAATAATGTGGTGTTTTAGGGCTACTGTGTTATGGATAGCATGGGAAGAAAGAAATGTGAGAATTTTCAAGGAAGAAGAAAGACATTTGGAGGCTATTAAGGTTTGCATAACAATTAGGGTGATACATTGGGTTAAATCCTTTGACCTTTTCTCACCCCCACACTGTTGATGATATAAAAAGAAATTGGATGGAAGTGACTTCATCATCTATAAGGGAAGAAAAAATCATCAAATGCTGGCCTCTGCCCTTGGAAAACTTTATAGAACTTAATTTTGATGGGAGCAGCCTTGAGGCCCTTTAGGCATTTAGGGGGGAGGGGGCCAGGGCGGCGGTTTAAAAGGCGTGCCTTGGTGCACAGGTGATGCGGATTTTAGGTTATGTGCCTCACCTAGGTCCCAGAAGGAGTATTTTCAAAAGGTGTGCACCTGGTGCGGCTTGTGCTTCAGCCCAGGTGTGTGCCTTTCCGAAAATCCTGTATTTGCTAATGTTTCTCATTCATTCATCCTAATGAAAGATATTTCTAAAAGACACTTAAAGTTATAAAACCTTTCTTTTTTACAGGGATTAAAAATTTAAGACCCTAATATGGACTTGTTTGGGCTTGCCTTGAGGGGGCTTGGTATAGAGGCGGCTTGTAGAATCAATAATATGTAATGTTTAACATCACATTTGCTATTTGAAGTAATGCAATTGGAAAGAAAAATAGAGAGATTAAGAGTTTACGTGCTTGAATCTGTTTTATATGTCATGCTTGATTTTATATTTAAATATTCATTTTAAACATGTCTTACATGTTATGTTTATGTATTTTAATTTTGGATAGTAGGTTTTTTAAAACATTTGTTTTAATTTTTTTATATTTTTATTTGATAATGTGTTTAATATTTTTATAATTTGGATTTTTTAATTTTTGGCAATTGTTTGCATTTTTTTTTGTTTTTTGCATTTTTGTGCCTTGCTTCAAAAAGGCATGCGCCTTGCCTTGTGCCTCTGGCACAAAATGGCCCTTGGACTTTTTTAAAACACTGGTTCAAGGATAAAGAAGGGAATATATTAGCTTTATTCTTGGGCCCTATTGGTCTTGAAGATTCCATTATTACCTTTAGAAACCTTGTGTTAGGTTTCCCTGCCTTTCCCTTCCTTTCCCTACCTGTTCCTTCGAACCAAACATAGCCTTAGAGCTGAACTGCTAGTTGTCCTGTGTGGAGCTCAAAAAGCAAAAGTGTTAAAATCTGGAAAGGCTGTTTGTTGAAGGGGATTCTCAAGTGGTGGTTAGCTGGCTAAAGGATGAGAGGAGGCAGCTTGGATCTACTGAGATGGGGTTAAGAAAATCAAAGGGCTACTAAAGGGATTGACAACAACTTTTCAGTGGGTCCCTAGGGAGGCCAATGAGCTAGCTGATTCATTAGCTAGGCCAGGGGGTTGTTAGGGAACAACTGTACTGGGTTCAGTTGTAATATCTGTACTCTTTAGGGTATCTTTAGCCCTTATAATCCTCTCTGTACATTATTGTTTATATTAATGAAAAGACTCCTGGTTATTTACAAAAATAGGAAAACCATTGGCAATTCTAACCTTATTTTGTACAAGAATGTATAGAATGAAAAATTTAAGCGCCAATAATTTAATTGTAAGACAATGAATTTATATAAATACATTAAACCAGTAAACCCGATATAAAACCAAGTCAGACCGAACTGGATTAAATCAGTTGTTCATCTAGTTAGAGCTATTTTCATCAACTTAAGTGCTAGAGCTTTATAGAATATCAATTAAAGGGTCAAAATAGGCAAAAGCAAACTTAAGAAGATTCCAGAATATGGAGTCCCAAAACATTATAAGTAGGGGCCCCATACCCATATGAGGGCCCATTAACAACAAGACCTTCAATCCTCAATGGATCCATTTCATGGGAGAGAAACTCGTATTCTCTCTCTCTCTCTCTCTCTCTCTTTCTCTATGTGATTCTCTGTTATCACCAACATATTCTCCCACCATTCCTTGGACCTTTGGAGCCTGACCACCGCCTGACCACACTTCATGGCTTTACATTAACAATGGATATGGCTTTAAACAGAGTGGGCTGGCGAAACAGGCTTCATGTAGCTGATCCCATGTAATTTGGATAAGACTTGGATGATGATGACGACGATGATGATGATGTTTAGAATGAAGAACAAGGTAGATTTACCTATTATATGGTTAGGCGTCCCTAAATAAATAATTCAAGGGATAGGAGGAATAGATACATGGTGTTGAAAGTGGATGCCTGAATAAGCAAATGCTGCAATGGAAGAGGCACCGGCAGCAAGCTTGGAAGTGGATCCTGAGCTTTTGTAGTTCCTCCTTGGAAATATTTATCATGTCTCAGGTGGATACCGATAAATGTTCTGTGGAGGGTGATGCTGTTAGGTATGTTGGAGGCACTATTAACTTTCTTATCCTTTATGAGCACCAACAAAAACTGAATCATTACCATTTGGAGTCTCTTGCATAAATACTCTCCACCTTTCTAAACTTTGAACATGACGCAGTGTAGCTGTTCTTAAATATGTTATCTATACCAGAACGATCCCTATTCTGGATTTTACCTATCAAGGAATTCAAAAATGTAGTTTTTTTCTGTTTTTTTTTTCCTATTTGATACTTGATTTTCCCCATCCTTGTTGCACTAAGGTTTGAACTTCTTGTAGTTTTCGATCCTTAGATCCATATCCTATTAAGAATGGAGTAGTGCTCTACCAGAGACTATTTATCAAGAAAAAGTAAATAAATAAAAAGAACTCTGCCAGAGACTTCTCTCATGCAAACTAGAGATCTCCTGCTTCAATTGGTATATTACAAGCAATGTTCCTTTGTTGGGAGAAGAGAATCTAAGTCATAACCATGGGATTCTTGAACTAATTGCTACTATTCATACTCTGGAGAATCTTCTGAAGATTCCTTGGTTTTCTCATAATCCCATTAACATATCCTTGTTTCCTATGTCCAGCAGTGAACATTTTTTTTTAGAAGATTTATTGTACTCTCTGATCCAATACCCAAAGGGGTATTCAGTCTTGAGGCAGGATTAGCTATTCCATTATTTTCTGAACTTCTAACAACTTGTGTAACAGATATTAAAATTCCTTAACAACAAGGAACAGCAGGCCCGACACAACTAAACTGGAGATGTACACCTCCAAATTATTAAGACTTAATACGATCTTCAAACAAGCATTCAGAAATTGGTAGTTTACTTTATGGAATGAAAAAAAATAAAAAAATTGAAACAAGAAATGAACTTATATTTATGATTAGGATCTTTCTCGTTATGCTGCTATGAAACATTATGGGAATTTTTCTATCAATGATATTGCTTTTCAGTTATTTATTAGGATTTTTAATATATTTCTTACTTTTATTTTGTAAAATAATGCTTATTAAACTTTCCAAAGAATTCCTGACAATAATTTCCCACCCTCTTCTATGTTTCTTCAGGGAGATGGTTTGACCAGTATAGAACCAACAGATGGAACTATCAATGACATATGTGTATTTCGCGAGAGTGGTTTGATGATATTGGCTCTAGACTGCAGCAAGATACCATCCTACTTCATACCTGCCTTAGGTCCTGCTCCTAAATGGTGTTCGTACCTTGAGAACTTAACGGTGTGCTTGTTTGCTTGGATAGCATTAGTTTTGATTCTCAACCTATATATTTTTTATTTCTTTACTGTGAGGTTTTTAATTTTGTATTTTTGATCCCTTTTGTTGGGCTTTTTCACTGCAGGAAGAAATGGAGGAGAGTGCTGAAACAACCATATATGACGATTTTAAGTTTTTGACCAAAGAAGACCTTGAGAGGTTGAACTTGACAAATTTGGTTGGCACTAATCTTCTTAGAGCTTATATGCATGGCTTCTTCATTGACTATCGGTTGTATAAGAAGGTAATGCTGCTTCTCATCTTGCATCTTTCTTCAAGAAACATTATGTGCAGGATAAATTTATTATAGGAAACAAAACCAGTTCACTTTTCATGGACCATTATTCGTTTCAAGCATTTTCACTTTTCTACCTGTAAATTTCCAACTTTGAAAAATATTGTAGTAGAATCTTACATCTATGGGACATTTTCAAAAACTGTGGAGTAGAACCATAAGTTTAGTAATTTAAAACTCTGAAGGTTGTCCGTTTTGTTAGCTATATTGAAGACATTGACATTGCATTTCACTTGGTCAAAAGAATCTGCAGTTGCTACTTGCACAAGAAAGTACTTGGAATAGAAATATCAGAAATAACTTTGTAGATTAAAGAAAAAAAATGACAAAAATATTAAGAAGAAGATTAGAGAAGGGAGAAAAACATGACTGCCAGAATGTTTTTGAGCAGCAGCCTCTTCTATTTATAAGTATTGTTTAGTTACAAAATGAAAAATGCAAACATACCCCTATGTCATGGATTGACGGGGTTGGATTTGGCAATGGAAAGAACCCATGCAGCATCCTAGCCTCGTGCAGCAAGGACAACCCTTTTGTTATGTAAGGGTGGCCAAGTGTAGGCCCATTGATGGCTCAACCAAGGTCAGCGGCACTGGATCATGACCTCATTGCCCATGGTTGGGCTCTTGTTTGGCTCATGCCAGTCCATGTGAGGCGACACTACATGCCAAAGGGGAACTATGCTGATGATGTCGATGCTAGGCAATTGTTGGGCCCTGAACACACCCTAGCGCTAGGCATAGGGTATGCAAAGTGAAGGGGAACATTTATATCCCTCTCTCATGCATGGCCTCCCTCTCATGCATAAGGCTTAGTGCTGACCCATTTACTATCCTCATAAGCGCGTGTGCCCATGAGGAACCTTGGTAGCCATGTAGCCATTAACCAGGGCTTCCTTGCGAGGGATGTCTGGTCTTGGGAGTGCCAAGGGTAGGCACCCGAGGAGGTTGACCACCCCTCAAAAGAGGATGTTAAGCTTTTGAAACTCTGCCCAAAGATGACATCAAAATGCCAGAAAATCATATTGCAGAATTTACGATAATGCTACTCAATGCAGCCCACCAAGTGTAGGTAGACTGAGCCTACTTTTAGACCACAACACCTAGGTGGAATAATATAAAAACTAATGAAAACATATAGAAAACTGATATAACCACAAACAGACTGTAAAAAAATAAAGTGGAGGATATTGATCATTCTGAGCTTGTTTGATCATGTGTCAACTTGGACTTCACACCACCTTGGTAAACACATCTGCAACTGCATCTTTAAATAAACACAAGGAAGACAAACTTCCCCTGTTGACACCCTTTCATGAATAAAATGCGTACTCACCTAAATAGTTCAGTTATGCTGTATGGGATCATAAGCAATATCTATTGCTGCTTGTTTATCACAATACGGCATAAGGGCTCTTCAAAGGAAACACCTAACTCCCTCAAGAGTGATTTCAAAACTACTAAAGTTTAGAAACATCATGTGTCATTGGCTCTATGCTCTGCCTTTGCACTAGGATTAGCTACTAACTTTGTTTCTTGTTTTTCCATGATACTAGATTTCCTCCAACCAAAGCACAATAGCCAAAAATGGAATGTCTATCATCCATAGCTTGCATGACCAGTATTTGTATACCCCTCTACCCAGTGGTTTAAAAGGTGTGCCTAGGGTACACCATGCCTAGGTCCTAGGTGTAACACTTTTAAAAGGCACATGCCTTTGCTAATGTTGCTCATTCATTCATTCATCCTAATGAAAGATATTTTTAAAAGACACTTAAAGTTATAAAAACTTTTTTATAGGGATTAAGAATTTAAGACCTTGATATGGATTTGTTTGGGCTTGCCTCAAGGGGCTTGGTACAAAGGCAACTCGTAGAATTAGGAATGCATAATGTTTAACATCACATTAGCTATTTGAAGTAATGCAATTGGTAAAAAGAAAGTGATTAAGAGTTTACATTCTTGAATATGTTTTATATGTTATATATTTATCAAAAAAATATGTTTTATATGTTATGCATGATTTTATTTTTAAATTTTCATTTTAAATATGTTTTACATTTTATGTTAATGTATTTTAATTTAAGATAATAGATTTTTTACCAAAATAATAATAGGTTTTTGATAAAAAATAATATTTTTTGAACTTTTATTTTATAATTGAAGTTTATATTTTTAAACTTAAATATATGTACTTTTTTTGCGCCTTGCAGTTTTAAAACATTGCTCCACCTTCATATGTCCAAGATTAGTGTATAAAGTACTCATAGGGCATGCATGTATTGGTTGATGACACTAGCTGTGTATGAAGTAATCTTCTCACCAATCTTTGGTAAATGGTGTTGTCCTTCAACAATTCTCCTGCATTTTAACTTGTGGTTTTAATCAATTGGTGTATCCATAGGTTTAAACCCCATTTTCCTAGTCTCTTAAAGCAAATCATGTGCATACTTTCTTTGTGATATAATTATACCATGTTTGGACTTGGCTACCTGGACTCCTAAGAAGTATCTTGATTCTCCAAGATCTTTAATCTCAAACTCCTTAATCAGAAATTGTTTGAGACTATCAATCTCAAAGTGTAACTTCCAATCACCACTACATTGGAAAAATTGCACTGAAATTTCTTATGGAAGGGTCCAAATGAAGAGCAAATGCTTTACTGTGTGGCTTGAGACAAAATTTGTGAATCAAGAGAGAAAGGACACACTGGATTAAGGAAGTTGAAAGCGGTGAACATTTCTCAACAAATGGCTATGGTGTTTTGGAGGAGCATTCTCATCCACGGAGGCAGAGGCAGGTGATGGGGGTAAGGTATTGCTCCTATGGATTGGAAGTCTGGATTATATTTTTTCAGAAGTATTACAAGGCATTACATTCAACCCTTCAGAAATACTACCCTACCATTGTAGAAGCATAAACGTTATATAAGCAAGCCCAATACGATTGATTTCTATTAACCCCTTGCTTGGCTAGAGTATAGAAGAAATATAGCGCAGCAAAAATCCTGGTTTTAGAGAAGAAAATAAAGAAGAAAAGGAAGGAAGAAGAAGATGTTCAGGTGAAAGAGAAAGCAAGAGGAAGAAAAGAGAGGAAAGGAGAGCTGAATCGCGTCTCTCCCTCTATCCCTCAATCACTTTATATATGCTGAATATTAAAAGGTGAAGAATTACATGGGTGCCCTAGTTAGGCGGCTGACCCAAAGACATAAGAAACATTAAGTATTGTGGCCCATAAAGAAGGCCCACTACAGCTGAAATAAAACTACTTATAGATAAAAAAAACTGAGGCCCATTTGGCCCAATCTCTACAAGTATCAGCTGGCCCATTTGCAGGTTTCTATACCCATTGTATCTTTATCCTCATATTCATACTCCTTTCCAACCATTTGATCTGTTTAAGTTCATTCTATAGCCCCATATTGCTTTCTCACTGTTTTACAGTCACCCAGTTACAACCTTGGAGTCGCCTTCTATAATTAAATCAGTCAAACTCATTTCTCTTGCCCAGTGTAGTCCATGAAGCACATCATAAAGCGCAACCCTTGTGGAGTCTCCAGGGCCAATTTGACCTGAAAACATAGCAATGGTATTCCCTTCCATGATTCTAAAACACCTTCCACTCCTGATGGACCCAAGTTTCCTACACTACTCCCATCAAAGTTTAGTTTAATGAAACCCTCCTTAGGTGGTGTTCATTGTTTATGGCTTTTTAATTTCTTTGAAGAAGATGCAACCACCTCTACCCACTTTCTTCACAAATCATCATGTGAATAGGATGAGAATAACTCCATGGACTTAACCCCTTGCACCACCTTAGCCTTGACGCATTCAAAAATTGCCTCTTGACTTCTTTCCCTCCTTAAAGATTCTTGCATTTCTTTCTTCCCGTATTGTCCACACAATTTATGCCCTTGTGCATCTCCATAATATCCTCTTCTTAGCCATGTGAAAGTCAATGCACAAAACAATCTTGCCATATTTGAAGGCACCACCCACCTGCAATCAAAGAAAGAGAAAAACCATTACCAGATGTAAGCAACAAATGGACAAGAGACTAGTAAATGATAACAAGTCTTGCCATTAGCCTTACAAAGTGTGCACCAAGTCTAAAGTGTTGATCTTTTCATGATACACCTCCCACACTTCTTTGACAGGGAATGATAGTTGAGGGGTGAGGGGAGGTCCAAGAGCCTTCAAAAAGGACATACAAGTAAAGAAACCCAAGTGACGAATTGATTACACTAGAAGCTTCTTCATCCCTCAATCTTCTTTGGAATCCTAAGTCCCAATAACATTCCCTAGGTGAGGATGATGATGAAAAAGCCAGCAATTCTGAAGTAGGTTCTTTTTTGAAAGATAAAATAGAATACAAGAAGGGGAATGGGTTCTTAGGAGAAAAGTTACCCACTCATACGTCTTCCCAAAACCAAATTTTATCCCCAGAACAAGCATCATACCAGATAAAGTTTAGAAACTACTTTGGCACATACCATGTTTATCCCCAGAACAAGCATCATACCATGTTTAGCTTTCAATGGAAGATTGCTGACACACTTGCCAAGGGGTAAATAGTGAACAGATGTATTTGGCACAGTTGTAACTGTATTTTTGTGTAATGGGGTGAGGTAGCACATTCTACCTCCCCATGGGAGGCTGTATTTGTATGCTGATCAAAAAAATGGGAGGCTGTATTTGTCCATATAATTCCGCTTTATTTAATGAAATTTGTTAGTTATCAAAAAAAGGGTTCAACTATGATGCCGGAAAGACATGATACTGGGAAAATTTATGGTCAAAAAAGGGTTCAACTGAGAATTTGTTAATTAACAAAATTCATGGGATTTTTTTGATTGGTCAAAAACTCAGCCTTTTTGGTATCATGTTTTTCTGGCATCATAAATTTTTCCAAAAAAAAAAAATCATTTCTGGACAACCCATTGAATGCTTGCCACCACTCCACAACTTTTCACTTTCAAGAGGCAGCCTCCACAGCCATTTACCCAAGAGTGACAAATACTTCATTCCACCAAGTGGTCCCTTTTTCTTTTCCCTAATTCCCATACGAAATCTCTCATTATATACTCTATCACCTTTGCTATCTTCTGTGGGATCTTAAAGACTGAAAGGTAGTAGATTAGGAGATTTACCATAGTGAATTTTATTAAGGTTAATCTACCTCTGGAGATGTAGTTCTTTTTTCCAGGTTGTCAATTTTTCTCTAACTCTCTGTGATAGGATTCCAAAATCTACTTTCCAGGTTGAACAAGAACATAAGGCTGGAACCTGGTAATGGTGAGCACTTTCATTTTTGGACAGATGTATGGGTTGGATTTTGAGCTAGTTTGGGTGCCAAACTGCCAAAATTTAGGGACTGTTGAGGTTGGTTGGTCTCTATTTAAACCCCCAGATCAGGGACTCTTGGATCTGGCTCAGGGAACTACCATGCTCTTTCTCTACTAAGTCTTATTATAAGGTTTTGATTGGGTTGTTCCATAAGATTGTTTGCAGTTGGATTTGGCAAGTGAAGGTTCTATCCAAGATTATTTTTCTGGTGTGGACTACTGGCTGGTATCAGATTCATACTATGGATTTATTGATAAAAAAAGGAATGGATATCTAACCAATTCTGTAGCCTTTGTTGTTTTCCTCTTCTATTGAAAGAAAAGGAATGAATCTAAGCAATGCATGCTACTTAACCTTTATGGAGGGTCACCTAATTCTGCAAGAGACTTGTTATTCACTGCCCTTTTATCCATCTGATATGGAGTCATTTCCTTAACTTTTTCACAGTCAATGGGTGCCTCCTCAATCAGTGGCTGAGCTCCTCTCTTTTTGGAGAGTGAGTAGATTCTTGCTGAAGGAAGAATATTATGGGATCAACTGCCTTTTGCAATCTTTTGGGAGGTGTGGAAGTAGAGGTCTAAAAGGATATTTTAGGGGAGAATTCTTCCTATGAAGAGCTATTGTGAAGAATAGAGTGGGATATGGTCCGGTGGGGTGGAGTCTTTCATCAATTTTATGGGATAGGGAATTCTACAAGAGCTGAGTTGTTGGCTGCAGTATAAGGAATTCAGATTGCTAATCAATTCTAAGGTGATTGTGGATTGGTTATCAAGTCCAGACTCAGTTCTTTGGAGTTATAGGGATCACATTAGAAAAGTTAAATGTTTAACAAGGCACATGTCGTGTAGATACCAGTGGGTGGGTAGAGAGGAAAATGCTTTGGCTGATTATCTTGCTAAACAGAGGTCTGCTAGGGATCGGTTATTTTGAGCAGCTTTGTAATCTTTTTTTCTCTGACCACCTGTAATGTTTAGGGGAGGCTGCACCTCGTGCCTCTCCAAGGGATGCTTGTAAAGTTTTATTCTGCTTGATCAATGAAATCAATTTTCAATTATCAAAAAAAAATTATGAGATTTCAATTACAGATTTTACAGCTGACTGGATCTCAATCCCTATCTTTGCAAACACTTCAAGAACCAACCATAGTTCCCCTTAGATTGATGGGGTTAGGGGTGTTCATGGGTCGGGTTGGGTCAGTTTCAATGATTTTTTTCAACCGACCTGATCATGTCGGGTTGCTTATTCACCAAACTGAAACCGACCCAAACATTAAGGGTCGGTTGGGGTTGGTTTGTCGGTTTAGCCAGTTGGTTTGAACAATGGGCAAAAGCAAGAGGTTGTGTAGTGTTTAGCGTGTGCAACAGATATTTCAAATTTCTCCCCAAGTTTGGCAAGTTTAAAGCCTTAGGGATCTTTCTTGCAGGGCTTGCTGATCCCAAAAAGGTAATAAATAAAAGACTGAAATTGACTCAAACGTTCCCCCCCCCCCCATATTTCATTTCCATGTTTCCTTTTCGGTGTAAATTTTTCAACTCAAAAACAAAGTAAAAAAGAGAGTGTAAGAAATATTTGAAAAAGGGAAATAACAATCCCAAGACAAAAGCAATTCCCCATTTAGCTAATGTTACTTAAACTTAAAGCTAACTAGGATAGGAAAGGACTAAGATTTCAAAAGTAAGAAGCAATAGGCCAATAACCAATGATGGAAACACTCTACATTAGTGAGTTACTTGTTTGGTTCAGTTTAATTTCAGTTTTCAAGTGTGAAAACTGAAACCAACCTGATCTATCGGTTTAGTTACTTGCGAGAACCAAAACCGATCGGTGATTACAAAAAACTGACCAAATTGGGTTGGGTTGGTCTGGTTTGGTCGGGTTGGCTCACAATCTGAACACCCCTAGATGGGGTACATCCCCTGTCCAAATACATCCATAGTAACACGATAACATGAAAACTCACATAATAAATTCAAATAGAAAAAGAGGACGGTAACATGGACATTAATAACACAGTTATAGCTTACACGTATAAAGGACATGAATCTACAGCAAGAATAAGAACACATTGTTGTTCATAACATGGAAAGTTAGTGGTCAAATGTAGGTTGGAACATGAATATACAGCAAGATAAAGATGGGTTGGATGAATCTACAGTGACAAAAAGGATTAAATGAATTTGGAAGATCAATACCTCAAACTGATTTCTGTTAACCCAAATTTATAGTGAAAAAATGCCAAAAAAAAAGGTTTGAAATGGTGTTTGATAATCTGATTCGAGAAAAGGAGAGAAACACGATACTAACCTGTTGAATGATGTGTTCTTGTGCATAGAAAGTTGTTTTCTGGTGATGATAATGGAAGGAACGTCGGAAAATTGTGGGAGGTATTGTCTGTGAGAGTGGTGGTGAGAACCTCTTCATTTATTAGGGTTCGAAAATGGTAAAAGAGGGGGTGGTGGGTGTAGAAGTGTTCTAGTGTGCAAAAGCATGGAGTCTATTTTTTTGCACTTCGTGATTTGGACTTTTGTGTACTCTTATTTTCTAATTTTTAAAGTATAGAACACATCAGTCCAAACGACCACCTGTACTTTCATGCTAAACTACTTTGAAGGTATGACAGATTGACAGTCCAAACGCCTTGTCTGCTTTCCCTTCTGGAGCAACTAGATGTTTGAACCTTCTCCATGTTTTGTTATCAATGAAGATATTTGACATGGTTTTTTGATAAAAAAGTAATTTCTGTCCGGAAAACGAAATAAATAGATATCCTTAAATAGTCTGTGCTTGTAACTTGCATGCATATTTGCCACAATGTATTTATTGTTGACTCATTTAATGTATCAACTTCATGTCTGTTCTATAGGTAAGAAAACAATGAGCCACTATCATGAAAGTATTGGAAATAGATAAAAGCTGATTTTGTTTTGATATCATGTTCTTGTTTGCAATGTTGCAGGCACAATCTTTAGCAGATCCATTTGCATATGATGCTTATATAGAGCAGAGGAAAAAAGAGAAGCTGGAAGCAGAACGTGCATCTCGAATTACGGTTAGATGCTTTTGTATTGAATCTCTCTTTTTCCATATGGTTTATTTGATTCGAACAGTTTAGTTTGTAAGCTAGATGTACAATTTACTTTTGGTAAGTAGGGTTCTACTTCTGGCTGTTGCATAAATATTCCTGCAATGTATCTACATGTTGAAATTCTAAATTGATAGGCATCAGTGGTCGAACTATGTTGGTTCACAGTCACTAGGTTGATACTTGTAGGAAATTCTAGATTGAAGGCATCTAATTTATTGAACTTTCTATAGTTTTTAAACCATCCAATCAAAAAATTTGGGGTCTGTTATCAGCACTATTTATTTATTTTTGAGATAAAAATGGCAAACTGATGTGGACCAGGGGTTTGCTGCTTCATTTTTCACAAGAGCAGTATAGAATCATGTGACACCTTCAGAAACTTAAGATATCTTCTACTGACAGATACATTAGTGTAACAGTGCAGAAAAGTCTTTGAGTATTTTAATTGACTTGGGGAATCTGTTTATGAAGACCAGAAACTCTATAATCTATACTATTTTGTCCCAATGGAGAAATCAAATGCTTCTGTTGGCTTCTAGAAAAAAAAAATAATATATGCTTTTGCTTGATAATTAATCACTTTTTCTGGAGATATGAAATCTCTATTGTTTCATCTCGATGGAAAATCAAGCTTTTCTTCTTTTGCTTTTAGAGAAAAGGAATATATACTTTGACACGTGAGTTATCTCACATTCCTTTCATTTTTCTCTGCAGATCAAGAGGAAATTACCTAAAGTCAATCGTATTCTTGCAGCTCGTCTTCTTGAAAATGATGAAGTGGAGAATGAAGTGAAAGATGTAGATGAATTGGACGGAAAGAAAAAGTCCAAGAAAAAGAAGGGATTGAGCAGTGATGTGCTGAATGATGAGCGTTTTGCGGCAATGTTTGAAAATAAGGTAAACTCCAAATGGATTTCCAAGTATGTAATACTGATGGTGGTCCAGCCAGAAGGGGTCAGGAGGACCTACCTGTATCATGAGGTGTATTCTGCTGGATTAGTTAAACACTTTGGGGATTTTTTTCTCTTTGATTTTTATGGGATTTGTTATCTCCTGACATCACATAGGGAATGACCTTTTTGTAGTCCTCCTTTTGATAATGCAGTAAAGTGTTTCATTACTGATAAAAGAAGAAAATAGGAAAGAAAATGTAAAAAAAATGAAGGCTCAATCTATATTTGTTTAAAATGCTAAATTTAGACTTGGACGCACAAACAAGCATGCACACTTCCATATGAAAGGGCTTTTCTTTTCATAAATGATGGTGTGTTGTGTTACCATAGCAACAGTAGAGAAATCCCTAAAAGGATATTGAGATCTTTTTTAATGAGATGAAACTGGAGGCGGCAAATACAAATAAAATCTTCTATAAATTAACTTACATGTTACTTTAACTTTGGAAATGTGTTCTTTTTGTGTTATGTTGCATTTGTTTGTTCGGTGATCACTTTAATTTTTCTAACTATATGTTTTATTGCTAGCTGTGTTTCCTTCAACAATATTATTTTTTATTTAACATGCCTGGAATAGTAATCTATCGTGTATGGTTCATATACCAGATTCAAATAGTTAGGATAAGTCTTGGTTTTTTGAACATGACAATTCAATTGAAAAATATGTAATACAGGCACCCACTCACACACGTGGAGTACCCACAAAATACTCAATCTGTAATTCTGTATTTGTTTAAAATGCTAAATTTAGACTTGGACGCACACACAGGCATGCACACTTCCATATGAAAGGTCTTTTCTTTTGATAAATGAAAGTGTATTGTGTTACTATAGCAACAGTAGAGAAACCCCTAAAAAGATGTTGAGATCTTTTGCATCTTAATGAGATGAAACTGGAGGCGGCAAATACAAATAAAACTTCTATACATTAATTTACATGTTACTCTAACTTTGGAAATGTGTTCTTTTTGTTTTATGTTGAATTTGTTTTGTTCGGTCATCACTTGAATGTTTCTAACTATATGTTTTATTGCTAGCTATGTGTCTCTTTCAATAATATTGTTTTTTATTTAACATGCCTGGAATAGTAATCTATTGTGTATGGTTCATATATTCATATACCAGATTCAAATAGTTAGGATAAGTCTTGGTTTTTTGAACATGACAATTCAATTGAAAAATATGTAATACATGCACCCACTCACAAACGTGGATACCCACAAAATAGTCAGAAACTTGGAATTAGGCTTGTAAATTGACTGAAGAATATGTTATTTACATTTTTACATAAATAGTCCTTTTATGACATATTTACTTTCCTTTCTCCTCAGCACTGTATATTATAATGCTTACTTAAATTTGATTTCCTCTTCAGGACTTTGAAATTGATGAGAACTCGGAACAATTTATGGCTTTACATCCTATGGGTTCCAAGAAACAGCCTTCATTGATTGAGGAGCATTTTGAGCCAGTTTTGGAGGATGAAGAAGAGCAGAGTTTAAGTGATTCTGATGCATCTGGAATGGCTCAATCATCAGAAGATGAGCTCAAGAAGAAAAATGAAACATCAAAGGTTCCAAGGTGAGATGGACTATGAACAAAATGTATTATCAACCAAAGTGATTTAAAAACTGTTTAGTATTAGAAACTTATTGAAATAGATGTCAGAGCTCCTGATTATTTAAAAAAAAAAATCACAAATGCACAACTGAACTTACTTAGAATTGGTCTTTAACTTGGTATTGGGACAAATTTACTTTTTAGGCATGTGCTGCAAGGTTGAACCTCCAGAACATTTTCCTTTTGCCTTGTTCTGAGGTCAAGGTGCAAGCTTCAGTCACCCTTTAAAATACTTGAAAATTACAGAATTATAATTGACAAGTGTTATTTGGAAAAATAGTAATTAAAAATGTAGGACAAAAAGGAAAAAACAATGACCATTAGTGTGCGTCATAAGAATTTATATGGTAGAGAAAGGTTGATGAGAACATTTTAATATTATTTAGTATTAGAACATTATATCATCATGTAAGCCTTGCCCACTAAATTATATGGTATCAGATATCAAGTAAAATTATTAAACATTCAGTAAGAGGTAACAGTTATATTGGGGTATTAAGTTTAATAATGAAATTAGAAAAGGTGATTAGACAATATTTGGTTTACATTCTTATCCTTTCTTAATATTTTACTTTTGTTTATAAATATTTTTCCTGAATGAGACTATAAAAATACCTGGTTAATAATCTAAAGAATGTAGGTGTAAATGATCTTTTTACAGTCAGTGATGTAACACCAAAGGAAATGAACTACTGGAAAAAGTCCAAGCTGGCCTGGCCAGATATTGATCTTTTAGTGGTTGACATGACATTTAGGGAACCTGTAGGCATCCTTTTTGTCTTAACACTTGAAACCCTAAGGCTTCATTTGTTGGCAGTGGAAATTTCATTTACACTGGTACAAATGGATGGATTGCAAATGGGCCAAGTGCAAATTCTGGTTTACTTGTTTTTCAGGTTTTATTTTATTTTATTTTATTTAAAAGGAGTGAATTTGGAAGTAACATGATGTATTCTCCAGTCTATATAAGAGAAAATAAAAAGTAGAGGGAAGCTTATTTGTTTGTGTTGAATAAAATGGAAAATAAGATGATGTGATCCCATTTTACATGAGAGAAAACTAGTGCAAATGAGATAAAGTGCAAATTTTGCATCACGTAAGGGGGGCAAATCTTAGGTAGAAACAAATGCATGTTTGAACCAAGTGTTGATCCGTGTAATTGAATGGAGCCTAAATAACTCTGACATTAGATTACTGTTTACATAAATGGCATAGTGAACATAGCTGAGAACTAGTATGTTACTATTTCTGATGAATGCTATGCTGAAAATCATAATTTCAATAAACTGAGTGTGTGTAGAAAAGAGAGGAAACAGTGCTTGTAAGTTTATATTAAATTGTACTGGATGCTTTAGTCTAACCTGAATAACCCTTTCCATTTATTATTGTTAGCTAGAATTTATAATCTAATAGCCTTAATTAAGTTGATTAAATTAGTGCCAAACAATAGAGAACAAAGATTCTGCCATATTTTGGATTATGAACTTGTGTTTTTTGTTCATGTAAAATTAATAAGGATGATCATAATGATCCTTCACAACTCCATTGTGCATGTCAACTTGGCTAAGCCAAATTTATTGCAAAGCTTTATAAGTAAAATTCTATGTTAAGTGCATTTTGAGTAGAATTTCTTCATCAAAGCCGGAAAAGGAAAATTTCTTTCCCACTAAAAGTAATTTGTAAAATGTGCAGACTATATGAAGTGAAGGATGAGCGACATGCAGAAGCTTTCTGGAACCGTGTGTCACTTGCAAAGGATGATTCTCTTCCACTAGGCGAGAGAGTGGCTTCCCTAGGAGGCCAACAGCCTTCTGGGGTCCCTGGTGATGTGAAGTTTGGACCAGGGGGGTCACGGGAAATCTCCTTTGTGTCTAGAAGCTCAGCCAAGTACAAAGAGGACAAGGAGGATGCACGAGAAGGAAAGAGAAGGGGAATCCAGTCATTGGGCCTGAAACCAGATAGATCAGATTTCCGGGGCAGAGGCCATCATGGCAGAGGGAAAAAAGGAAGTCATGGGAAGAGCAGAGGTAGAGGCAGAAAATGAGGTCTACATGAATTTTCTGGTGAGCACACTACTTGGGGCAGTCAGAAGAGTAATGCATGGTACAAGAGATGTATTCCCTTGTCAACGCTGATTATCACTAGGTTTCTTACAAGTTGGTGTTTTTTGTTTGAAGGATGGATATAGGAGCTAACAGTTTCCATGTCTAGCAATTTTGTCGTATAATAAAACAGATATTTATTTAATTGTTTGGGAGATAATCAGCCAACAGTCTCCATGTCCCATGGCAATTTTGTTGTATAAGCAAATGTATTCTTGATACACCACATAAATTTATTGTTGAAAGTAACAACTGCTGTGCAAAGCCATGACGACCATCAGCCTTACTTGAGTTTACTTTATTATTGTTTTTTATTTTACCCTTTTGGAGGAAAGGAAATGAGTTATGAGGCTCCCCAAAATGTCATACTAATATATCTAAATTTCAACCTTAATCTATTACTGCTAGAACCGAAGCATTCAGCCTACATTGGGCAAAGAAAGTAGCACTCTGATCATCTTGATGCTCCATGGTGGGTCTTCAAATCCTTTAAACTATTGACAACCCATCTGAGAATTTTGACGCCTTATTTGAGTATTTCCTTTGGTCTACTGCTTTCTACTGGCAATTATCTATGTTTTCCTTCTCTCTCTAAGTGGAAAATGTGGTGCAATCTATATAATAATGACTTACATGGAACCGGAAGGTACAAAATATTCAGCCTATCAGCATGCACCCATATGCATCCAATTTTAGGGTTGTCGATATGTTAAACACAAAAGAGTTGGGGCTTGGGATATGTGGCCATTTCTCAAGTATAATACCCTTTCTAGAGATGTTCCGAATCCTGATTCAATTCTTATTGCCCATTGGATTGCCTATAGTGTATGTCAATACTTTGAACCATGCTGACATGTATGAAATATGAAAATGCAATATGGGTATAGTTTCTGTTGGTGCTCGGAATGGCCGAGGATAACAATGTAATTTCGCCCTTGGACTCTGAAGGGTGGCCGAAGGCTTTGAGGATTCGGAGAGGTCGTTGCTGAGGCCGATGTGTGTATGTTGAGGCGGGGTGGACTCTGAGTACGGTAGAAGTCGAGGGTAGGTGGTCGAAGTGCTATAAGGCAGAAACTCGTCAAAGGCCCCAGGTGAGAAATTGAGGTAGAGTCTTCGACGGTCAAGTTAGTACAGGGTACGAAGGGAGAGTAGCAGGGTAGGATCCTGTAGGCAGTTCCAGAATAAAGTCCCAACAGTAGTTATTGCAATAGCCCTTACGACAATAGATGTTGGTCTTGAGTTTGTAACCCCCTTACTTGGAGGGATGTACCCTTATTTATACTTGAGCTGCTTGGAGGTAGGTGGAGATGAACGCCTGAGATGGGAGTTGTACGAGGGCCTATAGCGGCTTAGGCAGGGTCACACAAATACATCGCGGTTGGCTCTGTATGATGGGGGCAGGGTAACCCCTATTGTAGTGGATCTCGTTCCCTAATCTGGCGCTCGTGGGTGGGCCTCACAGCCTCAAATGGGCTAGGTTGGGTCACCTCACATCACTTGCCCCCCACTCCCGAGGCTAAAGAGGAATGTTCGGCTTCAGCTGATGGGAGTAATAATGGTGAGCGCCAGAGGGCCCGGGCAGACGAGGTGTACCCTGTGGTGGCGTCCTCTTTCGTGTCTCTACTTGTTTTGTCCTTATGTGTTGGCTCGAGGCTGTGAGTGGTTTACAACACTGTTGCTTTGGACAAGCGATTCGGGAGGCGCGCTCAATGTGGACGTTCTGGTGCCGTCATTTGGGCTGAAAACAAGGGGGCCGAAGGCTCCTTAGGCTGAAGACTTGTGGAGCCAAAGGTTGTTTAGGCCGAAGACCTGTGAAGCCCGAGGACCCATGCACGGGATGGCTTTCCGGTCTGACCGATGCGCACATCCGCGCGGCCGAGTTGCATAAGCCGGTGGTCCATAGTGGGCAGACGCATCGGTTCACCCGAAGCGTCGTTTCGCCTTCCGAGAGTGAGCATCGTTTCGCCTTCTGAGGGTGTGCATTTAGGGAGGCGGCATAGCTGGATCGCAGGTGTGGAGGCGTTTTGCGTCCGTTGGATTGGGGACAATCCGAGCTATCGCTAGCATGTCATTTTGCCTTCCGAGGTTGAGCATCACGCGGCGCGCCTTGATTGGGTAGCGGAGGCGGTGGCTTCTTAGCAGTTGGATCTTGAGAAATCTGGGTCGTTCGTTCCTCTTTAAATAGGGCCTTTAGGGGTATCATTCCCGTCGTTTGCCTCTAAGCGCCTTTGCCTTTGAGTGAACTTAACTTCCAGACTCTCCAACCTTCAACACTCTACTCTTACTCTTTCTTCCTCTACATTTCCTAGGTAACTTTAAACAATGTCTTTCTCAGATTCTGGACCTGAGTGCTATGAACTTCCGCATGAGTCAGAAGGGAGCTCTTCCCGTACCCCTTCTCACCTTTCCCCCTTGAGTCCTTCTACCCTTGCCCCCCTCCGGCGGGAGGTCATGGTGCTCCGGGAAAGGGTAGCCCCTAAGGATGTCGAAGGCAGCCATCGAGGCGAGGACCCTCCCTGTGAGAGTGCCACTTCTGTGACACCAAGGGAGGCCGAAGGGGCCTGCCTAGTTGAGGGGGAGGGAGCCCTAGACCACGTTCCCGGGACGAGGGCTGCCCAGGTAGTAGCTGAGATTGGTGTCCTCCGCCTGGGTTTCAAGAACTCTCTAGATGGGGACCAGGTCAAAGCTCTAGTAAGGCAGTACTTCATTCCCTTGTCCTATGGTATGAGGGTGCCCAAAGTAGGCGAACGGCCATGGACTCCTAAGGAGGGGGGAGATATGCGTCTACCAACATTTCCTCCAGTTCAGTCTCCGATTTCCCCTTCATCCGTTGATTCCCGAACTGTTGAGGGCGTATGGGATTACTCTCAGCCAGCTAGTGCCCAACGTCGTTAGGACCATAGTGGCCATGCTGGTGGTGGCTCGGTTCCAGGGGTGGAGCTGATGCTAAGGCTCTTTCGAGTGTTGTTTGTGCTAAGGAGGCATTCCTCTGAGGACGACATGTATTACCTCCAACCCTGTAAGATTAAGCCGATAGACAACCCTTCCTCCGTGCAAAACTGGAAGGGAAAATTCTTCTTTTTATCATGCCCCGAGGGTTGGTCCTTTAAGTCGGGGTGGGGAGAAGTTAGCCAAGATGCGGAGAAGAGTGTCCCCATGCTCATGAATGAGGAGAACAATGACCTCGTCTAGTTGCTCGACCTAGGGATAGTCCGAGCCCAGCCCTTGTTGGAGGAGGAGGTCCCACTAGTTTTTGCGGGGCTTAGCCCTGCTCCCCTTGGTAGGTGAGATCCTGTAGCCTTTTAACACGCCCTTTTTCCCCTTCCTTTTTTCTTTTCTCTTCTCTTTTTTACCTTTTTTTTTGCTACCTCACTGATGGCTTCACTTTGTTTGTAGAGGTGCCAATGGATGCCGGCCAGGCTGTTCTGGAACGTGCTCGCGCCATGCAAAGGGAACGGGCCAAGGCGCCTCAGAGGCCTTCTGATGGGTAGAAGAAGGCCGAGAAGGTTTCAACCTCTGCAACGGGGGGTCTTCCCGCCAGGTCCCTACCAAGGGGATGAGGGCAAAGGTCCCTGCGAAAGGGACCTCTTTGACAGCTCCCTCGAAGGGAGCCACTTCGCAGATTCCCGTGAAGGGGAAGGGGACCGTCAAGGAGAGCCAACCAAGGCGCGAGGAGTAGGTGCCGTAGCAATCGGCCGAGGTGCCGAGGAGACCTGCCAACGAGGTCGATGTAGGGAGGAAGAGACCGGCCGAGGGGGCCGTGGGGGGTCAACCGCAGCAGAAGGTGGCCCGCACCAGGAGCTCTGTCAATGATGCTTCGAGGGTGTCCCACATGGAGTGGATGGGGCCGTTCTCTACTCCCATGCCATTGGAGGAGCTCGCCTAGCAGTCTGACCAGATCTTCCGCCCTCAGTGGGAGGTCCGCGAGGGGGACTCGATCCGCAATGCGGGAGTTGACCCAACGCTGGTAATCAGGTCCCTGTTGTCTCAGGACCGCTTCCAGATGTTGGGGATGGCCCCTGACAAGCTGTACGACCAGGGGTTGCAGAGCCTGGCCGAGGTAACAATCTGTCCCTCTTTGCTTCTCTTTTTTCTTTGTTCTTTTTGCTGGGTACTGACTGTTTTCTTGTTGCAGGGCTGCCTTCATTTTGTTGGTCTAGGGGACCGATTGAAGTTGACCCTAGCCAATATGGATAAGCTGGAGGCTGAGAAAGACAAGCTTCAGCAAACTGCCGCCAACGCCATGGAGAAGTGTCGCGAGATGTAGCGGTTCTTTGCTGACGAACAGAGGTTCCGCTAGGAGGCTGAGGAGAACATGAAGAAGACACAAGATCTTCTTGCCAAGGAGCAAATTGAGAGGGCTCAGGTTGAGAGCCTCATCTCCGAGGCCGAGCGGCGTCTCCGACAAGCCAAGGGGGGCATCTCTGAGGCAAATAGGCGGGCGGCCGATGCAGAGCGGAGGGCTAAGGAGGCAACTAAGAAGGCTACCAAGGCCGAGCAGAAGATGGTTGGCGCCAAGAAGAGGGCCCAGGAAGTAGAGAAGTGGGTTAGCGAGCTGGTCGACGTCGCTTTCGGGGCTTATTTGGACGGGATCGAGGACACCAAGAAGGCACTCTTGGCGGTGCTTTCGGACTTCGATGCTGAATCTTTGAAGGTGATTCCCGATACTCTCGAAGAGGCTGCCGACTCTGCACTTCCTCCTCCAGCTGATGGCGAGGCTTAAACCAGGCTTGTTTTTTGTATTCAGCTTGAAGGGCCATAGAACAAATTGAATTTGTAAAGCCAAAAGGATTTTTTTGTGCATAAATAAAATCAGAGTTTTTTTATCTTTTGCTTCAAATGTTGCACTTTGTGTTTTGTTGTGTTGTCTTTCCTTGTATATTTTTGCATCGTTTTTTGCACTTATGTTCTTGTTGCCGAAGGGTCCTTGCCCCTCCAAAGGAAAAAACACAGCGTAGGATGAGCGTAGTTCTCTTTGGTTTACTTTGTTCTATTTTTGCGCGTCAGGATCATGGAGAAGGGGTGGCTGAAGCAAAGCCTCCGAGGCTGAGTCGGGGCTTGCCTGGCCTAACACCCTTTTAGTCATTCATTTAGGCGGGGCTAGAGAGGCCTGTGATGGGGAGAGGCCGAAGCAGGGCACCAAGCTCGCCTGTCTCTCTTCCCTTTACTTAAATAGACAGTTTTGTATGCCCTTAGCTTCAATCAGAATGATGTACTTTATGTGTTTATTGTAAATGAATAAAGATACATATTTGATTCATGTTCCCTTGGTATGTTTCTGTGTAATACCCTTAAACTGGACACTTAATGAGACTCGTGTTAGTTTAGAATGTTCACAGCTAGTGGGTCGGTCTGGGGAGACCTATCCTGACAAGGCTGACACTGTGGTGCCACCAAGTCGGTTGGGGTGGCCTGTCTCAGCTGCCAGGGTGAGACCCTAGGCACATACAGTGTAGGATTAATTGAATCTTTGAACTGGACCAGATTTCCAGTATTGCCCTGGACCTTGGAGATTGATGGGCAAAACTGGAAAGTTACACCCGACCCCTAGACTCGATTATGATACTACACTAGGTGTCGGATTGGGCTGTCTTTGATGTACCAATCAGTGAGATCCTTAGCGGGGGTCAAAACCTGGGTATGTTGGGACAGTCCGAGAATTCATCTGAGTGGGTGATCATAGTGACAGGATCAGCCCCTTTGTCGGACAAAGGTAATGATCAGGGATGCACTCTCACTGATGGAAACCAAGACTGCCGGCAGCCGATTTCAACCGTTGAGATTTGTTTTGCAAAATATATTTTATATAAGATATAAAAGTATATATGTATGGTTTCTAAATTGTTTGCAAGAAGGTTTTAATTCCCGGGATCCATATAAGTGGAGAGTGCAACACTGTTCCTTGCAGCCGAGGGAGAGGTCCTCTCTTGTCGGGCAGTGTATGATCATTATGGGCTGAGAGGTTAAGTGTAAGACCATTGAGGATAATGCCTGATGGGCTAATCTTGCATCTGCCCACAGTCCCTGGGTGTTACAAGGTGGCTTGGCCCAGGGACCACTTAGTGTAAGTGTTGGGCCCATAGAGCTCATTTGATGGGTTTCAGGGGGTACACTGTCTTCAGCAGTGCATTCGGCTAGGCCTTGTAACAAAGGCTGGGCTGAACCCATGTGGCTGATGTGTAGATCAATGCTTGGGTCCCACGCCATACAAGGAAGCCCAACTGGGCAGCAATTTGGAAGGTTTTTGAGTACATAACCTTAATGGGCCTTAAGCCCATTTCGAACTGGGCTGATTTGATTAGTCATTTAAAGGGGGCGAATTCTGAAGTGGGTCAGCTAAAAGGATTGGGCTTAGACCCTATCCACTCAGAGAGTCCAAGATCTAAATAAGATTTAGATCTAGAAACCTCCTAATTAGATTAGGAGACAACTGATCTGATTTGCAGATAAGATAAGGATTATCCCTTATCACTAAGGGACTTCTAACCCAAATATGATTTGGATTAGCAACTCCTAATCTGATTAGGAGCTGATCCCTTTGAGATTATAAAAGGGGAAGGGGGCGGCAGCCTTTTACATCATCAACAGCATTCTTCTCTTAAAGAAAGAGAGATTGAGAGATTTCCTGCATACTGCGAATTCTCTCCTGCCGCCACCTTCCTGCCATTGCCATTCCTTCAGTTCGATCTCCAGTTCTTGGGAGCAATCAAGATTGGATCTTGATTTCAATCTTTTGGGAAAAGATTGATTGGAGCTGTACTCACAAGCCGTCCAGTTGATTCTTGCGAAGGGTCAAGTTCTTTTGAAGAACATTGCTGATTCTGCTCCATCCTTCACTGCGCCATCTTCAGTGGGAGCAGATTTTGGATCCTTCCTTAGGCGTGAACACCTCCATTGGGAGATAGTATTTCTCCGTATCAGGTATAATCCTCTCCCACTCCTTTTGGTTCAGATCTGGTTCAGTTTATGGTTCAAGATTGATCCTTGAAAATATGATTTTCTAAAAGGGGAATACGATTCCCAGTTGAAGGGAGAGATAAAATTTTTGAAATTCGCCCCTTATTCCGCAATCTTTGGGCGTCCATAGGATGGATCTCTCATCCCTTCAGTCGATATAGAGTGGGGCCGAGGTTGAGCTAGGGCTCACCTGTATCCCAATCTTATAAGTGTTGGGTTCAGCAGGGCCGATGTGGCCTGCCATATTAGGGGGTGGCTGAGACGGAGCTGGGGCTCATCTAGCTTTGTGGGACCTAGGTCAAGCAGGGGCTCACCTGGCGCCCATATCCCAACGTGTTAACCTTGACGAGGCCGAGGTGGCTTGCCATATTGGGGGGTGGCTGAGACGGAGTTGGGGCTTGTTTGGCTTTATTGGGCCTAGGCAGAGCTGAGATTCGCTTAGCTCCCATGCCTCCGCACACTTGTTTCGACGAGGTCGAGCACAACGCTCTAAGGAGGCTGGCTTCCTTTGCTGGTAGCACTCAGTGTGAAAGTTCAGGAGGCAAGTGCTGAGGCACACGGGGCCCTCGTCCATCTTGGCGTATTCTGACGCACTAAGTCATAGCCAAGGTGTCTGCTACTTATTCGTTAAGTCTTGGCGTCGGTCTAGCGAGGGGGTATAGCCTCGGAGGCCATACGCCCCGACCAGTTACGAGGCTGAAGAGTTATAAGGACTTAGTAGGTACATGCACTGAGCATTGAGCCAAAGAGAACTTTGCTTCGTTCATTCCTGAGTTTTAAAAAGATATTACAATCATTTGTAGTACATCTGGAGGTTCCCCGAATTCCATGTTTGAGGTACAGCTCTTCCATCTAGGTGTTCCAAGTGGAAAGTGCTAGGGCCAGCGAATCGCTTAATCCTGTAGGGCCCAGCTTCTCTACTTCAGGTTCGGGGACCATGACTTTTCTGAGGACAAGGACTCCCTCTTGATAGGGTCTTTCTTTTACCCTAGAGTTGTAGTAGCAGGCCACTCGCTGCCGGTAAGCGGCTACCCTTATCTATGCTTGCTCTCAGGCTTCTTCCAGCAGGTCTAGGTTTGCCCTGAGGCCTTCATCGTTCTTGGCTTCGGCATATGCTTCAACTCGGAGTGTTGCCTGGCCGATCTCTACTGGGATTACTGCTTTTGTGCCATAGGTTAAGCCGAGTGGGGTTTCTCCCATGGCTGTCCGAGGCATAGTTCAGTAAGCCCAGAGTACACTATTTAGTTCTTCAGCCCATAGGCCTTTAGCTCGGTCCAATCTGGTCTTCAGTCCATCTAGTATTGTCCTATTGGTGACCTCGGCTAGGCCATTGGTTTGGGGATAGCCTACCGAGGTGTACTATTGCCTGATGCCAAGGGAGGCACACCACTCCCGGAACTTGGTGTCATCAAATTGCTTCCCGTTGTCGGTGACCAGCATATAGGGTAGATCGAAGCGATAGATGATGTTTTTCCAAAAGAAGTTTTGGATGGCTCGCGCCGTGATGGTGGCCAAAGGCTCAGCTTCTACCCACTTGATGAAGTAGTCTACCGCGACAATGAGGTACTTCCTGGTCCCATGGCCAGGGGAAAGGGTCCAAGGAGGTCCATGCCCCATTTGGCAAAGGGCCATGGGCTGCTGAGGGCCGAGAGGGTGGTGGTCGGCCTGTGGCATAAGTTGGCGTGTCTCTGGCATGGGTCACATCTTTGCACCAATCTAGTTGCGTCCTTGTGGAGGGTAGGCCAGAAGTAGCCCTGCCTTAGAGTTTTTTAGGCTAGGGATCTCCCGCCGAGGTGGTTACCGCAGATGCCTTCGTGAATTTCTTGTAACACATAATTGCCCCCATCTGGATGGAGGCATCAGAGGTAAGGCAAGGTGAAGGATCTTCGGTACTGCTTTCCCTCTAGCAGGGTATAATGGGCTGCTTGTCGTCTAAGTCGTTTTGCCTCATTTCTGTCTTCGGGCAGCCGTCCTGTTGACAAGAAGTTGACGATGGGATCCATCCATGAGGGTTCGGCCTCTATGGGGAGCACATGGACTTCTTCGATGGAGGGCTGAAGTAGCTTCTCGACGTGCACGGTCCGGCTGAGGGATCCGCTCGAGGTACTCGCCAACTTGGAGAGAGCGTTGGCTCACGCATTCTCGGCTTGCGGGACCCGTTGCAGGGAGAAGCATTGGAAGTGGCGGGCTAGATCTTGGACTTTGGTGAGGTACTTGGACATGCTTTGTTCTCTAGCCTCGTACTCACCGTTGAACTGATTCACCACCAGCTGAGAGTCGCTAAAGGCTTTGACATGTAAGGAGCCGAGGTCCCTAGCAAGTTGGAGACCAGTGAGGAGGGCCTCGTATTCGGCTTCGTTGTTCGATGCTAGTCGAAACTTAGCGCATACTTCAGGACAATATCATCTGGTGTAAGGAGGATGAGGCTTGCTCTGCTTCCTTTAGCATTGGAGGACCCATCTACAAAGAGCTTCCGTCGAGGTTGAGCCTCGTCGTCCACATGATCCCCCTCAACATTTTCTGGGGACTGGCGAAGGGCTCGGCCAAAGGTGTACTCCACTATAAAGTCTACTAGGGCTTGTGCTTTGATCGCGGGCCTCGACTGGTACTGGCTGTCAAATTTTGAAAGCTTAATGGCCCACTTCGTCAGGTGTCCTGAGGTCTCAGGTTTAGCAAGGACCACCTTGAGGGGATGGTTCGTCAGGACCACTACAATGTGGGCCTGAAAATACGGCCGAAGTTTCCTTACTGAAATCACGAGGGTGAAAGCCAACTTTTCTATCTCAGGGTACTTGGTCGCGTCGTCGCAGAGGGCCTTGCTAGCATAGTTAACTAGCTTCTGCATGCCATCTTCCTTGATGAGGATTGAACTGATTTCCTCATCCCCGGCTGAGAGGTATAGGTACAAGGTTTCCCCCTCGGCTGGCCTAGCGAGAAGGGGAGGCAAAGTAAGGTACGCCTTGAGGTCGTCAAAGGCACATTGGCACTCTTCCGTCCACTAGAACTCTTTCAGCTTCTTGATGAAACGAAAAAAGGGTAGGCAGCGGTCGGTTGACTTTGACATGAAGTGATTGAGGGCTGCTATTCAGTTGGTGAGTTTTTGGGTCTCCTTCACCATCCGCGGGGGTGCCATATCTAGTATGGCCTGGATCTTTTCAGAATTAGCCTCAATGCCTCTCTGAGTGACGATGAAACCTAGGAATTTGCCTGATGTAACATCGAAGGCACACTTGTTGGGGTTAAGCTTCATGTTATACTTCCGCAAGGTGTTGAAGGTTTTGGCTAGGTCTGAGACGTGGGTCTCAACCCTCATGCTCTTTACTACCATGTTGTTCACATAGGCTTCGGCATTCCTCCTCATCTACTCTTTGAACACCTTATTGACAAGGCGCTGGTAAGTGGCCCCGGCATTCTTGAGGCCGAAGGGCATCACACGGTAGCCGTATGTGCCATGCTCGGTGATGAATGAGGTTTTCTCTTCATCGTCTGAGTGCATCTTTATCTGATTGTATCCGGAGAAGGCATCCATGAAGCTAAGCAGCTCGTACCCTGCAGTGGCGTCAACGAGGTGGTTTATCCTCGGCAAAGGAAAACTTCCCTTGGGGCAGGCTCGATTAAACGAGGTGGTTTATCCTCGGCAAAGGAAAACTGCCCTTGGGGCAAGCTCGATTAAGGTCTGTGAAATCAATACAGATCTGCCATTTCCCGTTAGCTTTCTTTACCATAACAACGTTTGACAACCAATTAGGGTAGTGTACCTCTCAGATGAAGCCGGCATCTAGTAGCTTTTCAACTTCCTCCTCTATGGCCTTCCAACGTTTTGGTGCAAAGTTCCTCTTCTTTTGCTAAACTGGCCTAGAGCTCGAGTCCACGCTCAGCCTATGTGTAATGACCAAAGCAAAGACGTCGGCATTGAGTCTGAGGAAACTTACCAGTTCGGATAGGCTCTTAGGGGGAAGGTTGGACCCGATGCGGACTGTTTTTCCGGGTTCGTCCTCGTCTAGGGGGACCGAGACAAGGTCCTCGGCCGGTTGGCCTCGGCTTGCTAGCTCCTCCCTGAGGTCGAGACCCTCTAGTGGCTGAGCTTCTTTATTCTTGCCCTTCAGTGTTGCCACATAGCACTGACAAGCGGCATGCTGGTCCCCACGAACGACTCCGACGCCACGCTCAGTGGGGAACTTCAAGGCGAGGTGGTAGGAAGAAATGGCTGCCCAGAGTGCGTGAAGGGTTGGCCTCCCCATTATAGCATTATAGGGTGAGCCAATCTTCACGACTAGGAACTCTGTCATCCTTGTCACCTGCTGGGGCTCCGTCCCTACTGTGATCAGTAGGGAAATCTTGCCCTCCGGTTTGACGATGCTGTTGGAGAAGCCGACTAGTGGGGCATCTACTGGTTGGAGGCACTCCGGAACTATCTTCATCTTTTCAAAAGCCTCGTAGAAAAGGATGTCGGCTAAGGAGCCACTGTCTACAAGGATTCTTTTGACTACGAAGTTTGCAATGATGGCCGAAACCACCAATGCATTGTCATGGGGGATTGCTACCCCCTTCAAGTCCTCGTCTGTGACGGTGAGGGGTTCTTACTTCTGCTTCTTGGGGGCTAGCCCCTAGATGTTTAACTGCCTGTGTAGGCTTTGCGAGCCGAAGCTGAGGCTCCACTCGAGGCCGTGCCTCCCATTATGACGTTGATGACGCCTGCTGCTTACTACTGTTGTTGCTGAGAGGACGAGGCGCCAGCCTCGCCTCTGACGTACTACTTGAGGTGGTCTCGATGAATGAGAGACTCTATCTCGTTTTTTAGATCGTAGCAGTCTTCAATGTCATGGCCCATACCTCGGTGAAACTTGTAGTACTTTTTAGGATTCCCCCGACAGGGGTTCTTCTTCACCTTTTCGGGCCACTTCATACATTTCTCCTACCCGATCTACATCAAGATATGCGTGCAGGTGGAGTTGAGTGGCATGTATTGATTATAAGCCAAGGTCGGGGCCAAAGGCTTTTTGTTGTTGTTGCTGCGGCTCTAGTCCATGTTTTTTCTCTTCTTCTCAGGGGCTCCGTCCCGATGCTCTGTGCCCCTCTCATGGGCGTCTGTGGCCGAGGCCTCTTCAACTGTAATATATTTCTAGGCCCTTTCTAGAAACTCCTGCTTCGTCTTCGGTTGGCTTTTGGCCATGGAGCATTTGAGAGCAGAGCCAGGGAGGAGCCCGCTGATAGCAGCATGCATGGAGACCAGGGGGTCGAGGTCGTGGACCTCAATTTCTTCTTTCTTGAAGTGGTCAATGTATGACCGTAAGCTTTCCCCTCGCTTCTTCTTGGCAATCATCAGCGAGACGACACTCTTCTGAGGGTGGCAACTACTGATGAAGCGCGCGAGGAACATGTTGGAGAATTGCTCCCATGAATTGATGGACTGAGGTGGGAGGCTTAAGAACCACCACCGAGCGGCCCCCTTGAAGGTTGCCTGGAAAGTTTAGCACGTTAAGGCGTCGGAGTACCCATATAGGATCATGAGTGCCCTGAAGCTTTCCGGGTGGTCGTCCGGTTCAGAGTTCCCGTCGTACATCTCCAAGGTGGGAGCCGTGAAGTTCAGGGGTAGAGGCTTGACGATGATATCAGGGGAGAAGGCATCCATTCTCCCTTGGCAGGAGCTTTGTTTGGCCGAGGTGTCAGTTCGACCCTCTTTCACCTGTTTAAGCTTGACTCGAAGTTTGGCAAACATGGGGTCGGGCATGGCCTGCATGCCATCCCAGTCTTCATGAACGCGGTGGTGCTCGGCACGGACTCTAGAGTGTTCGGAGTTGAGACTGCGTGCTTCGCATTTAGCGTGGCGGTCGTTAAGGACGTCCCGGAGGTCTGAGACGTGAGGGGAAGAGGCTCGACGCCAGCCCTCGGCCCTGGAATGGACGTTGGGGCAATCGCGGCGCCTGCCTTCGTCCCTCGGGTTGGCCCTACGACATCGGTGATGCTGCTTGGAGGGCTGACAGCTATCCTCCGATCGTTTCGGATCCTCCTCCCTTCAGCTGGGAGGTCTGAAGGTGCTGAAGCATGGGTCGGTCGGGCGATTGCTACTAGATTCTGAGGGCTCGGCCTACTGGGGGTCGACTGGGTGGTGGACCCGTGTCGACCCGGCTGTGTTGACTCCCCGGTGGGGCGGTCACCTTGGGGGCGACCTCCTGCCTGGGGGAAGTTTTGCTCGACTCGTTGTGTCAAATATTCCAAGCGATCGAGCACGGCCTAGAACTGTTCATTGGTGACAAGACTCTATGTATTCCTCGTTCTTCGTACCATGTTGACCAGTCGGAGCTTGGGGACCTGCTAATTGTTGGTGCTTGGAATGGTCGAGGACAACAATGTATTTTCACCCCTAGACTCCGAAGGGTGGTCAAAGGCTTTGAGGACTCGGAGAGGTCGTTGCTGAGGCCAATGTGTATATGCCGAGGCGGGGTGGACTCCAAGTACGGTAGAAGCTGAGGGTAGGTGGCCGAAGTGCTGCAAGGCAGAAGCTCGTCGGAGGCCCCAGGTGAGAACCCGAGGCAGAGTCTCCGACGGTCAAGTTAGTACAGGGTACGGATGGGAGAGTACCAGGGTAGGATCCTGGTAGGCAGTTCCAGAATAAAGTCCCAACAACAGTTATTGCAATAGCCCTTACGACAATAACTGTTGGTTTTGAGTTTGTAACCCCCTTACCTGGAGGGAGGTACCCTTATTTATACTTGAGCTGCTTGGAGGTAGGTGGAGATGAACGCCTGAGATGAAATCCGTACAAGGGCCTGCAATGGCTTAGACAGGGATGCAGGGTCACGTGAACACATTGCGGTTGACTCCGTGATGGGAGCAGGGTAATCCCTGCTATAGCGGATCTCGTTCCTTGATCTCGTACTCGTGGGCTGGGCCTCCCAGCCTCAAATGGGCTGTTTTGGGTCACCCCACATCAGTTTCCAATTTCCTATTCAACTAAGGTTTAAAATATTTATGATATTGACCAATATGCTCCGGTACATATTTGGTTTTAGAGATACTGATATGTGGCACAATAGGAAATTACAAGTCGTAGAATTATTGTATTCGTTATGCATGTTGTCTCCAAGATCAGAACTGAGGATTGAAAACGGATTGGTCTGAATATCACATATTGAATACCATACAATAAATTTAAATTAAAAAGTGGTCAAAATATTATATATCACTAATAAAATGAACTGGAGTTAAACTTATTTATAACCTTTACTACCAAGTCAACCTACAAAATTGAATCCATTATTAATAAACATAATATTTATTTATTTATGCATACATAAGCATATGTGTTCAAATATTATCTGATTGGATCATATGAAATTGGATAAGGCTGTGTTTGGTTTGAAAAAAGAAAAGGTTTTCTTGCCTCTCCTTTCCTTCTACATTTTCTTTTAAACCAAACACAACTTTAAGTGTAGACTAATTTTTTACTATGTTGCCAGAAAGACAAGATACCTAAAAAACATTCAACCAATTAATTAACATCATGAAAATAGGAACCAATCTGGTGGTTTTCCACCAAAATACACGTGGGGTTGTGATTTGTCAAATCCTTTTAGGTATCATGTCGATTTTCCTCTAGATAAAACGTTTACAAAAGACCAGGAATATTCCTGGGTTTAGAAAGAAAGCCCACAACACTTATTTATATAAATAAGAATACCCACTAACATGTGAGTTGAAGACAACTAATGGCCTCTTAGGTTTTTATTATTTTTTGAGAAAATTCTCAATTAGTATCCTTTGGGGTTAGTATCACTTTGGTCCTCCAACTTTAAAATGTGATAATTTAGTATCTAACTTTTAAAATGTGTCGATTCAGTATCTGCCGTTAACCAGTCATTAAGTGGCATTTAAAAAGACATAACTACCTTTTGAGTGTCTTCTAATTTTTTTTATCAATCATTCAAATGTTGATATAAAATGAACAACCTCAAATCCTTGCCTCTTTTATCCAATAAAGTTGGGGTCATAAGAATGCCCAAGAAACATGACCCAGTTTTTTTGAACAAAATAGGCAAGGATTTGAGACTGTTCATTTTTTATCAAAATTTAAACGATTGATAAAAAAAAATTAAAAAATACTCAAAAGACATTTATATCTTTTCAAATACTGATTATCATATTGAATTATCACATTTTAAAGTTTGAGTAGGTAAAATGACACTAACCCCAAATAGAGGATATGGACATTTTCCCTATTTTGTTTTTCGATATTTAACTCTCGGAGGTAAGTATTAATAGCGGGATTCGAATCCATATATCTGCTTATATCAGTTGGCTGCCTCTCAGTTTTTTTTCTTTGGGAGCCCGTTGCCTCTCAGGTTAAAACTTAAAACATGGACAAATCAAGACCCATACATAAATCAAAATGATTGGAATTTGGAAGATTGTTTTGAATATCTGGCCGGAGGGACTGGAATCTTGTCTGTGCATCCAAAGGAATTGGATTAGATGAGATGAAAATAGAATGGTTAGAATCATCAAATGATTCTATCCAGACTTGACCTCTTGGATGTTTGCCACGTGTCAAAACGACAAACCATTTAACCCGATAAATTGACAATCCTGACCCTTCATGGTTCCGACGTTGGACCTCACAATCACCAACCAAGAATAAATAAATGTACCTGATGTTACAAAGGTACAATTGTAGTGGGCCCTTCATGGGGATGGCCTCATTAACCGCCGTTTACAAAGTTACAATAAAAGGAAAGCAACAGAAATAACCGTGATCCAGGGGCAGCCATCTGGTTTCACTGCCCCTTGTTTTCCAAAACCCAAATACCGAAAACTGCAGAACCCACCAAGTTTTGTTGGCAGTAAGTTAAAAACCAGTGAATACGCAATAGATTCATTGAATAAACCCAAATCAATGGGCTTCGCCGTATTTATTTATGCCTTTCTTCTTAATTTCATCCATCCATCTAATCCAGTCCAAAGGCCAAAGAACACTGTGACAACTCACAAACCGATCAGCTTTCATGGCTTCCCTTGTTCTTCTTCTGTCCGAGTTTCTCCACCCAGAAGACGCAAACCCAGCTTCTTCTCCTTATCCTCCTACTTCTTGTGCCGTTGCTGTCGCCGCAGCTTCTGCTTCTGCAAAGAAAAGGGTTGCCGGAATTTTGGCTAAAAAGCCTTCTGAAGCTAGGGAGAACAATGCAGACATGACAGAAGATCTGCCGGAGCTCAGGGTGTGTGTAGACTTGGTCTGGCCTTGAGTGATCCATCTTTCTTCTCCTTTTCTTTTTCTTTTGTTATGTAATTATTTTTGATTCAAGTGATGTAATTACAGAGAAGTGCAAAACTTCAAATTAAAATCAACCCTTTTATCTAATCACAGTTGTTTTGCTTGCATCTCGGAAAGATTGGAGTTTTGTTGCAAGGAGAACTGGTGCAAGAAATTGAAGTCATTTGGGCAATGCTCTGTGCCGTGGATTAGAAGAAATTGAAGGGAGAGAGAGAGAGAGATGTAAAAAAGGGAATGACAATTGACACAGCGTAGTTGCATTATTATGAGAAAACCTTATGAGGTGTCATGATTTAAGCAGGAAAATTCCATTATCTACAACTACAAATATCATAATCAAGCCGGTGTATCGTTCAGTGAAGCCCATCTAGTAAACACAGTCGAGCAGCTGATGCAGATCATACGGTTGAGAGCTTTTGAACAAATGATTTTGTTTGTCAAAGTGAACGATTGATACCTCTTGTTTACCGATGAACCCAGACCCAGTAGCTGAGATTGGCCGCACGGCGTTCCTAGAGACGCGGGATCACCCCAGCGTCGGAGTTGGGATCTATTTTGTCGGCAGTTGATTCAAAATCCCCTCTTTGTGGGATTCTTCTTTCTCGTAATAAAATCGGGTGTGGTGCTAACAAAATCCTTCACATGTCTTTTGTCGACAATCACCCTGATGCGAGATGACACGTTTGTTAAGAAGAGGATAATTTGATTAATCGGATAATTTATCACGATGGTCATTCATTTGGGGCAATATTGTAAAGGATGATTTCAGAGAGAAACTGATTTACTTTTCACGGATCATATGCCAAAACCTATCAATTGCTACCGAGACCGGATCTTCTTCTCCTCACAAATGGGCTCCTCATATGCATTGGGAACATCTCCCCCGTGAAGCAGATCTGGTCTCACATTGCGTGTGAGACGCCAGTTTGAGAAGCAGATCTGGTCTCATTGCTAACGGTATTGAATATTGATACTACGAAGATGTTACTTCATCTCATTAAAGGTGGGGCTGTATTAATAAATCAGAGGTTTTGGTTTTCTGGTATTACAACACTGTCGTAGCAAAAGTGGCTTGGTAGGAAACTAGCAGCATAATAAATACGAGGGGACATAACAGGCTGCCCATTGAATTATAAGTGGGCAACCGAAGCTGAGTTGGTGTCTTTTTCGAGCTTGTGGTTTGGCAAACATTTTTGGGCCTGTTTATGCTAGAGTTCTCGTGGGCAGGAGTAGGGTGGTAATTGGAAAGGTATCTAATCTGCCAATTCATTAATAACCTACTTATATAAAATTAAATGGGTTGAGTTCAATCCAAACCCGTTTTAGTCCAATCCAATCCACTCAAATCCATTAATCTTATATTTATGGAATTAAAAAACAAACTATTTATCTCTTAACAAATAAGTTGGTCATACCTTGGTGGTAATTATAGTTACTATTTACACAAGTGGTAAATGTTTAAATCACATTATATGCATGTTATTTTTACACAAGTACGAATTTGGGTTTGACCGAACCACTTAGGTTCAAACCACTCAAACCAACTTGAACTATCTAATTGGATTATCTTCAAGTTAATCACATCAAGAGTAGTTGAACCATTTAGTTTTGGATCAATCCAGTCGGACCAGACCGGACCGGCTCAGTCAATAGTGGATTGACTTGGACCAGAGCATATCATGTTTGTGCACGGGTTTGGAACCGAAGCAGGTCAACGTAAGTAAATTGGGTCGGTTGTGCAGATATTGATCGACTCGGATCAGCTTGTGCTGGGTCGGGTCAGATTGTGTGAATACTTGTTGAACCGAATGATCCAAACTGGGCAAAGCAAGTGGTACCAAACCATTCTGCCTGGGGTTTATTTCGGATTCGGATGGACCTAAATCGATATATGCTGGATCAGGTCAAACCGCATTGAACTGACCCGAACTCGGATCAAATTGATTTGGATTTATGTTGGGTGAAGTGTGTTGATTCAAGACAAAATTAAATTTAGTTAATAATTAATAAAAAATGAATGCATTAATTATAAATTATTTAATTTAAATAAAGAAAATTAAAAAAAAAGGCTAAGGAATTAATACTTATGTTTGTAATGGTTAATTCATTGGTTATCCACAACCCAACTCATTTAAATGGGCGGATTAGGTGATGGGTTAATCACACAACCCGCCAAGTAAATGGGTGGGTTGGATAGGTTAGATACTAGGTGGGTTGGGTGGATTCAATGGGTTGGGTGAAAAATTACCACCCCTAGGCAGGAGATCCAAACTCTCTGCTAGGAGCCATAAAACCCATAATTGCGGTTTTGAGCTAAAAGACTGATGGGACTCACAGCTACATTGCCTATGTATTCCCTTTCTAAAAGTTTGTCTATAAGAGAAAAACAGCCACGGTCCTATTGCATTAATAAGGGCAATGGTTACATCCTAATCTTCCTAAAACTCCTAATCCGTACTTGTTTCAAAACTTAGTGGGTTGAATTTTTAGAAGGGAAAATTCTCAATAGGTATCCAGTATTTTAGGTCGAGTGCCAATTTAGTACCCAAACTTTAAAATGCAATAATCTAATACCTGAACTTTCATTTTGCGACAATGGTTAATGGACCTTCAGTTATGTTTTTCACATGACCTCATGTATGATTTTAAAATTTTGAAAATGTCAAAATTATCCTTAGAAAATACACTGTTCAAACTCCACCGCTCCATCTCCTCTCTCACATATTCTTGCAAAGCAGTTTCCTTGATATACGATGTAAGCCACTTGCTGCAGACCAACCCAAACCACGTCCGCTTTTCACTTCGTCATGTGTTAGCTGCCTTCGGTTCATCTTATCCACTTGCAACAAGCCCTCCGGAGATACCATCGAGGCCAACTCCGGAGCCATCCTCTTTTCCACCGGAGGTGCCTGCAACTCGTACAGCTTTGGATATCGAAACCGCGCCACTGCCTGAAGTAGGGATCCCCAATCCTCCTCCTACTTCATCTCAGATACCGTCGAGGCCTAATCCTAGCCCGGAATTTCCAAGACCCCCAATTCCGTCTCCGAGCATTCCCGACATTCCGATACCAAAGCCGCCGGATGTAGTGCCACCTCAACCACCGATCAAATATCGCCTAGGCCTCCAAGTATTGACCCACCACCGTCGATTCCTCCCGATATCATACCACCCATGGGGCCGTTTGCAGTTTTTTCTACAACTAGTTGGTGAATCGTGAGGATTTTCTTTAATTAATTTGATATATATAACACGCCTATTTACAGTGTACATAAAAGGGTTATATTTCTCATTGGTGAGCATTATGTTCACTTTTATTTATTTATAGTTTTTCAAATAAAAAAGTTTCCATTGGAAAAATTGCAGAACAGAGGTCAAATCATAAATAGGAGGTCAAAACAGTGGCAGTGAACAGTGCCAATGAACGTATGATGCGGAAACCATGGTTCGGACTAGAACAGTAGTGGTGAACAGTGTTCATAGATTGGAACAGTGACGGTGAGTAGTGCGGGAATAGTGGCAATGAACTTTTGTTTAGTTCTGACTCTATGAACACTGGTTTTCTTTCTCTGATTTTCTCTTCTGTGGCGGGGAACACTGGCAGTGTTCAACGAAGGAGACGATGAACAGTAAAAATTAGATGAAACTTAAGGGGCATTTGTGTATTTTCCTATGACATTTAACCATTCGTTCGATAAAGATTTCAATTTGATGTTTATGATTAAAGTGCACAAGGAGTCGTAACGTAAGCAACCAAGCACCTTATTAAGTCCAAAATCCCCAAAACAACTCACTTGTCCAATTTCATGACCTAATTCCTCATTTTAACCATTAAATAAGCAAGATTCCATTTTAAGCCTACTTATTAATGGATAAGCCATAAACTATAACCTTGACATGAACCAAAATAACCCAAAAATCCAATATCTCAAGTTTCATGACCTAGTTCCTTCATTTGACTACTAAACAAGCAAAATTTTGGTTCAAGCCCTTTCATTAATTGAAAAGTCATAAGCCAAAATCTTGATCTGAATCAAATAATTCAATCCACACCTATGATCAGTGATCCAACTTTTTTATCATATTCAAGATGCTTAAAAATGTGTATCCACCAAAATTCATTCCAAAACTCTTTCGTTTGACCCATCATCAAGTAAAGATTCTATTTCAGCAAATCTCATTTATTAGAGCCTACCAACCACAGATCTCCATCATACAAACCTCATTTGACCAATGAAACTTCACTACCATGATCAGATACCCAAAACACGCCATTACATGATTTTCATGACCTAATTCACCCGTTTAACCATTAAAAAAGAAAAATTCTGTTTTGATGCACCAAATTAAATCGCCCATTCATTTGTCCCAACTTAAAACCTCAAGAGATTGGGGGGATGATTTCATCCTTTCACTTAAACCCTACTATTCCACTAGACTGATTAGGACAAACCAAATAGACCAAAAGAACCCAAAAACACAAAGTAACCCTTCTTGAACCTAGAAATTGACATAAGGGTCATTATGACCACTTTTTACATTTTCTGCCACTAAGAGGTTAAATTCGAACCTGACTTGAACAAGTTTGAATATAACCCCATTAGGCATGAGAAACCCTAGAAAAATCATTGAAATCTTGGTGTAACTAATTAAACCCTCTGACCTTCCCCAATCTTTCCTCTCTATAAATAGGATAGTAATTAAGATATAGAGGTGATTTTGGAGAAGGAAAAATGTAATAGAGAATCCCATTTCAATCCCTAATAGTTTCTAGCAAGAACTTTAGAGAAATTTGGAATCTAGGGTTAGAACTTTCCAAAATCGCCCTATTTCTCTATGTACTAACGTTCTAACATTCAAGAAAAGAAAAGAAAAAAAAAACCTCTCAAATATTCACTCTATCACATCAAAGAACAACTACAAGCCATTCTCTTGGTCTAAATCCTCAAAAAGACATAATTTTCAGGTTATGGAATTGCTATTGTCATGCTTAATCAAGGTTAAATTAAAGAGGCAAGTTTCTTAACTTGTGTTGTTAGTACATTTTAGTTAATTCTTGGTTATTTGGTTATTGTTTATCATGTATTTTGGTAGTTCAAATTTAGATTTATTGAGACTCTAAATCTCTGAAAGCTTCTTGTAATTTCAGAATTAGAGGGAGAAAGACAAAGGTTTTAGGGAAAATTAGTACCTAATTCCTGATAACATCCCCTTAAAACCAAGATTAAAAGATGCTTGGGGGATTCTTTTCACAAGTTTTTAAAGTTCCATGTTTATTAATTCAAATTTTGTGAAGTTGAAAACCTAAATAACTCCCATATCAGGCTATCATATACAACTTGGAGAGATGGGTGCTAAACACCTTCCCTCTCCCAATCCAAATGAATTTAGAGTCTCTTGGTTGAGTGTCTTTCTCATAGAAAATGGAGTAACTATCAAGAAAATAAAGTCCATTTTCAAAGTTAAAATAATGTCCATTTCCTCTAAAAAAAGGGGTGGTGACTCCTTATTTTGAGCTGACCAAGAGCTTCTCAGAGTTCACAAGCGATAGTCGTAGAACCCACCACTAATGACCTCGTGTTATTGGCCTTTAGCTTTTCATTTTCCAAGAAGCTACCTCGGAATATGGCTAGTTTCTTGACAAGAGAAAAGAAATACATAAATGTCAATGAAACCAAGGCCAACAAACACTTAGCGATTGATGAATGGGTTGACAGGAAGAGAAAGAACTGAGATGAGTTGAGGCTTGTTTCTAGTAGCAAGAAAGAAAAGGCTAAGCAGGTTTCACCATTATACGATAATTACACTCCTCTAGCTACATCCTTATGTAGGTCGGGAAGCAGGAGTTCATGTGGTGGCCTTTTAAAATGAGGAAGAACCCAAAAAAGGAAAATCGAGACAAGTAATGTTAAAATCATTACAACTTCATCCATGACACAAAAGAATGTTGTGAGCTAAAAACTGAGATCGAAATCCTCATCAGAAAGGGATACTTGAAGGACTTCATATTGGATGATCAACCAACTGTGTTGGCCTTAGAGCTAGCTGACCCCTAGTAAGCACACCCCTGACTGAGGTTATTAATGTTATTTTAGGAGGCTCAAAATCAAGAGGAGAAATCTCTTCCATCAAAAAGGCCTACACCTAACAACTCCAGATTGGACATTGGCCCTAGAAGAAAGCCAAACCGAAGGAGGTTATCACCTTTTCTAACGATGACCTACAGGGGTTTTTCAACCCTCCATGATGATGCATTGGTGTTCACCCTCCTAATCAATAACTTTGAAGTAAGAAAGATCCTGATAGATAATGACTCTTCAGTTGATATCTTATTTAAAACATGGTCGTTGAGAAAATGAAGTTGTCTTTAGACCAACTTCTGCCCACCGACATTACATTGGTTAGATTCTTTAGGGAAGCAATTAAACCAGAGCAGAAGATAACCCTACCTTAGGAGCTTAGCCCCAACACAACACTCTAATGATCGAGTTCCTAGTCGTTAAGGTTGGCTTGCCATACAACACAATCATCGACCTACCAACCCTACATGCAATGAAGGCGGTGGTATCCTCATACCACCTAGTGATGAAGTTCCCCACGGATCATGGTGTTGGAGTGGTCAAGGGGGACCAATAAATAGCAAGGCAGAGTACTATGTAGCAACATTAAAAGGGAAGACTAGAGAAGCCCTGCTTGTCAAAGGGCTCAACTTAAAGATGAACCAACCAGGCAAGGTGAACCTGTAGACGACCTTGTAATTGTACCCTTAGACAAGGCTAAGCCTAAGAAAATAGTACAAATTGAGTCCCTCCTTGAGGACATATGTTTTAAGCTAGTAAATTTCCTCAAAGCCAATGTCAATGTATTTTCTTAGTTTGTAGATGATATGCTTGGAATTGACCCCTCAGTCATGATTCACAGGTTTAGTATGGATGCAAGCTATAAGTCAGTTCGATAAAAGAATAAGAACTTCACTGGAATGATGAGAAGTGATCGGAGATGAGGCAAACAAATTACTCAAAGCCAAGTTCATTCGAGAGGTACACTACACTGATTGCTTAGCTAATGTGGTTATAGTAAGGAAGGATAATGGAAAATGGAAAATATGCATTGATTTTACAGATCTCAATAATGTCTACCCTAAAGTTAACTTTCCCTTACTAAGGATTAATCACCTTATCAATGCCACCTCAATGTATGAACTCCTCAGCTTCATGAATGTTTTCACTGGCTACAATTAGATCAAAATGCACCCCAATGACAAAGAGAAAGTTGCCTTCATTGCGGAGCATGGCACCTATTATTATAGGTCGATGCCATTTGGGTTGAAGAATGTTGGCACTACTTATTAGAGGCTGGTCAATAAAACATTCAAGGAACATATCGGCCACAACACTGAAGCATATGTCGACAACATGGTCATGAAGAGTCTCCAAGATGGCCAGTATTAAAGCCTATGTCTTTTCTATGTCATGACCTATTGTTACAGGTCGATGCCATTTGGGTTAAAGAATGTTGGCACTAAGTATTAGAGGCTGGTCAATAAAATATTCAAGGAACATATCAGTCGCAACATTGAAGCATATGTCGATGACATGGTCATGAAGAGTCTCCAAGATGGCTAATATTAAAGCCTATGTCCTTTCTATGTCATGACCTAGGGGCTAAAAATAGGGATATTTTTTAGAGTTTCTTTTGGAAGAATATCATTTTCCACTTCGGCCTCTCTCACACACTAGTCACAAACAAGGGTCGGCAATTCAACGATTCCAAGTTCATAGACTTCTATACAAAACTCAGAGTAAAGTAGTGGTTCACCTCAATTGGGTATTCACAAACTAATAGTCATGCCAAGGTGACTAACTGAACTATATGGCTTAAAGACCATATTTGATGGAGCTAAAGGCCTATGGGCTTATGAACTTTCCGGTGTATAAATGACCTTTCTTAATCTTATCTTTGAGTAGTTGGAAATTGTAGGTGTTTGTTTTATTTCCTTTTGATCTTTAGTTTTCTTTAACAAGCATCAAAAGAACATAGTTTCTCTTAGATCCCCAAATGTGGCCACTTAGAAACTTATAGAATTATTTGTAAGTTTTAACATGTGGTTGCATTCTCCCTTGCTCTTTGCTTGTTTCTATTTATCTTTTTCTCTCTCTTACATGTTTGAATAATCACAACAATAAACACTTTTATGGAATTAGAATTAGAATCCCAGTGGGTGGGTGCCTCTAGACATTGGTCTTTATAGGCTCCACCAAATCCCTTCAAACTAGCCACCAACCAAAGAAGCCTATTTATCCATGGTTGAAGGTTTGAAGGATAGAATAATCTTAATGTAACTAGGACTAGGTCATTAAGAGTGTTGCAGTATGTAATCGCCATCCTTTGAAATAAGATCAAAATAAACCCCAAATCCTTTTAATCCATTCAAAGAAAAGAGATTTGATCTTTCATTAAAGGACACTAAAGAACCTTCTAAATTATCAAAGGATACACTCAAGCTCAATTTTCAAATATTAATAGTAATCCACATCTAAGTTAGGTTTTCCAAGTAGGCTTCAAAAACTGTATTGCTTGTTTGGTTGAGAACCTTTAATTTTGTATTGATCGCTATGGGAGTTTTTAGAGTATGTGCAATTTGCCTTTGTCTTGGCAAGGTAGAGCCTATGGGGTCTAGGGCCCCTGTGGTATTCACACCGTGTGGGGTATCTGGCTGTATAAGGCATATTAAAGATAAACTCTATGGTGTCTCTAAGGTCCCTATGGAACCTACGCTGTAGGGGACCTCCAACCGTATAGAGCGAAGTTTGGAAATGGCTTCTATGATGTCTTTCAGGATCCCTACAAAATTTGTGCTATGTGGAACCTTTGGTCGTATAGGGAAAAATTTAGAGATGGCTTCTGTGGTATCTTCGGGGTCCCTGTAGAATCCGTGCTGTGTAGAATCTCCGATCGTAAAGGGTGAAATTTGGAGATGGCCTCTATAGTATCTCTAGGGTTCTTATGGAATCTGTGTTGTATGGAACCTTTGGCCACATAAGGCAAAGTAAAGATAGACTCTATGGTGTCTTGGGGTCCTTGTGGAATCCACATTGTGGGGGACCTTTAACTGTGTAGGGTAAAGTACAACCAAGGTGGTAACTTGAAGGCAATGCCTGGAACTGGTTAACCCAGGCCTGCAATGGACACACTGTTAGTTTGCTCCATTGCACTTAAGAATGTTAGCACAATATCATATTGTACAACAATTAAGTAAGCAAGTATTTGTACAATATAGTGCGTTAAAGAAACATTATTGTATTAATATGAACAAGTACTTGTATAGTATATTTGGAGTAGTATTCTAAAAATAACATCATTGTATTAATGTGAACAAGTATTTGTACATCATTCAAATTGGGGTTTCATCCAATGACCATTGATTATTTCATCCGCTTTATTGGTCTCAAGGTTTTATAATAGAATACTTTATGTGTGCGCCTTTTTGATGAAGGGAATAGACCAATTTGGTATGAAGTTCTTGGAGTACTTGTTGTTTGACATGTAGCGTTGTTTTGAGTACCTTGTCTCCCATCTTAAAGATTCTTGGCTTAATCATTTTGTTGAAATTAGAAGCCATTACTTGCTTGTATTTCACCTAATGTGAACATCCCAATTCGTTTGGGGTTCACTCCATGCCTAAAATTGAATAGAGTTGCCACCCATCAAGGCAAAAAACATGGGAGTGATGGGCCTCCTATATTCAAAAAAAAAAAAAAACATGACTCATGTGCCCACCCAAGGCTCCTCTTAGTACATTTAAGAGGAGAGATGGAAGGTGATATGCACCTCTCTCCCATAATTTACATTTAGTACCAATTCCCCTAGGAAGAAAGCTATCAAGACTTTTAGTCACTCTATGCTAAAATTTCCCCACATCAAAAGAATGATAAGCACATTGAAAATTCCAACCCACTAAAGCCATTCCAAAGAGTTTCATTGAAGCAAAGAGAGGTTGAGGTCTCCTCCCTCTCTCTTTTTTATCCAATAACACTTCTACAAGACAAACAATGCTAAAATGAGAGACTACCTAGAACACTAGACTAAATCAAATTGAAAAGCTATGAAAGTGAATAAATTTTAGAACTGAAATAAAATTGAATTAAGCTAACATAAACACTCTAAAACATGGGATATTCATTCAAATTGATTACCAAAATGTTCTAATGATTTTTGCCTCTAATCATCATGTAATCAACTAAAAATAAAACATAGCATTGTCCAATAAGAAGGAAATTAAGTGTTGAAAACATAAAGCAAACTACAACATTAATAGGATGCAAAAATAACACCATTAATGAATAACAAAAGTAAAAATAAAAATAAATGAAATGAATAGCTAACCTTCTTTGTGACCTTTTATAAAATGGATGGTAGGAAAGGTGTTGTATTGTTGATTCTGAACTTGGACACTTCTTCTTTCTTCCTCTCTTTCACTCTTCTTCACATCGTAGCTGAAATCTACCAAGGCGTCTTCAAGGTTTCTTTCTCTTGGCCCAAATTACCTATGTTTCTCTAGGGATTTTTCTTCTTTTTTCCTTTTGGACTGAATGAGGAGGATGGGGGAAGAAATTGGGGGTCAGTTCAAACTTGACAATATAAGGAAGAGGGAAGAAGGTGGAGCTTGGTTTGGTGTTATGTTGAGAGTAAAGGAAGAAGGTTGAGATGTGAATATAGGGAACTAGATTTTGGTGGTTCATGGAGGTGAGGGTCAAGAGAGAGCTTTTTACACTTCGGTCATAGAATATTATTTTTTGTTGTTGGGGAAGATGATAGAGTGAGGGAGAGATTGAATTCATCGGGTTTGGTGAGAGAAAATCAGAGGGTGTCTATGTTTGTTTCTAGGGTTTGAAGGATGATGGAGAGAGCTTGGGGGACAGAGTTCGGCTTTGGGGTTTATTGTGCAAGGGAGAGGAAGAAGATGATGAATGCTGTGAGGGTTTAGTATTTTTGGTTCAGGTGTAGGAGAGAGAAAGAGAAAAACCTAAAGAGTTAGAGGGGTTGGAGTTCCTTTACTTGGCCGAATGGGGTAGGAAGGGTTTTCTCCTTCTTTCTTGGAACAAGTGGGAAAGCCTTTTTTTTTCTTTTTCCTTGGGACAAACTGATCTTCTCCTTTTCCTCTTCTTCTTTCTCTCTTCTTCACAACATAGCCAAAATCAATGTAGGAGGACATCCTTCTTTCTTTTTTTTTTTTTTGGTTGGAGGAGAGTGGTGGATGGATGGAAGAAGGTTTCAGTGGCTGGCTTTAGGTTATGGAGGTCTTGGGAGAGGATGAGTGAGAAGGAGAATACTGTGAGAGAATGAAGGGGGAGAGCTAGGGTTCAGTGGTCTAAGGTTGGAGGTGAGGGAGAGAAAAGAGTTAGTGAGAATGGGTTGGTCCGGTTGGGTTTTAGTCTAGGTTTTTTCTCTTTTTTTCTTTTGATTTTTCTTTAATTTTGTTCCCAAAACTGAATGGGAAAGGGTTGGTTTGGTTGGGCTAGTTTTGGTTCATATAGGACTAGATTGATTGGGTTTAGTTTGGTTCTAGGGGGGTTTGGTTGAGAAGGAACGAGAGGGGTTAGGGTTTTTTAGGGTTTTGGGACATGAGGCTAAAAGGATTAAAGGCTAGGATTTAGAAGAAAAACAGTCCTAAGGAATGAGAGGACTGATTTAAAAGTTGTGAAAAGGTGTTAGATATCAGCAGTAAAGAGAAAAGGAGAGAGAAGAAGAAAAAGAAGAAGCTGGCGGCAATAGGGTTTAGAGAGAAGTCAATCGAATGTTTTCTCTCTTCCCTAATCCTTTTCATTAAAACATAACTTACAAAGTTTTGGTATTTACAAAGAAGCCCTTAATTGGGCGATTAAGTTAATTAAGCATAACATAATGAAGCATAGAAAGGCCCATTAGTTAGAAGGCCCATTAACAAAATAAATAGAAACATAAACAAATAAAAGCATCCTATGAACCATTCTCTCTACACTCCCCCTCAAGCTGAGCATAGATGTCAATCATGCCCAGCTTGCCAATGTCATAGTTTGGCCTTGGAGATTCCCTTGGTAAGAATGTTAGTTAACTATTCTCTAGATGTAAAGAGTGGTAGACAAATTTCTCCAGAAGCCACTCTTTCTCTGATAAAATGCTTGTCAACTTCAATATGTTTAGTCCTATCATGTTGCATCAGATTGTGAACAATGTTGATGGTGGCCTGATTATCACAATATAGCATCAATGGCTTATCATACTCAACACCTAGTTCCTCCATCAAGGATCAAAGCCAAAGTAACTCAGAAACTCCATGAGCCATAGCTCTGTACTCGGCCTCAACTGAAGATCTAGCAACAACTGGTTGTTTCTTGCTTCTCTAAGAAACAATATTACCTACCACCATGCCTGATTGTGAGCAATGTTTCTTGCACCCATCTTGCCTGTTTTAGTGAGCAAGTCTACCACATACTTTCATTGAGAGATAAAAATTCCATCCTTAGACTGAGCCACTTCTATGCCTACGAAATACCTCAACTCCTCCAGATCTTTGATTTCAAATTCTATATGGATGAAAGATTTTATGATTATCAATCCCTGTCACATCAGTACCAGTCACTATTGTATCATCAACACAGACTATAAGATATACCACCAATGAATCTCCCCTCTTCACAAAGAGGGTATGATCGGACTAAATTTATATATAACCAAAGTTAACAAGGGCATCCCTAAACCTTTCAAACCATGCCCTAGGTGACTATTTAAGTCCATAGAGAGACTTCTTCAGCTTGCACACTTTTTCCTCCATATCTATGCCATAAATCCATGATGGGAGAGACATAAACTTCCTCATATAATTCTCCATTCAAGAATGCATTTTTCACATCTAACTGATAGAGTGACTAATCTGAATGAGCAGCCAAAGATAGTAGAGCCCGCACAGATGTCATTTTTGGAATAGGAGCAAAGGTCTCCAAATAGTCAATCCCATAGGTTTGTACATAGCCTTTTGCAGCCAGCCTAACTTTGTACCTCTTAATGGAGCCATCAGCATGGTATTTAATGGTGTAAACCCACTGATTCCTTCCCTTCAGGCAAATCAACCACTCATGTATCATTCTTATGCAGAGCATCTGTTTCAGTTCTCATAGCATCCCTCCATTTTGGAAAAGTAAAAGCTTCTAATATTGACCTGGGTATAGGGTTAGAAGCAACAGAAGAAATAAAGGCATAATATGAAGGAGAAAGCATACCATAGGAAAGATGTTTGGAAATGCAATGTGTAGTACACTTCCGTTTACCTTTCTTAATAGCAATATGGACATCAAGATCTAGGAAGGGTGGCTACAAAGGGATACTATCAGTACTTGTTGTCTCTTCAGTAACTAGAAGTGCAGGATGCTCATGTTATGTAGAGGAAACAATTTACTCAATTCTGCCTCTTTGCCACTGGTATCACCTGGGATTAAAGAGGGGACGAGGAGGTAATGGAGGAATAGGAATATTGGAAGGAACATGAGATGATTATTCCTCTCTTGACTCATTAAGAATAGAAGAAGGCTCAAGAGGAGACTTAACAAGGACAAGAAGGGGGAGTGCAAACAACTGTGACAAATTCTCCCCCTTTGAACAATGCTTCCCCAGAGAAGAATCATAGAAAGGAGTCGACTCATCAAAAGTAACAACCATTGAAACATAACGAGTTCCAGTGTTTGGATCAACACAATAATAACCCTTTTGTGTGGAGGCATAACCAAGGAATATGCACTTGTGGGCCTTTGTTTCAAATTTATGTCTCTAGGCACTCGAAATGTATACATAACAAGTACAACCAAAGACACGAAGGGGAATAGGAAAAAGGTCCTTACCCGGATGAAGGAGGCTAAAGGGAGACTTAAAACCAAGCACTCTAGATGGCATACAATTGATTAGGTAGGTTGTAGTGAGAACAACATCCCCCAAAATCTTATAGGGACATGTGAGGCAAACAAGATACGTCTTGCAACTTCAACTATATGACAGATCTTCCTCTCAGCTACTCCATTTTGTTCTGGAGTACGAACACAAGAGCTCTGGTGAATAACCCTAAAATCAATGAGATAAGAGGTTAGGTTTTTCTCAAAGTATTTTTTTGCATTGTTAGATCTGAATATTTTGATTCTAGTATAAAACTGGGTAAAAACAAATTCATGGAACTGCCTCACAAGTTTGGGAATTTCATCTTGGGATCTCATAAAAAATAACCAAGTATATCATGATAAATCATCAATGAACAAGATAAAATATCTATAGCCTTCCATAGAGGGTAAGTGGTATGACCCCCATACATCAGAATGCACAATATGGAATGGAGAAGATGATCTTTTATTACTCAAAGGATAATTGTTTCTACAATGTTTTGACAACTCACAAGACTCACAATGAAGATTGGACAAGTTAATTCTCTTAAACAGTTTTGGGAATAGATGACTCAAAGTAGAAAAAGATAAATGACCTAGACAAAAATGACATAAGATGACACGACTAAAGGACTCTGAAGAGGTAAATGCAAAAGCAACTTTACTAGGTTGTCCTTGGCTTTGTCTAGGAGTATCCAGTAGGTATATTCCATTTGCCTCATGGCCACTCCCAATCACTTTTTGAGACTTCAAGTCATGAAAAACACAATAACAATAAAAGAATGTTACACTGCAATTCAAGGATTTAGTTAGGCTACTCATAGACAATAAATTAATATTCAATTTAGGGACATGAAGAACAGATGGAAGAGAAAGGGAGTTTATAGCCTTGATTGTTCCCTTGCTAGAGATAGGAACAAGTGAGCCATCAGCTAGGGTAATCTTATCACGGCCAAGAAGCAAATCATAAGAAATAAATAAAGTGGAAAGGCTGGTCATATGATCAGAATCACTAGAATCAATAATCCAAGGGATCCTACGATTACTTGAGATAGTTGCACGATTGGCAGTAGCACATATACCTGAATGTGCAAATGCAGAAGTAGTTGGATTGTGTAGAGGGTTGGAGGAGGAGGCTGCACTCTCTAGCTGACTGATCATCCTCCCATACTTCTCATATTCTGCCTTCATAACTGCTAACTGTTCACTTGCAGTCCTCTTATCAGTTAAGCACCTGTCATTATTTCGAACAATGGCTATGTTAGCACTTCCTAACTTCACATTATCATCCTTCTTTCGAAAATGAGGTGGAAGGAGTTCCGGATGCAGTTTCCAAAATTTACCTTTTGTATGTTTTGGTTTCTTGCAATACTCACATACAACTTCCCTTTTTTCTTGAACCACCTAAATTGCCTGTAGTCACCTTCAATTTCAGCCCCATATTAGCAAAACGGTCACTAGGGATGGTCCCTTGAACTTGGACCAGCCTCCTCTCTTCACTACTCACCATTGCATAGCCATAAGACAATGATACATTATCCTTGGCTAAGATATTTTGTCTGGTGATGTTAAACTCGAGATTCAGCCTTGTCAAGAATTCAAATACCCTGTTTCTCTCAACTAATTTCCTATAAGTTTCAGCATCATTAGTACTTTCCCCCTGCCTTAAATTATTCACATCACTCCTTAACTTATATGCCCTAGCCACAATCAGTTTTTGTGAGTAAGTTTCAACCACACAATCCCATATTTCCTTGGCTGAATTCATCCATAAATAATGTTGATTGAATTGTGGTTGCATTGAGTTCACTAATCATCCAATGATGGTATAATTCTCTTTTATCCATTTTTCATAAGATGGGTCATCTTCCAGAGGTGCTTTCTTGCTCCCAGAGATATACCCCCACTTGCCTCTACTGCAAACATGAATTTTTATTGACTGTAACCATGCTTGATAGTTGGTTCCATCCATCTTGACTGTGGTCACAACCAACAGTGAGTCTACAAGAGCTCTCGGAACCTATTCGGATTCAGCCCCACACTTATTTTCAACTCTTGAGATATCAATCTTCCTCAAAAAACTCCAAAAGAACTTCAAACAACTTCAAATGACAAGCAAGGAAGATAGGAAAACTCAAACACCAATACCAACCTCTATGAAGTCGAAACTGCCAGCTGCGCTTCACCCAGAACCTAGGAGAAATCAGAAAACAACAGCCGCTCCCTATAGGCTTTATAGAACACCACAAGACTTGAATCGATCTTCAAGAAAAAGAGAACGAACCCCTTCAATCACTGAGCGCCAAGGTGAATCTCCCTATGGGGCCCGCATACAAAATTCTCTAGTTGAGTAGGGTTTTGGGCAAAAAAACTCCAGGGACTATCAGAATGATGACCAAGACAACATCCTTTTCACCAAACATCCACTAACTGGGCTGAAAATTTTCTTCAATCACTCATTCGATTCAGCTCTCCGTACACACTGTGTATGGGAAAAATGAGAGAAAAAAAAAAAAGAGGAGGAAGAGAGACCGCTCTGATACCAAGAAGAAAAATAGTCCTAAGGAATGAGAGGACTGATTTAAAAGTTGTGAAAAGGTGTTAGATATCAGCAATAAAGAGAAAAGGAGAGGAGAGAAGAAGAAGAAGTTGGAAACAATAGGGTAGAAGAAAAACAACCTTTTGAGAAGAAATGACTGTTTAGAAAATCGCAAAAATTCAAAAGAAAGCAGCAGAAATCAAAGTTCAAGAGGAGAGAAGAAGAAGGTGGTGGCAACTTGGGTTTAGAGAGAAAGAGATTTTTAAACATAATCTCTTCTCTTACTCCCTTAATTCTATTTTATTAAGTTAAAATTTAGTAATTTATAGAAAAGTCCCTAGTTGGGCAAAAAAGTAAAAAGACATAACATAAGAAAGAATAAATCCCAGATTAAGGCCCATTACAGCAAAGAACATAAAAGATAAAAATGGATAAACAGCCTATCGGCCATTCGGCCCATCTTCTCTACACTCCCCCTCAAGCTGAGCATAGATGTCAATCATGCCAAGCCTGTGGGAATCATGCTGAAGTTTAGCCTCAGGAATGCCCTTGGTGAGGAAATCAGCTAACTGTCCTTCAGAGGCGATGAAAGGTAGACACACTTCTCCAGAAGCCACTCTTTCTCGAATGAAGTGTCTATCAACTTCAATATGCTTAGTTCTATCATGTTGCATTGGGTTGTGAGCAATGTTGATAGCGGCCTGATTATCACAGTATAACATCATTGGCTTATCATGCTCAATACCTAGTTCCTCCATCAAGGATCTAAGCCACAATAGTTCAGAAACTCCATGAGCCATGGCTCTGTATTCTGCTTCAGTTAAAGATCGAGCAGCAACTGATTGTTTCTTGCTTCTCCAAGAGACAATATTACCTGCCACCAAGCTATAGTACCCAGAGGTAGATCTTCTATCATCAATGTTTTCGGCCCAGTCAACATCTGTGTAGGCTTCAAGTTTCATATGGCCATGTTTAGCAAATAGAATTCCCTTTCCAGGGGAGCCCTTTAAATAACACAGAATCCACTCTGCTACTGCCATGTGAGTATCCCTAGGAGCATGCATGAACTGACTGATGCAACTGAAAGCATATGCAATGTCTGGCCGAGTCATGCATCGATAAATAAGTTTCCCAAGTAGTCTCTGGAAGACTCCCTTATCTTCTAACAATATTCCATCTGAAGCAGAGAGTTTATGACTCATATCGATAGGAGTAGCAACTGGTCTAGCACCCATCTTCCCTATTTTAGAGAGCAAATCAAGAACATACTTTCTCTGAGAGATAAGTATACCATCCTTGGATTTAGCAACTTCTACGCCAAGAAAGTATCTCAATTCCCCTAGATCTTTGATCTTAAACTCTATATGAAGGAAAGATTTGAGATCATTAATGCCTGAGACATCATCACCAGTCACAACAATAACATCAACATACATAATCAGGTAAACGGCCAAGGATCCTCTCCTCTTCACAAAGAGGGTATGACCAGACTATGTTTGTACATAGCCAAAGCTAACAAGGGCAGCCCTAAACCTTTCAAACCATGTTCTAGGGGACTGTTTGAGTCCATAAAGAGATTTCTACATCCTTTAGACCTTTCCTTTCATATCTGTTTCATACATCCCTGGAGGAAGAGACATATAGACCTCCTCATGTAACTCTCCATTCAGAAATGCATTCTTTACATCCAGTTGATAAAGTGTCCAGTCTGAGTGTGCAGCCAAAGATAGCAGAACTCTCACAGAAGTCATCTTGGCAGTAGGGGCTAAGGTCTCCAGATAATCAATCCCATATGTTTGTGTATAGCCTTTTGCAACCAGCCTAGACTTGTACCTTTCGATGCTGCCATCAGCATGATATTTGATAGTAAAAACCCAATTACAGCCTACTGGATCCTTTCCTTCAGGAAAATCAACCACTTCCCAAGTGTCATTCTTGTGCAGGGCATCAATTTCTGTTCTCATAGCATCCCTCCATTTTGGAATAGTAAGAGCTTCTAACATAGACCTGGGAATTGGGTTAGTCTAAGAATGGTAGGCAAAATATGGAGAGAGCAAACTATAAGAAAGGTGTTTGAAAATGCAATGTGCAGTACACTTCCTTTTTTCCTTTCCTAATAGCAATGGGGATATCAAGGTCTGGGAAGGATGGCTCCAAAGGGGCTATAACAGTACCTGTTGTCTCATCTGTAACTGGAAGTGCATGAGGCTCATGTGTTGGAGGGGAAACAATCTACTCATTTCTGGTTCTCTGCCGTTGGTACAACCTGGGATTAAAAAGAGGGTGATGAGGTAAAGGAGGAGGAATAGGAACATTGGAATGAGAGTGAAATGATTGATCCTCCCTTGACTCATTTGAAGGAGGAAGAGACTCAGCAAAAGACTCAATTGGGACAGGAAGAGGAAGAGCAAACACCTGTGACAAATCCTCCTCCTTTGGACAATGTCTCTCCAGAGAAGAACCATAAAAGGAAGAAAGCTCATCAAATGTGACATCCATTGAGACATACCGAGTGCCAGTCTTTGGATCAAAACAATAGTAACCCTTTTGTATGGGGGAATAACCAAGGAAGATACACTTGTGGGATTTTTGTTCAAATTTATGTCTCTAGACACTTGGGTTATGTACATAACAAGTGCAGCCAAAGACACGAAGAGGAATAGGAAAAATATCCTTGTCCGGATGAAGAAGACTGAAGGGAGATTTATAACCCTAAAACCCTGGATGGCATACGGTTTATAAGGTAGGTAGCAGTGAGAACAGCATCACCCCAAAATTTTGTAGGGACACGTGAGGCAAATAAAATACTTCTTGCAACTTCAACAATATGTCTATTTTTTCTTTCAGCAACTCCATTCTGTTCTGTGGTCCTAACACATGTGCTTTGATGAATAACCCCTAAATCAGTGAGATAGCAGGTCAGGTTTTTCTCAAAATATTCTTTTGCATTATTAGATCTGAAAATTTTAATTCTGGTATCAAACTGGGTTAGGACAAATTCATGGAATTGCCTCACAAGTCTGGGAACTTCATCACGGGACTTCATCAAAAATATCCAAGTGAATCGAGAAAAGTCATCAATGAACAAGATAAAATATTTGTAGTCACCCATAGAAGGTAAGTGGTAAGGCCCCCACATATCAGAGTGCACAATATTAAAAGGAGAAGAAGATCTTTTATTACTCAGAGGATAACTATTTCTACAATGTTTTGATAGTTCACAAGACTCACAATGAAGACTGGACAAACTAATTCCCTTAAACAGTTCTGGGAATAAATGACTTAATGCATAAAAAGAAAGATGACCCAAACGAAAATGACATAACATGACTCGACTGATGGACTCTGTAGATGTAGACCCAAAAGCAAATTTTTTAGGTTCTTCATGGCACTGTCCAGGAGTATCCAACAAATATATTCCAACCGGCTCAGGGCCACTTCTAATCACCTTCTGAGACTCCAGATCCTGAAAAACACAATAGGAAGAGAAGAAGGTTACACAACAGTTTAATGACTTAGTTAGGCTACTTACAGATAACAAGCTTGTATTTAGTCTGGGTACATGAAGAGCAGAAGGAAGAACCAAGGAGTCTATAGCCTTAATGGTTCCCTTGTCGGAGATAGGGGCAAGAGAGCCATTGGTTAGGGTGATTTTGTTACGTCCATGAAGTAAATCATATGAAACAAACAAAGTAGAAAGGTTGGTCATATGATCAGAAGCATCAGAATCAATAATCCAATGGATCCTACGATTACCTGAAATGGTTGTATGATTGGCAAAAGCCCATATACTTGAATGAGCAAATGCAGAAGAGGTTGAATTTACTAGAGGGTTGGAAGAAGAGGTCACACCCTCTAGGTGACTGATCATCCTCCCAAACTTCTCATATTCTGCCTTCATAGCTGCTAACTGCTCACTAGCCGTCATCTCTTCAGTTTGGTATCTGTCACTATCTAGACCAACAGTAACATTGGCACTCCCTGCCTTTATATTATCAGACTTCTTCTGAAACTGAAGTGGTAAGAGCTCAGGATGCAATTTCCAACACTTGTCTTTAGTGTATTTTGGCTTTTTACAGTACTCACAGATAATCTCTTTCTTTCCTGAGCTACTTGGAGTCCCTACAACCCCCTTGGGTTTCACTCCCATATTAGCAAAGTGATCATTTAGACCAGCCCCTTGGACCTGGACAAGTCTTCTGCTTTCTTCACTACTTACCAAGGCATATGCTTGAGGCAGTGAGACACTATCCTTGGATAAAATATTTTGCTTTGTAATGTCGTACTCTGGATTTAGCTCTGTCAAGAACTCAAACACCCTGTTTCTCTCAACCAGTTTTCTATAGGTCTCAGCATCCTTAGTGGTGTCCCAGGCTATAGCTTTATGAAATCTATTTCTTGCCATAAAGACTTCAGTGTTGAGAAGTATATAGCTAATGGTTTCTTCCCCTGTCTCAAAATTTTCACATAACTTCTCAATTTGTAAACCCTTACCACATTTAATTTTTGGGAATATATTTCAGCAACACTATCATAAATTTCCTTTGTTGAATTCATCCACAAATAGTGTTGACTAATCTGTGGTTGCATTGAGTTCACAAGCCATTCAATAACGGTATAATTTTCTTGCATCCACTTTTTATATGATGGATCATCTTCTGGAGAAGCCTTTTTGCTTCCGGAGATAAAACCCCATTTGCCTCTACTACAAATATGAATTTTTACTGATTGTGACCAAGCCAGATGATTAGTTCCATCCAGCTTGACTGTGGTCACAGCCAATAAAGAATCTATAGAGGCTCCCAGAACTTGTTCGAATTCAGCAACATGCTTGTTTTCAAAGTCTGAGGAGTTCATCTTCTTAAATACTTAAAAAATGACTTCAAACAACTTCGAATAACAACAAATGAAGACGGAACAAAAACTGTGTTGTGAGCAAACCTCTATGCAGCCGTACCAATAACTTGTGTCACACCCGGAAGCTGGGAGAAATAGAGAAAACTCAGTCGCTCCTTGTAGACTTCACAGAACACCAATCCACTTGATTCTTCTTCAAGAAGAAGAATGAAAAGGCCTTCAATCATGAGCACCCAGGTCAAACTTCCTATGGGGCCCGCAATCAGATTTCTCCAGAAAATTAGGGTTTTGGGCAACACACTTAAATTTGTTAAGAGGATGACAAAACCAATCCCCTTCTCTCTAGAAACCATTAACAACTGGGCTGAAATAGGTTTCTTTAACTATTCATACGATTCAATTCTCCATACACACTGTGTATGGGAAAAAAAGGTGAAAAAAAAGGGAAAAGCGAGCCTGCTCTGATACCAAGAAGAAAAACAACCTTTTGAGAAGAAATAATTGTTTAGAAAGTTGCAAAAATTCAAAAGAAAATAGTAGAAATCAGAGTTCAAGAGGAGAGAAGAAGAAGAAGGTGGCAGCAACTTGGGTTCAGAGAGAGAGACTTTTAAACATAATCTCTTCTCTTACTCCCTTAATTCTATTTCATTAAGTTAAACTTTAGTAATTTATAGATAAGTCCCTAGTTGGGCAGAAAATTAAAAAGACATAACATAAGAAAGAATAAAGCCCAGATTAAGGCCCATTACAGCAAAGAACATAAAAGATAAAAAAGGATAAACAGCCTATAGGCCATTCGGCCCATCTTCTCTACAAGGGTTTAGAGAGAAGTCAATCGAATGTTTTCTCTCTTCCCTAATCCTTTTCATTAAAACATAATTTATAAAGTTTTGGTATTTACAGAGAGGCCCTTAATTGGGCGATTAACTTAATTAAGCATAACATAAAGAAGTATAAAAAAACCCATTAGTTAGAAGGCCCATTAACAAAATAAACAGAAACATAAACAAATAAAAGCATCCTATGGGCCATTCAGCCCATTCTCTCTACAAATTTATTGGTTCTTATCTAAGAGTTGGGGGGCTGCCAAGACTTTTCTTATCTTCTTTTTGTCCTTTTCTTGCTTGGATCAAACCTAGATTCCTTTTTTGGCCTCTCTCTCTCTCTCTCTCTCTTCATTGAATTCCTAGACAAGGCTCCTTAAATCACTCTCTCTTGTCTCTCCCTTGTCTCTCCCCCATTTATGGAGGTTTAAAGTTTAAAATTCAAAATTTGAATTTGAGAGAGAACTAGAGAGTGGGCGGCTAGGTTTTTTTTTTAGTTTAGGGTTTTGGGGTGCTAAGTTACGAAAAGGATGATACAAGGGTGGAGAGAAAGTGTGGGTTTAGATCTAGGGCCAATGTTGGATCTAGGGTTGATGGGGGCTTTGGGTGATTTTCATGAATGTGCAGGGATCTAAATGAAAATGTGTAGGGGAGTTCTTTTGCAATAAAAGGGCTAGTCTAAGAGGTGTAATGTGCAAGATTCAAGGGCTAGGATTAAAGCTCAAAATGTTAGGGTTTGTCTCAACTAACAGATCATATGAATTAGAATCTTCATATATTGAGGGATAAAATGGGGAATTTTGTAACAAATTTTCCATGGGGGTTATAGGGTGTCCAAAAAGGCCATTGATGGGCTTTGATGGCCTTAGGGGGTGTTCTAGAGTGAGAAATCATGGTTTGGGTTATATCAAGCAACGGGGATCATCATATTGGAATATTTCTTAATGAAGAGGTAAAATGGTCATTTTGGGTCTTGGAAATGGAGCATGGTTGATCAGGACATCTAGGAAGGTGACAGTGTGGTCTAGGTGTATCAGATACCACAATGCAAATCTTAAATTTGGGTAATTACAAGCAATGAGAGCCTTCGATTTGGAAAGTTTTGGATGAGGGGTATGGTCATTTTAGGGTCTAAAATTTGACAGATTATCGATCATGGGATTTTGATGGGATTTGGAGGTGTCGGATTATGCATGATGACGAAAATCTTAAATTTGGAGAGTATTGGGCGACGAAGGTGGTCTATTTGGAATTTTAACGGAATGGTAAAATGGCCATTTTAAGGTCTAGAATTTGATGGATCATCGAAGGGGAGGTTTGAAGGTGTCAGATGATGTATAAGGATGGGTATCCTGAATTTGGAGAATATCGGGTGACAAGGATAGTCTATTTGGAATCTTTTTAAGCGAAGGGTAAAATGATCATTTTAAGATTTGGGATTTTATGGGGTTTGGAGGTGATGATGGATATCTTGAATTTGGAGAGTATCGGGCGACGACAATGGTCCATTTGGAATCTTTTTAAGTAAAAGGTAAAATGGTCATTTTAGAGTGAAATTTGATGGATTGTTAACAAGGAAGTTGATTAATGTTTATAATAAACCTTAATATATGACAGTAAATTAGTAAATTATTTATATATTAATAAATCAAGTGCTTTTAACTAAGAGGTGGAAAGAGATCAACTTTTATGGGCTTTATTGTACATTTGTGTACAATATGAGGAGACAGCTAAGAGGGGAGAGCTAAGGGAGTTTATCTCTCCTTGTTCTCTTGTATCTTTTTAATTTTATTCTAAATTTCTAATGAAATGCTGCAGTTATTGATAAAAAAAAGTATCTTATATATTATTTGCCAAATCTATCTTTTTAGATAAAATATAATAAAAATTACAAAAAAAACTGAAAAAGCTTTATGTATTATTAACAAAATAATTAGTTTTTTTTTAGTTAAGAACTAGAACTGAACCAATTATTAATTGAGACAAATATCACAGAACGGTCCAAAACCAGTCAGTTTGATTCGGCCAGTCAAGTAAACCGACCCATTGACAGCTTACAAGTGAAAAGAAGCCACAGCGTTCGGCACCCGATTTCTATCTGATATGCAAATTCAGGGAGTCCTTGCTCAATTTTTTATACATCTCCTGGGTTTGAGTTTGACAAGGCACAAACTTGTAATTCTGTTGATATCTCCTAATAATATACACAAACTTGTAATTCGTTCAAAAAATGTTCACTGTCCAATAGACCCAAGAAATAAGCTATGTCTAGTGTGATATAAAATAAGCAAGAAACAGAGTTGAGAGGGACAGTTGACGAATTTGTTAAATTAGTAATGTACTGGTGTTTCTGAATTCGGATTTTGTCTTCACAAAACCTTCCTCACAGGGTATTGCAGGCGTGCTGTACTTGTATGTTTTTATTCATAGGAGATACTCCCAATGCACAGCTGCAAGGGGCTGTGGGAACAGTTGTCAGGACGAAATCCGAATTTCGTGCTTCTCTTATTTCTCTTCAAACCGAAGACAACCTAAATCATGTGACGCAGTTAGAGGGGGCTCGACTACTAATGGATGAATCATGCGAAAGCGATCATGAATTTGTAGAACATTATAACACCATTCTTTCTTCTTTCTTCTTTTTTTCTTTTATTTTATTATGTAGCGAGTATTATAGCACCAATATTTATCATGTGAAATTGGCTATTATGGATGAATCATGTGAAAAGTTAATGATATTAATTTCTTAAAATTATTCATGAATCATGGAAACAAGCTTGAAGAAGGCAAAATGAGAGCATGAATGACCTGGTTCATGACTTGTTTGATCTAAGTTACTAGTTATTACAGCTTTTGTAAAGATAGTCTTATTGGCTACTTAATATGCAAAGTTGGTCAGGAATTTCCATGATATTTATGAAATTTTGTAATCAAAGTGGTATCTATCTCCATCTGTAAGGCACAAAACAAAGTGTTGATCATAGAAGGGTCAACAAACATAACTTAAATTTTACAATTTAGAAAAAAAAATTCAGCTCCTTTTGCAGAGAAAGGAAGGGACCCCAGATGGAAGATGAAATTGGACAAGGCAGAGGCAAAAGGAGAACCAAAAAATAAATAAATAATTTTTATGGTAGAAAAAATAACAAGTGACTTTGACTTTCACTTGGTCCTTCCAAAACTTACTAACGATCAACAACAAATATTTTCTCCCCGCTAATGAAGCTTGAACCTAACCTGTAATGACTAATATCAATTTCAGACTCTGTCCCCATTCAAAACTGAATAACAAACCATTCTTTTCATTTCCAAGGATGGGGATTGCACGAACCTGTAACGAGACAGGTGACCTCTTGATGCCTTAATGTGAGAGTATGGTCGTTTGGCCCCCTACTGCAGGCATTTGAGTCTAGCAAATGTCAAATAGCCAGTGTGACCTCTCGTCTCAGAGCACGGCCTAGCCATGATTACAGGAGCACTGAAGCTTTCACTACCAATGCTCCCATCACTTGAACATTGCCTCCTCTTGCAAGGAAGAGGCCCGAGAGAATCACTTTCATCACCTGCCCCATATTCCATCCTTCCTTCTTTGACTTCATATGTGCGAAGGAGGACCTCAAACGTCCTTATATCTATACATAAGAACAAAGGAGGAAATAAGAAAAAAGAAAAGTTCAATTATGAAATATTAATTATTTTACTGGTACAAGAATCAAACTAATTAGAAAACTAACAAGAGCAAGAGGAAAACAGAAGCTATTGTGTAAAATAGAGTAATCTATGACAAATCAAAGATCCAGCCCTCCTCCCAAACAGAAAAGAAAAGAATAAAAGAATTCATTACTAATCAGATGGTCAACAATTACAACAAGCATAGTAAATTTGCATAAGCTACTGTCAACTTGACTATTTACATCCATTTAACATTTCTTACCATGAAAAATAGCCAGGTTATCCATCAATTCAATAAAAATAAACAAATAATTAAATGAATCAGAACACTTAATATATAAGAAATGCAAATTGTGGCAACCAGGATAACATGACACCCAAGCTTACCTGTAAAACTTGCCTTCAGAGTCTCACATGATCTCTGGACTTGCTCAATGCAAGGGGAGAAAGAACATAAAATACCATCCTGCTTCAACATTTTCCCAGCAGAAGGAATGGCCAACCAAGGTTGGGGTAAATCAAGGAAGACCGAATCTGCTAAACCACGAAAATCATCAGGAAATCCCTCACCTTGAATATCTCTAACTTCAACAGTAATCAAGCTGCTCAGACCAGTTCTCTCAAAATCCTCCCTGTTGAAAGGAAAGATCAATCAAAATCGTGTAAAGAAATTTTGTCTCATTTGTAAGTTCAAAAAATAAAATTAGGATAGTCATATATATCCTCTCTTGATTGTCTTCTATTCCTTTCCCCCAACTTGTCTTCTTTTCACTTACCATTCTATCTTTCCAGTTAACTTCTACTATCTGTTGTTATTGACTCTATTTTTGTTGCTTGAGGAGAAAGGAATGGATATGTTCCTAACCTTTGGCATTTGTTTTTTTGCAAAAATTTGCCTCTCAGACTCAAAACTGTATTCTCACACTTGCCAGTCTGAGATTTTACCATAATTTAAAATAAGCCCCAACATAATTTAAAATCTTCCATGAAAATATTCCAATAAGGCAGTTTTTCAGGTTAAATGTGTTGTCTTTCATATTTACATGGCCAGTTTAAATCATAAGCTTACATCAGATCGCACATACTCATGCTGGGTGCAAACCTCTGTTGGTAATTGTCAAGGGGATGCTGACAAACACGAGGATAATTAGGGGCATTATTTTACTGCTAATTGTTAAATTTTGTTAGTTGTGATAAAAAGAATGCTTTGCATGCAGCAAATTGCCTGCCATCCCTATCTAGGCTAGCTACTGCTACCTAATCCTTTTTTTTCAGAAAAGCATTCTCATTTTACAAGAAATCGACAGGGAGGAATAGTGCTGCTAATCATTCCATCTTTGGATTAAATTAATCTGGGGTTCCAAAGAATGATATCCCTAAAATAGTAATGAGATAAGATGGTCTCGTAGAGGGATAAACCAGACAGTGTCACAGTGAAGGCAACTTTCATTAAGACTGATGCTTTCTGTGATACAGCTTGCAGAATGATACATTTAAGATTTCATAGAAAAACAAAAGGAACTTTTTTAACATTGCTCAGACACCCAATAGCAACAATGCTGAAATATAACAAAGATCCAATCTGAAATACAAACATTGAAGATTTTGTAAAAATAAAATGGAGTTACATATCCCATTTAATTGGTAATTCTTGACTGAATTTCAGACAGCAATCTCTTCTTTTCTTTTTTATAAAAGGTAAGGTATTGTATTAAAACAAAAGGGGAATAAATACAATGCTTAACCCATGTACACTAAGGAACTGTACATGGAGTTATACAAAAGCTACAGCATCTCTGTATCAACATAAAGACAGTTCTTCTGGGGGTGTGGGGTGGGAGATTCACATGCACCATAAAAAATCAAAACAAAGTACTGCTGGGGTGTGGGATAGGAGTTTCATATGCGCCATACGACATAAAAACAGAATATCCTTGTCAATCAAACCAAAAAAAAAAAAAAAACTGAGTGTTCCTTTCAAGCCAAAACACACCAAAACAAGACCATAGATATTAAGCCCCACACAACATTCCCTTTCTTGATCAGTCCTCTAAAGCTGCAAGCTTAGCAGAAAACTGTTGATGGATTCCAAAAAGCAGCCCTCCCATCCAAACATAGATGGAAAATACAGTTCATACTTCAGTCTTCAAAACAAAGGGGCAAAGGGGGGCAATTGGGGCTATCCAGGTTCAGCCCTCTACTAAGAAGTTTTATCATAGGTGAGGCACTTTTCCAGAGCTGCAGTCCAAGCCAAAAACTTCACTTTGGATGGAGAAGCAGATTGCCAAATACACGCATAGGGGAAGTCTGAACTTTGCAGCTGCCCAAATGCAAGAAAGGATTTCACAGGAAAAAGCACCTTTTCTGTCCCACTTTCCTGCAATCTGCCTGCCCCACCAGAGGTGTAATGAACTGAATTCTGTGCAGAAACTCCACCTTCAGTTCCACTTACCAATGATTCATGTTTCTTCTACATTGGGGTTCCAACTGATGCTGCCATGATATTCCTCATTCTGAGCCACCAAAAATAAAGATGGAATGCTTTCCATACCATTAAGCTTTTTGAGGTGGACCTATGACTTTTCATATCACTGAATGCCTCTAAACAATTTTCTTTAGCTCATTTTTTGGTACTTGGTAGTCAAGTTTCTAGAAGTAAGAAAAAGTCTTAGACTCTTAGTCTATAGTTAGATCAGCCTCCTAGCTTACAAATGTACAATGGGTGAACCAAAGCAATGGTAGTTGGATCTATTGTTTTTGAATGGAGTTGAGACCTGAGTGCTACCAGTGCTGCCACAGAAGAATGAAAGTTGATGTCTTTCTAATAGCCTAGAATAATTACTGGAGGAGCTCCAGAAGCTTTTATTGTTTCTGTTTCTTTTAATTAATTTTTAATTCTTTACTAAATTGTTCTTGAATTGATTTATTATTTACTATGTTAAAGGACAGATACCCTATTTGATAATGCAATTCTGAGTAATCTTTGGTTGATCAAACAGATTTCTATTTATTTCCAACTTCTACTGGAAGTTTGTCAGTACAGAAAACAAGTGAGAGATAAAAGTCCATGTGGTTGTTTTCTCTCAAAATTGATATGTTCTAGAAATTCATGTCTTTGAACCGCCAATACTATCTTCTAGAAGCACTACAGTTTTCTGTTATACCTTTTTGTCTTTTCTGTAGAGAACGAATGCATTTTTCCTTTCTATTGCTGGTCTTATTTTCTACAACTAGCTAGCAAATGACTGCCGACTAAAGTTAAATTTCTTGTACTAAGTATTTATTTTGCATGCATAGTTGCTATCATTGTTTTCTACATTTACATGTTGATTAAGCATTTTTTAACAAAATGTGATTATTTTTTCAGGAGAAAGTTTATAAAAGAGTAAATTTGAATATATCTTTAACTTTGATCGAAGATTACTGGAAACCATGGATGAACTTCTCTGTTATTGGAGTCTCCATTATTGGAGCCATGACTTGAAAGTGATAATTGTATAAATGTTTTGTAATGAACTTCTCTTAGACAAATATATATATATATATGCTATTAGGTCAAATATGTAATTAGTTTTAATATTTGACACTCTTTTTTATTAATAGTACTAGACATTTAATCCAATGGAGTAGAATGGAATCAATATTCAATGATACAAGTCAATTTACCATTATATAATAAGTAATGGGTTTTATTGTTACTTCTTTTTGTATATATTTGGTTGTGGTAGTTTCTCAAAGAAATACAGCCACATCAGCACCATATAGTTGTTTTAATTTTAACCAAACTAACTTCTTGTTTGGATGAACTGTTTTAGTAAACTGGTTGTACTTTCCTTGCCCTGGGCTATTGTGAAAGTAACTTTTAGATGAAGTACCAAAATGATGCTTCTTGCTTTGAAGAAACAGTTTCACCTCTTGGTCCTATTTGGCACATAATGGCACCTAGCTGTCTTAAACAACAATAAAAATATGCATTGGGCTCTGTGCATAAAACTCCACCTACTTCTATGATTTCCAAGGCAAAATTCAGGTACAAACGTTGCCTGAGAAGCAGCCACAGTACAAAACATACCCTTTACCATTCTTTTGGTATTTATGAATGAATATATTCAAACATTTAGCAGCAACTACATTTTGCAAATTTAGCTGCACTTATAATTATTGCCACTAAAGAAGTTGAACTTTGACGTGGCATTGAAAAGTGACACCATATGGAAAAATAACTGTTGCTATATCATTAGGAGTGACTTTTGTGATAATCCTTGGTGGCACTTTGAATTGCCACTATAGTGGTTGCTTTGTTGTGACATTCAAAACTGCCGCTAAAAGTTAACAATGAGGTTCACTATTTGAATTAATTATGGCATTCAGAAGCACCACAGGAGAGGAATAATGGCACCTAGCTGTCTTAAATAATAATAAAAATATGCATTGGGCTCTGTGCATAAAACTCCATCTACTTGTATGATTTCCAAGGCAAAATTCAGGTACAAACGTTGCCTGAGAAGCAGCCACGGTACAAAACATACCCTTTACCATTCTTTTGGTATTTATGAGTGAATATATTCAAACATTTAGCAGCAACTACATTTTGCAAATTTAGCTGCACTTATAATTGCCACTAAAGAAGTTGAACTTTGACGTGGCATTGAAAAGTGACACCATATGGAAAAAAAAACTGTTGCTATATCATTAGGAGTGACTTTTGTGATAATCCTTGGTGGCACTTTGAATTGCCACTATAGTGGTTGCTTTGTTGTGACACTCAAAACTGCCGCTAAAAGTTAACAATGAGGTTCACTATTTGAATTAATTATGGCATTCAGAAGCACCACAGGAGAGCAATAAAAAGTCATTTTTTTTAAAATGCCATTAAATAAATGCCAGAATGGTGTTTTCACAAGTGTCACTAAAAGTCATACTGTCATAGAAATGCCACTAATACTTTTACCGACCTGACAATTAGCGATGTATTTCGCAAATGCCGTTCTAGATTGTAGTGGTGCTTTTCTTCACTTATGGTGGCATTTTGGAATGCCACCTTAGGTCAACTTTGTTCCAAGCAAGGAGAAGAGTGAACTAAGCACCTTTCTCAGTACTTATCATCTTGGGAATGCTTGAGGTTGAAGGCGCTTTGATTTCTTTCAGTCCACATGTTTCAAATCACTTCTGCTAGTATAGAATGCCACAATTTCCTGCCTTATTAGATACTCTTTGTCCAAACCAACATCTAATGAGCCTCCAAAAGAATCCAACACCATATTTCTCTTGCAATAGAACAACAAAGAAAAAGATGATCATTCATCTGCATATTGATGCATGCATCCAGTCTCCCCAACTAGCATAGCTCTTCTAATTAAAGACGTGTACTGTACCCATAGTCTCAACCAGGTGCAGTGTGTTCCGGACTACATGGCTCCACAATGGTGTATTTGAAATTGTGCATTTTGGAACTCAAATACCATTTTTGCATGTGTGGTCTGTACAAAAATGGAATTTGAAATGTACTACTTCACAGATAAAATGAGGATGGACCTTGGCATAACAGTTAGGTTCCTCCATTGCGACCTGGGTGACCAGGATTCAAATGAAACACTCTCTGTATGTTCAGGGATAAGGCTACATACATCTGTCCCTCCCTAGACCCCACATTATTCGTAGGTAAAATGTACTGAAGCAATGGTATATGAAGTAAACAAAATGTGGTGTGTTCTAGAAATGAGAAATAACCGTGTTCAAAAATTCACAATGGTTTGTGCTCCATAACCATGAATTGTTGGTTCCAAATATGCCATGCTCTGCTCTGCATGGCCAGTCTAGTGCTTTCCACAAGCAATTGGAACATGAATTCACTGTGGTACCTAACACCCCCTGAGGGTATGTTTTGTACCATAACCATTGCCATCTCAGGCAGCGCTGTAACTGAATTTTGTCTTGGAAATCATAATGTAGGTGGTATTGTGCGTAGAACCCAGTGCACAATTTTTTATTATTATTTAAGACAGCTAGGCACCATTAGGGGCCATATGGAACCAAAAAGGTGAAAACATTTCTCCATAACAAGAAATGTCAGTTTTCTCCAAAAGTTGTTATCACATAACACGAGGCAAGGAAAGTACAACTAGTTCACTTGAAACAATTCAACCAAACAAAATTAGTTTGCGTACCTGGTGCTGGTACCGCAGCATTTCTTTGAGAAACAACCATAGTAAGAAATTTTGGATGGAACTAGAGGGTTGCATGTCACTTAAACAGGAAAAGAACTGTCGGTCCTATTGTGCAATCCCTTCACCAGCAACCTAATGTAGGACTCCACAGAGACCCACACTGAATGGTCTGAAGTGAGGAGGAAACTTCCTCAGCCTCTCAATCCTGTAGATTTCTTTGAAAGCCTGGCCAACAAGTGATCTACTCACCCTTAGTTTCATAGCAGTCAGCTATTTTGATTTCCTTGTCAAATGCAATGGAGAATAGGTTTGTGTAGGATTGGCAAAGACAGATTTTGTTGCACCAGTTGTCCGGCCAAAACCAAATGCATAGTCCATCCCCTATCCTACAGGAAAGAACCCTTTTTGATTAGTGCTCAGAACTTTAGTATCCCTTTCCACACAAAACAGCCATAGGATATTTGGAATGGTCTCGACATCCACTCTAAACCCTATATTTTACCAATTACAAGAATTCAGTGGGAGATTAACCCCAAGAAAAGTTATTCTATATCCACCCATTGCCTATCCATTGCATCAATCAACTATTTAGTATTTACTGAACTTTGAGCCCAGTTAAAGGTTGTTCCTGCTTCCCTAGACGTTGCATCATCATCATCATCCAAGCCTTATCCCAACTATATGGAGTCGGCTACATGAATCCTATTTCACCAGTCCATTCTATTTAATGCCACATCCATTGTTAAATTATTGGTGATTAAACCATTTCTTACCACCTATACCCATGCTTTTGTTGTACCACTTTCCCTTCTATCCCCTTCAACTTGTAACAAATCAATTCCTCTTCCAAGTGCTGTTGATGGTCTTCTATGCACATCATCATCATCATCAAAGCCTTATCCCAACTATATGGGGCCAGCTACATGAATCCTATTTCACCAGTCTATTCTATTTAATGCCATATCTTTTGTTAAATTATTGGTGATTAAATCATTTCTTACTACTTATACCCATGTCCTTCCAGGTGCTGCCGATGGTCTTCTATGCACATGACCAAACCATCTTAGTCTACTTTCTTTCATTTTATCACCTGTTGGAGCTACTCGTAAATTCCTACAAATGACCTCATTTTTTATCCTATCCTATCTAGTTTTTCCACTCATCCACTTCAGCATATGCATTTTTGCCACACTCATCTTTTGGACATTTTGTTTCTTAACTGCCCAACACTCTACTCCATATAATATAGCTGCCCTTGCAATTGTTTTACAGAAATTTCCTTTTAACCTAAGTGGTATTCGCCTATCACGTAAAACTCCAAA